>NC_050574.1:387907129-388656504 GCF_011100635.1 Trichosurus vulpecula
TGGCTACATATCAGCACATGGAAGAAATCAGATACACACGCATACACACTAATGATGTGGGGCATCAGTGGCTGAAACTTTGGGAAGGCAGGTCAGATCAGACAGATGGCCTACAAACACTGGCTGTATCTTGCCTCATGACGTAGTGTGGAGCCTCTTAGTCATCCCTGCCCTCCCCAATCTGACTTGAAACCTTGTTCAGGCACCTAGTTTCCTGCTTCCATCTCAACTCCTTGGATTTTGGTGCTCTGAAGATTCCCAATCTGTCTTTGCCTTTGGTTATGCTCTTTTGGATCAGTCTTTGTACTTGGCCTCTTGTTTTTACATTACAAACATTTATGGGTTACACCAACTTCATGAGAGTTCTCTTGTAACAAAGTAGAATAGTTAAATAAAACTAAATAATAAATAAATAGTTAAATAATCCAGTGAATTCATCTGAAAGGGCAAGAAACATAAACCGGAATCCCTTCCAATGAAATCGGAGGTGAAACAAAAGTGGCCATTGTCATCACTTCTTTTAACATAGCATTAGAAATGCTGGCTATAACAATAAGACGAGAAAAAGAACTTGAGAGAAAAGCCAGAGATGAAGAATAATCAAAATTATCACTTTTTTGCAAAGGACATGATGATATACTTAGAGAACCCTAAAGAGTCAAATAAAAAAGAATCTGAACAATACTTCAGCAAGCTTACAGAATATAAAGTAATCCCACAAAAATCATCAGCATTTCTGTATAATACCAGTAAAACCCAGCAGGAAGTGATAGAAAGAGAAATTCCATTTAAAATTACTGCAAAATGTATAAAATATTTGGGAGTCTAATTTCCATGCACACTCAAAAACTCTATAAATACAAATACAGATGACTATTTACAGAAATAAAGACAGACCTGAAAATTGGAAAAAAAATACTAATTTAGCTCATAGGCAGAACTAGCCAATGTAACAAAATGACAATACTTCCTAAATAATTTACTTTTTCAATGCCATACTAACCAAACCATTAAAGGATTACTTTTTAGAAGTAGAAAAAACAATAATGAAATTAATATGAAAGGGGGAAAAAAAGGTCAAGTATCTCAAGAAAAGTAACAAAAATGGGAATCAGGGAGAACTTAGCAGTGCCAGATATCTCAAACTATAATAGAAAACAGTAATTATTAAACGATTTGGTACTAATTAAAGAAGAGAGAGATGGGTCAATGAATAGATCTGATTAGATACACAACATAAACAAATGTATCTCATATCCTAGTATTTGGTAAACCAAAAGACGTTATTTACTAGATAAGGACTATTTGATGAAAATTGGGAAAATCAGATTACAATATGGAAGAAATCAGATTCAATTGTCAAGGATTATTGATTCTACATCTGGCATATATTTCTCATTTGTGTTTTCAGGACAGTCTGATAGGATGTTTATTCAAAGTGTGGATTTTGAGTCAAAGAAGGAATCCCCATTTACCACTCAGTTGATCTCAAGGCTATATATTGATAAGCATAGGGATATGAAACAGGACCTTTGATTGAAGTGGCATAGGCAACTGCTGAGGTGACCAGTGCAGGTCACCCTTTGTAACTTAAGTTGCTTGGAGTATTGAGAGTTGAATCTACAAATCAAGTCAACAAGCATTTATTAAGCACCAATTATGTGCCAGGCAGTATGCTAGTTGCTAAAGATAAAAGAAATGCCAAAAAAAAAAGGGTCTGCTTTCAAGGTTAACTAACTTGCCGAGGGTCATCATCAGTCTTCCATGATGTGACAAAACGCTCAATTGAGTGGCTGGCTAGTGTGGTGTTAATAGGGCTAGGCACTGTTGTAATTCTGGGGGTTTATAGCCGCCAAACAGCATTACAGCTTGTAACTCTACACAGTGTCACAGCTCAGTCTAGTATTCCTTGTCAGATTGTAGAAGACTCTAAAAGCTCAACAGAGAAGTTGGTATTTTATCTTAGAAGCCAGACAGTTTGGGAATTCTTGTCTGGCCTTGATCTGTTTTGGAAACCTACTTGTCCAAAGCTTTGTAGGCTAGCTGAGTGTGAGGTTTTGATAAAGTTTGTAGCAGCATGTGGTAGCCAAAGTTATAGCCTTGAATCAATTGCCCTTCCCATTACAATCCTCTTCCTAAGCAAAGTATTATAGAACATTTCAATAAAGGTATATACATTAAGGCAGCTAGTTGGCTCACGGATAGAGCGTTGGGCCTGGAGTCAGGAAAACCTGAGTACAAATCCAGCCCCAGATACTTACTATCTATATGACAATGGACAAGGGACTTAACCTCTGTTCACTTTAATCCATTGAAGAAGGAAATGGTCCATGGTGGTCATGAAGAGTCTGACACAATTGAGCAGCAACAAATATGAAAGAATTTTCCCATGGGACCTGTCAAATAAGGATATGTACTTGCAACAACATTACATACAAGCCACTTTGGGCCTAAAGCACACCTCCGTTAAGCACTGTTAAGCACCAGCTGCATTGGGGTGGGGGGATCTTATCTTGACCAGATATAGAATACAAACATAGTAAAGGAACAACTCCAGGAAGTGGCAGAGCTGCTGTCCATGAGGTGGGAGTGGGAGGAGAAGTAGATTGGGTCATAAAACAGGATTGTCCCAAGTATGTTACAGAGGTCTCCAATGGCCAGATCTCCTGGAAAGTATCTTTCTCAGTTCCATTTCGAGTATAATTCCCCTAGTTCAAGTTCTCACTTGTTTCTCTTAAACCAGGAGTAGGCAGACTTTAGCCTGAATGTCAAATCTAGTCTGATGGCTGATCTGAGAGATAAGAATGGTTTTTACATTTTTAAATACAATAAAACTTTATTTAAAAATGTAAAAGTGGGGCAGCTAGGTGGTGCAGTGAGTAGAGTACCAGCCCCGGAGTCAGGAGGACCTGAATTCAAATGCGACCTCAGACACTTGACACATATACTAGCCGTGGGACCTTGGGCAATTCACTTAACCGCAATTGCCCTGCCTTCCCCCCTCCTCCAAAAAATGTAAAAGCCATTTCTTGCTTGGCCACAGACAATAGTTTTCTGGTCCCTTTCCAAAGACTGTTATAATAATCTTGATGACTTACTTTCTCCTAGTCCATCTTTTCTCTGATGCACCCTTAAGACTAGGTAGGCCAATTAATGCAAGAATTTTTTTAAAATGATTTTACTATAATTTCTATCAATGTAAATACATTGTAGATTGAATTAATTACAGATGTTATTATTTTTCTTTGAAATAATTTTTGCCTCTGTTTTCTTAGCCTTATTAAATAAAAGGAATGTGCTTCATCAATTGACTGCAACTTGGTCCTTCAAGGTATTCTTAGATTCCAGGTCTTCTAATGTACATTGCTGCCTTCCTAATCTCCTGTAGTCTAATATTATTACAATCATATCAGTTCTGTGTTTTAAAAAAAATCAAAAGTGCCCCCCTGCCTAATGAACAAAGTAGGCGGTTCAAGGCACCCCATGTGTCCTTCCTCTTTATCTACAGTTCTCAAAGTGTGTATGGTTGGGGAACCTCTGAAGGTCCCTGAGATTTTTTCAGAGGGTCCATGAGGTCAAAACTGTTTTCATAGATAGACAGACAGACAGACAGACAAAAACTCTTTGGGGGATTCTTAATAATTTTTAAGTGTAAAAGTTTCCTGAGACAACAATATTTGAAAACTGCTGATCTTTACAAAAAGCTTCATTGGTTCTTCATTGAATAAAGTAAGTATTTAGGGGACTCCATGTCTCCATCATCCCTTTCCAGCCTTTTTGGATGGAATGTACGCTCTAGTCAGACATTCTTAATCCCCAGTTTTTGCCCTGTTCCCTTCTCTCTTCCATTTTGTTGACACCATTCCCCATCCCTTAGACCTTAACTTTTTTTTTTCCTGCTGCCAAATACCTACCATATCAATGTTTCTTGAAGTCCCTATTTTTCCATAGCATTCTAATTCTGGTACCACCTTCTCCACAAAACTTTCCCTAACCCCTCCTACCAGCCAGGAATGATATTTTTCTTTTCAGAAAAGTGCTTTGCTTGGAATTTTCCCTTATACTTAAAACATTCTCTCTTGTATTGTAGATATTTATATCAGTGTCTTTGATTTGAATAGTTTTGCCTTTGTTTCTTCATTTGTTATTACCATTCCATCTACCTCAAGCAGTGTACCTATCATCTTGATCTTCTTATCCCCAAAATGGTTTTTTAAAAACCTTTTTAAAAAGTTTTGTCCTTAGCTTCCATCACAATCAAGGAAGCACTTATTAAGTACCTAGTATGTGCTAAGCAGACAGCTCGGGGGTGTAATGGATAGAATGCTATGCCGGGGGTCAATAAGACTCATCTTCCTGAGTTCAGATATGGCCTCAGACACTTAGTAGCTGCATGATCCTGGGCAAACCCTGTTTGCCTAAGTTCCTCATCTGTAAAATGAACTGGAGAAGGAAATGGCAAACAACTTGTATTGGTAATTAAGGTGGGACTTTCTTTTACTGTTTTCTCTTTTAGCATTTATTTAATCAAGTGCCATTGAAGAGTCTGACCTTTGTTTCTTTGATTAAATAAGGAGTCTTTGACCTCCTTGCCTCAAGGCAAAGCGTAGGCCATGTGGGTGGTTTTAAGACTGCATGTTGTGATGCCCTTTGACCCTGAACAGAATATATAAACTCAAGAGGTTGGTGTCTTTCCTTGGATCTCTCAGTCACTGGAAGAGTGGCATGGGACTCTGGGCAGCCATTTTAAGAGCCCCCGGCTTGATTTTGATGCCTTCTTGGTAACTATGAATTGTCATTTGGTCTGTTTATATTTTGTATGTTTGTAATTTGTTTGTATTTGCTCTGAAGTGCTGGCTTTTCCTCCTGAACTAAGTGAATGATATTTATATGTTTGATTAAACTGAGATTGTTAACCCCATAAAGTTACTTTCCTTAGTAAAGCAGATTAAAAGAACCTGTGTTAGCAGCCTTCTGTGTGCTGGTTACCATTGGTTTTTGACAGCCACAGTAGCTATTAGCCAGATTGTTGCTATGCCACTTCAGTATCTTTACCAAGGAAAGCCCAAATGGGGTCACAAAGAGTTGGACACAACTGAAAATGACTGAGAAACAACAAAAAACCAATATGCTAGGCATTGTACTTAAGCTCAGAGGATAAAGAGTAACAGTCCATACCCTCCAGGAGCTTACATTCATTCCTATGTTCTCAATTTCTTCTGGGCTTCAGTGTTCCAAATGCCATTCATAAGAATATCATGCCATTGTTTTTTATTTATTTCTAATTACCTACCCAAATTGCCATCTTCCATCAGCCTTTTAAAAATCTCAGTCACTCATGATGGAAAATGCTTTCCGCATCCAGAGAAAGAACTATGGAGTCTGAATGCAGATGGAAGCGTACTATTTTCTCCTTTTTTTTTTTCTTTCTTGTGGTTTTTCCCTTTTGTTCTGATTCTTCTTTTACAACATGACTAAAGTGGAAATATGTTTAATATGACTGTATATGTATAGCTGTTAAGGCAATCAGGCTTTTTCCTGTTCTTCCCTTTTGGGATGCTAAGACAATCAAGTCTCCCCTTTATTTGAATGGGTGGGAAACCTTTTTGCTGTCTTTGTTTAGAAGTATTTCTCAGCACTGAGGCAATCAAGAGTCATTGACTTGTATATGATGTGATGCTGGGGATGGGGAACTTTCACACACCCAGCCTGGGTGAGGTTGGAGCCCTCAGGGCTCCAAACTGGATATAAATGAGGGGAGCTTGGTGTTTGACTTTTGGGGGCTCTTACTCACTGGAAGAGTGTTGTGTGACTTGAAACTCTGGGCAGCCACTGTTAAGACTCCCCCGGGCTTATACACCCAGATGTTGATG
This sequence comes from Trichosurus vulpecula, assembly GCF_011100635.1. Lineage (NCBI taxonomy): Eukaryota > Metazoa > Chordata > Mammalia > Diprotodontia > Phalangeridae > Trichosurus > Trichosurus vulpecula. The sequence goes on from NC_050574.1 coordinate 387,913,003, forward strand.
CTTTCCTGGTAACTATGAATTGTGATTTGATCAGACAAGGTCTGTCTGTTGATGTTTGTAATTCTTATTTGTATTTGTTCAGAAGTGCAGGTTGTTGGCTGTTCCTCCTGAACTAAGTGAGTTATATATGTATGTGTGATTAAAGTGAGATTGTTAACCCCTTAAAGTTACTTCCTTAGTAAAGCAGATCAAAAGAACCTGTGCTGGCTGCTCTTGTTGCTGGTCCTCTTGGGTCTTACACTTCAACAGCTGCTGCTAGCCAAATTGTTGCTATAATACCCTATATCAGATTGCATGCCATCTTGGGAAGGAGAGAGGGGAGGGGGGAAATTTAGAGCTCAAAATCTTATAAAAGTGAATGTTGAAAACTAATAATAAATTAATTGTTAAAAAATCTCAGTCACTCAATAATTTCCCTGTGTAACTACATCAGTCTTTTTAGACAGCCTCCTTTTTCTTCTTTATCATAATCATTTGCATCCATGTCTTTAGAATTTACTTGTTAATGGTCATTCCATGAAGTCTTAGGCTATGGGAATCTTTCTTATTCTTTCTCTAAACTTTTGAAGTTTTGAAGTACACGTCAGACTATGTTATCTGTGACAATCTGTAATGGTGTGGTCACTCCCCCCGCCAACCCTGTCCTGCCCCCACAAAGGTGTCTATTTTGATACTGTCTATTAGATTTTATCAGTATCTGTTTTGATACTGATACTATTTGATATTATCTAGTATCAATTTTGAGACTAAGTTCTTCCTTATTGGTCAGAACTAGAGTAATAGTTCCCTTTCCCCTCTACATTCTGTTGATTCCTCCCCAGGTTTGTACCCTTCTCATAGGTATTAGTTTGAGGTAAGCACAGGAAGGAGTCTAGACCTGTGATTTCATTGACATAGGGAATTTCCACAGAAATCAAGGGAGTTGCTTGTTAATGGATGAACAAAGTATGGTAGGAGAATATAAGGGAGTATTATTGTGCTGTAAGAAATGATGAAAAGGCCCCTTGGCCTCTGTTCTCTGAGCCCAGCAGAGGAAGGCCCATCCAGAAACTCAGCATGTTTACTTACAGGATCCAGGCAAGAGAGATCTTCGACTCTCGTGGAAACTCCACTGTTGAATTTGATCTCTACCCTGAAAAAGGTCAGTTCCAAACTGCTGTGCCCAGTGGTGCTTCTACTGGTATCCATGAAGACTTGGAGCTCCGAGACAATGATATGACCTGCTTCACGGGGAAGCGTGTCTCAAAAGCAGTTAAGCATATCAATAAAACTATTGCCCTGACCCTGATTAGCAAGAAAGTGAACGTTATGCTGCAGGAGAAGATTGACAATTAATGATAGAGGCAGACAGCACTGAGAATAAATCTAAATTTGGTGCAAATGCCGTACTGGGAGTGTCTCTGGCTTTTTGTAAGGCTGGAGCTACTGATAAAGGTTTCTCCCTGTACCACCATGTTGCTGAGGTTGCAGGCAATGATGAAGTCATCCTGCTAGTGCCAGCCTTCAATGTGATCGATGGTTGTCTCCCATGCTGGTAACAAGCTGACCGTGCAGGAGTTCATGATCCTCCTTGTTGGAGCAGCAAACTTTAAGGAGGCCATGTGCATTGGAGCTGAGGTCTACCACAACCTGAAGAACATGATTAAACAGGAATATGGACAGGACACCACCAACATAGGGGATGAGGGTGGCTTTGCTCCTAACATCCTAGAGAATAAAGAAGCTCTGGACCTGCTGAAGAATGTTATTAGTAAGGCTGGCTATACTGATAAGGTCCCAATTGGCATGGACGTTGCTACCTCGAAATTCTTCCTATCTGGGAAATATGACTTGGATTTCAAGTCTCCTGATGATTCCAGCAGATACACTTCCCCTTCTTGGGGACCTCTACAAGAGCTTCATCAAGGACTATCCAGTGGTGTCTATTGAAGACCCCTTTGACCAGGATGATTGGGAAGCTTGGAGGAATTTCACCGCTACTGCATACATTCAGGTGGTAGGGGATGATCTCACTATGACAAATCTCAAGTGCATTGGAAAGGCTGTGAATGAGAAAGCCTGCAACTGCCTCGTATTCAAAGTGAACCAGATTGGCTCCGTAACTGAATGTCTCCAGGCGTGCAAGCTGGTCCAGTCCAGTGGGTGGGGAGTAATGGTTTCCCATTGTTCTGGGGAGACTGAAGATACCTTCATTGCAGACCTGGTGGTGGGCCTCTGCATTGGGCAGATCAAGACTTGTGCCCCTTGCTGATCTGAGCATCTGGCCAAGTATAATCAGCTTCTCAGAATTGAGGAAGAGCTGGGCAGCAGGGCTAAATTTGCTGGAAGGAACTTCAGAAAACCTGGGGCCAAGTAAGCTCTGTGGCCAGGAGGCCTAAGAGTTTGCAGGTGCCAGTTACCTCTGTTCCTGTCCTAAGAATGGGCAGTGCTAAGTACTAGATGAGTTTTATTTTGGGGGCAGGGGCCTTTGCTGCTTAACTTCCCTCTCCCTTCCACCTTTCTGTGATGTTCTCACTGCTTCGTTAGAACTGTCTTATACCAGAGACTATCTGATCATCTGGCTCTCTGTCAGAAGACCCGTATCATCTTGTGATTAGGATAAAATGACCTGTTCTCACCCCCAACCCTGGTGTTGATGTGTGGAGCCATGTATTTGTGATGCAGCCCTGAGGAGCCCACAAGCCAGATCCTTAGTGGCTTCTATGTGCAGAATAAAAGTATTCAGTAACCCACTGGAAAAGATAAAGAAAAAAGAAATGATGAAAGGATAGATTCAGCAAAAGACTTGTGTGAACTGATACGAAGTGAAGGGAGCAAAACCAGAAGAACAATTGATACAGTAATTGCCAGTTAGGGGAAGTAACAATGTAAAAAGACTGATGCTGAAGCATATACCACCCCCTCTTGGCAGAGATGTAGGACTATAGTTACAAAGTGAAACATGCATTTTCAGTCATGGCTAGTGTATGAGTTTGGTCTTACTTGCCTATACTAATTTGTTACAAGGGAAGGCTTTTATTTGTGGGGGAGAGGGGAATGAAATTATTAGGGGAGGGAAAGGCAGGGCAATTGGGGTTAAGTGACTTGCCCAAGGTCTCACAGCTAAGTAAGTGTGCCAAGTGTCTGAGGCCGGATCTGAACTCAGGTCCTCCTGACTCCAAGGCTGGTGTTCTACTCACTGTGTCACTTAGCTGCCCGGTGCAACATATTTGAATAGACAGAAAGGTAACTGTTTCACATCAGGTAAAAGCTCAGTTCTGTTCTCCCTATTTCCAGACACTTTCATATTCATATTAGGAGAGGAGAGAAAATAATTAACATCCTTGTCAGAGGAGAAGCTAGCTTATCCCTGTCCAGAAAGCGCAACCAGTTCATGCTTCCTGAAGCAGAACATTGTATCATCAATAGAGATCCTGAGCCAGCTGAGTTATCAGATAGCAGATGTACTCATTATGGAAAAAATGAGAAAAATTTATTCTAATGAGTAAAAGGACTCATGATACCTGCTCTAGATACAAGGCACTATGAGAGGACTTAGGAGTGGCCAGATGAGTGCGGAGCCTGCCACTTTGTGGAAATAGCTATTTAGCAACACTGTCAGAAGAAATTTGGGGCATTATGGTAAAAATGGATCGTACTTGTAGTAGTTTGAAAAAGACTATTAAAACTTTGTGTAGATTTCTTACAAGTTATGATACTTGCCCATTAGCAAGAAAGTCTCTTGTTAGAGTCCGCCTAAAAGAGTAATAATGATAGCTATCTTTTATGTAGCACTTTAAGGTTTGCAAAGTGCTTAAATGTTATAATATTTTATCTTTATAACAGCCCTGTAAGGTAGATGGTACTGTTATCTTCATTTTGTACATGAGAAGTCATATGGCTTACCAAGAATCTAAGTGCCTGAAGCAGAATTTGAACCCAAGTCTTCCTGACTCCAAATCCAGCACTCTATCAACATTATTGTTGTTTAGTCACTCAGTTCTTGACCAAGCTATTGAAGATATTGAAGGGTTTGCCATTCCATTTTCCAGTGGACTAAGGCTAATCCCATTCTGGGGTTTTCTTGGCCAAGATCCTGGAGTGATTTGCCATTTCCTTCTCCAGCTCATTTTACAGATGAGGAAACTGAGGTAAACACAGTTAAGTGACTTGACAGGTGTCACACACCTAGTAAAGGCTAAGGTCAGATTTGAACTCAGGTCTTCCTGACTCCAGACCCAGTGTTCTACCCACTGAGCCATCTAGCCATCTCTATTATTTTGGATTATGTTCAAGTTTTTGACCTTGGAAAGATAGTCAAAGTAATAAAGATTCTTATTCTTCTATGGCTGAAGTTACCCTCCGAAAATATAAGAATGCAGGGTTTGTTTTTCTAGTTCAGGGGTTCTTAACTTGTGATCTTGTTTTTAAAATAATTTTGATAATTGTATTTCAGCATAATTGGCTTCCATCATAACCTATATATTACATTTTATGCATTTAAAAACATTATTTTGAGAAGGAGCTTATAGGCTATAGGTTTCACCAGACTACCAAAGGAACCCATGGGAAAAAAAAAGAATTGGTTGGAAGAAAATGCGGGAAGACTGGTATAATGTAAAGATTATTTGTATAACATGGACAATATCTTGATTTTGTTTGCTCAAATATACATATTTGTTACAAGAAAGCAATTCTACTTGGGTAAAGGGGAGGTGGTTTGGTGAACAGTGATAGATATAGAGGTAAAATGTCACTAAAGCATTTTATTTTTTTCTTTTTGTTCGCTTTTTAAAAAAAATATTTATTTAATATATTTAGTTTTCAGCATTGATTTTCACAAGAGTTTGAATTACAAATTTTCTCCCCATTTCTATCCTCCCTCCCACTCCAAGATGGCATATATTCCAGTTGCCCCGTTCCCCAGTCAGCCCTCCCTTCTGTCACCCCACTCCCCTCCCATCCCCTTTTCCCTTACTTTCTTGTAGGGCAAGATAAATTTCTATGCCCCATTGCCTGTATGTCTTATTTCCTAGTTACATGCAAAAACTTTTTTTTTTGAACATCTGTTTTTAAAATTTTGAGTTCCAAATTCTCTCCACTCTTCCCTCCCCACCCACCCTTCCTAAGAAGGAAAGCAATTCAACATAGGCCACATGCATATCATTATGTAAAACTCTTCCACGTTACTCATGTTGTGAAAGACTAACTATATTTTGCTCCTTCCTAACCCATCCCCCTTTATCGAATTTTCTCCCTTGACCCTGTCCCTTTTCAAAAGTGTTTGTTTTTGATTACCTCCTCCCCCTATCTGCCCTCCCTTATATCGAACCCCCTTTTTTATCTTCTTCCTCCTTCTTTCCTGTGGGGTAAGTTGCCCAATTGAGTGTGTATGTTATTCCCTCCTCAGGTCAAATCTGATGAGAGCAGGATTCACTCATTTCCTCTCATCTGCTCCCTCTTCCCTTCCTACAGAACTGCTTTTTCTTGCCACTTTTATGCGAGATAATTTACCCCATTCTATCTCTCCCTTTCTCCCTCTCTCAATATATTCTTCTCTCATCCCTTAATTTGATTTTATTTTTTTTAGATATCATTCCTTCATATTCAACTCACCCTGTGCCCTCACCCTCTGTCTATACATATATATATATATGCATATTCCCTTCAGCTACCCTAATACTGAAGTCTCATGAATCATACACCTCATCTTTCCATGTAGGAATGTAAACAAAACAGTTCAGCTTTAGTAAGTCCCTTGTGATTTCTCTTTCTTGTTTACCTTTTCATGCTTCTCTTGATTCTTGTGTTTGAAAGTCAAATTTTCTATTCAGCTCTGGTCTTTTCACTGAGAAAGCTTGAAAGTCCATATTTTGCCTTGGAGCATGATACTCAGTTTTGCTGGGTAGGTGATTCTTGGTTTTAATCCTAGCTCCATTGACCTCCGGAATATCATCTTCCAAGCCCTTCGATCCCTTAATGTAGAAGCTGCTAGATCCTGTGTTATCCTGATTGTGTTTCCACAATACTCAAATTGTTTATTTCTGGCTGCTTGCAGTATTTTCTCCTTGATCTGGGAGCTCTGGAATTTAGCAACAATATTCCTAGGAGTTTTCTTTTTGGGATCTTTTTCAGGAGGCAATCTGTGGATTCTTTCAATTTCTATTTTACCCTCTGGCTCTAGAATATCAGGGCAGTTCTCCTTGATAATTTCTTGAAAGATGATATCTAGGCTTTTTTTTTGATCATGGCTTTCAGGTAGTCCAAGAATTTTTAAATTATTTCTCCTGGATCTATTTTCCAGGTCAGTGGTTTTTCCAATGAGATATTTCACATTGTCTTCCACTTTTTCATTCCTTTGGTTCTGTTTTATATCTTGATTTCTCATCAAGTCACTAGCTTCCACTTGCTCCAATCTAATTTTTGAGGTAGTATTTTCTTCAGTGGTCTTTTGGACCTCCTTTTCCTTTTGGCTAATTCTTCCTTTCAAGATATTCTTCTCCTCATTGACTTTTTGGAGCTCTTTTGCCATTTGAGTTAGTCTATTTTTTAAGGTGTTGTTTTCTTCAATATTTTTTTCAGTATTTTTTGGGTCTCCTGTAGCAAGTCATTGACTTGTTTTTCATGGTTTTTTTGCATCCTTCTCATTTCTCTTCCCAATTTTTCCTCTACTTCTCTAACTTGCTTTTCCAAATCCTTTTTGAGCTCTTCCATGGCCTGAGACCAGTTCATGTTTTTCTTGGAGACTTTTGATGTAGGCTCTTTGACTTTGTTGACTTCTTCTGGCTGTATGTTTTGGTCTTCTTTGTCACCAAAGAAAGATTCCAAAATCTGATTCTGAATCTGGGTCACTAAAGCGTTTTAAAACTTGCACAGAGAAAAGGGACTGGAATTGCAGAAGGGGCCAAAAATTGAGGAATTTCTTACTACATAGTTAAGAGTGTGTGGTGTGTGTGTTTAGAAAATACTATATATGGTAAAAGTTCATAGTTTCTTATATGGTCTTCTTGATGCATGTTGAATTCACAATTTAAAAAAAGGGTGGGGGGAATTACTGGGCTGGCAGTCCAGAGACCTGAGTTCTAATCTTCCCATTATCCATGACTTATATGGTATTAAGCAAGTCAACTTAACTTTTCTCATATGTAAAATTGGGAATTGAAACTAAATGATCTCTGTGTCCCTTATTAAAGAAATGTTAGTTCAACTGGCTTATTATTCTTCATACCCCTTCAACTCTTGCCAGTAGTAATTAAAAAACTAGAAGATAATTTTAAAATGTGTTTAATAAGAACTTAGAAGTGCCAAAAGCAAGATTTCAGAATGCTTGTGTACGTATGCATGCATAGGCAGTCAAACAGATGGTTATTAGCATTTTGAATAAATCACCAGGGAAGGAGATGGAGTGGGAGGGAAGGAGATGATACTATAATAAGTTTTGAAAATAACCTTCTCAGAGTTTATCTTGAACGCTTATCTATGAACCCTTATCAATTAAAAACAGTTCTCTTTCCTAGTGGATATTCTGGGTGTGAAAGGTGATTTTTCTCAATGATATACACACAGCATTTCAGTGGGAGTTAGACCCTTGAGTGGGCCAATGCCTAGCCCAGAAGGACAATGGTTAGGAGCTAGTTCAGCTGTAGCAGGGAGAATACTGGGCTGTAATCTGAAGGGTAGATATGGTTATGTTGGAGATAATGATTGGCTATATTGGGAGGGTAGAAGTCTTCCTGTCTTTCTACTCTCGTGGCTCAATCTCTCTCTATTTCTCACATGCGCACACACTCACACACACACACACCCTTCTCCTTGGAGTCAGGCCACAGTCCTTGGATCCCACTAGGAAAATTACCATTTTAGACAATGAGAACATTGAGGGTACTTCAATGCCACTTTCTCCATAGAATAAAGCCTCCCAATATTCCCTAAACCAGAAGTAATCAGTCTTTTCCTTGGAACTCTCCTAAAACTTTGCACTGCTTATTTCAAATCTATCCACAGCATACATGGAACTCTAATTTGGATAGAAGCTTTATCTTCTCTACTAGACTGTAAGCTCCCTGAAGATAGATCTCTGTGTTACACCATTTGTTTACCCCAAACTCCACATAACAGTTCCTGGCGTACAACAGATGCTAAATATTGTGTCAAGAGGAGAAAATAGAGTAAGGGAACTGAGAGCACCCTTTTCAAGAATGCAAGGAAAAGGGGGATAGCAATACATTTAGCTTTGCATTCAGCCCCGATTGTCTTAAAATATGCTTCTCTATCTTCACCGTTTTTTAAACACATCCTTTGACTTTCCACCCATAAGCATTTCTAAAATGCATTAAAAACTAGTGCCGTTGCACAGAGCAGGCCACAGAAAGAAGAAGAGAAACACGAAGAGTTATCAATACCTTTTAATGGGAAGATCATAAATGTTGTTTTACTTGAGTTGGCATTTTTTTTTCTTTTGCAGATGTCAGTTGAGGTGCATTGTGGTTAAAACTTGCCAAAGATTAAAAAAAAAAGTTCATTATCTGAATCAAAATCAGAAGAATCAAGACTTTTGATCCCCAGACCACCTCCTTAAACAGCAAGACATCTCTCAGCCCATATAAGGTATAAAGGTATGCACATTGGGGGATATTGTTGGAAAAATTATTGCTTTCTAATAGTTGGTAGCATATCTGAAGGAGAAATTAGGACTGATATGAAACTAATATACAAGTAATTATAGAAAAGGACGTATTCTGAATGTTTAGAGGGCTCTCAAAGTTAAACTGAATCATTTATGACTGAATATGATAAAAAAAGTTTTAAATATTAATAATTTCTACTCTTTAAAAATCAGCTTTTATTTGCCTTTTTAAAATAGTTGTAGCTCCTTTGGTAGACTCAGTAAAATTACTGATCTGATACCTTTTCCTCGTATGAAATCATTTTGTGAAGTTTTAGACCAGAAAAACAGAGACTCAAAGACAGAGGGGTCTAGGATTTCTGTCATTCACATGGCTTGTGTTTCATAGCAAGAAATAATTGGAGAATAGCCAAGGAAATCAAAGACAGAAACAAAGGTCCAAAATATTTGTAGCAGAAGTCTTTGTAGAAGCAATCACCTGTAAACAAAATTTTTTGAAGAATTAACTCAGTACTCTGATCTGGAGATTTAACCAAGACATTCTTGATTGCTTGTAGCTGTAAAGGAGAAAGCATTTCATGAAGTCCTAGCACCATAAATGAGCCTTTCTTTGAGTTAGAGCAAGGCTGAATTCTAGAACTTTTTGAGAATATTAAAAAAAATCAAATGAGGGTAGTTATCTAGGACAGAGAGGTACAAAATTAGGTGATTGATGAATATAAATGAAGTAGGAATATGAATGAAAGCATACAAAATAGTCATTGATGCTTAGCAGCTAAGAGAGGTTACTAAAATATTCTGAGAAAAAAATACATATCAATGGATAATTGAGTACAGTAAGTTGAGTAGGTACTTTCCATTTTTCTGACTAGAAGCTGCAAGATTTCGTCATTCCATCATGGGGGCAATGTCTTATCTACCCAGAGCAACTCACAGCAATGTCAAGCTCTTTAGAGGAAGCAAGGTCTTGAACTGGAGTCAAGGAGACTTGAGTTCAAATCTGAACTCAGACACCTATTGGCTAGGTGACTCTGGGCAAGTCTTCTAACTTCTGTCTCAGTTTCTTCATCTATGAAATAGGATAATAGTAGCATCTACCTCTCAGGGTTCTTATGAGAATAAAATGAGATTATATTTGTAAATTGTTTTAGAAACCATAAAGTGTTATATGCACACTAGTTCTTATTATTATTAGAAGTGCCACCAAATATGATGGACCTAGAGCCCTTTTCCCACCCCGTTAGTTAGGGAATGTCTGAAAATACTATGATATGTGAATATAATGGGATGTTATAGTGCATTAAGAAATGACAAAAATGAGCAGTTTAGAGAAACCTGGGAAAGCCTTTATGAATTGATGCAAAACAAAATAAGCAGAACCAAGCGAAGTCAGTTCTGTTGTGTCAGTTTTGAATAGTTAACTAACATTTATTAAGTACCTACCATGTACACTGTGCCAAATGCTGGAAATACAAAGAAAAGCAAGTGACAGTCCCGTCTTTCAAGAAGCTTACAGTCTGATGAACATCAGCTAGGATTTATATAGCACTTTAAGGTTTGCAAAATGCCTCATAAATATTTTCTCACTGTATCCTCATAGTAACTGTGGGAGGTAGGCACTATTATTATACCCATTTTAAAGGTGAGGAAACTGAGATAGGCAACAATTAAGTGACTTTTCCAGAGATACACGGCTGATAAGTGTCAGAGAACAGAATTATAGATATAGGTATAGATATAAAGTAATGTAAATTAAAAGATAGCCAAAAGCAGTGCAGTGGAAAGAATGTTGAATTTAGAGTCAGAGGTTCTGTGTTTAAAATCCTAAATCAACCACTCATCAACTACCTGTGTGACCTTGAACAAGTTATTTCACCTTACTTGTAAGTTCAAGTTCCTTAACTAAACTGGGGGAATTGGACTAGGTGACCTCAAAGATCCTTTTTGTCTCTAAATCTCTAAGTCAAACTCCAAGTAATTGAGAGACTAATGAAGGTCCTGGAGAATTGATAAGGGAACATTTTGATCCTCATGGCAAAGAGGTGGACAACTACTGGAAAAGAATATTGTACAGGTTGTGAGATGTAGTCCCCGGTTTGCTATTGTTCAGTCGTTATAGTTGTGTCTGACTCTTTGTGACCCTATTTGGGGTTTTCTTGGCAAAGATACCGGAGTGGTTTGTCATTTTCTTCTTTAGGTCATTTTCCAGATGAGCCAAACAGGGGTAAGTGACGTCCCCAGGGGCACCCAGTTATTGAGTGTGTGAGGCCAGATTTGAACTCGGGAAGATGAGTCTTCTTGACTGCATGCTTGGAACTCTATCCACTGCACCACTTAGCTGTTCCATGTTTCTGGTTACTGTTGTTATGTTTTGCTGCAAGGGAGGGTTCAATCTGGAGAGGGAGAGACTAAAAAGAGGGTGACATAAAGACATAGGACATCAATAAAATGTATTTTTATTTCTCAAAATGAAATAGAAGACTCTTCCAGGAGTTACAGCATTGAAAGCAAGTTCAAGGAAAACAATCAGTTTTTCAACAGAACTGATCCACACAATCAGTAGGACTTCTAAAAGCCAGTTCTTCCTGGATAGCAAAACCTAAAGGGACCTAAAAAAAAAAAAGACCATTGAAAGACTTTTGGGTTTCCCCAATCTTTTCTTGCCTTTTGCTCCTCAGAGATGATTTCTAATCAGACCGCCTTTGCTCCTCCTTTTTGTGCCTCATAGCCAATTGACCAAGTCCACAAAGCACAGAAAGGGAGATGTGACAATAATCTCCTTATAACCTAGGGATGTTTTATTGTATCTCTGCAGCCTGTACCTAATTTATTTTTATATTCCTGGCCATTGTGGGCAAGTTAGCAGGGAACAGAACAAGTAGCCTGTAGTCCCAGAATTATTAGGATGACATTCCCCAGGTAAAAGACAGTTGGCCCCTGCTCATGGCACCTTGTGGGTATCATTATCCTCTGAGATTTTTTTGGGTAGGTGAGGTTGCAATTAAGTACCACTTTTCAATCCAATAAAAACAAGGAACCTAGAATGGTTGTTACAGTCATTCATTCAACAAACACTTGTAGTGTCCTCTATGTGCTAGATATTCAGGAAAATACAAAGATTAAACAATAGTTCTTGCTCTTATGGAGCTCTTTGTTAGTAGAGAGAGAGAAAATGCAAACACAGATGTTTGCAGCAATTATATCTACATCCCAAGTAATATTTGTGATTGGGTTGCAAGAACAGAAAGTTCAATTCACCCTTCAAGGCAGTTCTTGAAGTTGTTGAATATCCTGAGATAGACTTGTTGAGGCTGTCATTAATACAGAGAAGATCAGTTAATAAGCATGTAGCCAATGGAGAAAGTTAATTGTATTATTAGGAAGTAAATGCTACACTGCAGACCAGGAGGTATGATGTAGGGTCCTACAATAAATCAGTGAATAAGATTCTGTCAGTTTATTCAGTACTATTCATAGGAGATGTTGCAATGAGTATCTCATCTGCTTGTTAAACATCCTTGATGTGGTGATGGGATATCAGATCACCATGGCTTGTTAGGATTAGCAATTTAGACCATCTAGCTTTCCTTACTTAGACACTGGGAACCCAAGCAACTTTCTGTTATTAGTTTGTTCTCCTGTGTAGACTTTTCCACTGGGAAGAGAAGATACTGACTGGCAAACTCCATTGTTTAGCCCAGAGGTATCAAACACATATGGCCTGTAATACTCCCAAGTGCAGCTCAAGCTAGATTAAAATGTAATTGGGAAATACTTACTAAAATAAATAAAATACAGTGAAACATAATGTTGATATGTGGTTTTATAAGTCAGTATGAAGCCCACAGGGATCCTTTCCATCTGAGTTCAACATCACTGATCTAGTCTTCTCACCAATTGTGTTTTTTTCGTTGTGAATTAATAAATTACCATCTTGGGTTTTTCAACAACAACAAATATTAAGCACTTATTTTATATATGGTACTTTGCTAGGTGCTGATGGAACAAGGGAAGGGAGGGAAGAAGATGAATCAGCAAAGAAAACAAGATTTCGTGGAGAAGCAGGAGATTTTAGTGTATCTAAAGCCAAGAGAGGAAAGAGTATCCTGGAGGAGTGAATATGTTCCAATAGCATCAAAAACTATAGGTTGGCAGGTCATTAGTAACTCTTGAGAGAGCAGTTTCATTAATGTAGTGTAGACATAAAGAACTCTCAAGATATTTTAGGAGTAAATGGGAGGGGAGAGAGAAGGAATAGGAATTACATAGACTAGAAGGATCCAGGGAAGCCTTTTTTCTTTGTTTGTTTTAGGTATGGGGAACCTTAAGCGTGTTTGTAGGAAAACTGCAAATAGCCAAGTGATAGGAGAGACTGAAGATGCATAAGAGGAAGTGGATTATTTCTGGAATGAGTTCCTAGAAAAAGCAGAAGCAAAAAGATCATCATTACTGAGGAGTAGGGATATTTTTCTTGCTAGGAAGAAGTACTGGAATTTAAGTGATGATGCTGGAACATTAAGAAGAAATAGAGAAGGGGAGCTCAATTCAGATGACTTCAGCCTTCTCATTCGAAGAGGAGGATATTTTTTATGTTGTATCTGTAGCCCCAGCACATAGCAAATAATGTGTATAATAAATGTTTGTTGGATTTTCTTATATTGGAAAGGATTAGTCAGAGGTGGGGAACCTGTGGGCTTGAGGCTACCTGTGGCCTAGAGAGGGTCCTCAAATGTGACCCTTTGACTGAATCTAAAGTTCACAGAACAAATCTCCTTAATAAAAGGATTTGTTCTGTAAAACTTGGACTCAGTCAAAAGACCAAGCACCTAGAAGGCCATATGTGGCCTTGAGGTCGCAGGTACCCCACCCTTGGATTAGGTCATCTGCGGAAAGTATGAGAAGGGATGTGGGTGATTTGAAAGAGGAGAGAGAGAAAAAGTTTTGAACAGTTGTCCTGAGGAATGAGACTAGGGAATCAGTAAATGTAGGGGAGATGAATTCTTAAGCAGCAACAGGGGCCCATGGTAGTTTGTTTATTGGGTGAAATCTACTCAATTTCATGACTCTCCAGTTGGGCTCAGCAACTCCTGAGCAGGAATGGAATAAGCAATGGTAAAGGTCCCCTAAAGATGAGATCTGTAGGTCGCAAATGGTAGAAGGTCAGAGATTATACAATAGTAGCTAGTCAGATATTAAAGGGATACATCATGAGCCAAGTATAGAGGCAAATAAAGCCAAATTAGTAAGAGATGGGATGTAATTAGGGATGGATCCAAGGACCAGAGAACATAATGAGGGTAAAGAATACATAGAGTGTGAATGAGAGGGCTGAAGGGCAAGAGGTAGTGGTCTGAGGGTAGAATTTAAAAGTTCCAGATCTTGGAGGTAGTGCACTTTAGTGAAGGGGCAAGGCTTGAGGTAATAGTGTGTTTTCAGTAGAATGAAAAAGAAAGATATCGGAGTTGAAGAGTTAAAGGAATTTTGTGATTAGTACTAAAGGGCTTGTTAACATGTGTATCATAGTCCTCAGGGATAATGGTAGATGGAGGTGATGAACAATCCTGAGACTAATCCTGAGGTTAGGAAAGTTGAGGTCTATAGGAAGACAGCATGGAGAGAAGAGTGCCATAAGAAGATTGCAAAGACCCCCAAAGAGTTCTGGGATGGTGATACAGTTGTGATTTTAATTAGTATGTATCAGGCTTCCTCTAGATAGATCATTGGCAAAACTGAGCTCCTGAACTGGCAAAGCTCAGAACCAGATCCTGAGCCTGTGATGGTTTTAGTTACTGACATCCTTCAACCCGAAGAGGCCAAGCAACCAGCGAGCCTCTCTTTAACCCCATATTTTAGATGCAACAGGACACATCGGCACACTTATTCCCACTGGCTAGGGTGCCCTCCTTTTCTCAGTAACTAGGGATCTGGCAAGTCTAACTGGTAATCAGCATGTTGTTTGGTGAGCAATAACTCCAAATGCAAAAGGAGTGGGAAGTCTAGAAGGGATATTTTCATCAAGCTGTCCCAGCCTGATGAGTCACCCACCTCCACAACTGGAATGGAGCTACCACACAGAGAGGGATAGTCTCAAAGAGTCTCCAGCTCTAAGAAACTTCTTTCTCAGACAGTGATGGAAATAAACCAACCAATTCTTCCCTTGCCCCAATACATTCTCGTTTTTCTAGACTTCAAGATGTCTTCTCCTGTTTCTGAATTTGTCTTAACTTAATCTCTGTTACAATTCACTTCTCATTGACTACAAATGAACTATACCTTGATCTGAATCAATAAAGTGATATCAAATTTACATTCTAGAACAGGCTGCTTTTGGGAAAGATTCCTATAGATCAGTGGAGTGCTGAGTGCTGAGGTCCCTTGAAGTTACTGCATATCCATAGGCACATGAAGCCTTTGCCATTTTTATATTTCTTTAGATCCAACAAAATATATGATATGACTCAGCATAATAAGTAAGCCAGGTCAATTCTGTGAGATGGCAAGACCTAAGGTAAGGGATAACTGTATCTGTAGGTAGCTGAAATGGGATGGAAGAGGAACATATTGGGATGGAGGAAGTTGAATCATGTGATTGTAACCTCCTCCCTTTGCTCTGAAGTCGTAACAATCTTATCTCTCTTCCCCATGAAACCCTTCATTTTCTTGAATACAACTTATTCTGTCTTTGTCCTGTCTTAAGTCTAGTGAATAAGCATTTAAGCGCCTACTACATGTCAATCATTTTGCTAGTTCTAGATACACAAAGCCTCATCTACTCCAGGCTAAACACCTCCAGCTTCACATGGCATTGCTTCTAGTCCCACCATCCCAGACAACCCCCTCTAAATGTACTGAAGCTTATAAATGCCCTTCCTAGAGTATGATGCCCAGGACTGAGCACAAACAGTCCGTTAGTACTTATTTCCTGTACTACTATACTACTCTTAAGACATTTGTTCAAATACTATTTTAGTTGGTTTACTAACATTTCAGGAGTTCCTGTCTTTTGTCCTGAAGTCTTAAGCTTTTTTGTGCCTTGTTTCTTTATGGCAGCCTGAGAAAATCTATGGATCCCTTCTCCAAATATTATTTTAAAATAATTGAAGGAAATGCTAAATTCCATAGAGGTTATTGGATATAAATACGTAATATTTTTCCCACTCAGGTTCATGGATTCTCTGAAATTTATCCAGGGACCCTTTACTAGTCTGTGGAGTCCCGGCAAGGAATTTTTTTTTCTTTTTTCTTATGAACTGAATAAACATCAACAAATATGAACATTTCATCATGCGAAAAAATAGAGAAGATAATTGTATATTAAATTATGTACTTTGACATAGTTTTTGTTTTTTTAAGAGCATATTAAATTTAACCTTGTAGTAAAAAAAAAAGAAAGAAAAGAAAAACAAAACCACTCTTGTTTATTTGTGTCTCTCTGAACTTCCTCCTGCTTTCTTCTGTTTATTTTTTTTTTAAATGTTTCATGGAAACACTTCTTTCTTGCTTGCTTCCTTTTTTCCCTCTCCAAGTAGATTTTAGGCTCCTCAGTGGCAGGGATCATTTTGTAGTCCCCCCAGAGGGGTCAGCACAATGATATGTGCTTAGCAGTACTCAAAAGTTTTTGTTTGACCAACTGAAGAATCCTTTAGTACAGTGGAGTGGTAGTGTAATCAGGAGTGCCCTCTTTCCTCAAAGCCTAAGCATTGTTACACTGTTTATAAAAATGCTTCATCCAAGTCCAAATAAGTCTGCACAAAGGAAAGTTTTACGCACAGTTAAGATACTAAGTAGCATAAGGCCCTTCTGTTCTCAATGAATCTTAGCTTCCTTTACATAAATACTCAGTGTTCCTAAGTTTGCAAACAAAGGCAAGAATGTAAGTGGCCCCCCCCCCCACACACTTATTCTGTACCTCTTAAATATCTTCACTGCTCTAGACTATATGGAAATATAACCAGTGATAAAGGTAAGATGATAGCCCAGGTGCTCCATCAACTTAAATTCCTCTCTCAGATTACTGTGGTGAGGATTATGTCTAATAAACATATCAGGGCACCAAACACAGTGTGCGCTGTGAGAATGAAGATTAAGTTCTGCTCTAGCCAACACGCTCAGACTGTTTACAAAGCATAAAAGAAACGAAATTTTTAAAAAGTTATCTGACTCATGTGACATAAATGTCAGTGCCCCAAGCAATTCTCTAAGATTGTAAACTGCATCAGTGGGTCTACATCAGTGGAGAGAGTTTCCATGCTACGAATTCCCTATACCAGTGAAATCCCAAATCTGGACTTTAACACCCTCTAATCTTGGTCTCCCCCATGCAAAACTACATCAGTGAAGACATCCAAACCAAATAATTTAGACAAAAAATAGACTAAATTATACAATTGATATTTACCATATAACCTTTTCATAGTTTCACTAGTGATAAAAGGTTGGGTTACTTATTTCAGTTGCAGCATGAGTATATATACCCTACATGCACATACTATATGTATTTAGTATTTACATATATGTGTGTCTGTACATATATATGTGTATACATATGCACATATACACACTCTATACATACCCTAGCAAACATTCAAATTTGTGCAGATTTGTCTGCCAGCCAGAAAGCATACAAAAGGCAAGTTCCCAGGCAGAATTTTATGCTCTTATAACAGTTTAATATCTCTGAAGTTGCTTGTGAAAAAAGTAGTTCCACCAGCTCAGCCCATAAGCCATGGCCTACTCTACCCTACTGTAGAATTGAGAAATGTGACCTTACATCTCTTGCATTGTCCTCTGCGATGAGGGAGTAAGCAAGTAGGGGAGCACAGGTTTCAAGTCTAGGGACAAAGTCAGTAATACAGTCAGTACATACCATGTGCATGGCACTGTCCTAGGTATTATATGGAAGACAAGAAGTATGGCTTCCAGATCTATATATCCAGTCCCACCTACTCCCATAAATCTCCCAAGCATTACTGTCTAATGGATGTTTAAAACTGAATGTCCCATTGATATCTCAAACTCAACATGTTCAAAACAGAATTAATTTCCTACCCTCCCCTCTGCCCCTCCAAAAATGTATCTTCCTAGCTTCTCAATTTCCCTTAAAGGCACCACTATAAATTTTTATGTGAGCATTCACACTACAGAAATTGCAAATCCTGCAAATTACGGATTGTTTGATTGTTTTGTTGATTGTCTAGACTCAAAGATGTGAGGGAGAAAATATTAATAATGCAGATTAAGCTTCAAAATGTGCCTTGTGTACATTTTTTTTCCCAGAGTGACAATTGCTAAATATTTACTACCAGCACACTTCTGGCTAGAAGGGTCAAGAAATGCTACCTCAGCCACAAAAAAATAAGTATTAACATACTTGGGATGGAATTCATTTTTAATGTCAAAAAAAGTTCTTAGACACATTTGTATTATTTATATTATTAGTGTCTATTAGTGCAGGAAAATATGTATTTGCTCTCTCTCTTTTGTTTTGTTTCTTCTTTCTCGTGGTTCATTCCATTGGTTACAATTCTTCTTTGCAACATGACTAATGTGAAAATATGTTCAATGTGAATGTATATGCAGAACCTATATCAGATTGCATGCCATCTTGGGGAGAGGGGAGTGAAGGGAAGGTAAGAAAATTTGGAACTCAAAAGCTTGTGGAACTGAATGTTGTAAGCTAAAAATAAGTAATTTAATAAAAGAATTATTTTTTTCAAAATAGCATATAAACACTTAAAATAGTTTTATTTATGTGTGTATATGTATATATATCATCCATTCTATACAAGGAATGTTTAAATCATATATAGTTTGACTGGAGCATGAAGTACCTGGAGATGACATAGAGCTGGAAATATAGGGTAGTAAGAGATGGAAGAGGCCTTGACTTCCAAGCTAAGTTGTTTAAATGGGAGGTTGGACTAAATGATCTTTTATGGCTTTTGCTTATATAAATTGCATGATCCTATAAACACTATTCTATAAACAGTAGGTAACCATGGAAGATTTTTGAGCAGAGGAAGGATGTTATCAGAGATCAGTTTTGTGTACATGTTCTCATGATGTACATTTCAAATGCCAATGTCTTCAACAACCTTAAAAAATTCTCTCTTAATCCTACCACCTTGACCATCATCTTACATCTTCTCTGCCTTTCTTGGCTAAATTTATGGAGAAAGCAGACTAAACTAGGTATCTCTACTCTCTTGTAAACCCTTACAATTTGACTTCTGATCTCATCATTCAACTGAAACTACTTTTTCCACAGTTACCAATGAGTTCTTAATTGCCAATTCTAATGACTTTTTCAATATTCATTCTTCCTGACCACTGTGTAGCTCTTGAGACTGTTGATCATTGTCTCCTCCTGGATATCTTTGCCTTTCTAGATTTTCATGATGTTGTTGTATTCTGGTTCTCCAATCTGTCTGATTTTTCCTTCTCAGTCTCCTTTGCTGGCTCTTTGTCATTTCCATTAACAATGGGTGTCCCAAGAGTCCTTGGCCCTCTTTTCTTCTCACCCTACATGGTTCAATTTTCATCTCCATGCAAATGATTGCTAGATCTCTATATCCATCCTTTACCTCTGATCCTGTGTCACCAATTGCCTTTTGGATGTCTCAAAGTAGCCTCTCAAATTCAACCATATTTAAAAGAGGACTCATTATATTTCCTTCCCTCTTCAAAACTTCCCTGCTATTGTTAAAAAGTACTACTATCTTCCGAGTCACCCAGGCTCACAACCTTAGTTTCATTCTAAACTCCTCTTACTCTACATATCTAATCCATTGCCAAGTATTGTTTCTGTATCACATCTGTCAGATGTGCCTTCTCTCCACTCATATAGCATCTATCCTAGTTCAGGTGATGAGACTGACTTCTTGCCTGGACCATTACAGTAGCCTAAGAATTGGTCTGGGGCAGCTAGGTGATGCCGTAGTGCATAGAGTGTAGGGCCTGATGTCAGGAAGACTCATCTTCATGAGTTCAAATGTGGCCTCACACACTTACTAGCTTTGTGACCCTGGGCAAGTCTCCTAACCATGTTTGCCTCAGTTTCCTTATCTGTGAAATGAGCTAGAGAAGGAAATGGTGAACCACTCCGGCATCTTTGCCAAGAAAATTCCAAATGGGGTCACAAAGAGTCAGATATGACTGAAACAATTGAAAAACAGCAACTAATTGGTCTCCTTGCTTTTAATCTGTCCCCACTGGAATCTATGCTCTGCCAAGATGCCAGTGATTTTTCTAAAGTACGGGTTGGACCACGTTAAACCTCCACTTTGTAAATTTTAGTGGCTTACTATTGCCCTCAGGATCAAATATAAAGTTCTCTGATTGGCTAAAGCTCTTCTTTTTCCTGCCTTTCCAGACATTGTACTCCACTACACACATTTTGTAATTTGTCTAAAACTGATCTTACTTGCCATGTCCCAAATGATACCCCATCTCCCATTTGGGTGGCTTTGCACTGGATGTCTCCACCCCCATGCCCAGGACTCTCTGTCATTCCCTCCAACTCTTCCTGGCTTCTTTTGAGACTCAATTTGTACATCCCACCTTCTGCAGGAGGTCTTTTTCTGGTCCCACCAGCTGCTAGTTACTTTCTCTCTGACATTACCTTCCATTTGCACTCTATGTAACTCATATATATATATATAGTTACTTACATGTTGTTTCCTCCATTAGGATGTGAGCTTGAGGTTAGGACTGCTTGTGCTTTTCTTTGTATTCCCATAGTTTAGTACGCTGCCTGGCATATAATATGCACTTAATAAATGCTTGTTGGTAACAGACTAAATGAAACAAAACATCTCCTATATAGGTAATGACTCTCAGCTGACCCAAAATGAGTTTAATTAGAGCTGAGGATCTATGTGGGCATCTCAGCTTTTGTTGGGAAATCTAAACAGTATCTGCAATTCTCAATTATATGTGTTGATTATCTATTTTGCTGAGTATATGTGTTGTATTTAAAACCCCTGGTTGGTTTCCTCCTACAGCCCAGCATGCTTCTGGGCTGCCTGCCTCTATTGACAGCTGGTGTATGATCAGGGAACAAAAACTAATTTTAATATGAACCTAAGCAAGACCAAAATTAGGAAATCTAAATGTGCTGCAAAAGAATAACAAAATACATGAAAAAACCAAATAGAAATGATTTGTAGATTTTTCCATTATCATGGTTTATTTGCCTTGATGGCAGAAATTGTTTCTCATTCTTTCTGATCCCTATAATACCTAATGTAGAACTACACACATAAATTCCCAATAAATGTTTATTGAATGAATTGAAGGATGAAGATATTGGGCCAGATGAGTACTGAAACTGATCCCTTTGGGTTAGCGCATCAGCTCTCTAACTTTTTGGTGTCAGAACTCCTTTACACACTTAAAAATTATTGAGGATCACCACAAAGGGCTCTCATTTATGTGGGTTATATGTATAATATTTACCATGTTAGAAATTTAAAATGTCTTAGTATTATCATGAAAATAGTTTTGACTTCATGCACCCTTTGAAAGTATCTTGCAGATACCCTGAAAGGGTCTCAGAGACCCACCCCTTTCATGGTACCTGGTCCACCCAGAGAGCTGATGGGTTAATAGAAAGAGGGAAGAGAACAAGAGTTATTAAGTGCCTACTATATCCCAGGAACTGTCCTTTACAGACATTATCTCATTTGAACCTCACTACAGCCCTGTGAAGGAGGTGCTATAATTACCTTCATTTTACAGTCAAGGAAACTGAGGCAGACAGAGGTTGTGTCTTGCCCAAGATCGCATAGTGTCTGAGGCTAGATTTGAACTCAGGTCTTCCTGACCCCTGTCCCAGTACTCTACTCACTGTACGGCTTAGCTGTTAGTAGATAACTAACATCCTAGATGACAGAATCTATAAGTATATTGACAGGACTAGAACATTTGGATGAACCACCTAAGATGCAATTTAATAGGGATAAATGTCAAGTCTTACACTAAATGGCATGTGGTTAGATAGCAGTTTGTCTGAGAAATATCTTGGGGATTTTGTAGAATGCAAATTCAATATGAGTTAATAGAGACATTATAATCAAAGAAGTTGGACGACTTCCTAAAAGAAAGGTGATAATGCTCCATCCATGTCTGACCTTGTCTGGAGTATTGTTTTTATTTCTGGACACCACAGTTTAGCAAAGACATAGTTAAGTAGGGGAGGGTCGGAAGAGAGTCCAGGCCTTGGGTCTGTGCCACATAAGAATCAGTTGAGAGGAACTGTGGATGTATAGCCTGGGGAAGAGAATGGAGAAAGAGAGACAAGAGAAGGGAAGGGAAAGGGCGGGGGGGGCGGGAAGAGCAAAAGAGAGACAGAGACAGAGAGACAGAGAGAGAGAGAGACAGAGCACACCTGGGTTGGACATGGTATTTGAAGGGCTGTCCTGTGGAAGGAGTGATGAGATTTTTTTCCCTTTGGCTTCTGTGATAGGATCAATATTTACCAGTGTTTCCCTGACACAGTTTGGTGGCTCAGTAGATAAGAGCATTTGACCCCGAGTTAGAAAGACCAAATTATATATCCAACTTCAGACAGTGATTTGTGGGGTGACTGTGGGTAAATCATTTAATTGCTATTTGCCTCAGTTTCCTCTGATCCTTCTATCTAACTTAACTTATCATTCTTGTGAAATTAATTTTTCAGGACACAAATGTAAGACTTGACATTTATCTCTATTAAATTGAATTTTATGCAGTTCATCCAAATGTTCTGTCAATATGTTTATAGATCCTGACTGTCATCTAATATGTTAGTTTCCACTAACAGCTGGGTGGTATGTTGAATTGAGTACTGGACCCAGAGTTAGGGAGACCTGAGCTCAAATCTAGCCTCAGACACTACTAGCTGTCTGATTCTAGGCAAGTCTGCCTCAGTTTCCTTGATTATAAATGGGAACAACAATAGCACCTACCTCATAGGATTGTTGTGAGGATCTCATAAGATCCTATTTGTAAAGTACTTAGCATGGTGCCTAGCACACAGTAGGTGCTTAATAAATGCTTGTTTCCTTCCTTCCCTTCGGCATAACTCAATCTAGATTCCTCCTCCTTCCACAATCCCTGGGAATTAGCTTTCCCTAAAAGGAGATGAAATGGTCTCTGGGTCCTGATTAATAACAGCAATAACAAGAATAATAGGTAATTTATAAAGTGCTTTAGGGTTTGCAGACCCTTAATAGCTGTATAATCTTCAACCTCTGTTTTCCTTAGTTTCCTTAACTGCAAAATGGGAGTCATTGTAGTGTGGTTGTCAGGATCAAATGAAATGATATTCATAAGATGGGCTCGGCACAGTTCTTGGTACACAACAGGTGTTATATAAATGTTTATTCCCTCTCCTCCTTTTACAAATATCATCTCTTTTTATCGCCATAACAACCCTGGAAGGAATGTGCTGTTATTATCACATAATAGAATGAGGAGACTGAGGCAGAGATTAAGTGACTCTCCTAAGGCACATAGCTAGTAAGTGTGCCTGAGGCCAGATTTGAACTCAGGTTTTCTTGACCCCAGGTCCAGTGCTCTATCCCTTGTGTCACTTAATTTATTGTCCCTGGCTTCCCTGATGCATCTTTTTGGCAACCTAAAATCATTTAAAAAAAAAAATATATATATATATATAATAAAAAGTCCTAAGAATGGGCATAAAGATCCTTTGAGATTTGGTGGATAACAACATTAATAATAATACTAACATTTATATAGCGCTTGCTGTGTGCCGGGTATTGTGCTAAATGCTTTACAGTGATCTCGTTTGAGCCTTACAACCACCTTGGGAGGTAGGTGCTATTGCTATTCCTGTTTTACAGGTGAGGAAACTGAGGCAGAGTTTATGTGACTTGCCAGGGTCAAACAATTGTAGGTGTCTGAGGCTACCGTATTTCCCTATGTATAAGACGCACATTAATTTTGGGTGCCGAAATTTGAAAAAAAAAATGTATTACATAAAGTTATTGAACTCAAGTTTTATTCGTCATAAAATTCATACAATAATACAATGAAATTCAAGGACCTTCTGCTCATAGGTTTCAGGCATCTTTCGGGCAAGTCTGGTGCGTGTATGCATGCTTAGTCCATTCTGTTTCATGAACCTGAAGCACCAATTGTGTCCTCCTTTGAAAGCAGTAACTTCTTCTTCATCAGCAATTCCCCTTGCTTTGTGCTGAACCATCTTTGTGGACACAGGAATTCCAATTTCCCTTTGCTCTTCAATCCATATCTTCAGTCTGCTCTCTAAATCAGGCCATTTTGCTGACTTGCCTTTCATGGCCTTCTTCTGCCATGGCGTTTTCAGTAGGGTTTCTTCTTCCCTTAGCCAGTCTCATATTGTTTTCTCAGTTGGAGAAGGACCAAACTTACATTCAGCAGCACAATTTCCATTCACTTTTGCAAACTGGATCACTTTTAACCTGAATTCAGCACTCTATGAAAATCTTTTCTGAGCCATTTCTGGACAGAATGTGACAAAACGTAACCTAATATACCGGTAACCAATGTGAAACAATGAGCGCAAAGACAACAAGCGCAAAAAAGCAGGAAATTCAAATAAAACAAATCTACAACCACTGTATAAGATGCACCCAGTTTTTAGACCCCAAATTTTTCAGAAAAGAGTGTGTCTTGTACATGGGGAAATACGGTATATTTGAACTCAGGTCTTCTTGACCTGAGATTCAGTACTGTATTTACTATATCAATTAATTGATTGTCTGTGACTTCCCTTATGCAACTTCTTGGTGATCCCAAATCATAAAAAGTCCTAGCTATGAGCTTCAGGGCTTCTGAGATTTCATGGCTGGGCCAAATCTAGAAGAGCTAAGTGTCACTGTGTTCTGTGGCAGATGGATTGATTGAAATGACTGAGGAAACAAAGGCTCGAGCTTCTAAGCAAATTGACTTATTAAGCAATTTAATAAATTTAAATAAAGTTTAACACCTGATTATGCCAATTACATAACAAATCGGGACCAGATCTCTTCAGGTTGGCATTGGACCCTGAATACAGGAGGAGAAAGATTTTTATATATTAAAAGAAAACAATTAACAGGATATAAACTGGGATACAAGTAATTGGAGGAAAGATTAGGGACTTTGCAAGTTGGGAGGGGAAGAGCAAACAAGTACAGTTCCTGAAATAAAAAAATGAGGTGTCAGGGGCAGCTAGTTGGGGCAATGAGTAGAAAGCACCAGCTCTGGAGTCAGGAGGACCCAAGTTCAAATCCAGCCTCAGACACTTGACATACTTACTAGCTGTGTGACCTTGGGCAAGTCACTGTTAACCTCAATTGTCCAGCCTTCTCCACTCCAAAAAGAAAGAGGTGTCCTACTCCCCACAAGTGTCTGTATTCAAATCAAAGGAACAAAGAAATAGTAACTAAATGACCACTACGGGGCCAGTTTTCAGAGAAGACAATAAGGGTTGCTTGAGATGTATAATTGTGAGGAAACTGCTTCCATCAGTCTTTGCCTCTGACCGCGTTTCTGGTCAGCATAACCTAGGTCCTTAGTAAAGATCTCTAAGCAACAGGTGGAGGTAGTCCAGCTTCCTAGCCAAGCAGGGCTAGGTTTAAACAATGCAATAAAGTTTTCTCACAATTTCCATAATTGACTAAAAATTTCTCACAAGACAGAAATTGGATTAGACCCATAATTGAATAGAAAGGGAACTGAATTGAGTCACAAGATGGATCAGAGTGGTTCACTCAGTTCCCACAATTCCCTCAACCCCTGTTACATATCCTTATTGCATAAACAGAAAGTAAACTGGTTTTGTTAACTATTAAGTGACTTGTGAGTGCCTTGTTTTGTCCCAACGTGGAAACTGAACTAAGCAAGCACTGGCCCAACAGCCCTGGAGGTGAGAACTAGGATCAGTGGGCAGAAGTTTCAAAGAAGTAAATTTAGGCTAGCTATAAGGAAAACTTTCCTTTTAAATAGGCTAGCTATAAGGTAAACTTTCCTTATAATTAAAGGGGTCCAAAACTAGAATCTGAGGCAACAGGGGCTCATCTTCCTGAGTTCAAATCCGTTCTCAGACACTTACTTATCTGTGTGATCCTGGGAAAGTCACTTAACCCTGTTTGCCTTAGTTTTCTCATCTGTAAAATGAACTGGAGAAGGAAATAGCAAACCATTCCAGTATCTTTGCCAAGAAAACCCCAAATAAGGTCACGAAGAACCAGACATGACTGAACAACAACAAAACTAGAATGGTCTGCCTCTGAGGTAGAAGACTTTCATTGGAGATCTTCAGACCAAGCCTGTATAACTACCTGCTGCATGTGCCATAGTGAGAATTCTTCATATGAGTATGAGTTAGGCTAGGTGACCCCTGAGATGCCTTCTATTACCCAGCTTCTGTAATATGTTCTTTTGGCTCTAATGGTCCATGATTGTTTTAATAAATGAATTTGTACCCTGGTTCTGCTTGGTCAGATTTGGATGGAAAATAAAGTAGAAATAACTGAAGCTTGGTTATATCCCCTAATTTCCAGATAATTAATCCAAGAGTTAATGCTTCCTTCTCTTATTAATTAATAATTCTACACCTTTGTGAATGAGCAGCACTTTTAGAGTAAATAATTTTCATAATCAGTTAATAAGCATTTTAAAAATATTTATTACATGCCATACATGTGCTAAATGCTATGGATACGAATACTAGCTAAAAGAAAGATAGCCCCTGTTTTCAGGGAGCTTATATTCTACAGGGGAAGGTAACTCTTAAAAGGGAGCTGAAGAGGGAGAGGAGGACATGGTGGTGACCCCAAATTACATAGCCGAAAGAGCCCTGAGAAATTCCCTTGTTCAGCCTTCTTATATTACAGAAGTGTTTGGGGCTGAGAGAGATGTAGTCACCTCCCCACACTTGTAGATCCTTGTTGGATGCTAGAATTACAGAGGCAAAAATGAAATAGTCCCAACATTGATGGACTTGGCTTTTCTCAGCAATACAAAGTTAAAAGACAGCTCCAAAAGACTCATGATAGAAAAAGCTATCCACATCCAGAGAAAGAATTATGGAGTCTGAATGCAGATTGAGGCAAACTATTTGCTCTCTCTTTTTTCTTTTTTCTTCTTTCTCATGATTCATTCTATTGTTTATAATTCTTCTTTACAACTTGACTATTGTGTAAATAAGTTTAATGTATATGTAGAACCTATATCGGATTCCGTGCCATCTTGGAGGAGAAGGAAGGGGAGAAAATTTGGAACTCAAAAACTTGTGAAATGGAAGTAATTTTTTGTATATTCATATTTACTTTAGCAAAGTAATTGAGAGATAGAGAGATCCAATAATTAGGGGGTCTCAGGATAGGTCTCTCTTAGGAAGTGGCATCGGAGCTGTGCTTTACAGGAAGCTGGTGTTTCTGTGCGGCTAAAGTAAGAAGGAAGCACATTCTAGATATGAGGGACTTGTTGCCCTCTGTACTTAATGATCTGGAATGCAGGACCCATGCATTCATTATTTGTGACACAGAGGGACAGCTTTGGCTGCTATGCAAGGAGAAATTCAGATTTTGAAAGAGCAAGGAAAATATAAATTTAATTAATATTGTCTGTTGTTTTGTGATGATTGATACCAGGAAGGTGGCCGACTTAAGGACTAAATTAGGTAATCACTGGAAAATGGGCTGAGGACCTTATACATTGGAAGCAGCTAACTTTATATGCCAAAGCCCAGGAATATCCTGTTTTGTCTTGAGCTTAATTTCTTTCAAAGTCATGGAATAGCTGGTAATTTTCAGGGCACTCCGAATACGTGAGTCTTAGTTGTTCTTACCATGCAGGAATTGGACTAACCAACACTAGTAATTCTATTTTCCTTTGCCTTCCCTTTCCATTGGTCAAATGAATAATTTATTGTGGGACAGTTTAAGTTAAGATATTAACCAATTTAGTTTTGCAGAACATTTTTCAACAAGCAAAAGAAAGTATTTCCTGCCAACCAAATTTAGGATTCTTTTTTTTAAAGTGGACAGTCATCAAATATGGCTAAATTTGGGGTTCGGTGGTAGTCTTTTTGTAGCACCAGAGTGGTGGAATTCTTTAATTAGGTTCCACCACCTCTGACAGTCTTTCTGAACTGTTCTTCTGGTGCCTTTGAGAAGTTATTTTTGTGAAATCTGAATAACAATTGACTGAAATGAAAATGGCAGGGTTGCTTAGTTACTGTGATTCATCACTGTGAATCAGTGTTTTACTTAGTTCCTTCTAGGTCTGAGCAGACTGGGGGCGGAGGAGGCTGGCATTGGGAGTCAGTGTGAGCAGAGTGTGCCCACTGGAGGGGCAGGGAGGGAGGAATTACTATTTTTATGGTGTATGTAGGACTATGATTGATTTGCTTGATTGTTTTAAATATATCCCCTAAGTTGAATGTCTGAATGTATTGACCCTTGAAAAGTAGGGCAATGGTTTTTAGTGAGTCTGAATCTTTTTTTGCCTTTTCCACTGTTTATATGCTCAGTGCTTAAAGAAAACATTTTGTCCATAAATGACAAATTTAGAACATTCATATATTTTTAATAATTTAGACTTATGTCTCTAAAATATTTATATCCCTAAGGATATATGACATGCATCCCTGAAAAGCTCCAGATCATTCAAGGAGACTCTTATCTCCCATGTCCTTTGCACAGGAGATGCAGAGATAGAATGGTCCCTGCCCTCATGGACTTTATAGTCTAGGTGGGGAGATCAAACTGACACACAGGAAAAAAAAAAGTTAAATTTTGATACTGATTGCAAATGCAGTAAACATTCACAAAAGAATAGTTAGGCTTAGTCTACTTGGAGAAGGCTTCGTTGAGAAAGTAGGGTTTGAACGTGGCCTTGAAAGAGTATATAATATAGATGTGGATTATATACCCAATATAGAGTAATTGGCCATACTGTATCATGGATAGATATGAAGTCTGTCACTGTCACTGAGGACTCTAATTTCCACCATTGTAGAGAGTAGAAAGAGGTCTTGGTTGTACCAAAGTAGCCTATGGAAGGTGGGCAGGTAAGAGACAGGACAGTTTTGGTGAACACTAACTCTCTCCTATTTACCACACTTTAAATATTTGTAATCCAGTGATATATTACTCTCTTTAAGGGTTCTGGAATAAAAGTCATTTTTCCCTGATTACTCTGAAAGAGAGAGTAACAGTTAATTTGCCAGCTTAATTCCCTCCCACTACACCCCCAGAAAAGTTATACAGATTAGAGTAGATAATAGAATTCACAGAAGTAAATGAGCTTTTAGTATCAGGAGCTAGATAAACTCTCATCTCAATCAAAGAGGGAACCATCTCATCTGGAAAATCTGCTCTGAGTAGTCTCTATAAATCAAAAAACTTATTAGATGGACAACTTAGGCACATGAATGAAGCTTAGGGAAGATCTCCCATCCACTATTCAAAAGTTTATACCTTTTATTGGTGAAGTTGTAAACTGATCCAACCATTCTGGAGAGCAATTTGGAACTATGCCAAAGGGCTATAAAACTGTACATACCTTTTGTCCCAGCAATACCACTACTAGGTCTGTATCCCAAAGAGATCATAAAAAGGAAGAAGGATCTACATGTACAAAAATATTTGTAGCACCTCTTTTTATGGTGGCCAAAAATTGGAAACTGAGAAGATGCCCATCAATTGGGGAATGGCTGAACAAGTTGTGGAATATGAATATAGTATAATACTATTGTGCTGTAAGAAATGATAATCAGGTAGATTTCAGGAAATCTTGGAAAGACTTACATGAACAGATGCTGAGTGAAGTGAGCAAAACCAGGACAACACCGTACACAGTAAGAGCAACATTGTATGATGATCCGCTTTGGTAGACTTGGCTCTTTTCAGCAATACAGTGATCTAAGAAGATTCCAAAACACTCATGATGGAAAATGCTTACTATATCCAGAGAAAGAACTATGGAGTCTGAATGCAGGTCAAAGCATGCTGTTTTCACTTCTTTTTGTTTTTTGTTTCTTCTTGTTTTTCTCTTTTGTTCTGATTCTCCTTTCACTACATGACTAATATAGAAATATGTTTGATATGATTGTACATGTATAACTTACCAGATTGCTTCCTGTCTTGGGGAGGGGGAATGGAGGGAGGGAGAAAAAATTTGGTACTCAAAAATTTTATAAAAGTGAATGTTGAAAACTATTTTACATGTAATTGGAAAAAATAAAAGCACTATTAAGTGGGAAAAATAATATGCTAGCATTATTAATAAAATGATTAATTACCCAGGGCAAAAAAGTTTATGCCTCTTTTCTTCTCCCCTCAATGCCCAGGTCTCTGAAATCCCTTAAACAGAAGGGCTCAGAAATCTCCCAATCAAATGATGGCTCCTCCCAAGTATATGCACTGCATCAAAGAGCTTTCTACTCATCTTCCTTTATGTCAACAGATCAAAGACCATGCTCAGGAAGACTTAACCCTTTCGTTTCTAGAAATCCTGCCCTCTCTGGTGAATGCTTTCTGTGGGAACTATATCTAGGTGGCCCCAGCTTTGTTTTAATTTACCCATTGATACTGCATATATCCCCTAATATCTCATCCTGTAACCCCCATTTTCCAGTTCTGGAACCAAAATCTAATCAATACCACCAGGGCTACTAGAAAACATGTCGATCTACAATTTTATAATTCTTTGTAAACTTTCAAAATAAAACTCCTTGGCCACCATTCTCCTATATGTGTGTCTCTCCCATTAAGATGCAAGATCTTAGAGGACAGGGACCATGTCTGCTTTTATATTTGTGTCTCTAGTACTTAACATGGTGTTTTTTATTTTTCACAGCAAACAATAAATGCTTTTTAATTCATTCACTCTGTAATGAGAGTCTGGTGCATGCCCAAACTGTCTGAGATGGCTTTTTTCCACATGGAGGATACTACGTAACTACTTCTGGGAGAAGTGAGATGATATGTGAGGAAAGTATCTTGGAAAGACTGGGGCATGCTTAGACATTTTGTAACTAGTCTTAGTTATCTGACCATGTAAAAAGGAGACTTATTGAACAGCTCTGCAGGCATTCAAAAGGCCCATCTGCTGCAGCTTCCTATTTTTGTCTGTCTTCTTGGGAAAGCTTGAAAATAGGTAAAAGGCGTAGAGCCTTTTACCTTGTGAACGTGAAAGGTCCAGAGGCTTCCATGATGTGTCATCATTCCAGACTTCCAGAGTTCCACAGCCATCTCAGCCTCTGTACCTTGAGGGACAAGGATCAGCCCCCAGGAGTGACCTTTGGATCTCTAGCCCAGGGGTGGCTGAGACAAGAGCTTATTCACAGTGATGCCTCTGGGTGGAAATGGACCAGTACTATAAAGGAACTGAGCTACATTTTGAGCATACTCCCCCAGAGACTAAAGGGCAGAGTTATGAACCTAGTGTTGATAAAGGAGGGGGAAATGTTTGGATGTTTGTTCTTTCTGTGATTTTTAAGTAAATATTCCTTTGTAAGAGCTAGTCAATGGCAAGTGGTTAAATTGAGCTGAGGTGCTAGTCTATGGCCCCCTAACATGGGGGAGGAGGGAACATGGCTAGTACCAGATCCTTTGGGGTACGCTGGAACACTGAGGGGGGGATGTGTAGCCTGTTTGGCTCTGGGAAAGAGAGCCAGAAGGTCCATGCTACATTCCACTCATTGATGACATTATGGAGGTGCTGTGGGTTCTTGATCAGGAGAAGAAGAATTGGCATTTATATAGCATTGTAAAATTTACTTTACATATGCTATTAGATTTAATCCTTACAGAAGCCTGGTCGGGTAGATGCTGTTATTTTCTCTGGTTTTATAGATGAAGAAATAGATCAGAGAGGCTAATGATTTTTCCAGAATCACACTGGGAATGAATGTCTAAGGCAGGATTTGAACACAAATTTTTTTTTTCTGAATCCAAATCTGGTACATCATCCTTTGCATTAGTGATTTTTTTTATCTTTATTACCTCTGTCAGTTAAAAGAAATTTTTTGAACAAGTACCCCCAGCATATGTAGTTTTACTTAGTTATAAATTATATACATGTATTGCTATGCTATTAATTATGTACATTATGAAACTTATACAATAATAAATGAAAAAGGATGAGATAAAGGTTGGATAATATTTCATTGAGAAGCAATAGAGAACCACTGGAGTTTATGGAGTAGGGAACTGATATGGTCAGACCTGTGCTTTACGAAAAATACTTTGTTGTGTAACTGGAGGATAAATTGAAAAGGGGAGAGACCTGAGACAAGAAGACCAGTTGTGGGGCTATTGCAGTAGTCTAGATGAGAAGTGATGAGGACCAGAATTTGGGTGGAAGCTATATAGGGAAAGGCAGACAAAAGTGAGATAAGGATAAATTAGAAGTTTGGCAACTAATTGGATATGTGAATTAGGTAGAATGAAGAGTCAAAGGTCACATTGATTGCATTGTGAGAATCTACGTTACAGATAAAACTAGTGGTGCCCTCAGTGCCCTTGAGGTGATCTGGGGGGACTGAGAAAAGGGTAGAGGCAGAATTTTCACACCTGAGCAGCTGTTGTGGGTGCCTGAGAGCGTTGAGCTGACACCTGGCTCATAAGACGGTAGGTTGGGAGCTCTCACAGGAGAGGGAGGTTGCAGATCTGGGGAGTAGGATTGAGGGATAAGAGTAAGTGTGGTTGTGTTAGAGACAAGCCCACAAATGACTGTCTCAGCAAGAGTGGAATGTAACCTATCCTCCCACCTCCTGATTGGTTGATCACTTACCCCTTGGGATCAGTACATAAATTCACCCCCATAACCCTGTTATATATTACAGACAAAGATGGTGTTTGGGGAAGATTAGTCTGGCAGTGGTATGTAGGATAGATTAAAATATCCGGGGATAATAGCTAGGAGGCTTCTGCTTTAATTGAGTCATGAATATAGACTACAGCAGGAGAAATTGCTCAGGAGAAGCAAATCTTAGAGGTATTTGGAAAGGTGATGACAGCTGGTATATAGAAGATGACAGAGAAGCAAACTTCCTTTTTCTTTTTCCCTTTTGGTATTTTACGAACCAAGATGAGGGATGATAGTATCACATAATCTAGAGCTGAAAGGAACTCTAGTTTAACATTCTCGTCTTAAAGATAAGGAAACTTGTTATTGAAGTGATGAAGTGAATTATCCAGTGTTGCAAGGGCAAAGAACTAGGATTTGAACCCAGGTTTTCAGACTTCAAATTCAGCGTTCTTACTGTTTCACCATATTACTTCATGTTTCCTCATTTGAGATGCCTAGTTTGAGGATGGCTAGGTAGGAGGCAGTGAAGTTATATAACAGATTGTGACTTTAACAAATGAAAGTAATTTTAGGGCATGTTAACTATGTAAAGGAACTCAAATGCTAAATTACATTAATAATGATCTTTAAGGCATTTTTCACAGAAAGCTTTTCCAGCTAATTCTTTCTTCCACCAATTAATTTTTTTCCATCTAATTGAAATACTTGAAAGTTGTCTCTCCTCCAGTTAGCTAACACGTTGCCTAGAATATATTAAACTCCTCTCCCTGCTTTCTCTTTTTACCTTCCTTCTCATACTGAAAGCATTACTCCTTCTGGTCCCTCTAGGAAAGCCCATCCTCTCTCTCTAACTTGTGCCCCTTTGAATGCAACTCGAATAACACTATTGTTAAATTTTCGTACTATCTCGCTACTTAAAAGTATTTTAAGTATCAATATACTTTTCCAGGCTTATGATACATTACTGTCTTTGATGTACTCCATGGTCCGGCCAACCTAGCCTCATTGTTCCTCAGAGACAACATCCCATCTCTTATCTCTGTGTGTTTGCACAAGCTGTCCCTCCATATTTGGATTGTACTTCCTCCTCACCTCCAACTCTTAAAACTCCTGGCTTCTTTTAGAACTTAGCTCAACCACCATTTCTAGACCTTTCCTGAAACACCCAGGAAAGCAATTTCTTACTATGCCCAAAAGACATAAAGTATCACTACTAGGCCTTTTCCCCGAGGAAATAAAAGAAAGAGGAAAAAGACTCATTTCTACCAAATATTGAAGCAACTCTTTCCATAGTAGCAAAACCCTGGAAACTAAGTGTGCTCATTATTTGGGGAATGGCTGAACAAATTATGGTATATGGATATAATGGAATATTATTGTGCCATGAGAAGTAATGTAAAGAATGATTTCTGATAAACTGGTCTATCAAGGGTCACACCAATGACCTTTCATTCAACAGATCCATTGTGTGCTTTTTTTTCTAGTCCTCATCATCATTGATCTTTGTTGTTTGACATAGTTGACCCTTGACTTCATAGTACACACACCCTTCCCTTCCTCCTTTAACCATTCTAACCATTGCTTCTCTAGCTTATTTATTGACTCCTGAGGTAGATGGCATGTTTTAGATAAACTTTAATCTCCTTAGCATCTAATACATTGCTCTGAACACAGTAGACACATGTAAATGTTTGTCACATTAATGAATGAATAAATATAATGAATAAATGAGAAAGTTTTTAATTAAGCCACTAGACATTAGAACCATTTGTGATACTTACAACCCCTGAACAATGGGTCTGGTGTTCTGTTGCTTGGTACGTAAACTCTATTTTTACGGTGTCTGTCTTTATTTTTTTAAGTTTGTTTTTCTAAAAATTGAGAGACAGTGATTGTGGCAGCATATAATACGTAATAAAACATAAGACCTCCTTACAGCTCATAATTAAAAATAGCCTAGGAATAACTAGGAGCTGCTACATCTCCTGGATTAGTTTTGGCTTATGTTTTTGCAGTAAAATTTGCTTTGAAGTTTATAATCTCATTGGAAGTTTTGGTCTCAGTATAATACTAGATTAACGGAAAGCACTGGACTTGAACTCTGATCTTGGCCCTGCCCCAAACTGTTTGTCTATGGGCAAGTCACATAAGGGGCTGGATGAGGGGGATAGAAGACATGATCTCCCTTCTAACTCTAGCCTTATGATCTTAAACAGTGTCACATGAAAGAATACCTTGTTCAGCTTGTCCTTAGAGGATAAACTAGTAACAATGGTAGAAATTTCAGATTTAGCTTTGCTGTAAAGAAAATCTTCCTAACAAAGAGCTATTGAAAAGTAGAATGAAATTCATTAGGAGATAGTTTGTCACTGGAGGTGTTCCAATGGAATCTTAAGGACCACTGGTCTGGGATGTTCCTGGAAGGATTATTATTCAGCTATGGGGATGAACTAGGTGAGGAATTATGGTATAGTGGAAAAAGGCCTGACTCATGTATAGGTTGTTGTTGTTCAGTCTTTTCAGTCATGTCTGACTCTTCATGACCCAGTTTGGGGTTTTCTTGGCAAAGATACCAGAGCGGTTTGCCATTTCCTTCTCCAGCTCATTTTACAGATGAAGAAACTGAGGCAGGCAGAGTTAAGTGACTAGCCCAGGGTCACACAGCTAATAAGGCTCTCTATGGCTGGATTAGCACTCAGAAAGATGAGTCTTCCTGACTCTAAGGCCCAGAAATCTACCCACTGTGCCACATAGGTGATACAAATACTACCTCAGATGCTCACTATGTGTGTTACATCAGTCAAGTCACTTTCCATAGGTCTCAGTTTCCTCACTGGCAAAATAAGAGGATTGGATTAGGTCAGAGATTTTTAACCCGGGACCCATGAACTAACTAACTAATTCTGTCTCTCTCTCTCTCTCTCTCTCTCTCTCTCTCTCTCTCTGTCTCTAGCATATGTATATATATTACATATATATATGTGTATATATACATGTGCATATATGTATATGTGTACATAGAAACACATACATATGTGTACATCTATACATATGTGTATTTATGTATATATAGACATATGTGTGTGTGTGTATATGTATGTATATGGACTCCTTGACATTCTCTGATTCCCACTTTAAAAACCCTTGGTTTCTGCAAAGAAAGTTATTCAGTGTTTCAAAACATCTGAGATTTTGTCAATGCAGCAACATTTTTTTCACCTGATTCAGAGAGCCACCTCTCCCAGCTTTAGCCTAGACAGTTTCTTAGGTTGCCATGGCCAAAAAAAAAATCTATCATCTGATGGACTAGTCTGGTATTAAACATCTCTCTACACTTAGGCATGTTGGTCATTGTATGGCAAGAGCATGCTTCACCTGAGCCTGCATGAGAAACCTTTTCTGCGTGGTAGAAAAGACTGCCCGGTTCTACATCTCTACTGTCCTTTCTACTTCCTTTGCTTCCATCTACTTCTTCAGAATAGTGGGGACATAAACAGGACGATTTCATTAATACCTTGTTAAATTTATCATCCACTTAAAATAGCACAAACCATATGTAATAAAAACATAGTGATTTGGTAACTGCATTGTTGCATTTAATATGTACTTAAAATAACAGATTATGTGTAACAGCCCACATAACAAAAAGTAGCGATTTTGTTACAACTTTTGTTCAGATTAGCATATACTTTTTAAAAGAACAACTATATAACAAAAGTTGATAATTTCACATACAATCCTTTTTTTGGTCATTTTATATTGAAATATCTGCATTTGTTGAGGATTAAGTTCATAATAGTAAAGAATAGGAAAAACAAATCTGATTTATAAGATATAGAAAGAATTGAAAAAAATATATTGAACCAAGACCTATTCTCCAGTAGATAAATGCTCAAAGGATATAAGCAGTTTTCAAAACAATCATTATAAACCATTAACAATTATATAAAAATATGTTCCAAGTTCCAAGTAGAAGAAATACAAATTAAAGCAACTTTAAGGTTTCACCCCATATCCGGCCATGCTAAAGTGATACTTCCTATGAGAAGCCTGTTCTGATGCCTCATCCACCACACATATTGTCGGTGGCTTTCCCTAAGTAAATACTCTGTGCTTAATTTTCGGTGCTACCTGTTATTTCTCTCAATAGAATGTACAGTCTTTGAGGGCAGGCAGTGTTTCCTTTTTGTCTTTATATCTTAAGCACCTTTATATTATCCTTGGGCTCAAAGATCTTTCAGATGGCAAGACCCTTGCTCCTTGGAAGGAAAGCTAGGGCAAATAGGGACATCATACTAAAAAGCAGAGATGTCACCTTGCCTGACAATCATAGCTATAGTTATTCCAGTAGCAATGTATGGCTGTGAGAGTTGGACTATAAGGAAAGCTGAGCTCTGCAGAATTAATGTTTATGAATTGTGGTGCTGGAGAAGACTTTTGAGAGTCCTTTCAACAGCAAGGAGATCAAGTCAGTCAATACTTAAAGGAATTAGTTCACAGTATTCACTGGAAGGTCAGGTGTTGAAGCTTAAATTCTTCGTCCACATGATAAGAAGATAGGACTCATTAGAAAAGTTCCTAATGTTGGGAAAGATTGAAGGCAAAAGGAAAAGAAGACATCAGAGGATGGGATAGATAGTGTCATGAAAGCAATGAACATGAACATGGACAGACTTCAAGAGATAATGGAGGATAGAAGGGCCTGGTGTGCTATGGTCCATGGGGTCTCAAAAAGTCAGACACAAGTGAACAATTAAACAGCAACAGTGCCTGGCACGTAGAAGGTTTTATAAATTTTTGTTGTTTTATAATGACAATCACTTACTTTGTCATATATTAGAAATAGTCAATATACTGAAAATGGCAGTAGACTGAATCAGAAAACCTAGATTTCCAATAATGATTCTGCCACTAACACCCTGTGTGACCTTTGCCAAATAACTTTATCTCTCTGAGCCTTAGTTTCTTTGACATAAGTGGGGGTTAATTACTTGAAGGGAAAAAAAAGCTAACTGCATGGATAATTAAGAAGGACAATTAACACAACTTTGAGGAACCGCCTCACCCCCACGATATTGACAGAAATAATTTAAAATCACAAAATTTCATGCTTATAGGATTATGGAGAACCAAGTACATTCATTCATTGCTGATGGAACAACAAATTGAGAGTGTATTTTTGAAGAATAGACTTGAAATACACAGCAAAAGTGAGAAAAGGATTTAATAATAAGTATCTGTGCTGATTAGCCTACTTACAAGTCAAGATGTTTTCATTCATTGCATTTGTATCCCCATCACCTAGAGGAGTGACTGACACAGTCAGCATTACTGTCATTTACTATGAATTACAAGCAATTACTGTGTCAGTAGTTGACATATAGTCAACTAATAAATGCTTATTGATTGAGTCATAGTTTGTTTACTTCCTGTATCATAAGTAGAAGCCGCAGCTTTCCCAACTTTCCTAACCTTTTCTATATGTAACCTTTGCTTTGTTTTCTGGTGAGATGAAGCAGAAGCAACAATCTCTCACTTGTTTCTAAGATCCAAATTAGGAAGAATGGAGGATGAAGTTGGATGCCACTTATTTTTTTGAAACCTAAAATTATCCTACCTTATGTTAGTGTGCTAATAAGAGCTCATATTTATTCAATGTGTCCCAAAAGTCTTAGTGCAGCAATTAAAGCCTAAAACTACACAAAGGTTTTTGGAATATCCTGAAGAGTCTTTTAAGATTTACAAAGAAAGTGCTTTCTGTTGTTGAAACAGGAGGAAAAGGGATTTCTTTTCTCATTCTTCCCCCATGTTCTCTGATCTGCAAGTCACTTTAAGGGACTCGGTTAAGTGCTAGGGATGGAGGATGAATAGATGGGGGTCAGGATAATTATATTGGAGATGGAGGTTAGCTCTTGTCCAAAGCATCTTTATTCCCCTTTAGCCTTCTTTCTTCTTTTAAACTCTTGGAGGGCTGGGAGTGTCTTGCTTTCCTCTTTGTTTCCCCAGTACTTAGCACAGTTGTTTGCCCATAGTTAGTACTCAATAAATGCTTATGAAATCAATATTGCTTACTTCATAACCCAGTGCTTGCAGGTGCAGGTGTAGTGTGTCCCCTCTGTTCATTATTCCTCTCTGCAGGCCACTTAGCCAGCTTTTCCAGAGGTTGGCAGAGGCATCAGCAAAGGAAGCATGAGGGCAGAAGAATGACCCACAGGCTGCAAAGTGCTGGACATGCCAGTTACTCTACTGACCCCATACATTCGGAACCCCTTCTGTCAGGGCCTGGGTTTTGATCTGTCAACTCTGGTTTGCTGTTCTCTGGTTCTCCATTATCAGACATCAGCCCATCTTCCACTGTTACTCACTGTTACTCCCTCCACCAATCCTGTGTTCCTTAGTTACAACTCAGAGGCTCATAAGATTTCAAGCCGAGCGGCACCTTTAAGATCGTTTAGTCCAGCATTCTAATTTTATAGATGAAAAGATGAGGCCCAACAAGGTTGTGTTTATCTGAACTCATCCATGTAGGTAGAAAGAATCACAATTAGGGTTTAAAACCAATTTCTAACTCTTATTCCAGTATTCTTTCTTACTGTAGGATAACATGTAGATTTCCATTCCCTGCCTTTTAGATTATCCCCATTGAACGTACCCATCCCCCACATCTGCCTTTCCCACTGGACGAGTTTCTCAGTATGGTGCAAAACTCTAAAAATACCTTGTACCTACTTGATAGACCCTTCAGGGTTCTGCTTACAGCAACCAACAAAGTCTTGCCTATTCCCAATTGATTACAGTCCCTGTAATTCCCTTTTTGGGACTAGCCCCAATGAAAAATCAGGAAATCTCCATAGAGAGCCACAGCCAGTTAGAAGTTTCTCTGGTTATATCCCACATATTGAGGTGGTCTCTTCTTTGAATAATCAGAGGCAGCATGATGTAGCTGAAAGAGAACTGGGCTTAGATCTAAGAGTCCTCTCCAACACTTAACCAGCTATGTAACTGTGGTTAACATAGTTTAATTTAATCTCTCTTGAGTCTGTTCCCTAATCTAGAGGATTGAACCAGAACAGTGCTCACAAGTACTGCAGGAAAAATTACCCACTCCCTGTAGCATATACAGTTATCCCTTCCATATTGCATGGTTTAGGGGCACAGTGCCCCCACAATCTGGAAAATCCATGTGAAAATTTTTGGCCCTTCCTTCGTACCAGAGAAGAAGTCTAAGTTTTTTTTTTTCTTTTATGGGGTGTTTATAGTACCTTACTGTAAAATTTGGATTAAGTTATCGGTCATAGGCTATATGCAGGTGAGTGTTAAGTAAAAATACTCTTTTTGTGTCATCTGGTGGCCTTTGTGTGTCCTCTGCAACTTCATCAAAACTCCCCCCAAATTTCCATTTAATCTCTCATGCCATCCCATAATATAGTGAAATCACAAAGGAGAAAGTCACTATGTGAAAGGAATAACTGAAAGGAATCACTTTATGGTTGCTGTAAGTGCCCTTACAGCAGGTTCTATGCTCTGGTATGATGGCTGATCAAACCAATGCCCCACTTTTTTTGTTTTGGTGGAACAGTAAGTAGTTCACACAGAATGAGCAGCATGAATGGGTTATGGTCTGCCTTGTAGATCTCATTACATTCCCTCTTCCTCCAAAGTCCTCTTCTAAACTTCCCTGTTACTGTCACGAGCACCATCATCTTTCCAGTCCTCCACTTTCTCCACCTTGGTTGGAAGTGGAGTTGCACCACTTAATTTTTCTCTCAGCACAAAACTGTCATTTCTTTTTGTTGTTGTTCAGTTGTTTCAGTTGTATGTGACTCTTTGTGACCCTATTTGAGTTCTTCTGGGCAAAGATACTGGAGTGGTTTGCCATTTCCTTCTCCAGCTCATTTTACAGATGAAGAAACTGAGGCAAACAAGGTTAAGTAACTTGCCCAGGGTCACACAGCTAGTAAATGTCTAAGGCCAGATTTGAACTCACAAAAGTCTTCCTGACTCTAGGTCAAGTGCTCTATATAGTGTATACATACAGACACATATATTTATACACACCCATGCATACATACGTATTTATATAAACATATATATTTACGCACACACAAACATGTTTATTCACAAATACATATTTATACATATAAATTTATACATACACATATATTTAGACAAACATATACAAATATTGTTGTTGTTCAGTCATTTAGTCATGTCCAACTCTTCACAACCCTATGGATTGTAGCATACCAGATCCTGCTCTCTCTTGAAATCTGTCCAAGTTCATGTTCATATGACACTATCCATCTCATCCTCTGCCATGCCATCCTCTTCTCCTTTTGCCTTCAATCTTTCCCCACCTCACGGTCTTTTCCAATGAGTCCTTGTCTCCAGTAATGGTTAGATTATAACCATCCTGAGGGATTTATGCTTGGGTCAGAAGCCAGATGGTTGGAAGTTTACATAGCTGGAGGGACAGGGTAGAGTAAATTCAGGAAGGATGATAGGGTTAGGTATGGTTGTGTTGGAGGAAAGCCCCATGGCTGGCTATCACTGTAGGTTGTACAGTATCTACTTGATAGAATTTTGAGGAAAGCTCTCTATAAATTGTAAAGCATTGTACAAATGTAAATGGTTTTGATCATTATAATGGAAGAGAGCCCCCTGCTGGATGACTTAGGACATTTTTGCTTTAGAACTCAGATCTTTCAGACCATTTTAGACCAGAATCAGGCCATTACATGTAGCTCTTTAGACAGAACTGGAGTGTTGACAATGGGAGGATTCCTATATAAATCACTCTAATAATACTTTGATGGTAGGTCTGTTCTAATAAATTCTTCGGAACTCCACTCAGATGTCACCTCCTCTAAGCGTTCCTTGATCCACCCAGTTATTAGAGGCTCTCTCCTCAATTATACATATTTGCATACGTGGCATGTACATGAGAATGCATGCTCCTTAAAGGTGGGGGCTGTTTCATTTTTATCTTGGAATTCTCCAGTACACAGTGTAGTACCTAGCCTTTAGCAGGTGTTTAAGATATATATTTGCTGGAGTGAATTTAATAACCCCCCCCCCTCCTTTTTTTTTGCTATCTGAAATGGGAGATCCAGAGGCTGGCAATTTTAGATCGAAGGAGAAGCTCCTGATGCCACCACTTCTGTTATCTATTATGGGGCTGTTTCCCATGTCTTTCCAGTGGTAAGTCTTTCACGCCAAACACAGCCCACCGTCTAGGCCAATTGAGTCCTTCTCTGTAAACAGTTTTCGTTGAGATCTCTGCACCTAATGAAGTAGTAATAACACAATTTAATAAAGCACTGTAATGTATATAAAGCAGGAGGGAAAGCTGGAAGGAAGCAAAGGCCATTTTGCTGATGAAAAAAATAAGATTTAATCTTTAAAATGTTTATCTAATGCACCTTCCTTATCACAGTGCCATGGGATCTCAGGATTCAGAACTGAAAGGAAGCCCAGAGTTCATGTTGTACAACTTAATCATTTTATAGGTAAAGAAATGGAAGGAGGCAGTGTGATCTCTTGGAAAGAACACTGGATTTTTAAATCAGAAACAGCTTTTCACCTTCATACTTGTGTGACCTTCAACAAGATACCTAACATCTCTTGGCTTGAGTTTCCTTGTCTGTAATATGAAGGGACTGGCTTGTGGCTTCTATGGTCCCTTCCAGGTCTAGATGTATGATTCTAGGAGACCCAAAGAAAAGACAGTGACTTGATTACAGTCACTTAAAAAAATAAGTAGCACAGGCAAGTGACCTCTATAAGGTATTATTAACTACATTTTATAAAGAAGCTAAAGGTCAGAGGGGTGTCTTTCTGTAGGTCACACAGCATTAGAGCAAGGATTTGAACCCATATCTCCTAATTCCTCTCTTCAGCCCTCTGTCCATTACACTACAGCTGCCTTTTGAAAAAAGAAATGAAAAAAAACACTGTTGCTGGGAGATGGAGAAGCTGACTACACCTGCTTCCAAAACTAATTGCTTCTTTGCTTTCCACAAAGCCGGAAAACTCCTAGAATATAGTCAGTCAGACCTTTTGTGAAAGTCTGGTCTGACTGTTGCTAGTGAGTTGGTAATGCATCACGTAGCTACAACATCATCTAAGCCAGAGTTGGGAGATTCGTTTCACTTTTCTGGTGTGAGTAAAACAATAAAATCCCTTTCTAATGGTAATTAATAGGCTATTAAAAAACAAGAGGGAATATACCTAGATGAAAAAGGTTGTGGTCCAAGGCATCAGATGAGGTAGTTCCCCTTCTCTAGAGCCATACAGAGGTGCTCACTTTAGCTTGTAAATATTACCCTATAGTCACTTTCTTACCTCCACACTGTTACTACCACAATTCCCCATGGCTAGAATACCCTCCTCTGACCTTTTTTCTGCCTTTTAAAATTTACTGATCTTTCAAGACCCAGCTCAAAACACTACTACCATTGTCTCTGACCAGAAACTCTGAGGGTCTTCCCCTTCCAAGTTGATTCTTTAGCGAAGGTAAACTAGGCCATTTTCTGTCATTTCTTATCTAGCCTTAAATCACTGAATGGGTGTTGCCTCAGTCAAACTGGGACCTGGGAAA
Organism: Trichosurus vulpecula; assembly: GCF_011100635.1. NCBI lineage: Eukaryota > Metazoa > Chordata > Mammalia > Diprotodontia > Phalangeridae > Trichosurus > Trichosurus vulpecula. The sequence goes on from NC_050574.1 coordinate 387,955,995, forward strand.
GACCTTAGCTCAAAAGGGCCACGGTCTCCCACTGCCATCAGGAGTCATCCTGACCTATGTCTTGCCACTGGATTCAGATGACTCTGGAGGAGAGAGTAAGGCTAATGACTTGGCACAGCCCTGCCTCACTTAAATCCAATTGACGCAAGCCAAGACATCGCCTTCCTGATGTCATTGGTCCTCTTTGAGAACAGAGGACCAACAACAACACACTACTTCTGTCACAAATCTCTTTTGGTTGTCTTTCCCTACACCTAGTCAGAAAACAACATTCCGTCTTTTACATATAGAACTTTGTACTTCTACTATACACAATATTCTGTTTTATATCATTGTTCTCTCTTCTTCTATACAATCCAGAAGAGCAGGGATCATATAGTTTTCATATTTGGTTTTTTCCTATCCTTATTTCTCTGTGCTAAGAAACACTAATCAAATGGTGAATGAATTGCTTTTTATGCAATTAACATTTGATTCACATAATATGCAGAAATAGAAAAAGAGATCATAGATCATGGATTTAGAACTTGAAGACACTCAGAGGTTAGCTAGTCCAACCTCCTCATTTTACAGATGAGGCAACAGGCCAAGAAAGTTTAAGTAATTTGCCAAACGTCACAGAAGTAGCAAGTACTCAGATTCACTACATCACACTGCCTTCTTATCAGTTATGCCTCCAGCATGGCCAGACTTTTGCCCATATCTCTTCCTACCCACACCTCAATTCTCCCTGTGCTCCTTTGCTGATAGAGCAAGCACAGAGGCTTTGTGGTTCCCTGTTGGTCACAGGAAAGTGTCCCTCCTCCCCTCTTAGGCACAGAGCTGGCCTTGGACTGAGTTCCTCCTCCTGACTTTTACTCAGCTTCTCCTTTATCTCCCCAGTTGTCAATATAAATCTTTAATTTTCCACCTTGTGAGCTCCCCCTTTCCACAGTAACTTAGCAACCCTCCCTCTCCTCCTGACCGGAGCCTCCTTTGCAATCCTAGGTATGTTAAGTTTGTTCTGTAACTGGTACGTCTTCTCCCAAGGTGGGGGAGGCAGGAGCTTCTCAGAGGCAGTAGCTCTAAGGGTAGCTCTAGAGCCTTGCACTGCCAGGTTTGTTGCCTGGGGGCAATGACATCAAAGTAATGCCAAGAAAGCAAAAGGGGTGGAGGATGAAGTGGAATATTGCACTGTTCTTGAATTTAGATTGGTGCTGTAGGGGATCGGTCTCCCTACCCTGTCTGAACTTCCATGGCTAGTTTTCTAATGTGATAGTGAGATCAAATGAGACAATATTTGTAAGACACTTAGCACAGTACCCAGCACACAGTAGGTTTGAGTAAATGGTTGTCCCCTGCCTTCCTCCCCACAACTCCCTCTTCTATTACACAGACGAGTGACCTCCATGATTTTGACTCCTGCTCACTCTGGGTATAATTATACATGTACGTTTATACAACAAACTCTTTTGCCATAGAGTATGACATTTTAAAAGTTTGAGAGACATAATTTCTAGGTAATTGAATAATTTTATTAATAATGCCAGCATTTCAATAAAAGGATGATCATTTGGCTATCTGTCTCTTAGACCAAAGATAATCATGGTGGCAAGCTCATGGCTTATATGCCCGTTGGAAGAGGGGTGTTCCCGAGAGGCGATCAATTCTGGTTGGTTAACAATTAATGAAAGGATGAATATTACAATGAGAGGATGAACTTTGATTATGTCATTTATGATTATGTCATTTACTTTCGAGTTACCCCCCAGCTTTGGGTAATCTATGCAAAGAATTTATTCCTACTCAAATCTGAGTAGAGTACAATGCCTTCCCCAATGGGGTGGGGTGTGAACAAGAATGTTAAGAAAGTTAGTCCAGTCTCATTATCAATACTGTCCTTCTAAACTTTCAAAATCATAACTTTAGAAAAAGAGGGGACCTCTGGATCTCTCCAAATCATTGGTTATTAATAATCATTTCTCTCAAGAGACACCCATGATCAGACAACTTCAAGGGATTTGGAATAATTTGGCACATTTTAAGTGGCCCTGATATAAGTGGCCTGGTCGTGATTTAGGGTGTTGGATATCCCAATAGGGGCTTACTGCTAGTGGAATTATGAGCTACTTGAGTTCTGGCTCACTTGCGTAATTATAGCCCTAGGGTCTACCACAGTGCCTGTCATATAGTAGGTGATTAATAAATGTAGGCTTCCTTTAAGACTCAGATAAATGGCCATCCCTGGCAAAGAAGCCTTTTGTGATCACCCAAGGTGCTAGTGCTTTCATCACTAAAGCTGGCTTCCATCTGCTCTGTATTTATCTGGTCTGTGCCCATTGATGTATATGTTGGCTCACCCATTAGAATGTAAGCTCCTTTAGGGTAGGAACTGTTGTTGCTTTTTCTTGGTGTACTTATCAGTGTCTGGAACACAGTAAGCACTTCATAAATGCTTGTTGATTGACTGAAGGTAGAATTTGTATTCTCTCTATTATGATATTGCCACCTGACACATACTAGAATACTGGAAATTGCTTTATCGCTCAGGTGATTGAGCTGCACTGATAACCAAGGCTTATGGATTGATTGCTTTTTGACTTGTACAAAATATTGATAGACAGCTTCCTTGTTGGTAGACTTCATAGCCACCTCCATAACTAGAGACTGAATTTTTTAGTATCTAGACTCTCACTTTTTATTTGATTTGCCCAGCATAATGACCACATTCTACTTTGTCAGTCCTCTTTACCATTCGGCTAAAACAATCAGTCAGCTGCTTTGGGTCTAGCCTCTTCTCATAGTACATAGATAGCAGTGTGAACTCTGCTCAATACTTGGATCAGTCTGTTGTCAATAAGAACTCTACTCAGGATGTCTCCTTTCAAGCGAGAATACTGACAGCCGCAAAATCAGGAATACACTGCATTCCTTTTGAATTGTATTACTATTTATTGAGTTCAGCTTGCTTAAATGGTTAACTGTCACAACAGTCAGAAAGACTTTGGTACTTGGAAGACTCTCTCCAACCTATCTGTCTTCTTTCAGAAGATAGAGTGACTTGGTGTCTATCAATCATTTATCCTGGCAATTCTGTGTCGTCTTTCTCTGCAGTCCCTTGGCACCCAGACAGAAATTAGACTGGAACAGAGATATGGAAAAGAAACTCCTACTCCCTTGCAGGCTTGTCATGTTGATCTGTGCTGTGTAATACTGCCACCTGTCTCGCATCCTAGAGGACTGGAGATTGCTTTATCACCCAGGGGATCAGGCTTCACTAATAATTGAGGCATATGGATGGATTGCTTATTGCATTTTATGAAATACCAATAAGCTACTTCTTGTTTTCAACCTTTCTACTAAGAATTCTTGCTATTATAAAAAATTAATACTATTCTTAAATTTTAATTTTAGTATATCATTTCATATGAAAATTTATTTTTTAAAGATCAGCCTTTAGCTCTCCTTCCCAATTTCTCTTCCCCTGCCCAAATAAACAGTAAAAAAGAATACCTTCATAACAAATATGCATAGCCCAGGAAAGCAAATTCCTACACTGACCATGTATAAAATGTATGTCTCATTCTGCACCTTGAGCCTATCACCCCTCTAGAAGGAGGTGAATAGAGTGTTTCATCTTTGGCCCTCTGAGTTGTGTTTCCTCATTGCATTAATCAGTTCTAAAGTCTCTCAAAGTTGTTTTTCTTATAACAATGTTGCCATTGTATAAATTGTTCTCCTAATTCTGCTGACTTTATTCTGTATCAATTCAAAGGTCTTCCTAGTTTACTCTGAAAGTTTCTATTTGGTTATTTCTTACAGCACAATAATATATTCCATTTTATTAGTATGCCTTAATTTGGTTAGCTCCTCCCAAATAGCTGCATATCCCCTCATTTTCCAATTTTTTTCTACTTGGAAAAGAACTGCTATAAACATTTTAATATATATGGGTCCTTTCGCTCCCCCTCTCTTTTTCTTTTTTTAATAACTTTGGGGTATAGATGTAGTAGTGGTATTGCTGTGTCAAAGAGTATGAATAATGATTTTGGGGGCATACAGTTCTTTTTTAAACATGTATTAACCAGTATATTATCATATTGACATCCTTTATATTTGCATCATTATGGTCTGCTTTAGGTAGCAAACTCAAAAAAAAAAGGCAAAGATTGTTAGGGGAGGCAAAGTTGGAACAAATTCTGTGGTGCCTGGATTAATAAAATATACAGTTAGGTGCTAAGGATGCTGAAGTTTCTAGATATCCTTTCTTGTGTCTTCATTTGGCTTGTTGTAATTCAGTTCAGTTTAACAAACATTTATTAAATGAGTACTAGGTGTGAGGTTTTGTGCTAGGTTAGGAATACAATGATGAAACAATCCTTGCTTTCAAGGTGTTTAAGATGTCAGTGCTAGCCCTGGAGTCAGGAGGACCTGAGTTCAAATCTAGCCTCAGACACTTACTAACTATGTGACCCTGAACAAGTCACTTAACCTTGTTTGCCTCAGTTTCCTCATCTGTGAAATGACCTGGAGAAGCAAATGGCAAATCACTCTTTTCCCAGAAAACCTCAAATAGGGTCATGAAGAGTTGGACATAACTGAAAATGATTGTGAACGTACATTCTCTTTATTTTAGGACATCCATTTCAGCATTAAATTTCAGATTAAATCCCATTCAGAATGCTTCTGTCCTCAATACTTACATATTCAATTTGTTCTATACTGTGCCATTCAACAACTAAAGAAAAATTTGTTAAGAACTTTCTATTTGAGCTCAGCTGGAATTCCATCACTTCCACTAATTTACTTGTAAGTAATGCTTCTTAAGGCCACTTGACTTCATTCTCCAGGATATCTGGCTCTAGATCAGTGTGGTTATTGGCGATGTTAAAATCTTTCTTTTCTTTCTTTTTTTTTTGGTGATGAAACCATTAAAAATGCTGTATTGTTACAGCATATAATGAAGATCACAACACATTTGGCTTTTTCTCTCAAGGATATACACAGTACGATGTTTGGTACAGAGGTTAGAACAGGAAACTGTAGGCAAGCCCTTGAAAACTGGCTGCTGGGAGTCTCAGGCAAATGGGATTTGTTAGTGTTTCAGCGACAGCAGGTAGGATGTGGTGGATGGCTCCATTAACCACTTCCTTACACCATTCCCTTCTCAACAGTAGGAGATGATCCCTAATGATCAAATCTCCAAGCCTGAAGTCCAAATGATCTACTGCTCTCTTGGAGAGATGCAGGCAGTTTTCAATAGTTCAGGGACTGGCTGTTATCTAGTATATGGATTATTCAGACTCCTGGCTTGTCATCTTTTAGTTCCTTTCCCTACCCCTCTGAAGTCTCCCTGAAGCAACATTGTGCAGTGGAGTGGAAAGAGTGCAGGACCTGGGTTCAAATCCTGACCCTGCCACTTAATAGTTGTGGAACCATAGAACTCACTTAAACCTCTGCAATTCAGTTTCCTCTTTTGTGAAACAAGGGGGTTTGGTTGGATGAGATGACTCCTAGCGTTCCTCCAGCTCTAGTTCTAGTATCCTGTGATCCCCTGTTTGTTCAGGTGACAGGACAGAGAGGGAAAAGATAATTCATGTCTGTTCTGTTCCATTCTATGTGCACCCATTAAAAGTTCTGTTAGGAATTTGGTTATGATCACATATGGATCTCATGATCCAGGGACACTCTTCCCAACAACTCTGGCTAATTGAATTAATAACTGAGGTTTGATCATAGAGCTGGAGAGACACCCAAGGTCATTTTACATGTGAGGGAACTGGGGCCCCAGGGGGTGAGATGATAATCCCCAAGAATTCATTTTCCTGAACCAAAAGACCAAAACATAGCCCCATTCTACCACCATAAGGATACTTACTATAGGAAAAACACAGTTTAAGGACACAAATAATCTGGAGAGTATCTAGAGGACCACCAGGTTGTTGAAGGACTTTAATCTGTGACATATATGGATTAGTTAAAGCAGTCAGCCATGTTTAGCCTGAAGAGGAAAAGCCTTAGGGTTTGGGAGACGGTAGCATGATAGATGCCTTGAGGACTATCATGTGGAACAGTGATTAGACTTGGTCTTGGCCCCAGAGGGTAGAACCAGGAGCACAAGGTTGCAAGGAGACCAATTTAGGCTCCACATCAGGAAAAACTGTTTAACAATTAGAGCTGACCATAAATAGAATGAGTTGCCCTAGACGGTAGCGAGTTAGCCTTCGCTGAAGGTCTCCAAGCAGAGGCAGGCTGGCTGGCTACTTAACTGGATATGTTGAAATAGAGATTGTTTTTCAGGTAAGGGATGAATTAGATGATCACCAAAGGTCCCTTGCGACTCTAAAATTCTGTGATTCTCTGCCTTTCTGTTCTATAAAATCCAACCAGTCATCTGATCCCTCAGCTCAAAGAAAACCATGGCTTTCTCAAGGACTTTATTACAATTCTGTGGTACAGCGGTCACAACTGCTCTCTGCAGTCAGAGATCCTAGGTTCAAATCTTGTCTGATACTAAGTTCCGTGACCTTGGGCACATCACTTAACATCATTAGGCCTCGGTTTCCTCACCTGTGAAATGAAGGAGTTGGACTAGCTAGCCTCTGAGGTCCTTTCCAGCTCTAGATCTGTGGTTTTGTTCCTAAGCAGGAGGTGGGGAGGTAGAAGTAGTCAGTTTAAAGTTAGAGGAGGCCTGATGCTTCCTGCAAAGATTAACTTTGCAGAGTACAGAACGAGCCTCCCCCTACTGGCTACTTTACACATGACAAGACATCCTTGGTTCAAAATCAAGCATCCATGGGATGATATGAACTGCCTCCCTTATTTCAACAAGGTGGTGTCTCAAGGATCACTAGTTCTGGGGATCACAGGGCAATGTACTCATGGAGAAAAACACTCAAATTCATGATTGTACCAAGGTGATTATAGCCAAAATAAGAATAATATTTTTATTAGAATCCACCTCCAAATATCTGCTGCCAGGCCCCACCTGTCTTATCCACATAGCTGCCTAAAACGAAACTTCGGGCCACAAGGCACATTCTGCCCCAATTCTATAGAGGCAAAAGTCCAACCTCATCCTACCCTTGTCAGAACTGACTGTAGAGACTGAACTAGAACAATGCCAGATATTATTTTCTATTTTTTTTTGGAGGGAGGAGAGACTATAGGGGAAATCTGTTGAGAACCATTGTTAGAAGGTTCCTCTGCTAGAATCTCTTTTCCTGCTTATTTCAAATGGAGAATAAAGTCAAATGTCAGCTCCACAGAAACTAAGTAAATAGTATGAAGGAATTCCCATCCTGCTTCAGAAGCCGATGAGTGCTATGGCAAAGAGAATGTAGCAGCCAAATTTAAGGAAATGAAAGTTTCAGGGGAATCTTAGGACTTAAAAATGGCCAGCACAGACACAACGTCCTGGGTTTTCATGAGTAAGAACTTCCCTGCAAGAACAGTCCTTTCAACCACACTTTTGAACCTTTCAGAAACATTATCGGAAATCCTATAGAAAGACCAGTGATCGTTTCCCCAGGGCACTCCCAGTTTTAACAACATAATGAAAATGATGAGAGGAATGAAGCTAAAGTCTATGTTCTCCCTCCTAGAGCTTCTTTACCTTTTGGTTCAGTGTGGATAAGCTGACCCAGATTTGAACATGCTGTTGTCCTATGCCAGCAGGTAGGGAGGGGATGGAGTGCCGAAGAAGAGCAGCACAGAAAGGCTCTGTTTACAGGGACTTCCTCTGTCCTTCCTTCCTCTCATCCCACACAGAATCCAACAGGAACCCAGATCAAATGGCCTCTCCTCTCGGTGGTGGGACAACTAAAGGAAGAGTCCTCTGCTCCTTCCCAATGTAGCCAAACCCCCAGAAACAGTCTATGGAGAAGGGAGTCCTTCAAGAACATCACAGGGCCTGGGGTAGGTAGTGTAAATACAGCACTAAGAGTGTTGTGATTGGGACTTAACCATTATGGAAGTCACAACCTTTAGCAACAGCATTTGGCTTGAAAAGTTTGCAGGTCACCATTTAATCCAGAGGTGAGAGAAAGACAGCACTACTAAAGCGCATTCAGACTTTAAAGTACCAGGGAAAAAATGCTCTAGAAAAAAAATCTTAATACAAGATCAATAAACGTGCTGCTGATCAGTCAGCATTCCCCTGTCCACTTGGCTTTGCTCTGCCCTGTCCAGTCCAGGATAGTTCCAGGGCATGCCCATTCTTGGCCTGAGAACCCAAACCCTCCGAGGGTCATAGTTAGGAAGTCCCTCCAAGACCCCAGTGGGGGAGGAAAGAAGGTTAAGATGCTGCCCCCAGTCCTGGCTGTTTTGGCCTTGTCTTGATGGGTTCTTTCTCTGGAATCTTCTCTGATGGGGGTTCTGAAGGAACTTCTGGAAACTCTGCTTGTTCCTGAGTGATTGCTTCCAGTTCCTCTAAGATAGCATCTTCATCTTCTTGAGTAAAACTGCCAGCCAAGAGATCATCAATTTGCTTCTGGTACTCCACAGCATCCTGGGTTTCATCCATTATCCTTTCCATTTCTTCTGTGGACATGACCTGATGCATTTTAGTCAGACACTCATTTCCAAACTTCAGGCCTCCAATCACTTTCATTTCAATCTGGGTAAACTCAGTATTCTGAACCATAGCTTCCAGATTCGTGATTTGGTTTTCTGTTTTATCCAAGAGCTATTCCTGGTAGCTCTTCTTCTTAAGCAGTAACTTTGCTCTTTCTTTCTTTCCATCACGAAGAAGTTGTCTGGCAAATTCCCTTTCCCTCTCCAGTTGCTGGGTGGTACTACGTCAACTTATCCTGTTGTTTCAGTCGCAGGATGGCCTTGTCCTGCTCCGTGATCCAGCTTTGCTTCTTGTGGCTGAACAGGTTGCCCATGGTGGCCGTGGAGCTCGGGCTCTGCCTGGCCAGCCCTGCTTCCTCAAGTCTTCATGGAACCCAGAACCCTGGTGGCCATGGGCCCAAAATCTTTCTTGTATAGTTCTTCTGTATATTCTTGAATAGAACAATAGGGCAGTTCTTTTTTACCTTTCTGGAGGCAATGATAATGTTGACTCTATGAGCGTGAGGAAAAAAAAGAGGGTATGGGCAAAGAGATAAATGATGTAAGGGTGGATGAAGAGGCTAAAGAGGCATGGGCCCATGGAGTGCTGACTCAGGAGGTTTAACTTGTCCTAGGCATGGCAGCTAGTGGTACACTTTATTCAGCTGTAGGTGAAGACACATGAGTCCAGGAAGTGAAGAGCCAAGTGGTTCAGCTCTTCCTAGGCTTATAACATATATGTAAAGTATAGAAACAAAAGGAAAAAATAATCTTTATAATACAATATAATTTTATTTATCAGCCTTATAATTTGTCATAATTTAATGCTTTAGAGTTGGTTTAGTGGATATTTTGTGTTATAAATGGACTTTTCTAACTGTAAAATACTTTATTAGGAAAAGAAATTGTGATCAAACATGACTTCTTGATTATTGTCAAACCAAATTACTTAAACTTATTTTCCTTTTCTTGTAAATAAATGAATAGCTTTTTAAAAAAAAAGTTTTCTATTTGTCTAGTACCTTGCTAGACTCTACCTCCGGTACGCAAAACCACTTAACAGTTGTTATAACACTATTCCCAAAATGTTTCTTGAGAATGGACACAGAGAGCTTCAGAAATGTACTCTGTAACATAATAATGAATTAACACTTGGAGGTTTGCAAAACATTTTACATATATTTTCACATTTGAACCTCATAAACTTTTCTAGGTCATTTAATTATATCTGAGACAAACTCATCAGAATTTACCTCCTCAAGCAATATGACCTACTTAGTATAGTTCTTGGTGCTTTCCCACTGCTTATAGACTGGCAAAGGAGCAGAGTGGAGCCCCTACCCAGGGGATGTCTGATCTTCCAGAAACACACAGCACACTCATTAGACCTGACTAGAACCTGAGAGAAGCAAACAGATTCATACAGCTACCTAACAAAGGGCCAGATCCTTGATCAGCCCGTAAAAAAAAAAAAAATTCCCATGGCTTTACTGGAGCTTCGTGCCTGTAAAATTATGTAACTTTCATATTTCAGTCATTTTCCCTAGCTATACTGAGACACATACAAACAGATCAGTCAGTTCAGTTCACCCACGCTAAAGCATCCTTGATGACTTTTATAGACAGCTTGTGAATGGCTTCCATAAAGAGAGACCAGGGAGAAGATGTTCCAACTGTTCTACCTGAGTACTTGCTTCCTTGGCTTGTGTTGTTTATGTCTCTTTGTATTTGACAAAAACATTTAGTCTTTATGATTGCCTGATGGCACTGGCTTCCACCCAGCCCGTGGCTTGTTTAGCTATTCTCTGGCTTGTGTATTACCAGTTCTTTGGGACTTAAGCCTCTGACAGAAGTAGAACAGGGACAGTGTCTTTTCCTGAAAAGAAAATACAGTAGGTGGTTGATATGGTACTTTGAGTGTCACCAGAGTAGCAAAGTTCTTTCTCCTCTCTGATCCTCAGTTTCCTGACTTATAAAATGGCAATAAGATCTAAATCTTAGAGCCTCTGATCCCAGTTGTTCTCCTATAGTGTCGGCCAGCAAGTATTTATGTAACACTTGGTCTTTACTCATTGCTATGGTAAATTCTTTTGGGAAACAAAATATAGGCTCTGCATCAAGAAGTTTACAGTTTAGCTAGGAAGAAGAGAAACAAGTACATTAAACAATGCCAGTTGCAAGACAGTGTATATTTAAGTGCTATGTTACGTAGTTGAGTTAGTAAAAATTTGCAAATAGCCTAACATCTCATTTGCGCCTTCTAAGAATCCTTCAAAATAGTTACTCCAGATCTTATATATCTATATCTATTTTAAGTTTAGGAAACTGAGTTTCCAAGAAATTAAAAAGGTGTAGGGGACATTTTTACATTACCCTCCTGCCAAAAATTAATATTATTAGAAGTTTGGAAACCTTTAGATTATGATACTAATTTTAGAATAACTTACGGAGTGAACATATGATTTCATTGATTTAGGGAACTCCCAGATCCTCCTACCAATGAAAGTCAGCACTTTCTCTGCAACTTAAAATCTTAGAGAGTTTACCCAGGGCACTGAGAAATTAGGTTGTGGTTCATCATTTTCAAAGATGACCAGTGACATCACATGGTGATGTCTTCTTGACTTGATTGTGAATTGGAATGAGCCACTGTTGTCCAGGAAAAAGTGGGACTTGAACCCAGGTCTTCCCAGCCCCAAAGCCAACTCTCTATTCGCTACAGTACTTTATATTTGTTTTAAAATGCTGAATAAAATGTTTGAGGTGAGGTGTTCCTCTGTTGCTATTCAGTCTTTGTTCTTGCAAAATAACTTCTAAAGATTATGCATTAGGAAGATGTTCTATGTTAACCTCCCACAATGAGTAAATCTGAATTAGTGATTTGTCAAAAATTCCTTACCAAGTTACCTAGATAAAAATCAGCTGACTTTGGAGAATCTAAGTGTTGTTTTGCTTATGTGTACAAAATGAAGTCTTGTGAAAGGCTTTTTTTTTCTTTTTTTAAGAAACAGAAGGCACTTTATCTCCTGCCAATATTTTTACAAATCCCTTAGCTACAAGTTTAAAAGGTAGGGACATAGCACTAATAGCAATACTACTACATTTTACTGGCTCCCCAAATGAATGGCATGTTTAGGACTTAATGTTGGAAAGGTACTTTAGGATATAAAATATACAACATCTTTAGGTGTTTGGTACGGAATGATTTTGACTCTTTGTGCTTTCTGACTGTATTGGATTCCTCCATCTACATCTTTTGAAAGACTTTGGTGGGTGTTTAGAAACAGTGTCCAATGTGGCCAAATCAAGAATTAAAAAAAATACACAGGGGAAACTACTCTCAAATGAGGCAAAGTTTCTGTTTACTGAGCACAGTAAAAGTGAACCACCAGGGAGAACAGAAGTTGCTAACAGTGACAACCCAGAAAATAAAACTGATTAGATAAAATGCCATGTGGCTAAGGCTTTGGGAGTTTCTCAATCTTTTTTTTTTTTTAACCTTATCCCTTTTTCTGAAAACCTCTGCTTTCTCCATTTCCATGATTCCCTGAAGTAAACTAAGTGTAGAGAAACTCCACTACAATTTTGAGGGTTTTTTCAGTTCTCAAGTTTTTGCCTACTCACAAGTGGGCTCAGAGAAGGAGCTCTGAGGTTTTTTAAAATGCAATAACTTGTAACTCCATTTGGAACAAATTTTTTAAAAATACGAACCTATTAATTAATAAATTATTAATTAAGTATAGCATATGATACTTAAATTATTAGCTATTTGTTAAATTATGAAAGTTAATATATTTATAATCATTGCCTAGATAAACTGTGCTTTCAAATGTAATATACTAAAAACATAGTTTTTTTTAAAAACATGGTTAACCGTATATGCTCTTTTTATCTTCCTGAAATAGTAGTGGTTTTATGTTTGTAAAAGGCCCTGAAAGAAAAAGTATTGTATATGTACCATCTCCTCTGGGGCTTCTTTCCAGTTACCATTCAGACTGGAAGCTTGGATCCTGATTACTTCTTACCTCAGATTTCTAGGAGTAACTCTGAGACAGGGATTTCCTAGTACTATTGTTCATGAATTTCTATCTGATATGCTCCTTGTTATAAAATAACTAGCCAGGATAAATTGGGTTTTAGAAAGGGGTATTTACTGAAGAAATACAGCAAAGACAATTGTTATAGACACATTCCTCCCCACCCCCCTGCCAAATAAGTGTGGGATGCACTCTTCCAAGTACTTGTAGAGTCCAGGGGAAAGTAGGCTCAAGCTTTAAAAGATCATGTGGCAAAAGGTAACTGATAGCTCCTGATTGGATGGAAATCCATTTCTCTCTTTCCCTCGTCAAGTTCTCTTTAAGGGTAGCTTCCTACTGAGCTCTCAAAGTTGGTGACCTTGGGAAGGCCTGAAACTGCCTCTCTTCAGTATATCTAGTTTGTACATGCTGTGTTCCTCCTCAGACAGTGCTTCTCTAGGGGTGCCGTTGTCAATACTGAGGGAAAGTCCAAGTCTCCTGAACTTTCACAGCTCACAAATTCATCAGGTCTTCCTGATAACACACTGGTCATAGTGGAGGGGCTGAGGAGGAAGAATACTCAAATTTCTCATTCCCCTCCCCTCAACTTCATGCCCTCTCATTATACTCACAAGTATCTACTTCTTAAAAGTTTCCCCTAAGCTCAACTGGACGTCCCCTGGAATCCCTTGTCTGATACACTGTAGGCCAAGAGTTGTCCAAATCTTTCCCCAAAATCCCAACATATTTCCTTTGTATCATCATCTGTTTTTATCCATTGTCTCTGTAAACTTCTTTCCTCCCAAACTAAGGATTTGTTCACACCTAGCTCATACTTTTGACTGATTAATTGAATTAAATTGAGATGGCTAATTTACACCTGGTTTAAACCTTTGATTCAAATGGAATCCATCAAAGAGGCATTCCTTCCTGATAACCATATGATGAGATTTAGGGGTGCTCCAGACCCCAAATACTGACACGCCAGGACCTGCTCAAATGAATTTGACTCAAGCTTTCTCAGCCAAAGAAAAACAAATTGGGTAGAGTATTAAGAAATCTCACCATTTGTGACACTTGTTTTAACAAGCAGGGCCCCTTCCTGGAGGCAAAATGGATCTTATATACAGAAAGACTATGGGAGGGATCTAGGGGTGGTTCTGGGGAGATGGGAGGAGGGACTTAGGGAGGGTCTTGAGGAGGAGTCTAAGGAGGATCTTAATGGGACTGGTGTGACTAGAGGTCAGACTCCAGGAATGGGATTAAGGGTGGGAAATAGTTGAAGGCTACCTGGAGATGACAGACAATGGAGGGCTAGGGTAACAGATTTGGGCATAGATATTTTGATAGGATCTAGGGTGGGAAGTAGCCAGACCATGGAGGGCTAGGCTATGTTAAGAGCAACCTAGAGATTTGGGCCTAGTGATAATGGAAGCCTTATGGCTCAGGCAAACTCCTCATCAAGTGGGAAGATTCAAGGTGGGTTCAAGGGGGTTCCCAGAGACTGTACCCCATCATTAAGACATAGAGCATCTTGTTAGTTTCATTCATTGGGTTATAGTTCAAATTTTCCAACATTTTCCATTTTTAAAAGAATACACAAGCATCCATATTCCACTACCACACCCATTCCATTACCTTAGGTTTTCTGGAAATAAAACATTTTTAAATCACCCCAGCCACATTTTAACTGCTTTATTAAAGAGGCTGCAATACCCTTATTAAACAGTGTTAAACACACACAGTAGATAGTCAACAAATATTTGTTAATACTTGTGTTAACAGGGTTATTTGTGCTTCTTTATACTACACACATACACATATACATGTGTACCTCATTTCATGGAAGCAGAAGAGCATAGGAATCTCAGAGGCCAACTAGTTAATCTTCCCATTTTATAGATGAGAAAGCTGAGGCCCAGGGAAGTTAAGTGACTTGCTCAAAGTTATACAAGCAGTAAACATCAGAAGTAGGATCTGAACCCAGAACTTCAGTCTCCAGAGCTAGTACTCGTTCCACTATACCGCTTTAGAAAAATTCTAGTTGGAAAAATAATATAAATTAGGAAATAGTCATATTATAAAATGATTTTGAGTCTCCTGAATTTTCCACTACAGATTTCTTTCCCTCAATTCCTCTAGTGTATTGAAAATCTTCAATTTAGTGTACAGTTTGTTTTTTTTTTTTTTGCGGGAGCCTACCCGGCATGATAAAGTGAATTATACTTGTATTGATGTTTTCCTCTTCAAACTGACTGCAAGTCTGTGTTCTTAAGGTGCTTTGCATACCTCTCTGCCTCTTATATCCCTGTGGAGAACCTAGGCTTTTCCAGTAACATCAAACTGAGATAAGAATTCAGGTCAGGATCTCCCTCCTTGTTTCCTAGCAACTCAAGGATAGTGGTGCTTTCTCCTCCTATTGAATTGTTCAGTGAAAGATCCAGGATCATTTGGTATCAGAATCAGGGGAATGTTAATAACTTTCATTTGAAGAGACTGATCCTGGAATGATGGTGGTGGTGGAGGGTTGTTGTAAGAGTGAGGTCAGAGCTGTTACACGGTTCTTTCTGAGAGACTTAAAACTGACCTGAAAGAATTTCATTTATTTGACATGGTGTTTCCTCTGGTGGACTTTCCCTGTAGGTATGGGATGAACCTTTGAAAACCACTGGAACTCTCTGCTAGGTTGGTGCTTGTTTTGCCAGATCTGCCCATAGATCAACAAGCTGAAAGGTTCTCTTTGACCTGTCCAGGGTTTCCCTGTCTGTGCAAGGCCATATCCTGAATTATTCAATGGGTCCTGTTAAAATCACTCAGGTTTCCCTGATTTGAAGATAAGGGTGCTATAAAGGGGAGGTATCTAAAAATGAGGTGAAAAATTGTAAGAAACAGTTTCTTTTTACTCCTTGCATTTATAAAAATCCTTTCTTCCCTACAGGTTAATCTGTTGTAAAAAAACAACTAATGAGAAATTTATACATTTCTTGGGAAAGCTGGTGAGCAAAGGTGTTATTGTTGTTAAGCTGTGTCTGACTTTTCATGACCCCATTTGGGGCTTTCTTGGCAGAGATACTGGAATGGTTTGCCATTTTCTTCTTCCAGCTCATTTTATTGATGAGGAAACTGAGGCAAACAAGGTTAAATGATTTGCCCAGGGTCACACAGCTAGCAATTATCTGTGGTTAGATTTGAACTTGTCTTCCTGATTTCAGGCTTGGCACTCTATCTACTGTACCACCGAGCTGCCCTTAAGCAAAGGTGGTGTAAGGCAGCTTTGTTCCACAATGGAATTTGTGTAGAAGAAACAAAAGGCATCCCTGGGCACACACCCTTTCTACCCCCTTTCAAAAGGCAGATGATTGGCTACTTGTACTTCCTCATGTAATCAGACTTCTTTCTTACCAAAGTGGATTACTCCCTAGTGACTGGTTTGTGCTGTTTATTTTTAAACATATTTAATACTTGTTCTTTGTTGTTCCTTTCCTGCTCTAAACATTTCAGCTCCCAGAAAGCCTAAGTAACTTGTCCAGCTTCACACAGGTAGGGTCAGGATGAAGATTTGAACCCACTCTGACTTCAAATCCAGCACTCTATCTGTGACATGGGGCTTGTACTGTTTTCCTTATTGGTGTGATCATACCTTTTAAAAGACTAGTAATGGCAGGTTCTACTCCTTTCACAGAGCTCAGAATCCAGAGGAGATTATTGTCAATGATTTGTACATGGCCCACATAATAAATGTGAAGGGGGATGGGATTCACACCGGACCCCCAAAATAGAAAAAATGGTGTCTTTGGGACCTGGATCCCAAAGCCTCTGAAACCAGATCTCCGGCCTTTGCCTGAGGCACCTCCCAGTCAATAATCTTTTCAACTGCCCTTTCACTTTCACTAGGGCTCTTCTGCCACTTAACTCCTTCCATAGTCTGCCCTACCCCAGGCTACTTGCCACTCTTAAATGCCATCCAGGTCTTACCACAGTCTTTCTGTATAAAGTATCAATCTTGCCCCCATTAAGTTGCTCAGATTCTTAAAATCTGGACCTCTTGTCTTGGCGCCACAAATAGTGAAGACTCACTAGGAATCTCTCCCACCCCAACCAGTGTTTTAATCAACTACTCGGATTGAAAGAAGGCTTGAATGGTCGAATTCTTTCAAGGCAGACCTGCACCTGTTACCCTTGCATTTCGGGGTTCCTAAGACCTCTAGACATAAGCAAATGTTTGTTGAATTCAATTGGCTTTTGAGACCAGGATTAACCAAGAGGCATGGACTGGAAAATTTTGAGTATTAACCTTAAAATACCCAAACGTACAGTGTTCGCTTTATTTCACTAAGATTTATGTGAAAAGTAAGGGGATAGAACTAAACAATCTCAGTGTGAGTATTTACAAGTTAAAAATCTTCAGATGTTACAGATAGGGCTTAAGACTGTTTAGACTTAAGAAAGGGATGGAGAAAATATTAATAATGAAGTTTAAAAATGTGTCATGTATGTTTTCCCCAGGGAGTTGGTTGTTAAGCATTCACCAGCAAACCCCTACTAAGCTCCTATTCAATTTTAAAACTATGATGAGTGATAAATGTGAACTCTGAGGCCTTTTTTAGCCAATGCTAATGAAATGCTCTAAAGACTGTTAGTTGCTTAGCTACTAAACATTACGGGAAGATGTGCTAAATAGTAGTTCAGCCTCTGTGAATGGGTAGGTTTTTTGTTTCAGATCTTTTTTGGTAACTTCTCTCCTCCCTTCCATCTTCCAACTCCCCACTTTGCAGCTTCCTTTTATTTGTTGTCCTCCTCCAATAGAATATAAGCTCCTGGAGGGCAGGGACTGTCTTTATTTTTTTTTTTTTTGCATGTATTTGTATGCCCAGCACTTAGCACTGGCTCTGTAGATAAGAGCTTAATAAATGCTCTATCTATCATCTGGGGTATATGGGATTAAAGGGAAAACTAGCACCAGTTTTCAGAGTTGCTTATCTTTTTGGTGTCCACCTGTTACCCAACTCTCACCTGTGGCTCCATTGATCCTCTTCAAAAACAAAGGACGAACAACAACAATATTTATCAGTCTACCTATCAATACCATTTTATTTACTGAGACATCCCCTCTGATCTCAGTTGCATCAGTACACTTAGAAGATTTTGTTGCTATTATTTTTTAATAAGTTAATTTATTTTTAGTTTTTGTAAGAAATGGGAGGAGGAGTTTTGTTTCCACAGAACTAAAGGTGTACTTCCTGCTTCCCCACCCCAGCTTTAGCAGAGACCAGGCCTCAAGGTGGGTCAGGTGAGAGGTCAGAGGCTTGTACCCATGTGCATGCTTTTTGAGAAGGCAGTCTGGGGAATTAGAGAGGTCAAACCAGGTTGAACCAGTTCAGGGTCTGGTCTTGGTCAAGAATCCAGGCCTACTGATTTGTATAATTTGCATATGTTAAAGAGGGAAAGTAGGGGAAGTAAAAGAATGTAGTTTAATCCTAAACTAAGACAAGGAAAATCTAATTAACTTCACTTTTGCTTCTGTATCCTTATTATCCTGCCTGTATAAACTGTATAACCTAGGAAAATTATGTAAAATATAAAGATTGTAAACTAACTGTAATTCTAGCAGGAGTGGAGGGAATGGTTACCCCTGCTCCTGCAGCTGTATCAGTGTGAGTGTTGCAGTGAGCACTACACCCACTCTCTTGAGGAGCGTAAAAAAATGCCTTCCTCTGCCCACTCTGGTCCTGAGTTCTTTGGGTGAGAATGGGCAAAGCACATGGATCTTCCTAAGGTCAAATGAAGGGAAGCAATGAGCAGCGGAAACCCGTCTCGGGCTTACTCCCGGATCTTGCTTGAGGTGTCCTGTGATCCCCACTGTGGTGTTAAGAAGACTACCACTCCTGATTCCCTTGGGGAACTCTGTGTTCTGCACAGCCTTCTTAAAGGGACATCACTTGGGACTTCCGGCCCTGTGTCGGGAGCCTTGTGATCTTACCGCCATCCTAAGGGGCCGTCACTTAGGTCCTCCTTAGAACTGACCCCTAGGAGACCCTGTAATCCCCACAGATTAAGGGGTGGCTACCACTTGGTCCTCCTCTGGGAGTCCTGTGGTCTGTACAGCCTTCCCTAGGGATTATCACAGGGTTCTTCCTCAGGACTTTGGCCCTGCCTAGGAAGTCCAGTGATCCCCAAAGCCGCGTTTTCTCACAATTTGGGGAAGTCCAGTGATTCCTAAAACCATGTTTCTCACAGTTTTCAACATTCACTTCCATAAGTTTTAAATTTTCTCTCCCACCCTTCCCCCTCACCAAGACAGCATGCAATCCAATACTGGCTCTACATATACATTCCTGTTAAACATATTTTCAGATTAGTCATGTTGTATAGAAGAATTAGAACAAATGGGAGTACCATGAGAAAGAAAAACATAAAACAAAACAAAACAAAGAAAATAGTCCGCTTCCCTCTGCATTCAGACTCCATATTTCCTTATATGGATGGCATTTTCCATCATGAGTCTTTTGCAGTTGTCTTTGATCTTTGCATTGCTGAGAAGAGCTAAGTCTATCAAAGTCGGGTTACAGTGTACAATGTTCTCTTGGTTCTGCTCACTTCATTCAGCATCAGTTCATATAAGTCTTTCCAGGTTTTTCTGAAGTCCACCTGTTGTTCATCATTTCTTATAGCACAATAGTATTTCATTACATTCATATACCGCAACTTGTTCAGCCATTCCCCAATTGATGGGCATCCCCTCAATTTCCAGTTCTTGGCCACTACAAAAAGAGCTGCTATAAATATTTTTGTACTTGTGGGTCCTTTTCCCATTTTTATGATCTCTTTGGGATACAGCCCTAGAAGCAGTATTGCTGGGTCAAAGGGTATGCCTTTGGGCATAGCTCCAAATTGCTCTCCAGAATGGTTGTGTCAGTTCACAACTCCACCAATAATGAATTAGCATTCTAGTTTTCCCACATCTTCTCCAACATTTATCATTTTCCTGTTTTGTCATGTTAGCCAATCTGATAGGTTTTAATAGTTATTTAGAGCATTTTTTAATATACCTATAGATATCTTTAATTTCTTCCTCTGAAAACTGCCTGTTCATCGATCGTTTGTCAATTGGGGAATGACTTGTAATCTTGTAAATTTGACTCAGTTTTCTATATATTTTAGAAATGAAGCCTTTATCAGAGACACTAGTTGTAAAAATTCTTTCCCAGTTTTCTGCTTCCCTCCTAATCTTGGTTGCATTGGCTTTGTTTGTGGAAAACTTTTCAATTCAATGTAATCAAAATTATCCATTTTGCATTTCATAATGTTCTCTTTCTTTTGTTTGGTCATAAATTTCTCCATTCTCCATAAATCTGACAGATAAACTATTCCTTTCTCCCCTAATTTGTTTATAGTATCAGCCTTTATATCTAAATTGTGTACTCATTTGGACTTTATTTTAGTATATGGTGTCAAACATTGGTCTGTGTCCAGTTTCTGCCATACTACTTTCCAGTTTTCCCAGAAGTTTTTGTCAAATAGTGAGTTCTTGTCCTAGAAGCTGGGGTCTTTGGGTTTATCAAACAGTAGATTACTGTAGTCATTGACTACTTTGTCTTATGTACCTAACCTATTCCACTGATCTACCCCTCTATTTCTTAGCCAGTACCAAGTAGTTTCGATGATTGCTGCTTTGTAATGCAGTTTAATATCTGTTATGGCTAGGCCACCTTCCCTAACATTTCTTTTCATTAATTCCCTTGATACTCTGGACCTCTTGTTCTTCCAGATGAATTTTGTTATTATTTTTTTCTAGCTCTATAAAATAATTTTCACTGAATAAGTGAATTAATTTAGGTAGACTTGCCATTTTTATTATATTAGCTCAGCCTACCTATGAGCAATTGATGTTTTTCTAGTTATTTCGATCTGATTTTATTTGTGTGAAAAATGTTTTATAATTGTGTTCATATAGTTCCTGGGTTTGTTTTTCAGCCATTCATTCTTGTTTTTTTTTTTGGAGGGGGGAAGGCTGTTCAATTGGGGTTAAGTGACTTGCCCAAGGTCACACAGCTAGTAAGTGTGTCAAGTGTCTGAGGCCAGATTTGAACTCAGGTCCTCCTGACTTCAGGGCTGGTGCTCTACTCACTGTGCCAGTTAGCTGCCCCCTCAACCATTCAGTCTTAAATGACTTTTTCCACTTTTTCCAGTTTCATATCATTACAAGTAAGGCAACAATGCATACTTTCATGTGAAAGAGATAAACCTCATTATCCTTTTAGAAACTTTCTTAGGATATAGTTATAGTAGTGGATCTCAGAGTCAAAGAGAATGATCAGTTGTATAACTCCCATTTTATTTTTCAGGGTTGTTCTACAGAAAGATTGCACCAATTTATAGTTCCACCAATAATGTAATAATAGTATGCTTGTATCCCAATACCAGAAAATTAATTCTTTCATTTTAAGCTCTTTTTTGCCAATTTAATGGATTTCATGAGGTACCTCAAAATTATTATTTATGTTTCTCTGATATTTGGTCCAAATAAATAATTTTTCGGTGATATCACCTTCCTCCTTGAAAATTTCTCTGATCACATATGTTGATCCTTTAACCAATGGGGTCAATGGGTATTATGACTCTAGTCATACACTAGTAAGTAATACACTAGTAAGTGTCTGAGGCAGGTTTTGAACTCAGTTCTTCCTGACTCGAGCCCTGGCGCTCTATTCAGTGCACTACCTGGTAGCTGCCCTCCTTCAGTATTCTATCCATTATATCATCTATCTGCCTGACATGGAATCACTAAGGGTGTGTAATTATAAACAAGGTGACAGCTCATCTAAATAGTGCTCTCTTCCTTCCTGGCCTCTTAAAAAGTGTAATCTACTCTATAAGTTCCAGGGCAAATGGCCAACATCATCTTTTATCCTTAAAATATCCTGTCCCTGTGAGGTGGAACCAGTGATTGCTATCTGCAGTCTACAGATGGGACCCTTGAGGCACAGACAGGTTGGATTTGCCTAAGACTGTCCACGGCCTTCTTTGCTTCTTTCTTTCTGTATACTTTCTCTTGGTGACTTCATCTGTTGCTGGTAGTCCACTTAGCACCTCTGTATACATGACTTTCCCTCTCTATATCTATCAGGATTCCTCCTCTCAGTTCTTCTATATCACCAACTTTGTGCTCAACATGTCCACTGGGAGGGAGTGTCCTGCTTAACTCGGCTAACGAAGAGTTGAACATGACTGAGAACGCCTGAACGACGACAATTTATAACTTATTCCCCCTATGAAAGGATAAAATTACTCCCATTAAAATATAATTTTGTACTAGTCAGTACAGCTAGGTAGCACAGCTGGACCTGAAGTCAGAAAGACTCATCTTCCTGAGTTCAAATCTGGCCTCAGACACTTACTAGTTGTGAAATTGAAGTCACTTAACCCTGTTTGCCTCGGTTCCTCATCTTTAAACTAATCTGGAGATGGAAATGGCAATCCACTCCAGTATCTTTGCAAAGAAAACACCAAATGGAGTCATGAAGAGTCAGACACGACTGAAATGACTGGACAGAAGCAGGTTTAAAATATTAAAATTATCTTTGACTCTTTCTCCCTCTTCAGCAGCCCTGTATCTTATCACTTGTCAAGCCCATACAATAGCTGTTACATCTCTCTGCTTTTATCTGCTCACTGCTGCTACTCTGGTTCAAGCCCTTCCTGATTTATTCTTGGACTGTTGTAGCCCGCTGTCAGCCTTGTAGCACATCTCACTGCTTTCTCTCTCTTCCTTCAACTAATTGCCAAAATAACCTTCCTAATGTACACATCTGACCTGTTTCCTTTTCTTATTAAAATATCTTGAGGCTAGTAGTTATTAATATTTAATCGGTCACCTTTTTTGTTTTTGATACTAATAAGTTTAAAGATTTTCCTAGTCCACCCCCCAAAAATCTTTTATATTTTTCCCTCTTTCAAATGCCATGAGAATTAATTCATCTGTGTTAACTCTTGTATAGATCTATCTCCTCTGTGAATACTTGGTCTGGTCTAACTTTTCATCCTATTTTTGTTTTTCTGTCTCTTCCCAGGATAATCAGAAACAAACAAAAAAAAAACAACAAAACACTTCACTTGAGTCAAAAAGACCCAAGTTCTAATTATGATTGTCCTTTTCCTCAGTTTTCTCACCTGTAAAATTAAAATGGAAACATTGGAAAGGAACCCATGTGATAAGATGTATCTGAAGCACCTTATAGCTGAAAAAGTCCAGTAGAGAGTGAGTCACCATTATGTTTTTACGATATTAGTAATTACCTATTTAATTAAAACCGCACATTTATCCATAAAAATGAAAACATTTGGCATGGAAATAGAAAATCAAAACTTGTTTTCTAACCCTAAATTAAAAAAAGAAAAACCTTACTGCTTCACTCCTTGATTGTAATAATTGTTAAAAACTGATTGCCTGAAGCTTCCTTTCAGCACTACACATGTTCCCTAGAAACTCAATGACTGTACCCTACCGACAGACACTAGACTTTGGGGCTGGAGTGATGTGGCATTCAGGATGATGGCCATAGAAGTTTTATTCTTTTGAAATGACAGATGCAGTTAACACATAGAGGCTTCTCACCATAGGAGCCTCTTAAATTTGAACTAATCCTGCTGTTATGGAGAATGTGGGATACATAAGTGAATCAGACTAAAAATGGTTATCTCTGCTTTGAACTGGAATTCTCTATCTACTATATGAAACGTCAGGCTAAGGTGGGAGTAATTAGCTTGTTGGAGCAAAGCCCTGTCTCTAGGAGTAAGAGTGTGAGATGAAACTACTGCCCAATGACTGGAATAAACTGGTGTCCAACTAAGAGGAGTAATTGGAAGGTTTTAGGAAGCATTGACAGAAAGCCTGATAATGTTCATGGGATTATTATGGAAGGCTAGGGATAGGATATGGGGGCAGCTAAGTAATGACATAGAGTGAATAGCATGCCAGGCCTGGGGTCAGGAAGACTCATCTTCCTGAGTTCAAATCTGACCTCAGACACTTAGTAGCTGTGTGATCCTGGGCAAGTCACTTCACCCTGTTTGCCTGTGTTTCTTCTTATGTAAAATGAGCTGGAGAAGGAAATGGCAGCACTCCAGTATCTTTACCAAGAACACCCCAAATGGGATCACGAAGAGTCGGACACAATCAAAATGACTAACAAATCAAAGTTAGAGAGGGAAATTGCTGTAACAGAATTGGGGAAAAAAATATTTTTTTTATTCCATATTTTCACCCACCTAATTAGACCAAGATTGAAGTTTATAGTGAAGAGAGGTGGGAATCTGTGTTCTTTCCAATAAATATGAATGAGGAGGCAGAAGGAGTGAGTAGAATAGGCTTTGGGGTGTGTGCCTTTTTTCTCTTTTGATCTCCATAGACACTAGTTCTTATTTCTTATTGGGATTAGCCCTAGATCAGACCTGGAATGTGACCTCACCCATCACTACCTTTTACCCTTACCTGCAGTGAGTACAATAAAACAAAGCCCACGTTTGTTATATTTCATGAATGCCAATCAGACGAGCCCGATGCTTAAAGCAAGGAACCAGCTGCCTGGAGAGCCTTTTTCTCTTTGGCCTCTCTTTGGGGCTTTGAGTGAAATCAGGAAGTAGGGAGTATGTTTACTAGGTAGATACTGTTGCCAACACTCCTTCCCCAGGAGATCTCACTGGGCTGGTCAAAAGCCCCATGGGCTGGGCTTGGCTGGGTTTGGCAGAGTCCACACTTCCTCGATAGTGCTTGCAACCTGTGGGCGATGCTGGGCCTGGCTGCTGAGCTTTCTGGAGGAGCAACACGGAAGGAGGGCTGTCAGTAAGCATGGCCTGCGTTACACCAGGAGCCTTCCTTGACTGCTCTGGGGAAAGACATAAAGAGGTACCCTCTTCTCCCTGCTGCTGGTCTCTAGAAGGATGAAAGAGTTGAAGTTGGTCTGCAGTCAGAAAGATGGCTACTTTTTACCAGTGCATCCGGGCTGATTCCAGGTTAGAGCTTGAGCTGGCACTTGGGAGCCTCTGGGGTGACCTTGTCAAAAAAAAAAAAGAGTTTGTGGAGAGGGAAGGGCTGAAGAGGTGGTATAGGAGAGACAGAGACAGAGAAGGGGGAAGAGGGAGAGCCAGACTGAAAGAAAGAGAGATACCTCAGGACTCTGAGCAAGTAGCTATAGAAGGTTTGCCTTGTCACACAAGCAGACCCAGTGATTTGTTAAGTAACTAGCTTCAGGCATTCCCTGCTGTTTGTGTTTCAGGTATGGCTGACCACACTACAGAAGCCCAATCTAAGCCTTGGTGGTCTCTAGGTGCATTCCCTTACATATACCCTCTGTGGATTTAATCCCTTGCTGTGGTGAAATTCTGGACAAAAAGTAGTGAAATTTTTACCTTTTTACCTTTTTTTTTCACTTTGTTACCTTTTTTTTATAGGACAGATATGTTGGCTGATCATTCAGCTGTTTCCAGAATGGAATCTGTTTTACAGTAGCTTGGATACAAAGATCTTTTCTGCACATAATGATTCATAGCTCTAATATGTTCTGTTTGTTTGAAGTACATGAGCTTATAATCTTTAGAATGAAAGGTTATGTGTAACGCACACAAGGTCACGTGTCCCAATGTAGGGCTATTTCAACCTGATGTGAGTTCTTTACCTTTGTTCACTTTGGCTGTGTGTACCCAACATAAAGTGAAATGCAGATCTTCAGCGAACTTGATTAATGCAGACAGCCAAAAAGCATTTCAGCCCCCAAAGTGGAAGATATTTAGCTTGGCAAGATGATTATATAGTCATTATTGTGGTGATAATGAATTATAGTATTAAATACAGTAGCTATGTTTTGTTGTTCAATCCTTTTCAGTTGTGTCCAACTCTTCATGACTCCATTTGGGGTTTTCTTGGCAAAGATACTGAAGTGATTTGCCATGTCCTTCTCCAGCATGTTTCACTGGTGAGGAAACTGAGGTAAATAGAATTAAGCCAATGCCTAAGGTCACAGAGCTAGTGTTTGAACTCAGGAAGATGAGTCTTCCTGTCTCCAGCCCTGGCACTCTATCCACTGTGCCACCTAGCTGTCCACTTTGAACATTAACCTAGCCATTTCCTTCTCCAGCTCATTTTATGAACGAGGAAACTGAAGTGAGCAAGATTAAGTGACTTTGCCCCCTAGGGTCACACAGCTAGTAAGTGTCTGAGGGCAGATTTGAACTCACAAAGATGAGTCTTCCTTATTACAGGCTCAGCATTCTATTCATGGCTCTGCCTAGCTGCTCTAGTATCTATGGTAATAGATTTTAATTGATGTTACTGCATCAGATACTCACCATCTGCAAGTTGGGTGGAATGAAAAACTTTAAAAATCAGATGCCAAGCAGAAGAAATCAAAATCACCTGGTTAATAAGACAAGGTGTGTATCATCCTCATCCTACTGTCTGCTACTAGAGTTGTACCAGGAATGCTTTTAGTGAACTCATAAGAGATGAGCTTATAATCTCAATTCTTTAATTCAGCTATAAAAGTAGTTATTTTATTCATCTGGGCAAGAGTCCGCAGAACATCAGATATAAAAGAATAAGAGCAGGATTTGTCCAGGATCTTTTCTATCTGAACTCTATCAAATAAGATAAGATGAATGATTTTTTCTATGTATTAACAACAATTTTTTGTTTAATTATTTGTTAATGTAAAAGTTTATCTTATTTCTGTAGCTCTAATTGCTTTACAAAGACCTTTCCTTAAGACGTCATTGCAAGGTCAGAAGTGTAAGTGCATTGTGCAGATGAGAAAACCGAGGTACAGGGAGGTCAAGCAATTTGCCCGAAGTCACATAGAATCAGGACTTGACCCCAGGGCTCCAAGTTCATTACTCTTCCTACTGTACCATGGCCCATGTCAGTTTCTTAGGATCATAATATCATATGTAGATTTAGAGATACAATTAACCATTAGAGATTATCTAATCTAACCTCTTTATTTAACAAATGAGGAGAGTTTATGTTTGGTAGACCTGGTCTTAGAGGTTCTTTTGCTATGGGAGTATAGACACATGCAAAAAATCAAAGTAGAAAAAATCTATTTCAAGTCATACAAAATATTACTCTTCTCAGAGGATGCGCATTTTCCATTTTTTTTTTCTCTGGAGGCAGTTGGGATTAAGTGAATTACCAAGGTCACTACAGCTAGTAAGTGTCCAAGGCCACATTCGAACTCAGGTCCTCCAGATTCCCGTGCTAATAGTCTATACACGGTGCCACCCAGCTACCCCGTAAGAATGGACATTTTCTAAGAATGTACTGTGTGTAGAGCTGAGGAAAATACAAATAAGAAAGAGCTCCTGTCCTTATAGAGTTTTAAAATATATTCTAGCAATGGAATGATGTATAGTGAAGTAGAAGGCTATGAACTGTGTAATCAGGAAACCTGTGTTCAATTCCTGGCTCTGTTATTTGCTAGCTGTGTGCCTCTGGGAAAGCCATTTCACCCCTCTGAGTCTCAGTTTCCCTGTCTGTACAATGGGGACAATATTACTTATGCTACCAACCTTATGCTGATGGTGACAGGTGCTGGGAGAAAATCCTTGAAGAGGATCGCAGAAGGACTACATGGGTGTACATGGATTGGACTATTCTACCTGGTTGAATAGAATCTCAATCATCTAAGAGAGGAATTTGGGGTGGGGGGCGCAAAAAGAAGAGTTCGTTGTCTAAATCTCAGATATATTTTGAATCTGAGTGTACAGACTGGCCATGTTATGTATTTTTATTAATAGATTTTGGAGTATGCCATCAACCTACTGAAGAGAACAAAATTTGCATCTGGTGTGATGTGGAAATGTCAAATTGTGTAGCATCCAGATAAATTAAGCCTCCAGGATTTGAAGTCATTTTTAGGACATGCATACAGAACCTATTTTTAATGATAGTTTATTACCTTATCATTTATATCAGGAGAAAAAAATTGTTAAAAGCGCCACCAGTACACAAATTCAGTTGCACTACACATCATACAGTACCCTCATGTACATAATAATTTAAATAAACACATAGTCTTATAGTGAGATTGGCTCTAAAGTGTTTGTTATCTTTGTTACCCCATGAAAGAATTATAATGAAGCTCATTTAAAAAAAATGATTATGTAAATTCTACTCCCAAATTAGTTCTCCAATGTTTCAGGCTTTTGTGTTTATTTTGACTTAATAATTCTATATGTCTATAACAGATTTCTTCACTAATCTTTCCCCACTCCAGTAATTTGCAAATGTCTGAATCAATGCTTCTCAAATGTCAGATACACTGTAAAACCAAAGCAAAAACTTAAAGATAAAATAAACAATCCTTGAGTGAGTAAAATTTGATGTGCAAATTTTTAAAAAAGGTTGTATTTCAACCTTAATGTGAGGTGGCTATGAAATTATCAGTGTATTTGTTCATATCATACTAATTTGCACACCCTTGTTTATGTATATGATCCACAAAACATGTTAATGTGGTTCTTGAGTAAATATCTTAGGGATGAAGGAAAAAGGGGACAAACCTGTCATTTGACTTATAGGAAACCCCTATTATGGAAAATCTCTCCACTGACACAGCTTTCAAATTTACCTGTAATTTATAGTCTTAGAGCTCTAAGAGCTTAAGCTACACATGTGGTATGTGTCAGTCTAGATCTGAACCCTAGTCTGTATTCTAAAGCCAGCTGTCTATGCACTGTGCCAAGCTGGCTTTCGTTTGGACTAAATTGGTCCAAGGAGAGGCTGCATGTTTTCATTCCAAATGTAGACAAACCACACGTGGTTTTTATAATATTTTTAAACTAAATACTAACATATTTGTTTTTCTTTTCAAAGAAATTTCTTTAGGGACACAGCTATGGTCTTGGAAAACTGAACTCTTCACCATTACAAGCTCACACCCTCCACTTCCCCAAATTTGTACCTTTCTCATTTGGTTCCCGCTGCTTTGAAGGCCCCCTCTTCCTGCCTTTGCAATTCCTGCCCATCCTTTAAAGTAAAACTCAAAAGCTACTTCTCCAAGAAACTTTCCCCTTCTCTTTCTTTCTTCCTTCCCACCACTGTCAGCAATGACCTTTTCCTCCTTCAGGTTTTCCATAGCACTTTGCTCAGATTTTCTATCAAACGCTTATCATGTAATCTATATATTATGGTTATTTCTGTGCACATGAGATCCTCCCCAGGATGATAAATTCTAGGAGCTCAAGGCACAAGGTCTCATCTAAACTTTCCAGTCATTCCATCTCTCCCGCACATAAAAGACTGTTTAATCAGTGAATTGAATTGAATTTGGGTGTGACCTCTTCAGAGTAATTTTAAGGAAATTATAGGATCAATAGATTTGGAATTGGAAGAGACCTCGAAGTCATCTCTAGAGTTCAACTGTCTCATTTGAAAGATGGGGAACAATGGAGACCTAGAGAAGGTGTGTTACCCAATGAAGGTCACAAAGAGAATATGTGGCAGAGCTGGAATTCGAATCCAGGCCTTCTAATTAAAAGAAAGCCAGCAATAATTCCACAGCACTGCCTGCCTTTAAAGTTTATTTTATGGGCAGCTGAAATTATTTGAAAAGAATTTTATTTTTGTTTTCACCATCATCTAACATCTTCTTTCTGCTTCACTTAAAAAGGACAATATATAATTTCTACAGAACTTTATAGAAATCTAGTCCACTGTATTATTTGTGTGTGTGTGTGTGTGTGTGTGTGTGTGTGTGTGTGTGTGTGTGTGTGTCTCTGTCATCTTCTGGAGAAGTAATAATATTATGGCAGTCTTTGAGTCTCAGATACAAAGTAAGTTCACTGCTGGCAGAGAAGGCTGGTGCAAGCTTTGAATATTTGCCATTATTCTAGCTACCAACTACAGGTAACAATACAGAAACATCTACAGGACTCTTTTTCTACACAAAGATCAGCTCTGCTCTCTTGAGTACAGGCCAGGATCATCTCTGAAAGAAAAAACAGATTTTACCTGTTTGTTTTTCAGGTCAGGTGGGTCAGAAATGGTAAGGACTGAGCACTAACTAGGAAGGTTTTTTTCTACATGAAACAAAACTGCCTTCTCCATAGAGGCAAAAGGAAGCTTTTCACTGAGTCTTCAATGTGGCCTGATATTTAATCAAGATGGGGCATTGGCATGGATGGCCACACCTTGTTAAAGGTATAATCAGTGTGGTCATGGTCTAAGAACAGAGAAGAAAGGGGACATTTACCTGGAGGTTTGTAAAAATGTAGGCAAAAAAAATTTTTTTCTGAAAACAAGTTGTCAAAAAGTTCATAATTCTACTTAGATAGGCAGATTTGACAAGGTGAGAAATATGGTACATACACAGAGAGGGAGTGAAGAGATAACAGAGAGATCCAAGCCCCTAGGAATGAGTTAAGAGAGTAAGAATAGTAACTGCTGGGAAGAAGTCAGAAGCAGTGGCACCTGTGCTGAGCCTAGGGACTCAGAAAGGCAGAGATGAGTAAGGAGTGTTTTCCAGGCAGGGCACATGGCTTGTGGGAATTGAGTCATACAATCTCAGTTTTGTCAAGAGCAATATGTAAAGGTTGCAAAGAGACCAGTGTGTTAGTTTGATGCAAGAAAGAACTTCCTGGCAATTAGAGCTATGCCAAAATATAAGCCACAAAAAAGGGACATGGAATGCTGAATTTGGGGGGGAGAGTCCAATTTGGCTGGAACACAGAGTGTGTGAAAGGGAATATGTAAAAAGAGTTAATTGTTGACTTTTCATATGTTCAGACCTTGTCTGCCAAGCTAGATTATAAACTTTTGAGTTCACATTTTATACTTCTTTGTTTCTCTAAAAAAAAAAAATTAAAGCAGTGTTAAGTGTGTAACAAGTGCTCAATAAATAAATAGTGAATAAAACCCTTTAAAATCTGTTAATTAGGTATATGTAAACAGCTATTCATCCAGCTGAGGCTGTTAAAAAGTGTGGTGTCATGGAGGCATACTCCCTAAATTCTGGCAATTACAGAAAGATAATCATTGATCACTAGAAGACCATGTGGGTTCATTAAGAATAAATCAGTGCAAACTAATTTCAGTTATACTGGTGTAACAGCAGAATGCTACAGATATTTGTAATTAAATAAGGCTGCAAACATAGCCTCTCATAACTTTATGATTAATGGATCAAAGGCAGTTCAGGGGAAGATTTATAGTGCCATAGTCCAGAACTCTGTCCTCACCCCTATTCTGTTCAAAAATTTTTATCAATGACTTAAAGCCATAAAAGGCATAATTACCAAATATGCAGATGACGTAGGCTAGGGGAAAAATGGCAAGGTTAGATTAAAAAAAAATCTACAAAAAATAGGTAGGATCAAGGTTCAGAAAGAACCCAATAAGCTAGACAGAACAAAACTAACAGAGAAGCGATGTTGTATGGTAGAAAGATTACATGATTAATCATTGCCCCAACCACTATTGGAGTGCCACTGAGAGGATATTCTTTTCCCCCCTATTCTTTCCAGTTTCCTTTTGTTGTCTTCTCCCATTAGAATGTAAGCTCCTTGAGGGCAAGGACTTATATACGCTTTCTTATATTTGTATCTGCAGGTCTTAGCCCAGTGCCTTCGAGTATTAGCTTGTGGTTCAGTCATTTAGTCCTGTTTAGCTCTTCTTGACCCGATGTGGGGTTGTCTTGGCAAAGATATTTGAATGGTTTGCCATTTCCTTCTCCAATGGATAAAGGCAAGCAGAAGTTAAGTGACTTGCCCAGGGTCACACAGATAGTGTATGTCTGAGGCCAGATTTGAACTCAGGTCTTCGTGACTCCACTTCCCTTGCTTATATAGTGCCCAACTAAATGCCAGACACTGGGCTTTACAAACATTATCTCATTTGATCCTTACAACAACCCTGGGAGGTAGGGGCTGTTGTCATCCCTATTTTATCATTGACGGAACTAAGGCAGGCAAGTTACATGACTTGCCCACAGTCACACAGCTAGTAAATGTGTGAGGCTAGATTTGAATTCAGACCTTCTTGTCTCCAGGCCCAGACACCATGTCATCACCCATCTGTTTCTTCTATCCTCTGAGATCACTATTAGATCTAAATGAATGATTCCATGGTATTCCAAGTGAGTGGAATGGGATGAGTATAATTAAAGAATGTATTCAAAGAATAACTGCTGGCACTCAGGTTGTCTTGAGCTGAGTAGCCCAGGTTTTTTGGAGTTCTGTACATGCACTTGTATGCAGGTAAAAGTGTAGGGAGAAAATGTTTCTTTTCTTGTAAGAAACTCCTTATGAAGAAACTCTCTCTACTAATGCAGATTGATAACCCCTCTACACCTTACTGCCTTAGACAGTTGCCTGGGGCACTGAGAAGTTAATTGATTTTCCCAGGGATATAAAACTAGTATGTGTTAGAATGACTACTTGAACCCAGGTAGATCTTTCTTACATTGATGCTGGCTATCTGTCCATTACAGTACTCTACTATACCAAGTGCTACTCCTCTTCATGGATAGAGGGAAGACATGGTTTTCATGGAGTCCACAATTTTCTCTCCTTAACATGCTTTACAGGTTTTTGACAAGTCAAGGAGGGATAATTTAAGACTCAATAGATAATTGATTTTGATATTTTTAAAAAATCCTTTTATTTCACTCTAAAATGTCTTTTTGTCTCCTGAAGTCATTGGGATCTGTTTGCTCCATTCGAATATTCAGGGAGTCTGTTACTTGGGTAAGATTTTCTCCCTTCTGTTGTAAACTTACTCTCCTTCCAGTTGCCTTTCAGACATCTCCAACTGGATGTCCAAGAAGATACGTTAAACTCAACATGTCCAAAGCCAAACTTAATCCTCCAAAGCTCTTATTTCATTTATTAATCTCTTGCCTCATTTCTTCCAGAGAATCTTGGAGTCCTTGTGTTTAAGACATTTTTTCTTTGTGGCTCTGCTTGTACTTGTTGTAGAGTTTTTTTATTCTCCTGAGTGTGCCCCTTGGGCACCTCTTGATCCATAATATTTCTTCATAGTGTTTAGTTATCTTCTTCTATTAGTGTAAGGTTAAGAAGAGTAGAAAGATAGAGTAGTGGCGTTAGGTTATAAAGGGTTTTGAATACCCAACAGAGGATTGTGTATTTGATCCTGAGAGTGATAGGGCACCACTGGAGTTTATTGAGTAGAGGGGTAACATGTTCACACTTGCATTTTAGGCAAATTACTTTGGAAGCTGAATAGAGGATAGACTGGAGCAGGCAAAGAGTTGTAGCAAGCATACCAACCACCAAGTTATTTAAATAGTACAGATGTGAGGTGATGAGAGCCCACACCAAAGTGGTGGGAATAGAAATATTGCTGAGATGGAATCAACAGGCCTTGGCAACAGATTGGATATGGGAAGGGGGAGAGATAGTGAGGAGTTCAGGATGTTGCCCAGTTAGCAAGTCCTGGTGATTGAGAGGACAGTAATAGGGAAGTTTGGAAGTGGGGAGAATTTAGGAGGAAAGATAATTAGTTCAGTTTCGTACACGTTGAATTTAAGATGTCTTCTTGGACATCCATTTGGAGATGTCTGAAAGGCAGTTGGAGATGTGATAGAGGGCTCAAACAATGACCAAGCAGAGCTTGGCCTGGGACCGATGGTTGACTAATCAATGAAAGCCAGAGTGATTTGGGTTTAAGGCATGGTCCTTAAGAAAAAAATCTAGCTGGTAAACCCCAAGATATCTTGCAAGTTTTCAGCGATCAAAATTTATTTTCCTTTGGGCACAGCACCCACAGGTAAGGGTGTGATACCTTATGTGGACAGAGGGAGAGGAGGGAGGGAGAGGAAGTGAAGGAAGGCAGCGGGGGAGGACGGAAGAAAGGAAAGAAGGAAGGGAGGGAGGAAAGAAAGAGTTAGAGATGGAAGAATCAATTGAGGGTTTTTTTTGAGAATGGGGAGATATGAACATGTTTGTAGGAAATAGAAAAGAAATTAGTAGGTAAGTATTGAAGATAAGTTAGAGATTGAGAATGACAGGAGTTGCAGACTATTAGAAGAGATAAGACAGATTGAG
The DNA here is from genome assembly GCF_011100635.1 of Trichosurus vulpecula. NCBI lineage: Eukaryota > Metazoa > Chordata > Mammalia > Diprotodontia > Phalangeridae > Trichosurus > Trichosurus vulpecula. The sequence continues at coordinate 387,989,600 of NC_050574.1, forward strand.
ACCACTTGTACGGGTGGATGGGTTTACCTTGGCAAGGAGTAAGGTCACCTCTTCACAGGAGGCAGGACTAAAGGAGATGGAATAACAAAGCCCTTTTTGGTCCTTCCCTCAATTACTTCGACTATTGCCATTAACTTCCTCCTCTGGTGCTCTTTGCTCCAGGTGTCAGGCCTCCTGGATTGTCTGGGTTCAAAGTACTTAAGTGTCGAGGGACCTCTGGAGCATTTCAGGTCAGATTGTCGTGGACTTTGGCTGCCCTGGGATTTCCTGATCACAGCACTGATGGAACCAAATCCTTTTTTAGACCATAGGGGTTTCTAACCCTCCCCCTCCCTGTTTAAGAACCCTGGGCTTCCTGCCTCTTGGCACAGGGTCCTACAGGCTTCCAGGCCACCTGGAACATCTCAGCTCAGAGTGCTGCAGCCTTGATGCTTCCTGGAGCCTCACACTCAAGAGCACTGCCAGCTGCTTCCCAAATGTCTGTGGTCAGAGTGCTATAGGTTTCTGAACCTCCTAAAATTCCTCTGTCTGCTAATTTTGGGCCTCCTATTCACCAGGTGCAGAGCATGCCAGGGCTCAGGTAACCCTGAAATATCTCTGGCAGGTTTCCAATTTATTTACATGTGCTCACACTGGCTTCCCCGGGTAGAGGACTCCTATAAGCTTGTTGTTTAGTCATTTCAGTCATGTCTAACTCTTTGTTGACCCCATTCAGGGTTTTCTTGGCAAAGACACTGCAGTGGTTTGCCGTTTCCTACTGCAGCTCATTTTACAGGTGAGGAAACTGAGGCAAACAGGCTTAAGTGACCTTGCCGAGCATCACACAGATTTGAACTCAGGAGGATGAGTCTTCTTGACTCTAGGCCCGGCACTCTATCCACTGCACCACCTAGCTGCCCCAGTTTTGGAAGTCCTGGACAGAGGAAGGTACTTAGTGTAATTTCACTTTGGATTTCTTGGTCTGATGCTGCTTTTTTAATCTTTGCTGAAGTACTTGTGGTAGAGGTGGACTCCTCTGTGACTTGTCACACGGACATCAGAGCTAGGAGCAGTGGGATACCCTTTTGAGTGGAAAGGAGAACATTGACCTAAAGCGACTTTAGTTCAGTCTGTGTCTATTTGGAAAAGTAATCGAATTATTGCATTTTTTTTCTTTTCCCACTTGGCGCCTTCATTCTTCTGCCTTTTTGGGTAGTTTCTGCCATTTTCTCTGACTTAGGCTGTGAAGTACAGCCTTCATTTCTTCTAAAAAGATGTGATCTGGACTCTTGGAAGACACAGTTGGCATTAATGCTCCCTCTGGCAAATTATGTTGCTCGACAAAGTTTTATTGGGTGTGAACTGTGCGCAAGGCTGTGGTAGGTTTAGTACGGGTTAATAATTAAACTTTGCCAGCAATAAAATGTGAAGACTCCACCCACCAATAAACTTAGGGGTTTTTGAAGTGAAAGGTATTCATATATGTTATTTTCAGAAATCTACAGAATGCAGATAACCAGTCTTACTTATTGTGACAAGTTAGTCAAAGTCTCTGAGATGCTTCCTTGAACTCAAAGATGTGATTATAAGCCCAAACGATCGATCAAAGACTGTGGCCCCTTTACCAAAGAAGAGAGACTAGCTCTGAGATCCTTTTATTTGACAATTTAAATTTCTTCTCTTTTCTCCACCACTTATTCCTGAGACTTGGGCTCAGAAAGAGGCAGACAGCCTAGAGATTAAGCAATACAGTAGGTTAATGTTTTCTGCTGTTCTATAGGAGACAATGTAACAACAGTGTTACTTGCAGCTGCTGTGGGGGTGTAAGACCAATAACACTAGCTCACAGGTGGGTTGCTTGCACAGATTCTTTGATTTGCTTTTCTAGAGGAAAGCAACTTTAAAGGGTCAGCAATCTTACTTTAATCAAATATGTGTGTGTGTGTGTGAGTATGTATACATATATATATATACATACACACACATATTTTATATATATATATATATATATATATATATATATATATATATATATATATATATACACACACACACATATAATATATATATGTATGATTCATTTAGTTCAGGGGAAATGTTACCACCCTGAACTTCAGAGCAAATAGAAACAGAAATTACAAGCAGAAATTCATATAAGGGCAAATAACACAAATCAACAGACAGGGCTTCTAACTGTCTGACCATAGTAATACGTACATAGTTACCAGAGAGAGAAACACCAACATCTGGGTTTATATATATACTTCTTCAGGGTCAGAAGGCTCTTGTGATCCAGGCTCTGTGACTTAGGCTTCCATGTGACTTAATCAGGTCACATGGGCCTATTAATGGATAGGAAAGATCTTCCTATCAAGCAAAAAATACATTAACGATACAGACAATAACCCTCTTCTATATTCTACTGATATGGTAGATGATTTTTTTTTCAAGTGAAGAAAACTTCGTATAGATATTGCTGAATGTTATGATTTTTTTTTTCTGGTTCAAAACTGTGGCTTCATTGGTGTAGGGACTACATGATGAAGCTCCCACTACTGGTGAAGATGGCTAACCATTCTGAAATTTTTAGACTTAGAAATTTGTTTCTTCCACTGAGAAGGGAGGTGACTTGTCCAGGGTCACACAGCCGCTACTTATCAGAAGTGGAACTTGAACCCATCTTCTTGGCTTGGAGGCCAGCCTTCCACCCACTCTGCCATAGTGCTTCTATACTAAGATACTTAATTGTCATCCTGAAATAATATAATTTCAGGCAGAGCAACACAGGTCAAGCTAGTAGAATGGATAGGACATTGGATTTAGTAGTCAGGAGACCCATATCTTATTTCTGTTGTTGTTGAGTTATTTCTCAGTCATGTCCAACTCTCCATGACCCCATTTGGGGTTTTCTTGGCAAAGATCCCAGAGTGGCTTTTCCTCCTCCAGTGGATTAAGGCAAACAGAGGTTAAGTGACTTGCCCAGGGTCATGCAGTTAGCAAGCATCTGAAACCACATTTGAACTCAGGTCTTCCTAACTCTAAGCCCACTGCTCTATCCACAGAGCCACCTAGCTGCCTTCATCTTATTTCTAGTTTTGCTTTTACCTGACTCTGTGACCTTTACCAATCACTTCATTTTGGGGGGACTCAGTTTCCTCATCTATAAAGTAAAGGAGGGGTACAAGGTGTCCTTTCCATCCAGTCTCCTATGATTCACATGGTTAATGAAAAACTATGTTTCAGTGAAAGAAGTACATTTATATTTGACTACACTGAGACCTCATAACTAAAACAGAATATTGCCTCTGATTTTGACCTTTTCATAAATCATGTTGTTCTCTATTTTTTTAAAGTGTTTTTGTTAGCTTTCTTGGCTACATTTGGAAAATTTGATTATAGGTGTTCTTTTTTTTTTTGGCAGTACATTATTACACTTTAATAACTCTGCTTGGTTTTTCCATCAACTGATACACATATATAGTTTTTAAATTGATGTCAGTCTTTGTTGGCCTTTAGCAGCAAATGGATGTGAGCCTTAATGAGATTTTCCAAAAATGCTTTGCAGTAGCTAATACATTGCTCAAAATTGGAGTTGTTTCTCTAATATAAATCTTAAATAATAAGTTGTTTCTGTGGATCATAGCTTCCAAGAAATTCCATTTACCTTTGCAGTTTTAACTTTTCTATTCAGCTCTCTTCAGATTGCTTTCATCAGTACAGTGTATATAATAAAAGGTGAGGAAATGTTCTTCAATAATCTGCCTAGCCATATGAGTCATGGTAATGCCAAGTTTCTTCCTCTAAGTCTCCCTTCCTTAATCATATGTAGGTGTTGCTGTACTGTTTGCCCTCCACTTATCTAAAATGCTTGGGTCAATTACAGGTTTTCTAAAAACTATTTCTGCTGTGGATGAGTGACAAATATTACCCAGACAGACATAGGAGCTAAAGGTATTCTTTATTTCTCTTGGTCATTTCCTCTTGACAAACCCCAGGGGTTTGGCTTACTGAATACCTATTGATCAATTGGTTGGAATTATAACATATCAGTTTGTAATTATCTATCAGCCAACAATCAACAAGCATTTATTAAGCACTTGGTCTGTTCTAGGCATTGAACTAAGCAATGGAGATGCAAAAACAAAACCTTAGTTCAATTTGTATGTAATTGAATATGCAAATGCATTTTTCCTTTGAGCCTTCTATCCCTTCCTTTATAGAGGGCTCAGAAATTTGCGTTTTTCCTCAGCTGCTCTGCTTGGTCTCCAAGAAACATCACTTCTCTCCCAGGATAAGCTGATCACCTGAAATCTCATCAACCATGCAGATTGAGTCAGCTTTTGATACTTAGCCACTTCTCTACTTCCTCAGTTGCCTCTCCCCTTTTGTTTGGAGGGCTGGAGGGTTGGAGCAAGAAACTCCTCCCTCTATATGTGGCTTTTTTGTTGTTATTCAGTCATTTAGGTCACGTCTGACTCTTCAAGACCCCATTTGAGATTTTCTTGGCAAAGATACTGGAGTGATTTGCCATTTCCTTCTCCAACTCATTTTACAGATGAGGAAATTGAGGCAAACAGAGTTAAATACCCAGGGTCACGCAGCTAGTAAATACCTGAGTTCAGATTTCAACTCCAGGCTTGGCAAAACCACTTAGCTGTCCTTACCATCATCACGGAGCCAGAGCAAAACTAATACAATTGTCTTCATTGACAATAGTCAGTCTTGGTGCTTCACTTTATCACCATTCCTTCTCTCTCTCTCTCTCTCTCCCCACCCCCTCCCCCAGCTCGTTATTGGGAAAAACTCATTATCCTGTAAGATCTCATCTGCCTTAGTGCTACTCCACCTACTCCATCACTAACCTGGGGCCTCTCTGATTGGAGGGTGGAGCCATTAACTCTAAAACCTCCATTTAAGGTGGGAACTCAGCTCAGAATTTTATTTGTCACCTGGCTGCTCTGCTCTGGGATATTTGACTTCTCCACCATTTCCCGTCCTGTCAGGTACCTTCCCCAACCCTTTTCAACTTCTTTTTGTGTTGTCTTCCAACATTAGATTGTAAGCTTCTTGAGGACAGGGACTCTCATGTGCCTGGCAAATAGTGGGCAAGCATTTCTTCTTTCTCTGATTTCTGTTCTACTATTGACTTGGATAAATGGGTTTCTTTGCGACCCGTTATGTATGTTCATTGTAGAACTGGTATTTGGTGGGGAATCAAGCCTTGGATATAAAGTTTGGGATCCTGCTTCCCCCATTAAAGAAATAGTTGGAAGTTTAGCTTGAACCTGAAAACTATATCCCTCACATGCCTTAGACTAACCATAATTTAAGGGAGCAGATAGATATAATTCTAGGCTGTCACCCCCTTTATACAAGGAGAGCAGAGTGGCCAAGCTCCTGGCCCTAACCTTCTGCTTCCCCTGCTGGCAAGAAATATAGTGTCACTTGGAGAAGGGTGAGGGTAGCAGAGGCTAGACATGTCTGTTTTACCTCCCTTCAAGCGACATACACCCCCATGGTACTTGTGGGAGAAAGTCCTCAATACATAAAGTTCCTTCAAAGTGACCAGGGCTAGGCTTTTTTCCAGTGGAAGTGCCAAACGTGGCAGTCTCAGAATCTTTTCTCCTAGTCTCAGACATAGTTTTGAAACGGTACTTGTAAGCAAGGAAGGGAGACCCTTGTCTCAAGTATCTCCTACCGAAACTCAACTTAGTGCATGGGTAGTGTGGAAATCTGGAAAACGTGTGGGAGGGGAGGAAAGCAGAGGGATAATGGTTCATGGGGTGGAGAGCTCACAAGCTAGCCCTAGCAGTACAGGGCTTATAAACTTTCTAGCTATAAGGCATTATTATGGGGTGGGGGGGATGGCAAGGTACTGTGGAAAATATCCTTGGTCTGGAGACAGAGGACCTGGGTTCAAATCCTGACTATACTATCTACTACTTAGTATGACCTTGGTCAAGTCACCTAACCTCTGTGAGCTCTAGTTTCCTAAGGGTTTGAGTTTTAGGACCTCCAGGGTCCCTCTCTCTCCACTCTAAATCTATAAGTTAATGTGCCTATGAGCTGGACCTGGAGTGCAGCAACCAAATGGTATACTCATAAAGGCAGGCAGCTCATTTGTCAGAGTATTCATCCAAACAGTTTTTTTAAAAGGAGATCATTTATTTAGGACACTGTTTTTATTCATCAAGCTAAAGAAACTAATAGAAACTAAAACTTGAGCATAATACTTACGCTTGATATAACAATTCATACTTTAAATGGCCTGTCATGAAAATAAATTAAAAACATAAGGGCACATTAGAGAGCAAATGTGGCCTAAGTTCTATGAGTATACTGTTAGAAGTCCCAAAAGCTGCTCCTAGGGGAACATGGTTAATAAGCTTTCCTTGTGGCTATAGGGTATAATGTCAGAAGGGTTAGAAAGCTGGTCCTGGGTGCTAATTGAGTTTTCCTTCTTCCTAAAAGGCAGCAGAGAATAGAACAGAGACCTGGTTTCAAAATGTATGTAGACAGCACAAGCCTCCAGACACATGAAGCCAACGAGACTAATAAGATAAATGGCCCAAACATGGCATCTTGGCAGCTACCTTAGTTACTTCTGGCTTGAGTGGGAGCAGTGACTGCAAAAAGTGAGCTGGGCTCAAGACTGGATGCCAGGTTGTGGGAGGAGCTTATTAGCATTTTGACAGATAATGTAGCCTTTTTCTTTTTTTTGAAAAATATTATTTATTTATTTTAAACTTTCTTTTTGGATTTTGAGTTGCAAATTCTCTCTTCCCCTCTTACCTCTTCTCCCATCTACTCACTGAGGAGGCAAACAAAATTACATCAATTATACATGTGAAATCATGCAAAACATATTTCCATAGCCACATAGTGGAAGGAAGGAAGGGAGGAAGGAAAGAAAGTGATACTTTAATTTGCACTCAGAGTTCACCAGCTCTCTCTCTGGGGATAGCATTTCCATCGTGAATCCTTTAGAGTTGTCTTAGATCATTGTATTGATCACCATTACAACATTGCTGTTACTATGTATAGTGATCTCTCAGTTCTCACTTCACTTTGCATCAGTTCATCTAGATGTTGTGATCTCTTTTCTGAATCCATCGCCCATATTTCTTACAGCACAGTAGTACTCCGCCACACTCATCTACCGCAAATTGTTTGGCCATTTCCAATTGATGAGCATCCCCTTAATTTCCAATTCTTTGCCACCACAAAAGAGCTTCTACAAACAGTTTTGTACAGATAGGTCTTTTTCCTTTTTCTTTGATCTCTCTGGGCTACTGACCTAGTCATAGTATTTCTGGATCAAAAGGTATGTACCGTTTGATAGCCCTTTGGACACACTTGCAAATTGTTCTCCAGAGTGGTTGGGCCAGTTCACAACTCCGCCAAAAGTTTGTTAGTATACTTATTTTTCCTCATTCTCTCCCCCCAGCATTTGTCATTTCTGTAGATGTGAGGTGGTATCTCAGAGTTTTGCAGTTTAATTTAAACTACCAATTTTTGGAAGAAGAAATCAAAGTTATATATAGCTGTAGGAAAAAAATGTTCTAAATCACTTGATTAGAGGAACACAAATTAAAACAACTCTGAGGTGCCATCTCACACCTGTCAGATTAACTAAAATGATATAAGGGGAAAATGACAAATCTTGGAGGGCATGAGGAAAAACTGTATACCCTTTGATCCAGCAATACCACTATTAGGTCTGTCTCCCAAGGTGATTAGGGAAAAAGGAAAAGAACCTATGTATTTTAAAATATATATAGCAGGTCTCTTTGTGGTGGCAAAGAACTGGAAATTGAGGGGATGCCCATCAATTGGGGAATGGCTGAATAAGTGTTGGCATATGATTGTCATGGAATACTATTGTGCTATAAGAAATGATAATCAGGTTGATGTTAGGAAAATGTGGAAAGACTTGCATGAAATAATGAAGAGTGAAATGAATAGAACTGAGAGAATATTGTATACAATAACAGCAATATTAATTTGCATGTGAATCATCAGGCTACTTTGAGTTATATGAATATTCAAATCAACTACCAAGGACTTATGAAGGAGGATGCTATCCACCTCCACAGAACAAACTGATATACAGAAGTACATATATAATGTCCGTGTTAAAGCTTGGCCTTCTCTAGTGTGGGGTTGGGAGGGAGCAAGGGAAACAGCTTAGTACTAAAAATATAACCAAAAAATAAAATAAATATTAATAAAAATAAAACTGCCTATTTGTATCCTTAGACCATTTGTTAATTAGGGAATGGCTCTTATTTTTATAAATTTGAGTCAGTACCCTATATGAGAAATGAGGCCTTTATCAGAGAAATTTGCTGTATAATTTTTCAATATTACTTCATTGTTTTGGGTTAGTTGTTCAGTTGTGTCTGATTCTTTGTGATTCCATTTGGGATTTTCTTGGCACAGATACTGGAGTGCTTTGCCATTTCCTTCTCCAGCTTATTTTTACAAATGAGGGAACTGAGGCAAATAGGATTAAGTGATTTGCCCAGGGTCACACCACTAGTGAGGCCAAATTTGAACTCAGGAAGCTGAGTCTTCCTGACTCTAGGCCCAACACTCTATCCACTGCGCCATCTAGCTGTCCTAAATTATTTTGGTAATCTAGATTATCTGTTTTAATTAGATCTCTTTCTGCTTCTGCTTTGTTTGAGATAATGATTTACTTCAGCTGAAGCATAATACAGTTTACTTTAACTCTTTATTTTAACTTTGTGTGTGTGTTTCTGTTTCAAGTGCGTCTCTCATAAACAACATATTGTTGGGGTCTAGTTTCTAATCCATTCTGCTATAAGCTTCTGTTTTATGGGTGAGTTCATCTCATTCCCATTCACAGTTGTGATTACTAACTGTATTTTCTTCCATCCCATTATCTTCCGCTTCTTCTCTCTGTCTCTGTCTCTGTCTGTCTCCTGTTCCTCAAGTTTTTTTACTTCTGACCACTGCCTTTCTTAATCTGTCTTCCCTTTTATCATCCTCCCCTACTCCAATGTCTCTTATCCCTTTCCCCTCCTATTACCCTATTGGGTAAGATAGATTTCTATACCCCCCCTGCCCCCACATTTATTTATTTATTCATTCATTTATTTATTTCTCCCCTCTTTGAACCAATTCCAGTGAGAGTAGGGTTAAAGCATTGCCTGTACCACCACCCACATTTCCCTCTCTGCTCTCTTTTTTGCACACCTCTTGTATGGTGAAAATTTTCTCCCATAATACAGTATCTCCCTTTCTTCTTCTCCCAGTGCATCCCCCTTTCTTACCCTTTCATTTTTTTTTTTTTGGAGATCATCGCATCATATTCATGCCCTTTGTCTATGTAGACTTCTTCTAACCATCCCAATAATGATAAAGTCCTTAGGAGTTACATGTATCATCTTCCTGTAGAAGAGTGTAAACATTTAACTTTATTGAGTCTCTTTCATATTTACCTTTTTATGTATCTCTTGAGTATTGTGTTTGAATGTCAACTTTTCCATTCAGCTCTGGTCTTTTCATCAGGAATGCTTGAAAGTCCTCTATTTTATTAAATATCCATTTCCCCACCAAAGGATTATACTTAATTTTGCTGGGTAGGTAATTGATTCTTGATTTTTATCTTAACTCTTGCCTTCCAAAATATCATATTCCAGGTTCTCCACTACTCTAATGTGGAAAGTTGCTAAATCTTGTGGGATCCTGACTATGGCTACACTTTATTCGAATTGTTTCTTTCTGGTTGTTTGCAATATTTTTTCCTTGACCTAGGAGCTCTAGAATTTGTCTATAATGTTTTTGGGCAGTTTTCATTTTGAGATCTTTTTCTGGAGGTAACCAGTGGATTTCTGTTTTACCCTCAAGCTGAATTATGGGGGCAGTTTCCCTTTACGATTTCTTGAAATGTGATGTCTGGGGGTTTTTTTTTTGATCATGGCTTTCAGATAGTCCAATAACTCTAAAATTATCTCTCCTTGATCTGTTTTTCAGGTCAGTTTTTCCAATAAGATATTTTACATGTTCTTCTATTTTTTCATTCTTTTGACTTTGTTTTATTGTTTCTTGATGTCTCATGGAGTCATTAGCTTCCACTTGCCCAAAAATAATTTTCAAGGAATTATTTTCTTTAGTGAGCTTTTGTACTTCTTTTTCCATTTGGCCAATTCCACTTTTTAAGGAGTTGGAAGAAACTCAGTGAATTTTTGTGGCACTTTTAACATTAAGCTGATTCTCTTTTTTTAAGGTATTTTTTCTTAAGTATTTTTTGTGCTTCCTCCCCCTCCACCAAGTTAATTCCCTTATATCAACTCATTTTTTTTCTCAATTTCTCTACCACTCTTATTTCTTTCTTTAACATTCCAGAAATTTTTGTTGAGCTTGGGTCCAATGAGTATTTTTCTTTTGCTTGAGGCTTTGCTTGTGGCTGTTTTCACATTGTTATCTTCTTCTGAGTTTGCTTCTTTGTCTTCCCAGCCACTGTAGTAGGTTTTTATGGTCAAGTTCTTCTTGTTGTTATTTGCTCATTTTTCCTGCCTATCTTTTTTTTTTTCCTTTGAACCTTGTTAAAGTTGTATTTTGCCTACCTGGAGGTAGGGATGCACTGTCCCAAGCTTCAGGCTTTTTCCTGCTATGATTTTCAGAACTAGTTCAGAGGTCAGTGCTTCCAAGGTGGCATGATCTTGGAAGAGGTGTGAAGTTACTGCTCTCTATGTCTGCCCTCTGGTCTTTGCTCAGGAAAGGCCTCTGCACATTAGCACTCCTCTTGGCCCTGGAACTGGGACCAGGTCCCCTTCTCTCCTGAAGCCACAAGTGCTAGTTCTGCTTTGACTGCCACCAGGGCCTCTGCTCCCTTGTGACTGATCATAAATGCTCTTCTGTGCCTTGGAACTGTGACCCAGAACTGCTTACGGGCAGTGGAGTTGTCAGTCAGTGCCAGCTACAAGCAAAAGGTCCCCTGTAATCTCTTTCTGACCAGGTATCCAACCCTTTTACTGTCTCTGGGCTGAGGACTCCCGATGCTGCTGCCGCCATAGCCACCACCAAGGCCCACTGCTGATAATGCTACTGAACTCCAGGCTGGCTCCCCCTCCAGTGACACAGACCTCTCCTGTAGACCTCGTAAGTTGTCATAGGCTGGAAAAATATGTCACCTCAACCTTTTGTTGGCTTTGCCACTCAAAATTTTATTTGGGGAGTTATTTTAAAGTTGTTAGGAGAGTTTAATTGTGTGACTGCCGGGATTCCGTCATCTCGACTTCATTTTTCCAGCCCTTTCCTATGACTGGATAATTAGGAACTGAATTTCAGTGGAGTAGGTATGTAGGAGCTGAGTGACCTCTTCCCCTCATCCCCACCCATCCACACATATGCTTCAAGGAATCATCTTGGCAAGAAGTCCAGGAACTGAATTTTGGGGGTGTGGTTAATTGTCCTGGAATTGAGAGAAACAAAAGGAAGCAGGATGTAATGACTTATACATGATTTCGTTTAGAAAAATATAGAAACAAGATCATGTGTTCACAGTCTTTTGAGGAAAGTTGGTTGGATAGTAGCTGTAGGGTGTGAAGTCATCTTGAGAAAACAGATACCACATCAGTCTTTTCCATTATAGATCCCTGTTCTAGCCTCCCCCTGCGACTAATTGCTACTCACCAGCAGGGGTGAACTTTGCAGGGTCTCACTATGCTATATTATATGCATAAAATAAAATCAGAAATTTCCAAATGTGTAGGAACAAATATCATCTTGGCCCTTAAAGTAACCCATACCATAAAACAAATACCTAGAATCAATTTTGCATTTTTTGTGAGTAAATTTGTTATAGATCTATATGTAGAAAGGAATCAGCACTTAAAGGGAGAGATTCAGTGTGAATTACTGTGAAAGAACCCATAAGTAGAGGTTTGTTTGGCAGGCCATTTTTAAAAGAAAAACAAATTTAAAAAAAAAAAGCAGTGCTGGAAAAATGACATTAAGGCTAGAAGAAATTGTGGGTTCATCTGTCCCTGAGAATGCCTTACCATACAGGCACCCCCAGGTATTCTCAGGACCTCAGATAGCTTTAGACTGTTGTAGGTATTTAGCCACCACACTTTTATCTTCCAGAATGTTTGAGAGGTTCAGGACCCTAAAAAGCTACTTGGACTAATAACAATAGTAAAAATAAACAGACATTTATATAACATTTTAAGGTTTGAAAAAATACATTATCTCATTTGATCCTCATACCAATCCTGTGAACATGGCACTCAGTCTTCCATTTAATTTCTTTCTTTTTGAATACTTGATTTCCTTCAAAACTTGGCTCCAATGCCTTCTTCTACATGACGTCCTTCCTGAGACTCCCCAGTGACTAGTGTCCAGTATTCCCAAACTACCTTTTATTTATTTTGTATATGCATTTGTAAGTATAATTGAGAAAACTATACTTCGGGGGAGAGGTCAATGCCACCCCCATCCAATTTTAGCCTTTATGTACTAACTAGAATTAACTATATTAATGCCCATTTTACGGAAAAGGAAACTGATACTGAGTGAAGTTAAGGCACTTGCTCAGGTTTCACATAGCTACTAAGCATCTAAGGAGAGATTCAAACCCAGGTCTCTTGACTCCCAGGTCCACCGCCCTGCTTGCTATTCCCCTTGAAGCCCTGGAGAGAAATGCTTACATGTATACTCACATGCCAGATCAGGGATCTGTTTAGGTACAAAGAATAGGACTGGAATGCCATAGTGCTGAGGAGCTGAAGCTGTCCCCAAAATGAGACATACAAAGATGGAAAACATCTAATATCTGCCCTCGTTTAAATATATCCCATGCCAGTGTGAAAGAAATTATGGTAGGAGGGTGCTAGAAAAAAGTTGGGGTGCTTTCTGAGGTGTTTGTAATCTATCGTCCTTTCTGACTGATCATTGATTTCAATTGGTAGAATTGGGAAGGGTCTGGATGAAGAACAGGAAAGCTTATGTAACTAAGCAAACAAGATTTTATGTTATAACCTGTATGAAGTCTTTCCATTTTGGGAATGAATAGAATCATTAGAATGAATGAATGGAAGAGAGCAGTTAAGCTGTTCTTCACTTAACAGTCTTCAAGATATTATAGATTTCTGTGTGTCCTTTCTCCTGCAGATTCCTCCCTGTCCTTTAAAGTTCAGTCTTAAGATGGCTGGGAAAGATTATACATGGAAATGACTGTGATGAAAAGGCATCAGTAAAACTTTGTTTTTTGAGAGGAAGAGAAAAGAAGGAAAGGAGGGAGAGGATAAAGGGAGGAAGAAAGGGAGAGAGGACCAGTATGTACAGAACTTATCTATAGCAGCTCTTTTTGTGGTGGCAAAGAATTAGAAATCAAGGGGATGCCCATCAATTGCGGAATGGCTAAACAAATTGTAGTATATGAATGTAATGTAATAGTATTGTGCTATAAGAAATGGGGAAGATATGGACTTCATTATAACCTGGAAAGAATATATGAACTGATCCTGAGTGAGGGGAACAGAACCAGGAGGTCATTATACACGATTACAGACACACAGTATCTGTAAGGACTAACTTTGATAAACTTGGCTCCTCTCATCAATGCAAGGTTCAAAGACAGCTCCAAAAGACTCATGATGGAAAAAGCTACACACATCCAGAGAAAGAATTGTGGAGTCTGAATGCAGATTGAGGCAAACTATTTGCTCTCTTTTTTTCCTTCTTTTTTGGGTTCGTTTCTTCTTTCTCGTGATTCATTCCATTGGTTATAATTCTTCTTTACAACTGGACTATTATGTAAATAAGTTCAATGCAAAGGTATATATGGAACCTACATTGGATTACATGCCATCTTGGGAGGGAGGGGGGAGGGGAAGGAGGGAGAGAAAAAATTGGAACCCCCAAAATTGTGGAACTCAGTGTTGTAAATTAAAAATAAAAAATAAATTTATAATTAAAAAAAAAGAAAGGGAGAGAGGGAGGGAAAGAGGAAATGAAGAAAGGAAGGGAAGAAAGAAGGAAAGAAAGAGGAAAAGGTGATTACTAAGGCTGATGAATGAAAGTTTCTCTTAGAGGAAATAAGATAACTGGTGGTCAGGACATATTATTTGAAATTGTTATTTGAAAAATATCTAGAAGACCTGCACATCAAACCGACCTCTGTCACTAGCTGTATCATTTTATTCCCATCTGACCTGCCCCTGTGAGATGGGAATGATGTTTCCTGCAAACTTACTTCATAGAATTGATTAAATTAACTTAGAAGCTTCTTCAGAGCAAGAGTCCTATTTCTTATCTATCCATCTCCCCATAACACTTAAGTGTTTTCTACAAGTGGCCACCAGATGAATATTATTGATCAATCTGTTAATTTGTCTCAACTCTTTTTAATCTATCCTTTATGGAGGAAGTACTCCATTTAAAGCAGCTCTCATTGAGGAACTGTTTTTGAGAGAGGGAGAGAGAGAGAGAGACAGAGAGAGAGAGAGAGTTATTTAAAGTTTAGTACTGAAGGATATAAGCTGCTGCCAGGTTGGCACACTACCTACTTTAGGGTGTGTTTGCATCATAAATGTCAACCAGTAACCATGTAAATGACTTCCATGAAGGTACAAAGGATTCTTTCATTAAAAAAAAGGGGTGGGGGGGACCAGATCCGACTTGTATCGTTGGTGGTATGGCTGACTATTTTTCACCTCGGCTACTGCTATTGTTTGTGGTCAGTGATCAGATGAATTTTTAAATGGTTGCCAAGATTAGGGGTGTAGGCACATTTTCTTCTTTAGAACTTTGCCCTGTGATCTTATCTATGCCTAGGTAGGTGTGTACCGGCAACTAGGGTTACCAGCAAAAAGCAGCAACCTGATTGACTTGTATCTTTAACCGAAGATGTTCCCTTAACTAAAATTTGTTTCTCTTTGGTTTCTAGGGAACCAGACATGAGCTCTACAAGAATAATGGATATTAAAATGCGGGAAGCGGCAGAAGGGCTTGGTGAAGATAGTTCAGGTAAAGTCTTTGCTCCTCCTGCCTCATAAAGGCACTTTGTTGGCAGGCAGGCCGTGGGTCACAGGGTCATTTCTGTATGTGAAGAGAAAGCAGTCAGCTGCCCAGAGTTATAGCTCAGACCTGCTTCAAGTAAATGGGTATACCTCACACAGGTGATTTGATGGGGGGAGGGGAGAGGATTTCAGGTAATTTCTGTTGCTCTTAGCAACATCTTTTTACTTCATTGTAAAACAGGTAGCATTTTTTGAGAGAGTTTTTTCATGTTCTTTTGTATAAACATTCCTCTGTCTTTAAGTGGCCTGAAAAGGGAGAGAAGGACACATAGGTGCATTTAGCATCCCAGATTAACCACGGGTTATAGTAACTGGTCCTTGTCTAAGAAAGTCAGAATTCCTCAGAAGAAATCATTCTTTCTTAGCAAGAGCTTCTCACTTCTCTTTTCATTGCTCTTTCCTTTTCAGGAACCTTTTGTCATACTTTTTATTTGTTAAATGGAACTCAAAGTTAACAAAATTTTTATCTCACTATTCAAAAATTTTCAGTGAATATGATTGCTTTGTGCTTTATCCAGATATCTGTATCTTGGTTTTCTGTAATTAAGTTATAAACTTGACATTAGAAAGCAGTTCCTTTCCCTACAACATACCTTGTGACCCAATTAGCCTTTTCTCCAAGGAAACTTGCCTTACATTTGGTAACAAAGCTGTTCTTATCTTTAGCGTTTAATGTGTTGGGCACAGAAGGTGAGTTTCCCAAATACAGCCTCTGCATCAAATGCATTTTCCATTCAGGAAGAAAAATCACTAATTGCATTAAGCCTGAGCTTAAAGTTCAGATACTCATTTCAGTAGGGATTGCATTTCATAGATTATAGGCATTTTCCTCCTTGATACATCATTAACACGACTGCTGCTTCCTCTGGCAAACATTACTAGATCATAATCGGTAAATGATATAATAATGGTTTGGGAATATTACTACAGGATATGTTTCTGAGATTTACTTTCAGTGTTTTCCTTGATGGAAGTATTTCTGTGGTGAAGAAAGGTTTATAAAGCAAGAGTTATAAGGGAAAAGTTGGAAGGAAAGCAGCAGAAAGATTTACTCATTGCTTTTTTTATTGTTTGAAAGATTATACTTATTCACAATTAGAAAAATGTCCATGACCACATAGGATACTTCCTTACATTGAAAAAGACTGCTACAATCATTTAGGAGACATTTCTTGCCACTGTACTGGCCAGAATTCTTTTGAACTGCCTACTCAATGACACAGTCAACTTTAGAGCATAGGGCAGTGTGGGTTTATAGATTTGAAAATAGAAAGTCATCCAGTACAACCCCTTCATTTTATTCCTTAAATTTTATTTTTTTCAGTGAACAAAAATCTATCTTTTTTTCTCCTTCCCGTATATAGTCAAGCAAAATAAATTCTCACATCAGCCACATCTGAAAAATGTCTTGTTCTACATCCCAAATAGATTACCTTCTCGGGGTGAATAGCAGGCTTCATCATTAGTCTTCTGGAATCATTGTTGGTCACTATATTGATCAGAACTCTTAAGTGTTTCAGAGTTATTTGTTTTTATACTATTGTTATAACTAAATAAATTGTTCTACTGCTTCTGTTGGCCTCCACTCTACATCAGTTCATACAGTTCCTCCAAAGCTTCTCTGAATCCATCACCTTCATCCTTTTTACATGATAACAGCATTCCCTTATGTTTATATACCATAATTTGTTCAGAAATTCCCCAATTGATGGTCATCCCCTTAGTTTTCAGTTCTTTATTACTAAAAAAAAAAAGACCTTATATAAATACGTTTGTACATATGAGGCCTTTTCCTCTTTCTGTGATCTCTTTGGAGTATCTATAGACCTAGTAGCTCAACCTCCTTATTTTTCTCTATATACTATATCAGGGTTTCTTAAACTTTTCCTACTCGTGATCCCTTTAGCACTTCTTAAGCTGTAGGTCATGACTCCATGCCTATATCATGATACATACACACACACACACACATACACACATATATGCATGCATATGTGTATATCTGTGGTAATCCAAAAGCCTTGGTGAGGTTTCAATCTTTAATGGCTTAAAACTACACTACGAGTTTTATAACACCATGTGTATATATGCATGTATACATGTGTTTGTTACATACGTGCGCTGAGTGTATACGCATGTGCATATTATATAATAGGATGATATAAAAGTCTTCTGCATAATTGTGTGGACATACACATGCACGTGTATATATTGCTGTTGTTCAGCATTCAGTCGTGTCCGACTGTCATGATCCTGTGAACCATAACACACCAGGCCCTTCTATCCTCTATCTGCTGAGATCTGTCCAAGCTCATTTCATTCTTCCATGTCACTGTCTATCCATCTCATCCTTTACCATCCTCTTTTCCTTTTGCCTTCAATCTTTCCCAACATCAGGGTCTTTTTCCAACGAGTCCAGTCTTCTCGTTACATGGCCAAAGTATTTAAACTTCAGCTTTAGCGAATAGAACTTCTAGTGAATAGCCTGAATTAATTTCTTTAAGCATTGACTGATTTGATCTCCTTCCTGTCCAACTCTCAGAAGTCTTTTCTAGTGCCATAATTCGAAAACATCGATTCTGCAATGCTCAGCTTTCCTTACAATCCAACTCTTACAGACTCACATTACTACTATTGGAAAAACTGTAGCTTTGACAGTATGAACCTTTGTTGACAAGGTGACATCTCTACTTTTTAGTATGCTGCTCAGATTTGCCATAGCTTTCCTTCCAAGGAGCAAGCATCTTTTAATTTCATGGTTGCATATACATATGTGTATATGCCTATATGCACATAATACCTGTTATATGTAGGGTCCTGTAAAAGTCTTTGGTATTTATGTCCATAATACATATATGCATGCATGCATTATTTGTGTATAGTATATTTTTATGCATGTACATGTATATGTCTATATAGAATAATTAAAAATACAAGGTGGGCATTTAGGTGACACAGTGGATAGAGAACCAGCTCTGGAGTCATGAGGACCTGAGTTCAAATGCGACCTTAGACACTTACTAGCAGAATGACCCTGGGCAAGTCACTTAACCCTGTTTGCTTCAGTTTCTTCATCTGTAAAATGAGCTGAAGAAGAAAATGGCAAACCACTTTAGTATCTCCATGAAGAAAACCCCAAATGCCGTGAGGAAGAGTCAGACACAACTGAAATGACTCAACGACAACAATAAAAACAGGTCAAATAGGGAGAAAAGTAAAGTCACTTACTTAACTTGCCTGTAAAATGAGGGATGTGAACCAGATGACCTCTAAGCTCCCTTCCAATTCTGGAGTTATACGATCCATGTCGCCTTCTACGTGAGCTCTCTGAAGACAGGCATCGCCTCATTTTTGTGTTTTGTATCCCCATTGCCTGTGCAGTGTCTGGCTCACAGGGCATAGAGATAGAGGCTTAGGCCCCTGATTTCATCGGTATAAGGAACTCTCAGGTGAGGAAGCTACCTCTATCAATGTAGGATGGCACCTTCTCTACCACCGAAGAGTCTTAAGGTATTGCCTCACTTTAAGACTGAGAGCTCTGGGAGTTTCAGTGACTTGCGTGGTGACTTCCCACAGCCGCTGTGTGTCAGAGGTGGGAGCTGTACCCGGGTCTTTTTGGCTTCGAAGCCGGCTCTGTCCATTTTGCCGTGTTGTTTGCTAAGTTTATCCTCTGGGTCATTGCCGTGGCTTATTTTCCATCCCGCTGGCCAGGCACTGTGCTAAGGGCTAGGAATACAAAAAGAAGCAAAAAATAGCCCCTTCCCTCAAGGCAACTACAATCTAGTGGGAGAGACAACAAGCAGATGTGAACACACAAGCTATATACCAGATAAATAGGCAGTAATTAACAGAGGGAAGACACTAGGATTAAGAGGGGTTGGGAAAGACTTCATATAGAAAGTGACATTTTAGTTGTGACTTCAAGGAAAAATGTAGTGCAGCTAGGTGGTGCAGGTGATAGTGTGCTCCACCTGGAGCCTTCCTAAATTCAAATCTGGCCCCAGACACTTACTAGCTGTGTGACCATGGTCAAGTCACTTAACCCTGTTGGCCTCTGTTCCTCATCTATAAAATAAGCTGGAGTAGCAATGGCAAGTTTCTTTGCCAAGAAAACCCCAAATGGGGTTATGAAGATTTGGGGGAATAAAAAACAAAAAATGGCTGAACAACAACAAAGGAACCGAGGGAAGCGAGGATGCAGATATAAGGAGAGAGGGCATTCCAGACATGAAGAACAGCCAGAGAAAATGTTCAGAGCCAGGAGCGTTGCCTTGTTCTCAGAATAGCTAGGAGGCCTGTATCACTGGAATGAAGATAACATGGCAGGAAATGAGGTGTAAAAAGGCCTGGAAAGGGGCACCTGGGTTATAAAGGATTTTGAAGGCCAAAGAGAGGATGTTGTATAAACATCAACATGCCCCAAAAGGAATGGCTAAATGTTGAAAGAGTTGAGCTGCATTAATCTCTGGGGTCATCTCTGACCAGCATAGATAACAAGATAAGCTAGTCAGGAGTGACATCTTTGAAATGGAAACATATTCAATCCATAAAGTGTAACTAGATATGGCCCTATTCAAAAGTGGATCCACTTAGGGCCATTCAAAGCCATATAAAGTAGAAACTGTTCAAATTGATTATCTGAAGTAAAAAGGAAACTGAGGACAACGTTACCCAGCCATCTATGACTTAATCTGCAAAACTAACATTTGCATATCAAACTAGGTCACCAAACTCCTCAGAGGTCAGAGACAAAGAGATAGTTTACAGAGATGGTTTTTGTAACAAAAAAGAAAAGTTGGAAAAATGACTGAAACTTGTGTTGAACAGAATTCAATTGGACAAAGCAAGTCATCTGACTAGTTAGCTTCTCCCATGCTTTCTTAACTCTTTGGCAGAAACCCTTTCCTCCACGTGGAACCTTTTGTAACCAGGAAGTATACTGGGAAAGAACTTGTGGTCGATGGTTAGCAGTCCCCCCCACCTCCCAACTTCCTTAGAGTAGTCTATTACTCAGCTTTACTCTAGCTCAAGAAAAAAAGGGGCTTAATTTAATCTCTGGATAACCTTTTTCCAGCTGCCAGAAAGGGAAACTTAGCCTTTGGTCAACCCTCCTTTCTGCTAGAAAGGGAAATTTAGCCTTTTGAAAAACCTTATAAACTTGTAATTATTTTATTCTTCTAAATTATCTGCTAGTTGATGATAATGTCTTCTAATCTATCTGTTCACTAAATCTACAGTTAACTTAGACTTAAGAGACCATCTATATTCTGGCTTAACTTAGGGCTAGCTCTTCCTAAAGAAGGGAGCCTAATTCTATAATCAAACTAAAAATAATTTTAAAATAGCTGACACCTTTTTCAAATCCTAGAATCTCGGAGTTGGAAAGAACCTCAACTCATCCAGACCAATCCCTACTTGAAACATGAAACCCTTCTTTAGTATCCTAGACATAGTGTTATCCAACAGTCACTTGAGTACCCCTTAGGATGCATCCTTTACCCCGTAAGGCCGTATTTTCATTTTTGGACATCTCTCATTATTAGGATATGCTGCCTTATTGAAGGGTTATGAGCCAAAATCTATTTTATGTGCTCCAAGAAAGAGGTGAGAAGGGGCTATCAGTAGTAGAAATACTGAGTTATTACTTTATGATCAGAAAAGTATGATCAGGAAAGTAGGTAAAGCAATCAATTGGATATTTGTGAGACAAGATGGCTTGGTTTTGAAAACCTTATTTGATAACTTTGAATATCAGTAAAAGGTAAACGAAGTGGTTTTCCTGTGGTTGGCAGAGTTTTGTTTAAGGTAAAAATAACCTCAATAGTTTTGAATGTCCTTCAATGGGCAGGATGATATTTCCCATATAATTGTAGGTAGCCTTTGTTTTATAGAGAGAAGGATTCCCTTAATTAACTGAGGGAATTAATTTTATTTTTTCAGTAGTATTTTTTTTCCAATTACATGTAAAGACAATTTTTAACATTCATTTTTTAATAAAATTTTGAATTCCAAATTTTCTCCCTCCTTCCTCCCCAAGATGTTAAGCAATCTGATGTAGGTTATATATGTGCAATCATGTAAAACATTTCCATATTAGTCATGTTGTGAAAAAACAGAACAAAAGAAAGAAAGTGCCCAAAAAAAAGTGAAAATAGTGTGCCTTGATCTGCATTCAGACACCATCAGTTCTTTCTCTGGACATGGATAGCATTTTCCATCGTGAGTCTTTTGGAATATCTTGCATCATTGTGTTGCTAAGAAGAGCTAAGTCTGTTGTAGTTGATCATCACACAGTGTTGCTGTTATTGTGTACAATGTTCTCCTGGTTCTGCCCACTTCATTTTGCATCAATTCATGTAAACCTTTCCAGGTTTTTCTGAAATCCACCTGCTCATCATTTCTTATAGCACAATAATAGGGAATTGATTTTAAAGAATTTAAAAGTTACAGAATGAATAAGGTAGGAAAAAAATCATCCTATATTACTGGAGCCTTTGAACTTAAAAAATTTTCATCCTTTAGTAAATAATTCATATAACACCAATTAACAGTATTTTAATGTAGCCTGCTTCAATTCAGCGTTTAACTGGCACATGCAGAGCCCAGCCCTCAGCACTATTGAAGATAAATAGTTTAAGTAGGTTCAAATAAGACAAGTTCTCTTGCCCTATGGCACTTACAATCCGTTAAGTAGTTTTGACAAGTACCCGGCTAAATTTATATTACAGAATGATATACAATTAAGTGCAAAAGACATATGTTAAGCAAACTGCCATGTGAGGTTTGAGGAAAGTTTTAACTTAACCAGAGAAGGCTCCCTTTGGAAGCTAACACATGAATTGAGCTTTAAAAGATGAGCAGGAATTTGGAGTTGTGGGGGGGGGGGGGATGTCATGGGAAACGACATAAGCAAAAGCAGAGAAGTATAGGAATATGGGAATAATTCCATTTGGCTGGAACATGAAGTTGGCTTAGTCTGAGATAAAGCTTCTAGACTTTCTAAAACTCTCTGTTACCACAATTGGGGGGCCTTAAATCATATCAATTTTATTTTAAAGCCAGGGGACTGGGAAGTCACTAAAGAGCGTAAGTAGAGGAGGAGACCAGATCTTTGTAGAAGAAAGACAAATGTGGCAGAAGTGTGAAGGATGGACTGGAAGGTGAAGAGAGGAGGTGGGAAAACTTGTTAGCAAGTTATTGTAGCAGTCTAAGTGGGTTGTAATGAGTGTCGTATTAGGAGGAGTCATGGAAATGGAAGTGAGGATAGGATTAGATGTCAGACATACTGTGAAGGTAGAATGTACAGAAATTGTTATCCACTTTGGTATGAGAGATTAGCGAGGCAGAAGAATACAAAGTTTTTGAGCAGGAAAAGCTGTGTGAATGGTAGTGCCAATGATAAAAATAACAAAAAAATAAAGGAAAAGAAGGTTTTATCAGAAAGTACTTGGATACTTCTAATAGGTGCTATTCTAGCTGTACTACAGCTGCCAGATAAATGTGGGCTGCCCATCCTATCATGTCACAATCTGGGCAGGTTCTTCATCCCCTTGAGTTACATCCTGTGTGGATGATTATTATTGAGTGACTACGTTCTGAGCTTGATGCAAACAGCACAATATTGCCTGCAAGTGTAAGCATCTCACCTTTTGTAGCTGCAGTTCTTAACCTCTTTCCTGTGTCATGGCACACACATGGCAGTCTGGGGAAGCCTATGGACCCTTTCTCAGGATAATGTTTTAATGGCTAGCATTTATATAGCATTTACTCTGTTCCAGGCACTGGTTCTACTTTACGAATATTATCTCATATGATCCTTACAACAACCCTGGGAGATAGGTTCTGTAATTGAACCCATTTTACAGTTAAGGAGGCGGAAGCAAACAGAGGTTAAATGATTTGTCCACAGTCACATAGCTAGTAAGTGTCTGATGCTGGATTTGAACTTGGGTCTTCCTGACTGTAGGCCTCATATTCAATCCATTGTGCCACCTAGCTGCCTCCAGAATAATGTTTTTAAATACATAAAATTCATTGGATTACAAAAGAACTCCATCATTTTGAAATACACCTAGCAAAATGCTTTTTAAAGAAATAAGTTCATGGACCCCAGGTTAAGAACCTGTAGGGAATTCCTTTTTAATTTGAATTTTAAATATCTTTTATAACAGTATCAAATACCTTTAGCAAGTATATGTCTCCCAAATTTGAACTAAATTTCTGTGGCTCTATTTATCAAGAAACCTTGTGTGAACTTAACATAACATGGGAGCCTCCTTGTCTCACCTCTGGGGTTGTTTTACTCTACTGAGCAAATTATAGAAATAGTGGGATCTTATATTCTCTATACATCTGAGTCAGTTGTGTGGTCTGCTATAGTGAGTCACTTGGGAAAGGCTACCTACCCCCTTTTGATACTTTCATCAAGGAAACCCTTGATACATATGTATGTGGACTATTCTCTTAAAGTTTTTAGAGAGATGAAAAAGGAAGCATATGGGCTGGTAATTGCTGGTCTTCTCAGTGGTCACTTTTTGGTATAGTTATGCCACATAATCTTTAACTTCCAAATTTTGGTTTTATATTATAAAGTTGACAAGCATCAACAAACAAACGTTTCCATGTGCAAAGCAGAACAGAAGAGATGTTATCCATAATTTTGTGTATTCTATTAGAATCTTCTCTTTGGGTTATATTGAAAATTGACCCCCAGGTACCTTTAATTGTATCACTTCTGTTATAGTTTCCTTTGTATGTATGTAAGGTATGTAGTTAGGTCTGATTATTCTTCCTGACTTCATTTTCTTCAATTCCATTTTTTCTTAGTATTCTAACATATCGGGTATTACAGGTGTTAGAATCCAAATGTGACAATTCCACTGACACTGATGATGAAAACAGACCATTATGGGAATGATGGCAGAACTGTTCCATTTCACATATATTTGCTCTCCTCCTTCCAGTTCCAACTTAGCGTTTTTATGATGGTATAACTTAATTTCTACCACTGCTTTTCCATGTTCTAAAAAACAACACTGCCCTTAATGCATATTCATCTTCCCTGTTGTTTTGCAAATGAGCCCATATTCTGAGTTGGTATTATCCTTAGCAGTCACATCTTTTTTCTTGGCAAAGAGATTACGTTTGTTGGCTGAAACAATTTCTAGTCTCTTTGTCTCTTCTTTGTAGTAATTGTCAAACTCTTTAAGAAATGGCAGTTATTAGAGCTGATGTCTTTAAAGTTGTTTCTTTACTTTTTTTTCTTTGACTTTGAAGTCTTTTTTCCATTTATTGGAAACAACAGCTGATTTGCACAGGTTAGGTTGGAGCTACATTAGGTAATTTGCTCTGTCTTCTCAATCTTTCTGTGAGCTCTTTGAGAGCAGAGATTTTTTTTTGTTGTGTTTTGTTTTGTCATTTTTTTCTCTCTTTGTATCGCCAGTGCCTAGCACCAGTGCCTTCAACTTGATATATGCCTAAGAAATACTTATTGTCTTAACTAATTTCTAATTTGCTATCTAGGTGGCACAGTGGATAGAGTGGCAGCCCTGAAGCCAGAAAGACTCATCTCCCTGAGTTCAAATCTTGCCTCAAATACTTACTACCTGTGTGACCCTGGGCAAGTCACTTAACCCTGTTTGCCTCAGTTTCTTCATCTGGAAAATGAGCTAGAGAAGGAAATGACAAACCACTTCAGTATCTTTGTCAAGAAAAACCTAAATGGGGTCACAAAGAGTTAGACATGACTAAAAAAACAACTCAACAACAACAGTTAGTTTTAACTTCTAAACAGCTAATGATCTACAGACAGCAGATTCAGAAATGAATCCCACATTGGTAATGAGTAATTTCTTGCCTGTTACGATAGAATTTATTTCATTTTGAGGGTAGATGTTTGCCACTTGTTATATTAGTACCTTACCACTTTCTACTTAAAGTAAGAATATCTCATAATGTGAAATCATGAGATTTCCAAATAATCTATAAACCTTTAGACTCTTTCATTTCATAATCTAGAATCATATTGTCCAATATACTTTTCGCCCTTTAATCATCTTCCCATTGAAGTCACCAAGTATATGTTGACCTGGTTTGGATAATTTTGTCAAGTTCTTCATATAATTTCTCTCCGTCCTCCTCTGCCAGCATATGGTACATATAGAGGACATAGACTGAAATTATGGTAATCTATTTGTTTACACTCATAAAGATCATCTCCAGATCATATGATCAAGTGTTACATGAAATCATATTTCTTAGAAGTGACCCTTGCGAGCAGGATGAAATCCACTCTACCGGTTCCTTTATTTGTTTCTCTGAAAAAAAAAATTATGAACCATTCTGCCTGCACCTTGTTTTGTCTTCTTTCTGATTTCATTTATAATGAGAATGTTTGTTTATTGGAAATGGTTCAGTTCATCTAGTAGTCCTTCTTTTTAGTCATTGGATAAAGAGCCCACATTTAGAGTACCAAAATATAATTTAGTGGTAGACAAAAGGAAAATAAGAAAGGTGGCCCCAAAATTCTGTTCATGCTGTGCTTGTTTTCTGTTTTTCAGTTGTCCCTTAGGTGTGCTGAAACAAATTTTTTTTTTGGAGGGGGGAAGGCAAGGAAATTAGGGTAAAATGACTTGCCCGGGGTCACATAGCTACTAAATGTGTCAAGCGTCTAAAGCCAATTTTGAACTCAGGTCCTCCTGACTCCAGCGCCAGTGCTCTACTCACTGCGCCACCTAGCTGCCTCTGTATTGGAGCATATTGCAGCAAAGGGATGCTCACTTTTTCTACACGCACACATTTATCTGTTGGTCTTTCTCATTTATTTAGGAAAGAAGAAGTCCAAGTTCAAAACTCTAAAAAAATTCTTTGGGGGGAAGAAGAAGAGAAAAGACACCTCAACATCTGCAAGTAGCAGCAGCTGGAAGCCGAGCCCATCAGAGGATGATGTCATTGCTCCAGTATCTTTGCCTGTTGGCTATGACTCAGAGGATGAACTTGAGTAAGTTATTGGGACTAGATTCTGCCTCTAATTGGAGAGTCGGCTCATAAATATTTATTAAGCATTTACTATATGTCAGGGACTGTGCTAAGGCTGGGCATGGATTATTGTACGTTAGGCAGCTAGATAGTACAGTCGGCTGCTAGGTGGCTCCATAGTGTCTAGAGCCCTGGGCCTGGGATCAGGAAGACTCATCTTCCTGAGTTCAAATCTGGTCTCAGACATTTACTAGCTATGTGACCCTGGGTAAGTCACATATGTGTATATGCCTATATGCACATAATACCTATTATATGTAGGGTCCTGTAAAAGTCTTTGGTATTTATGTCCATAATATATATACATGCATGCATTATTTGTGTATAGTATATTTTTATGCATGTACATGTATATGTCTATATAGAATAACTATAAAGCTATTAAAAATACAAGGTGGGCATTTAGGTGACACAGTGGATAGAGAACCAGCTCTGGAGTCATGAGGACCTGAGTTCAAATGCGACCTTAGACACTTACTAGCAGAATGACCCTGGGCAAGTCACTTAACCCTGTTTGCCTCAGTTTCCTCATCTGGAAAATGAGCTGGAGAAGGAAATGGCAAAACCACTCCAGTATCTTTGCCAAGAAAATCACATGGGGTCACAAAGAGTCAGGAATGACTAAAATGCCTGAAGAACAAAAGTCCCTATAACTTACTCAAGATCACTGCACCCGTAATCAAGACGATCTGATACTGATTAGCTGTGTGACCATAGGCAAGTCATTTAACCTGTCTGCCTCAATTTTCTCATCTATAAAATGAGGATAGTAACAGCCTATACCTAGGAGTTAGGGTTTTTGTGAGGGTCAGTTGAAAATGCTTTGCAAACCTTAAAGGACTATATAAATTCTGTTAGAGTTGTAATTGTTATTATTGGGACCCCATGATCTGGAGGGAATTTCTAGACATGTAACCCAAGTTTTCCTCTTACTTTGTCTCCCTGACCTTTCCTGATTTGGGAATCAAGAAGCCTAGGAGGGAATACTTTATTTACTATTTGTGTGACTTTGGTGAAGTTACTCACTTCTCCCTCTGGAATTCAGAATCTCCCCCTGTAAGTTAGAGTTGGGTTAATTGCTTTCTTTTATTTTTTTAGATTAGCTGCTTTCTTTTTTCTTACTTTTTTAAGTCTTTTTTTTCTTATTGTTTTACTAGTTTGTTTCTAAGATCCCTTCCACTGCTAACCTTTTTATGGTCTGAAGAGTCTCCTGAATAATTCTGTTCTTCCATAGAATCGTGTTTCTGTCTTTATGAATTCTCCCGTGGTGAGAATTTTTACCTGAAAGTCTTCTTAGATCTTGTCAAACTTTGAACTCTTAGAAAGATAGAAGCCAATTGGGGGAAGCAATTTATTTAAAAGAGAGTTCTTGAATAAATTAAAAGCATTTATTAAGTAATTACTATGTGTATAGCTCTTAGAATAAGATAGAGATAGGTAGTAGTCCTATGATTTCATTGGTGTAGGGAACTCCCAGATCAGGAAACTTTCTCTGTCAATGAAAGTGAGCTACTTACATAGTCTTAAAGTGTTGACCAGAGCACTCAGAAGTTAAAGGAATTGTCCAGAGTCACATAGACAATATGTGTCAGAGCTGGGATTGATATTGTGTCTTCCCAGATCCAGGGTCAGCTCTTTATCCACTATACCATGCTGATTCTCTTGCTGTTAAAAAAAAAAAACCCACCAAAATAACATTCCCCCAAATAACTATGACCTGAAACAACTTTTAAAATGGCTTTAAAAAAAATATTCTTAAATTTAGCCAACAATTTTCAAGAAGGATAGCAGTTTCCCAGGATTTGAAAGTTAATGGAAGCCAAGTAAACTTCATTGTTCCCCATTCATGTTAATTTTGCCAATGCTGGATGAATTGACACTCCAATAAATGCCCAATAGAACTGTTTACCAAAATCTGTTTCACTTACCTAAGAATGACCACTTGGTGGCAGCAAACAACTAAAATATCTTTGTGGGAATTTGAATTTTTTTTTTCATTTTTTTTATTTCTTCCCTCCCTTCCTCCCTCCCTCCCTCCCTCCCTCCCTTCCTCCCCTTCCTTCCTTCCTTTCTTCCCTTCTCTCTTCCTTCCTCCCTCCCTGCCTTCTGTTCTTCCTTCTTTCATTCCTTCCTTCCTTTCTCCCTCCCTTCCTTCCATTCTTCCTTCTTTAATTCTTTCCTTCCTTCCTTCTTTCCTTCCTTCCTTATTTCCTTCCTTCTTCCCTCATTCCCTCCTTTTCCCCTCCCTTCCTCCTTTCCTTCCTCCCTCCCTCCATTCCTTCCTTCCTTCTTCCCTTCCTCCCTTCTTCTCTTCCTCCTTTCCTTCCTTCCTTCCTTTATTTCCTTCCTTCTCATTCTTTCTTTTATGTGTGTTTTATCGAGTAGCACCATCATCCAGTATTTTGAGATCTAGAATCCACAATTAGCATTCAAACCTTTTGCCTTCTGTCAGCATTTTGGAAATAGAATGCTATTAATTGTGCACTTCCTTATTGGAGAAACCCATAAGGATATTGCTGTCCCACCTCAAAGAAGCTGGCTGAGGCTGTGCCTACTGGATATTAGGGCAACTGGTATATAAGTAAAAAAAAACAAACCTGAAGTTGTTGCCCAAACAATGCAATAATGTGCATCCAGTTTGATCAAAAGTATCGTATTTGACTAATACCAATTCTTGTTATGCTTATTTTAGATTGTCGGGGAATATAAACTTTCTTATTTCATTATTTATCTAGCAAACCCTAGCAATAAAACTAAATGTAGTTCCATTATAAATATAATTTATATTATATTATAATATAATATATTATAAATATATATATATATATATATATAAATATGTTACATATATTTATGTAGAATCATAAATTTAGAACTGGAAAAGTCTCCTAATTTTACAAATTAGGAAATGAGGCCCAGGGAGGTCAGTCACACAGGTAGTAGGCAATCAGAGGTGGGATTTGAATCTTGGTCCTCACACTCCAAAGTCTGGTTCTTTCCGCAGTACCAAAGAGCTAGTCCTACATAGCAGATAGACAGCAGACAGCAGACCTCCAACTCCAACCCAAGATATGGGTTCAAGTTTCCCCTCTGCTTTACCTTGGGCTGCATGAATAGAAGCATAGTGTCTAACACAAAAAAGGTATTGGTCCCACTGTGCTCTGCTCTAGTTGAGTCACATCTGGAATGTCATGTTCAGTTAAGGATAAAATGCCTGAGGAATAAGATCATGTCCAGAAGAAGGCAACTAAGATGCTGAGGATATTCTAAAGAGGGGAATCTATGAGTTTGTTTTTTAAGGAAAAAATGTTGATGACTGTATTTCAATATAATTGGTTTCCTTTCCTATCCTATTTTATCTATTCTATCCCATCCTTCTAAAGGGTCCTCAACACACACAAAGAAAGTTAAGAGCCCTAATAACTAAACCATGCCTTGTGAGGATTCACTGAACAAGCTGTATATGTTTACCAGGAAGAAGAGAAGACTTCAAAAGGAATATGATCTCTATATTCATTTTTTTCTTTTCTTTTTTTTCTAATTTTTTTTTTTTTGAGATTTGGTCTTCCTATCTCACCCAGGCTGAAAGTTCAATAGCCATTCACAAACCAGATCCCACTGCTGACAGACATGGAAGCTTTGACCTACTCTGATTCTTACTTAAGCCTGTTCACCCATCCTTAGGCAGTCTGGTGGCCCTCTGCTCCCAGGGTCTCACCTTATTGGTGCTCCAGTCAGGGCAAAAAACCAATCAGCATAGTGTACTGTAGCTCAGAACTCCTGAGCTCAAGTAATCCACCAGCCTCAGCCTTCCTGCCGTAGTAAGGATGGCCACATTAGGCCATAATAAGATTCAAGTATCTGAAGCTTGATGTGAGGAAGTGATTTAATTAAGGTTTGTTCTGTATGGCCCTAACAAGCAAAACTAGGACAAATGCAGGGAGGCAGATATTAGTTCAAATGAGGAAATATTGCCTAACAATTGGAGCTGGGCAAAAGTAACAGACCACGTCAGTGGATCATGTGGCTTCCAACACTAAAGAACCTCACACTAAAGCTGAACCTTCTATGTGCTACATATTTCATATATACATGTATGTATATATGTATGTGTGTCTGTATATATGGTATATGTGTCTGTATATAGATGTATATATATATATACACACACACATATATATACACCCATACCCTTGTATATACATACACTCACATATACAGACCATCTATTGAAGATGTTGTAGAGGGAATTCACACTTAGGGTAAAGGTTGGATTAGATAACCTCCAAGCTTCCTTCTGATTTGGAGATTCTGTGACTCCGTGCCTAGGGGTTGTTTACCATTTGAGTGCTACTTGAAGTCTGGGAGAATGTGAATTCATAGAACTGCACGGACTTCCTCAGGGTGGTATTCATTTTGCAAGCAGTACTTCACAAAATAGCCTTCGAGGCTGTTGGCTGGTTACTAAGGTCAAATTTTCACATGCACAAATACAACAAATTGGCAACATCTTCAGTTCAGTGTAATGAGACAAGCTTTCCTTTCTTCATTGTCAGGTGTCTAAAATAGACCCTTTTCCACCTATTGTTTGACTGGCCATCATTGCTAGGAAAATATGACTATTAATTTCTACATCCTTTATTGAAAATACATACCCCATTTATTCCTCATGAAATCCTGTTCCAAACTAATGCCTTGATTATCTAGTTGGCGGGGAAGGGGAGTATAGATTAGATGCCAGGATAGCAAGGAAAGAATGATCTAAAAAAATTGGTAATATTCCCATAATGCATTTCAGAGTGTACCTCATGTTCCTGTATTACATAAAATTATAAAAAGGGGCCATGGATTTACAAATTTGAAATTTCCGTTCAAATAAGCCAAGACATGGGTGGATATTTTGTATAATCTTGTGACCAGACTATCAGCCAGCCAGTTCGCCCAGCCTGCTGTGCAAACACAGTCTCCAGAATAGCCTCTTTACTTGGGAGCCAGAGCGTCTGCTTGCTTACACACAAGAAATGACTTCATTCTCTCCAGATTTTCCATATAACTTACAGAGTGAAGGGTCAGAACTGAGCTTGGTTATGAACTGTTCTTATTCACTCTGCTTCCTTGGGGTCATCATTTCTGTCCTACTTTTTTATTTTTTTAATAAAATAAAAGTTACATTTTTCCCATCACATATCTCATCTCTACTATGAGAATTCGAGTCTCTGAAGTACCTGACATGTAGAAAGTGTTTCTTAAAGACTGTTTGACTGACTGCCGTGCTCCTAGTGGTCCCGAGGATTGGTCTTTGACAGTACAAAGATGGTGTTGGGAACAACAGTCCCAATATTGTTCTTTTTATGTTGTCAGGCCACAATTACATTTTCTGTGGTTCTTATCACTAAGGCATAGAGTGATTGAGAAAGAATGAAAGCATGTTTAATGTGACCCTATCTCTTCTGTCCTAGAGATCACAAAGGTACCCTGGGGAGCCGAGCCCTTTCACACGACAGCATTTTCATTCCCGAGACAGGTCAAGACCCCCCCAGACCAGCTCGGGTGTTTTCTCAGGAAAATGTATCTGAGAGGATCAGAGCCTTACAGGTAATACTCCAAACAGTGACATATGAAATGTGGAATTTGAGGTATTTCTTTATATTTTACTATGATGATTCGGGTCACCATTTGGATGCTACGCTATCAGTAAGAAGATCATGATTTCATCTCGGGGGCTGGTCTGCTTTTTTATCAGCACAGATCAGAGCCTCTCCACTTCTTAGTATATGATTTCAAGAGTTGTCGTAGCCCCCTAAAATTTTTCTTTTGTTGGGTGGCTGATACTCTAGGAATTCAGTTCAATCTAATCGATGTTTGTTGATTCTCTGCTCTGTGTAAAGTTCAAGGGCTATAAAGAAAAAAGTGAAAAATGGTCCCTGCTTCAAGGGGTTTACATTCTACTGGACTCTCCAAATTTAGGTCATCTGGTGCCTAGTTTACAAGTGTTATCCATTGCCCAGCTCATACCTGAAGCCTTTCCACCTGGGGTTGGACTCATGAGTAATCGGGATACCACTGCCATAGTCTTTGAGGACCCATGCCAAGCCAATACAACAGAGCAGGACTTCATTGGAAGTTTCTCTACTATGAATGCCTTTCCATTCATTGTTAGTAAAATAATTCATTCTCAAAAAATTGTATCCTTGTCCATTCTAAATTACAGTTACAGAATTATTCATTTCTGAGACACTATGATGAAAGGGCATAGACTTTGCAGAATGGGTTTCTTAGTTCAGTCTTTAGTGCTTAGCATGGTGCCTTAGCACAGAGAATACATTTAGTAACATTATTGATTGGATAGGTTATTTTTTGAAAATCAGTTATATCAGCCCCCCCCCCCAAATTCCTGTTAATAAATGTCATGTATCAACTTAAAAGAATATCTCTTTTTTTAAAAAAATTCAGATGAAAATCCAGTATAATGTGAAACTGGGACCCCCTCCTCCATCTGGGATTCCCACTAAACGGGGAGATGATGCTGGCATGAGTTCTGAAGATGATGGGTTACCCAGGAGTCCTCCAGAAATATCTTTGTTACATGATATAAATGCCAGCACAACAGCAAAGGCAAGTATTACCATCAACATCCTGTGCTTTTGACCCATTTCTGTCACAAAGGGCAGCTAGATGTTTCTTGGGACACCTGCTCTTCTTCCTTTTCAGATAAATTTCATAGGGTATATGTATCTACGGTAGGGAAGTACCAGCAGATTTCATTGATTAGATCAATCCTTCGATGGATTGGAGGTAGGGGGGCCATTGACTATACTTGATGTTTATCCTTTGAGCTGAAAGTTGGTCCTTTTTTTAGAGATATGACTCAGAAACCATGATATAGGATGGTGTTAACATGTAGGGGTTGGGTGTCACAATATTCCTTGAAGCACATTTAAGAAAAACACCCTGACAGCAGCCACCTCCTTGGCCAGTGTATGCAACAATCCATCTTCCTAGTCCTCCCACTCTCCAGTGAAGAGAGGGAAGCACTTTTCCTCATCTCTACCCTAGGGCTAACTCTGGTCATTATAATTACATAGCTTTCAGCTTTGTCCTGTTGTTCTTTTATTTGGCTTTGTTGTAGCCATTGTGTATTTTTTTCTTGGTTCTTTCTTCATTTTGCATCAGTTTCTGTCTCTATTAATTAGTTCTTCTGTGACAATGGGCAAATCACTTTAAGCAGCCTGGATTGACTCAACTGTAAAAGAAGGGGGTTTAATCTAGATGGCCTCTGAAATCTTCCAGCTCTAAATCTATGATTATGTGATCGATCTTGTCATAAATCGGTCAGACTAGGTGGCTAGTTTCAGTGAAATGAAACAAATTCTGCCTCTTTTTTCTAGTATGTGTCTGTGAGGTTTGTGAATAATTTGTGTTTCTGGGTAAGCATTGTATGTACATGGCTGTAAGTTCCTGTTTAGGACAAGAGAGTTTTAGGGTTCTGGAATAGAAATATGATAAGGTCAGGATGCCAGAAGGTCAAAAACTGGCGTAGATAAAAATGGATAGGACCATTTAACATCTAACAACAGATTTTTAAGAGTTTTTATGGGCTCATTATGTACCCACACATACACTAGTACCTATATATGTTTATGGGACAGCTAGGTGGTGTAGTAGACAGAGCACCAGGCCTGGAGTCAGAAAGATCTGACTTCAAATCTGGCCTCAGACACTTACTTAACCCCTATTTGCCCCACTTCCTCATCTGTAAAACGGAGACACACTGAAGAAGGAAATGGCAAACCACTCCAGTATCTTTGCCAAAAAAATTCCATGGACAAGTCCATGGGGTCATGAAGAGTCGGACAGCACTGAACAAACAATATATGTTTCTAGAGGCAGCTAGGAGGCTCATCAGGTAGAAAAAAGGATCTGAAGTTAAGAAGACCTCAGATACCAGCTGTGTTAACTTATCTTTCTCAGGGGTAATAATAGCACCTGTCTCTCAGGGCTGTTAAATGAATTTAATGTGATGATATTTGTAAAGCACTTAGTACAATTCCTGCTCCATAGTAGGTGCTTAATAAATGCTGCTTCCTTCCTTTCATGATAGACAACTATATTTTGATATGCGGATGGGAGAATTTACCTTTAGTGTTGTCCATTGGAGCTAGATGAAATAATCTCGATAAGTAACTAAATTCCTAGGTCCAAATGATACAGTTCATTCACTTAATAGCCCAGCTTTCCAAGATAACATTCAAATTTATTCCTACAGCTTTTTGTATATGCAAGTTTTCCAGTGCTCACATGATTGGTATGGGTAGGATTATTACTTAAAACTATATGTAAGTCAGAAAAGCCTTGTAGTTAAAGATATAAACATGAATGATATGTTAAAGGTTTTTTTTTAAGATACTGGAATATATAATCTGGTAAGTCTTTCTTTTACTGTTATACATTGAGTGGATGTTATTTGCATCCATACAGCATTAGGTAAATGTAGTTTTAGGGAGGGAGTTGGTTTCAACTCAGTCTGCTATTTATTGTCCTACAGTTTGCTTACAGAAAAGCAGCCAAGTATAATGGCTTGAGGGCCAGTCTTGAAGCCAGACTTCCTATACATGCTAACGATAGTGCCCCAGACAAATCTCTACAGTAATAAATTACAGAAAGCTGCAGATCTGCTTTGGTAAAAGGAATAAAAAAAAATTTCTCCTCTCACTTTGTGACACAGACAAAATGATGTGACTACAAGTTAAGGGGGAAAAAATCCAACTTCCATGTTGTGCTGGATAATGTATGCAACAGAAACTGAAATTTAGAACACTCCCGTACGGTGAAGTAAAGAGGGGGAAGGAAGTCCTAGTAATGACTAATGGTGGCATTCCCCACTGTATCTTTGGGCTTTTGTTGTGACTAAGCAAGAGGAGACAGAAGACTATATTGCACTGAAACTAGGTCCAGGATATCGATTTCTAGTTTATTGTTTCAGTTCTCTTTTTAGTTTAAGTCCCATCATCTCATTTCTCTTCTTTTAAGGGAAAAGGGAAAGAGAAAGAAAACAAACAACAGAGTGTTGAGAAAATTCTGGCCTGGGAGACCCAGGTTCAAGTCCCAGCTCTGGCACTAACTAGGTTTGGTGACTTTTTGAAAATCACTTAACCTCTATGGTCCTCAATTACCTCATCTGTGAACTGTAGTAATTGAATTAGATAACTTCTGAACTCTCCTTTCCAGCTTTCCCATCCTGTGATTTGCATAGAGTTGGTCTAATTTTTCCTGGTTCCCATATCCATAGCAAACCTTCCTTCTTAAATGCCATGATTCTTTATGATACAGAAGGAATACTGTTAGTACTTCAATTGTAATCTGAATAATATCAAAATAATAACAGCATGTTACTTGAATAGCATAGTATTTAGATTAAACCTTCATTCCTTTTCTGTACCTTTTATTTTTTTTCTATGTTCAAGTTTGGCTTCTTAATATCAAATGCTGTGAGTATTTCATGTTATTTTTGTATTGTCCCTAGGTGTGTTATCTGTCTGTAATCCACCTCATTGTTCATCTTTGACTGAATCTCTCCCTCATTCCATTCCACAGTTCTCTGACCCTCACAGGCATCTTAGCTCTTTGAGTTTAGCTGGAACAGGCAGTGAAGAAGAAGAACAGGTAATTTCTAACTCTATTCATTAAGAGGAATACAAAAATCTAGACCCACAAAAGCTTTAGACATAAATATCACGATGAGCAAAATCAGGATTTTGCCAAGCAGCAGCAAGATTTATGCCAGAATTAACCTTTCCATAGACTGCATTGATTTATAATTCGTACCCTTCTCCCTGTATTCACAGTCCTCTCTTGTCAGTTCTTTTGTTTTTGTAAATATATCTCTTTTCAACATTATAGAAACTTCCCAGAAACACCTGAGCAACGTCCCCTACCCCCCCCCCCCCAATTATATTTCCCTGAAACAGTTCAGCAAAACCACCTGATCGTGTACTTCACCTTTCACTTCTGTAGTTTGCCCGCAGATAACAGAAAGGAAGGATGTGTGGTTGAACTTTAACAATATGGTACAGACGTCTGTATTTAAATGCCACGTTTTAAAAAACACTCCTAGAGTTATTTGACAATCCACACGGCAAGGCACAATGCCAAACTTTATGGCATTAGATAGAATAAATAAAAATATATAAAATAAATATTATAAAGTAACAATAAACGATAGTGTCGTTCAGGGTAATGAAGGGGAGGGGACAGCATCCTCTTTTCCCTTTAGTTATGAGGACCAAATTCTGGTCACTGAAAGGATTCTCTACATACAGAACTAAGCTCGAAGAACAAAATCAATTCAGCTGTTCAAACATGTGATAAAAACAGACTCTAGTTGATTTAATTGTGCTTTAAATCCCAGAGGGATGGGGTTGTATTCTTAGTTTATGCTATATGACACTGTGAGTACTTCAAAGTGTGACTATTATGGTATCATGTTATCAAAGGGGTGTTGTGATTTTTTTTAAAAAATCCATTATCTGAAGATAATTCCACGGTGTCATTTCCTGCTTGAATAGATTATTTTGTTTTTTTCTTTTTTTAAATAATATTTTATTTTTTCCCAATTACATGTAAAGACAATTTTAACGTTCATTTTTTTTTTTAATTTTGAGTTCCAAATTTTCTCCCTCCCTAAGATGGTAAACAATTAATACAGGTTATATATGTGTCATCATGTAAAACATTGAATAGGTTATTTTGTAAACAAATTTTATTTTAAAATGTTATTAATTACTACATGCAATGACCAATGTTTAGGAGATGATTATTTATGGAATTTTCAAAGGAGGTTATTCAGGACAAGGGCCGGTAGGTGGTGCAGTGGATAGCATGCTAAGCTTAGAGTCAGGAAGACCTGAGTTCAAATCGAATCTCAGACGCTCACTAGCTGTGTGGCCCTGGGCAAGTCACTTAACTCTGTTTGCCTCAGTTTCCTCATCTGTAAAATGAGCTGGAGAAGGAAATGGCAAACCATTTCAGTATCTTTGCCAAGAAAGCCACAAAGGTATCATGAAGAATCAGATTCAACTGCAAAATGACTAAAGAACAACAATTTGGTACAGTGGATAGAATCCTGGCTGTGGAGTCAGAGGATCTGGGTTCAAATCCAACTTCTGATTGATAGCTTACTACTTGTGTGCCCTTGGGTAAATTGCTGAACATCCCTAGGCCTTAGTCTCCTCCTCATCTGTAAAGTGAGAAGGTTGGACTAGATGGCATCTGAGGCCTCATCTGGTTTTAGATCTTAGGACATGAAGCCAGATGACAATTTGATTCAGTTCAACAAGCATTTATGAAATAACAAATATGCGCAAAGCTCAACACTGAAGTCAGCCTTTGAATTTTATTTTTTGTAAGTAGTATTTTATTTCTTCCAATTACATGTAAAGATAATTTTCAACATTCATTTTTTTTATAACATTTTGAGTTCCAGATTTTTTTCTTCCTTCCTCCTCCTTCCCCAAGACAAGCAAGGCTTCCAATATGATTCATGCATGTGCAATTATACCAAATACAATTCTGTACTAGTCACGTTGTGAAAGAAGAAACAGAGCAAAAGGGGGAAAAAAGTAGAAAAAAAAACCACCAAAAAGAGTGAAAAGAGGGGATAAGAAATTAAATGGAAATTTTGGGTTTTGCAGAAGCCACAGATCATACTCAGCAGAAAATGTTTAGAAACTCAGAAATGCATAAAATATATGTATTGTATAATATCAACATATTTTATCTTTTAATAGCATATACACAATTTTACTTGGATCTTCTAGGTCATGGGGGGGGAGGGGGAAAGGGGTGTTCGACTGTGCCCCTAATATCCCTGCCCCCACCCTTCCACACCCCTCTCCCTCAATGTGGAAGAGATATCTGTAATGGGCTGCTGTACCATCGACTGCATTTTTTGCAGCACTGTGAGAAAGAGAGACCCCCTAGAGGAATATTGAAAAATAGCGCCTGGGCCCTGATAACAATTAGAGATTTCAGACAGTGTTAACACACCTGTGTTCACTAGCAGCTACAGCCTGCTGTGCTTACCAGAGTATTCACAGTAAGCAGCAACCTTTGTAGCTAAAAAGTGGAGGCTTTCTTTCTTCCAGGACGCAAAAGCTTAAAAAATCCCTGTTTAGAGATCCTCCCTAGATATGGAGGAAATGAGGAAGGTCCCTAAACTATAGCTGCTTACTATTTCTTCATTCCTTTTTTTGGGGGGGGGAGGTGTCAAGCAATAAATTGGTATGTTTTCAAAAAAAATTTTAATTAATTATTATTTAATTTATTTATTTTTAGTTTTCAGTATTCCCTTTTATAGGATTTTGAGTTCTAAATGTTCCCCCTCCCCAAAAGACAGCATGCAATCCGATATAGGCCTACTTCTTCATTCTAGTGACTAATTGGGTTATGTTTAGTGCCCCCTAATCTGGCCCTCCCCACGCCCTTTTAAATCCAGATGACCCCACTTGAATTTACAAAGGTAGGACTTCAGAACTCTATGCTGGGGGTGTGGGTTGCTTTACCCTTGACTCCACTGAGACCCTTTTGAGTCACAATAACCAAACCGAGGCCAGAAGGTGGAGTTTTAGAGATATCCGGAAAAAAGCTTCCTCTCTCTCTGTCTACCTACAGCTCACTTCTCAAAAAAAAACTACAGGATTAATATGGGGAATTGCCCTCTGGGGCTGCCCAGTCCTGCCTAAAACTGTACACAGATGGGTATCTTGATTGCCTCAGGCCTCAAAAACTGTCATAATAACTTAGTTAGAAAACAAAGCCAAGACTGAGATTTAGGTGAAAAGAGAAATTGGTTTCCTTCCAATTTCTTTATATACTTTCCCAGAGGAGTTAAGCAGAGAAAAGGGGTGGGGAGCAGGAACTATTCATGCTTCCCGAGACCTCTTGGTATTGTGCTTCCATGTTTCTTTTTTTTAAGAAGGGAAAAAAAAAAGATTGAAATGTCTCAGTGAGCTCATGCAGGCTTACCAGGCCCTTCTGAGGATCCATCGTGTTTGGGTTGTTTGTATCACACAATTCTCAGTTTCTAATCAATGAGAAAAAGATGCTACTCCCTTTAGTGAGCAACAGTCCTTTTTTCCTTTTTTTTTTTTTTTTAAATAAGTATATACTTGATAGTCTCATTGTGAGGTGCCTGCATTCTGTCTGTAATACAGTAAAATGCTTATTGACTGACTGATAGTCAAGACAGAATTTTTTTTTTTAAACCATTTTTATTATTTCAAGTCAGATAGCAGCCTTGTTCCAGAAAGGCTGATTTTGCCTCTGTGTACGATTAACCACATCATCAATTTCCTGAATCTAGATCATAGGTACTCGTGAGACTAGCCAGCAGTTATTGAGATTTTTTGCCCTTATTTTGGTTTTGTTTTCAGAGTTTCATTTTTTTATTTTATTCCCCCATAAGCTCGTAGATGAGAAAGCAAAAAACAGGACCTAGATGCGTTTGAGTCCTCTTTTCTGCAATTTTTAATCATTTTCTCTCTCTAGCTGATGCAACTAAAATTTGTTTTCATTAGACAAGAGCAGCATCTCATAGACTAATATGATAAATGAATGAAGTAATTTGCCTGCAGGGGACAGCAGGCCCCAAGCCAGTCTCTCAGGTCTTACATTCAGGAGAATATTGTCACCCAGGCTTTGCTGTGCAGAAATGAAATTATTTTCTTATTAGGTCAATCACAAATTTGAACTTTGTTGATTTTCAACATTGCACAGACTAAAATTTGGTGCTGGGATTTTTTGAGGGGGTTTTGGATCCAGGGCTGTCAGTAAACAGATTTTTTTCTCTATACCACAATTTTCCACTAAATACACTGTGGTCTGAATTTTGGTAAAAATTA
Organism: Trichosurus vulpecula; assembly: GCF_011100635.1. Taxonomy (NCBI): domain Eukaryota; kingdom Metazoa; phylum Chordata; class Mammalia; order Diprotodontia; family Phalangeridae; genus Trichosurus; species Trichosurus vulpecula. Next base: position 388,029,567 of record NC_050574.1, read on the forward strand.
CTGTCTTTCTCTTTGCCCACATTACTTTATATTGATGAATATCTCTGCTAGAGAAACCATCTAGACGTCATTCAATTAAGGAGCCCTGCGAAATAAGATATTTCATAAGGTTGAGAAAGAAAAAAACTTCCAAAGGAAGTTCAAAACTGAAATAACATCCCTTCTCTGAACAAAGTGTCCTCTGTCAGATAGACACACCCAAGTCAGGGAATGTTTGAATCAAAATATTTGTTTAGAAAACACGTCAACCAAGCCTGGTACCATCAAAACCATCAACAGGTTTAAAGCTGAGAAACTGAGTAGTTATCATTTGAATTTACTGTGCTTAGCCAGAGTCATACCTAGACAAACTTAAGAAATTAGTGCCCAGAATTTGTCTTTGGTGACTTTAAACCTTCCGTACCCTGGTAAGGTATTTGTCCCTGGTAAAGAATTAAAGAATAATTAAGACCTTAATAAGAACTTAAGTGAGCACAAGAAGATTTTGGCCTTCAAAAGCTGAGAGAATGAAGCCATTGACATGGAATCATATGTGATGACATAGATGTTCTTTGACTGGTACACTACATAGAGGAACCACTTGGACTGTCAAGCACTGGTCCAGCCTTATTGCTCCATATACAAGGAGAAGCTTTATCTATCACCTCTAATTATTACAAGTAGGCAAGCCCCCTCATGCAAGGGTTTTGGAACAAAGAGTTGGCACAATTCCTGGCCCTAAAGCCTTTCCAGTTCACTGGAAGCCAGGATAGAAGTGGTCTCCTTAATTTATCACTTGAGATTTTCTTAGAAATACATGACCTATTTTCATGTGTTTTATCCAGCATTTTGACTTCCATTTAACATAGTCACAAGATTTGAAGCCAAGAGATGTGGGTTCCATTCCCAGGCCAAATTGTTTGACTTTGGACAAGTTGCTTTATCTCCTTTAGGCAGCTAGGTGGCATAGTGTATTGAATGCTGTACTTGGAGTCAGGAGGACCTGAGTTCTAATCTTGCCTCAGACGCTTGCCAACAGCGTTAGTCTGGGCAAGTTACTTAAATTCTTTCAGCCTCCATTCCCTCCTTTGTAAAAATGAGAATAATAGCAGCAGTTATCTGCAAAGATAAAGTGAAATAAAATATGTGAAGCGTTCTACACTAAATATTGCCCATTAGCTATTATTACTAATATGAAAAATGAATGAAGTAATTTGCCTGCAGGGAACAGCAGGCCCCAAGCCAGTCTCTCAGGTCTCACATTCAGGAGAATATTGTCACCCAGGCTTTGCTGTGCAGAAACAAAATTATTGTCTTACTTATTAGTTATTTTTATAGATATATCTATTATAGATAATTCTCATCTATAAAATAGGGTAAGATCTGACCTACTTACCTCCTGGCCCTGTTGAGAGACTCAAAAAAGAGAATTTAGGTAAAGCAGTTGGTAAACACTAAAGAATGATATGAATTTCATCCCTTATTTGTTATTATTTTCTATTAAGGTATCACAGAATTCTCCCCATCAAATGCCAAATTTAGAATATTTAGAATTAATATTTAGATATAGGAAATAAAAATAATAACGTAAAGACTTTTTGGATGTGATAAACAAATAGAATAAATAAATATTTAGAAAATTTAGAATTCCTTATAAAAAAGACCATGGGACAGTATGAAAACTAAGCACATTAAGAGAAGAGAATTAAATATTTGGAATCTGATTCTTTTGCTTTTTTAGGCTAATGCCCTGAATGTCTTTCCTTTGTTTTTCAAAGGTCCCTTTAAGTTCTTCTTCCAGACCCCTCTCTCCAGACCAGTTTTTCTCCAGACATGCCAGTGATACCATGACCTCTCCACGGACATCTGACAGTAGCCTGTCGCCTCTAGCAGATTTTGATTATCCTCCTGAGTTCTCTTCCTGCCTTGATAACTCTGCAGCAAAGCACAAACTCCTGGTTAAACCTCGAAACCAGCGGTCCAGCAAAATGAGAAGGTTGTGTTCGGTAAGTCATGTCTCACCAAATAGAAGTGGGGCTTGGTACTCTCCGTATGCTTCCAGGGCTGGTTCTTTGATCACTGGAGCAGGGTCAGATGTCTCTGCTCGTTTTCAGCATGCCTACTACTGGATGTGACCACATTGCCTGGGTGACTTGATTGGCCTTAAGAAGAGCTGAGGTGCTGATGTTAGAGTGATTGTCTCCCTTGAAGGAGGAACCTAGTCCTTTCTGGCTGTGGAGATGATGGTGCCAGGAAAAAGAATGGATGTTGGCAGAAAACAATGAGGGTGCTTTATGATGCTTTGACTGAGCTGACCTTTGGTTAGTGAGTTTCTAGCCAGTTTAGTTCTCCTGGGTGGAAAGTTGTTTGTTTTTCCCTAACTTAAGGGAAAACAGACTCCTTTCTTTACATCAATTTCATGTCACTGTTGTTGGATATAGATTAAACTCCCACAGTGCTTTAGGTCCAGCAATGTCAACTTTCAGGAGAGTTGGGGGGCCAAGACGTTTCAGTGCTGTAGGCATTCTTTTTAAAGGACAAAGTAGTTTTTTTCCCCCCTTAAAAGTGTGATAAACTACCTATGAGGTAGTATGCTTTTTCATGGACTAATGTCAACCTAAGTCTTCTTCTAGTAAATGTAGCCCTGTGCAACGTGGAGACAAGAAAAAAATTTATTCACACTTCTTATTCATTGCCACAGACATATGTTTACTGAGCAAACATGAGACGTTTTAAGGACTTTACAAAGCATCCAGTTGATACTGTTGCTCCTGTTCCCTTACTCTTGAATAGTTTACAATCTTAGAAAAAAAAGCAAGATTGGATTGATGAAGAGGGCAGCATATGTACCTCTCTTGGGGTGGTTAGGGGTAGAGGAGGAAGATAGAAAGTGTCAGCTCTTTCCTCCCCGTTCTTTATCTGGGAAGTTTTTGTGTCACTTGGAAGTATACCTCCAAGGATGAAAAGGATTTGACTTAGTAACTAGGGACAGAATAGCTCTTCCAGATGTGGCATTGTCAAGGGCTGGAGAGGCTAGTAGCAAATAAGAATGCTTTGGGGTGGAGTAGGGGAAGGAAAAGGAAAGGAAAGGAATAAGGCTTTATGTACTGCCTACTGTGTGCTACACACAGCGCTAAGTACCTTTTTTTAACAATCATTATCTCATTTGATCCTCAAAATAAATCTGAGCGGTAAGTACTGTTATTATCCCCATTTTACAGTTGAGGCAAACAAGTTAAATGACTAGCCCAGGGTCACAGCTAGTGTCTTGAGGCCAGATTTGAACTCATATCTTCCTGACTCTACACCCAGCGCTATTATCCCTTGTACCATCAACTGCCCCCTTAAGGAGTGGAGGCAGGGACCCTGGAGTTTCCAAGAACTGAGTTCCTTTCTCTAGTATATGGTGGAGGACCGTGGCTAATTTTCCCTTCTTTTGCCACTTTGAAGGCTGGTATTCAGCTTTAGAAGCCATCTTTGGAAATGTTCATCCCAGCCCCTCCACTGCTCAGACACTGGGCAGCCTTTGTACAACTGAATTCCTGTACTGTCTTGAATCAAATGCTGGGTCATTTTTGTGGTAGGCAAAAACTGTTAGTAGAATATTTATTTCTCTCCTTAAATGTATTTTGTCACTTTTGACTACAGATTTCTTGAGTTTGGAGATTTCTGGATGTAACCCTGAAGCACTGTATACATATTCTTGTGCATTAGATAGCTACTTATCCGATAAAACCAGACTCAGGTCAAAATGCGTTTATTATTTGATATTTCTATCCAAGTAATTAAGAATATGGGACTGTTTTGAAAAGTCTACATTCTTGCTTCTTCTGCCAGCTTCTCCTCTTAGGATATTACTAATATAGCTTCAGAGCTGAAAGAAACCTTAGGATCATTTTATCCAATACTCTCATTTTACAGATGAGAAAACAGATGCCCAAAAAGAAATGATTCATCACAGGGTCACAGAAGGTAGTAAGCAGCAGGGCTGGGATTTTCACAATACTATGATTTAGACCTCTGGATCTGAGATGTTCTAGGAGACCAGAAAATATGGGAACTGTCTCATAGCAATCAATGCCAATCTACAAATATGTAGTAAGTGCCAGCTCTGTGCAAGGTAGTATAGAGAATAGCAAAACATATAAGATATCGTTCCTGCCTTCAGGGAGTTTATAGTGTAGCTCTAGAGAGGACAAATGAATAGTGAGCTAATATAGATCCCTCTAATATTATTTCAGCCTTCCACTAAAGTAATCACGATGTAAGTGATGTCTCATGGTTTCAAGGTGATCCTGAATTTTCAAAGACTATGCCAGCGGAATACAAGCTATGCCAGAACTTGGCAACTTAGAAAAGATTTCAAATACAGACCAGGCAATGGACCGTGTGCCTGTTATCTGCAAACAAGCCTTGCTTAATTCAGAGAGATTCATCCCCATGTTGACAGCTGAGCGATTTGGGGGTTTGGGCCATGGCAAATCTCAGAGACTGTTTCCTAAAATGTAGAATGATTGTGATCTGTGTTGGCAGAGGGAGTATCCACATCAACAAAATTACATATCCTTGTAGTATGATTTTAGCAGGATAACATTGTCTGACCCAAAGGAGAAGACCCTTATGAATTAGTTTTTGCTTATATACTTTATTCTATTTCGTGATTTGTTTCTTAATCATGATGTATCTATTGAATAATGAGGTGAAAAATCCAGAAGTAATGAAATGAAAAGTCTAAATGCATGAGAAGAGGAAAAAACTAAGGCCAGAACATAAGAAGTAGTCTGAATGTCTTAGAGAAAAGACTGTACTAGCCGGGCATGGTGATGCACTCCTTTAATCTCAGATATCAGTGAGGCTGAAGCTGGCACTTCTCATGAGTTCAGGAATTGTGAGCTGCTGCGCACTGCGCCAACTAGGCATCCACACTAGGTTCAGCATCAATATGGGACCAACCCCTTCCCCTGCGGAGAGGGAATTCACTAAGTTGCCTAAATAGGGACCATTTAGCCCAAGTTAGAAACAGAGCAGATCAAAAGCTCATTAGTGGCATCAGTCTTATAAATAGCCCCTGCACCTTCAGCCCGGGCAAGATAGGGAGACCCAGTCTTTTAAAAAGACTTAAAAAAAGAAAGAGAAAGGAGGGAAGAAAAGAAAAAAGGACACTCTTGATGCTACTACAGAAGAAAAGCATTATCTTTTAAGTACCAGAAAATTATTAGAATGAAAGCTGCTCAAGCAGAAATTTTCAAGCTTTTGATCACATTTGGTTCGAATTCTTTTAGCCATGTGATCTTGGAGAAGGTGTGTTTTTTTTCAACCTTCTTGAGCCTCAGTTTCCTCATCAGTAGAAGTAGAAAAAGTCAGACTAGATGTTCACTGAAGTCCTCTATTTTTATTATATTCTCTGATTCCATGATATAAAAATAATACTAACAATATAAGGCAGGAGTTGGTGTATCTAGTGAGTGGCATAAACAATAAGATCTCTTTTTTAATAGAATTTTATTTTTTCTAACACATGTATAGACAATCTTTAACATTCATTTTTCAAAAAATTTTGAGTTCCAGATTTTCTCCCTCCCTTCCTCCCTTTCCTCTCCCTAAGAGACTAAGCAATTTGATATAGGTTATTTATATATGTGCAATCATGTAAAGCATATCTCCATATTAGTCATGTTGTAAAAGAAGAAACAAACTAAAAGAAAAAAAACATAAAAAAAGAAAGTGAAAATAATATTCTTCAATTTACATTCAGACTCCATCAGTTTTTTCCTCTGGATGTGGATAGTATTTTCCATCAGGAGTCCTTTGGAATTATCTTGAATCAAACAAGAAGATCTCCTAAAGAGATTATTGAATTATCTTTCTTTCCTCAACCATTGAGTAGCATTTTGGAGCTATATAATGTAATATAAATAAACATTTATATTCTTACAGTATTTATTACAATTACTTTATATTACATGGTTTTACATATGTAATTACTTCCAGAATGTAAAGTCCTTGAGAACAGGGACCATGTGTTAACTATTTTCCTATCTCCCCCATTACCTAGCCCAGTGCTTTGCGCATATTAGGTGCCTAATCAATGATTGTTGAACAAATGAATGAACAAGTGAATTCAGAAGAGAAAAGGGTCATGATCCTCAACTAGGAATCTTTCACCAAGTAGATAGAACTTAAACTGAGATTTGTAGGACTTGGATAGATCAAGAGATGGGTATTCTGGGCACAAAAATGTGTAAGGTAGCAAAGAGCATGGCCTGACTTATAGGAAGAGATCATAGTAGGGAGAGAGATCACTAGAGATAGGGAGAACAGTTAGGAGCCAGTCCTGTGATTCACCTTTAAAAAAAAATTCACAGAGGTTTCTAGGGTGCAGTTATACAGTTGCACTTGTTTGAGACTCCAAATAGGTAAATTGTATAGGAGATTGAAAAAAGATGCTTTAATTTCTTTGTTTAGCATTTTCATTTACAATTATGTCTGCATGAGGGTACTATTTTCTAAAATATCATGAGTAGTGAGAGGAGGGTTTTTTGAAGAGATCTCAGAACTAGAGGAGGAAATCCAAATTAAAAAAAAATAACTCCATAAATGTTTAAAGTAGTGATAAAATCTAACATATCCTGTATTTCTTGCAGCGTGCACAGTCAGAGTCTCTAAGCGATCTGACTTGTACCCCAGAGGAAGAGGAGGAAGATGGGAAACAAATGACCAGAGACCATAAAGATGAGAATTCCAGTTACAGCCAGGAGGAGATGATGGACAAGGAGACTGTAGCAAATAGCCCAGAGATTTTGAGACCAGAGAAGCCTGAGGAGCCTTCTCAGAGCCAAGAGAACCAAGATGAAAAGCCTGCGGTACTCCAGGCTCCTGATTTATCTGCCAGCACACAGGAGTTGTCATCACTAGTAAATAACCCTGAGACCACAATGGAAGTCAGTGGCTCAGAGTCAGACCATTTACTTTCTTTAGATCCCCCTTCTCTTCCAGAAAACTCCACACCTCCTGCTCTAGATGAAGAACAAAGCAAAGTAGCATCTCCCACACCGGTGTCTTCTCCTACAAGGAGCATTTGTGAGGAGTTGGTTTGTACACTTAGTGAAGTCCAAAATCAGTCTTCTGCCAGCCCTCTAGATATGCCCTCTCCAAAGGCTATTTCCAACACTACTGCAATTTCATCCAGTTTAGATTGTTCAGAAGAGAATATACAGGGATCAAAAGACAGCCTGGACATGGCCGATGGTGGGGAATCAATGAAAGAATCCACAATAACGCCTGGCCTGGGCACCCAGTTACCAAAGAGTTGTTTGAAAAACAAAAGCTCTTCAATCACCTCAAGTCCCAGTGTTTCTCCCATTCCTCCAGGTCCCATGTCACCACAGCTGGGACCTGCCGCCTGGCACCTGGAGAAAAAGACCACCCCTGAAGAGGTCCCCAAGTCTGAGCAGCAAGGCTCTCCTCCCACAACTCCCAAGGGAGGGCTGTCAGAAGGTAAACTGGAAAGGGGAGCCAGTGAAGTGAGGAGCTCGAGAAAATTCTCTGTGTCTTCCTCCTGGGAGAGACCAAAGGCTAGCAGCCTCTATCTGAAAGAACATTCAGGCAGCGAAACTCCATCAAACACAAAATTGTCCTTGCTGAAGATGAACCTGGCCTCAAGAAATGAGGTGACCAGGGATAATCTTCAGATGAACGCTGAACACCAGGAAGGGAAATTGGGCATTATGAAACAGGCACTCCCAGTCGAGAGTGACTCTCAGAACTCTGTAGGCAGAGAGGGTGACCACACTGGGCTGAGCTGTGTATCCCCGGCATCTAGTGCCGTACCGGCAAAGGCAGATCCTTGTCCACAGTTACCGAGTCAGCCTGTCATTGAAGACAAAAACCCCTTTCAAGTCAAACTCCGGTCCACCTCGCTGTCTTTCAAATATAGAGATGGATCTTTCCCAGAATCAAAAGGAATGAAGCGATACAGTGCAGAGATCAGGGTGGAGAAGGGAGGGTTGACTTTGCTTTCAAAAGATGAAAAAACTCAAATCAAAAGACTATCGGATATAAGTGCGAGTAGTCCTTTAAATGATAAAGTGAAGGGTAAAGCCAAGTCCTCAGAACAGCTTAGTCACAAGCCTCCATTACCCAAGAAACCTGTTTTGCAAACTATAACTACTCCCCACTCTCATACACTCCCTCCTGGAAACCTTGAAAAACTGGACAAATTAAGCAAGTCTCCAGAATCCAGAAATGAAACTAAGGCCTTGGAGAAAAAGTTGTCTCTTCACAAAGTAGCTGGTAAGGATGCTGATCATGTGTGAGTCTGCTTTAGGATGGAGGTGATTCTGAAGTCTTCCAGTGTGAGCCCTTTGAAATTTCTTCTTTGAGTTAGAGCATACACGTGTGCAAACAGGAACATTTCAGGAATATTTGAAGAGTAAATAAAAAAATTCTTTTCAACTTCACAGAGAAATGTTTGTTGGCTTAAGGGAGCTGGGAGACGGGGAAGTAGGGAAAGAAAAAGGTCAAGGAAGTAAAAGTAGAAAAAAAATTCATACTGTATTTGTCCCAAGTATAGAAGATTCAGGTATATAGAAAGAAGACGGCAATGAAAATGTAAAAACTTAGGAAAAAAACGAATTCCTTGACAGGAGACAGGGCACTAGTAAGTGAATTTTCTGCTATGTGTCAGTCCACAACTTCCAGTTTAGCACCTTTTAAGATGTCAGCAAGGTCTAGGTTCCCTAGATAAATGATTTCCTGTAAAATTATTTACACTCAATGATCCAGATTCATCTTCTTGTTGTATATCTTTTCACATCATACCTTTCTCCTCAAAAAACTTCAATAGCTCTCCATCGCCTTTTCTAATGAAGTATAATCTGATCCCCATCCAAAGTCTTTCACAGCTTCTCTGAGACTTACCTTTCAGTCTTACCCAATACTATTGCCCCTCATTTCATCCAAATGGTACTACTCACAAGTTACTATTCTAATCGTGACTTGTCTGGTTTCCATACCTTGGTTCATTCTGTCTAAAACCAAATTTAGGGATCTGCAATTGAGACTTTTCCCTTGGGTGCTTCCTCCCCCAAAGGCGTGCCATTTACCCCTCACATCCTCTTCATCATCCTTGCATTGATGCAAGCCCTTTTACTTTACTGGTGTCAGGGCCACTAATCCTAGAGGTCCCATAGTTGTGGCACTTCTCCCCACCAAAACCATTTCAGAGGCATCAGAGGATTCTCTGGGAAGTAGTTTACACTTCTCTTTCTCTCTTTCTTTCTCTCTGCTTGCCTCTCTCTTTCTCTGAGTATGCACATGCACACACATGTGTGTACATGCACACACACACATACCATCACTCAGCAAAAGATTCCTAGTTATGGTTCTGATTTTATAATCCATACCTGGAAGGGACTTCCTCCTGCTTCCCTTCCCCATACCTCTGCTTATTAAAAACTTTCTCTGCCTTCAGGGTCCAATTCAGGTGTTATATCCTTCACGAAGATCTCTCCCAAATAAAAAGTTTTTCTCTCTTCAAATTTCTCATGATGCTGTACCTACCTTCTTGCCTTTTTCATAACTCTTCTTGTGCCATTCTCCTACTCAAAGCCCTTCAAAGGCTTCCTTATTGTCTATGGGATTAAACCAGAACTACTTAACTAAGCATTTTCAAGGTCTTCCATGTTCTGGTCCCAACTATCTTTCCAGCCCCATCTTCCACTATACCTACCATTCCATTTCAAATACTGAATTCTTTGATGTTTCCTAAATATACCACATGATATCCTGCCTTGGGGTTCATGATCTCACTGACACACACCTGTTGAAACCCTACCCATCCTTCTAGGCCAAACTCAAATGCCAATTCTATCATCTAGCCTTCCCTGATTATACTCAATCAGATGTGATCTACTCCATCTCTGAATTCGAGGAGTGTTCTGTTCAACCTCTCTCATGGAATTTATTCTTTTTCTGCCTCACTTTATAGTTATTTGCATTCTTTTTTACTTTCTTTCCTCTCCTCAATTATAAGCTTCTTGAGGTCTGTGTTTTCTTTATCTTTGTGCCTAGCACAACATGTTGCTTCAAAGGAGGTGCTGAATAAGTATTTCTCAAATTGGATTGTATGTGTTTGACAAGGCTGATTAAGTTTTATTTGCAGTGATCCAGATGAACAAAGTATTCTGTTGGATATGTGCGTTTGATTCTGCCACTGCTAGCTTCTTATTAGGAGCAAAGATGCCAGAGAGTAAAATTATAGTCTTTTCAGTTCATCATTGCCAAAGGACTGTGTGAATGGTGTTTGTGTGTTTTTGTGTAAGAGATGAGATGATGTCTGTGGTGTAACAGAGAGACAGAAACAATCAATAAAAATTTATTAAGTGCCTACCATGTGGTATTACTAATGAAACAACCCTCCCCAACACACACACACACAGAGCACTGCATCCTTAACCCCAGGATCCTCATAAGCTTCTAGCTTTATAATAACTACTCAAAGGGCTTGAATACCCCCATCAAAGGAAATGAACTTAGGGTTGCTAGAGAGACAATGCCCCAGCATCCCAGAGGAGTTGCTAATATGTAACTCTCAGACTAATACCCCAAAGCTCTGGGTTTCAAAAACCAGGTTCATTTGGGGAGGGGCTTTTGCCCCAAATCTTTTCTCTTTGTCTGGTTTTGCCCTCAAAAAGAATTCCTCCTCTCAACTTCAAAATGTAGCTCATGTCCAGATCTCCATGGATGTGAGTATGTATAAGACAGCCTTCTTGTATTCCCACACACAATACAGGGAAGGGGAATAAGCGTTTTACACACTTACTGTGTAACAGACACTGTGCTAAGAAGTTTTATAAATATCTCATTAGATCCTCACAACAAACCTGGGAGGTAGGTGCTATTGTAGATTCCCATTTTATAGTGGAGGAAACTGAGGCAGGCAGCAGTTAAGTGACTTGCCCAGGGTCACACAGATAGCGTCCAATGCCAGATTTGAACTGAGATCTTCATGACTTCAGGCCCAGCAGGCTATCTATCGTATCACCTAACTGCCTCAATACAGCAAACATAAACATAAACAACAAATACATATATAAATATTATATATACATATATACATTTCTTCTCTAATGATTCCTACTTTTCTCCCAAGGACCCACATAGTTCTCCAGGCTCATGGTACCATTTTGTGGTGTAGACTCCCCTTGGAAGGAAACGAACATGAGATTTCTAAAAAAAGCAAATCTCCAATATCTCTGAATTCCCAAGATATAATGTATGACCTATAATTGCAACCTGTGAATTTCGTGGGCCAGGTTACATCTTAGAGATGACTACAGACTGCAGAACAATATATGTGTGTATGTGTAACATATACACACACACACACACACACACATATACGTGTGTGTATATATGTATAGATGATGCTTCATTACCTAGCAAACCTGTATGCTTTCCCACTGGGGATGAGGGAAGCTTGATTTGTTTTCTTTTTCTTTTGTTTTTATTGTTGTAGGTAGTTTTTTGTTTTGTTTTTAAACTTTTTTGTTCCATTTGTTTTTGGGGGCTTGGGGTAGACTTTTAAAAGCAGCAAGGCAGATGAGAGCCTAGAGGAACTTTATATGTTGGGAATAAGGATAAGGTTAGGCCCGTGCAGCTACGGAAGGTCCGGACACATAAAATTGATGAGCATCTCAGAATTGTGCATCATGGGCACTGCACTGGGGAAGGCAACCAGGAAGGCAGGTAACTATTGGCTAAACTCCTTGGAGAAAGACTTCTACTATCTCCACTTCCTCTCCTCTCACTCTCTTCTCTCTGTAGTCTATCTTTCCTCCAGCTGAAACTGCCTCTGGAAATTTACCAGTGACCTCTCCATTGATCCTCAATCCTTATCCTCCTCAACCTCTATGGAGCCTGTGACACTGCTGATCAAATGCTTCTTTCTTTCCGTGATAATATTCTATCCTGATTCTCCTCCTACTTATGTTGACTGTGCCTTCTCAGTCTCCTTTCTTGGTTTTTTATCTTAGATCATGCCCACCAACCTTAGATATTCCCCAGGTCCTGCCCTAAGCCGTCCATACTATTCACTTGGTGAATTTAGTTATCATCTGTAGGCAAATGATTCTCAGATTGATTTATTTAGTCCTAACCTCTCTCCTGAGGGGCAGCTAGGTGGTGCAGTGGGTAAAGCACTGGGCTTGGAATCAGGAAGACTCATCTCCCTGAGTTCAATCTGGCCTCAGACACTTGCTAGCTGTATGACCCTGGGCAAGTCATTTAACTCTGTTTGGCTCAGTTTCCTCGTCTATAAAACGAGTTGGAAAAGGAAGTGGCAAACCACTCTAGGATCTTTGCCAAGAAAACCCCAAATGGTGTCATGGGGAGTCAGACATGACCGAAGAGCAGTAACAAGAACAGTCTCTCTCCTGATCTCCAGTCTTGTATCTCCAACTACCTTTCAGGCATGTCCAAAACTGAACACATCATCTTTTCCCCCTAAACCTCTCCTCTGCCTAACTTCCCTAATATTATTGATGGCACCACTATCCTCCTAGTCACTCCAGGTCAAAGCTTAGGTGTCAGCCTTGACTCCTCAAACTCTTTTATCCCACCCCCCCAATCCGATCTATTGCCAAAAACTGCACATTCCACCTCTGCAACATCTCTTGTAGATGCCATCTTCTTCTGACGCTGGTACCACCCAGGGTCAGATTTTCATCTCTCTGTGCCTGGCCTACTTTTTTTTTAATTAAAAAAAATTTTAGTGGGGGAAGGCCAGGCAATTAGGGTTACATGACTTGCCCAAGGTCACACAGCTAGGAAGTATGTCAAGTGTCTGAGGCCAGATTTGAACTCAGGTCCTCCTGACTCCAGGGCCAGTGCTCTACTCACTGTGCCACCTAGCTGCCCCCATGCCTGACCTATTTGAAAAGTCTTCTGGTTGGTCTCTGCTCCATTCTCCAGTCCACTCAGCTGTCAAAGTGATCTCCCTGAAGTGTAGATCTGATCATCATCATTTCCCCGTTCCACAAACTCTCTTCTATCCAAGATGAAATATAAAATCCTCTGTTTGGCTTTTAAAGCCCCTTGTAACTTAGCTCCTTCTTCCATTCCAAGTCTTCTCACACTTTTATCCCCTTCACATATTGTATGGTTTAGTGACACTGGCCTCCCTGTCATTCCTCACACAAGACAATCCATCTCCCAGCTCTGAATTTCCACTGGCTGTTGTCTTTGCCTGAAATAGTCTCCCTATCCTAGGAAAAGAGAATTGGGAGTTGATCAGAGGGAACCTGAACAACATGATGGTTTACAGGGAAGTGAGTTTTTGTTAGGGACTTTGTATCTTTCTCTAGAGGGTGCCCTTTGACAGCTTCGCTAAAGGGATTGGAGGACACCTGCAGGGTATTTATTTGTTAGCCCATTTGCATTTCATGAAGACTTGTGTGTCACAGCTGACCTTTTGCATGGAGTCCATAAATGGGAGCCTGCAGACCTGTGGTAAACTTTTCTGAGAGATTCAGAGAGAGACAGAGAGAGAGAACACTAAGCATAGGCCAAAACCTAGGGGCCTAAGATTGGACCTGGGTGCAGGAAAAATGGCAGTGCATCTGTGCAGCTTACCCAGTGGAACCCACTGATGTCAAGCTTGAGGTGGAGGCACATCATAATCATATTTGCCCTTATCTATATGGTAGTAAGAGGCATAAAAAGACCCTTTGGTCTTTCAGTTATATACCTCAGTTGACATAACTTTGTTTTTGCAAAAAATTAATTTTCCTGACCCCTTCAGAGCCAAACTTATTCATATAAAAGAACAGTACTTTACAGGGGTAGTACTTTAAATAGTGGGGCAACTAAGTGGTTCAGTGGATAGAGCACTGGGCTTGGAATCAGGAAGATTCATCTTCTCAAGTTGAAGTCTGGCCTCAGACACTTACTAGCTGTGCGACCCTGGGCGAGTCACTTAACCCTGCTTGCCTTGGTTTCCTAAGCTATAAAATGAGCTGGAGAAGGAAGTGGCAAACCACTCCAGTATCTTCGGCAAGAAAACCCCAAGAACAGTATGGTCCATGGGGTCCCAAAGAGTAGGACATGGCTGAATTGACTGAACCTTACATAGTACATGAAGGCAGGCAGTATAACCTTGTGAGCCTGATGTCTGACTTAGGGCTCCCCTGGGCACTTCTAGAAATACCCCTTATGATAGGTCATTAGGTGGGAACTTCTAGTGATAGAGTTCTTGGTTTGTAGTAGACCCCCAGTAGATATTTGCCTGTTAATTCCTTACTCATAGGGGAAAATTTCTGGAAATAGAGATGTTTCATCCGTATGATTGTGCAGCTAGGGATAACAATTTTTTTTTTTGGAGGGAGGAAGGCAGGGCAATTGGGGTTAAGTGACCTGCCCAAGGTCACACAGCTATGAAGAAGTGTGTCAAGTGTCTGAGGCTGGATTTGAACTCAGGTCCTCCTGACTCCAGGGTGGGTTCTCTACTCACTGGCCCACCTAGCTACCCTGCCCCTAGAGATAACAATTTAGCATAATAGAAGGAGCTATGGGGGTCTGAGATAGGTGTCCCAGGTCTGCCACTGACATGGGCAAGACATTTCATCTCTCTGGCCCTCAGTTTCCTCCTCTGTAAAGTGGGGTTAATAATAGTACCTATCTCCCAGGGTTTTTATGAAGATGAGATGTCTTGACATATGTAAAGCATTTAGCACAGTGCCTGGCTCATAGTAAATGCTATATAAGTGTTAGCTATTATTATTATTATTATCTCTGAAAGGGGTTAGATAAATGATCTTCATGTTCCTTTCCATCCTGTGACATTCTGTTGTGACTCTGGTTTAGAGTAGAGGCAGAGTTCAGTAAGGCTCCCTTCCCTGTTATTCTGTTCCTTACTCTAATCCTAACTCTCCCCCCTCCCCCAAGCTCCCACAAAGCATTGCTGATCACTGAATTATCTTATTTCTCCTTGGGCTTGTCCATTGCCATTGGAATCTGCTCTTAATAGGGCACTGACTGTACTTGGGCAAAGCAATTTCACCCTAAGTCTGATTAACTGATCACTCATTTGCATCTGTCATTACTTGGCACAATGTAGGGACAGCAGCTTAGAGTAATGAAGAACACTTGATTTGAATTAAGAAAGAAGGAAGGAAATGAGCATTTATTAAGCACCTATTATGCGCTAGGCACTGTGCTAAGCACTTTACAAATGGTATTTCATTTGATCTTCACATCAACCCTGGAAGGTAGGTGTTAATATTATTCTCATTTTACCATTGAGGAAACTGAGGCAGACAGATGGTAAATGTCTTCTTGTCCAGTATCAGTTCTTGACTTCGGGTCTAGCCTTGTATCAGCTTCGCCAGCTCGCTACCTCTGGGGTTCAAGTCCTTGCTTTGCTGCTTAGTACCTAGGTGACCTTTGGCAAATGACCTCCCTCAGTCCTCTGGAGCTCAGTTTCTTCATGTATAAAATGAAGGAGTTGGACAAGATTTGCTAGGCTCTCTCTACTTCTAAATCCTATGTAGAAGGTTTCCATTACAGATTTTCTCAATGCCCAGACCAAATATCCTGTACTGGCTGTTTTCATCTCTACCTAAAGAGTCTTGTCTTTTTTCATCCCACAGGGTGGTTGTGGGAATGAATGAGTTAACATTTTTAAAACATTGTGAGCTTCTGAGATGCTGCCTAGAGGACAGTCTTCTTTTCATAAGCACAAACACCTGAGGTTTTCTAAAGACAACGGCACACCGCAAGCTAGGCTCAAAACCACTGTCCGTTCAGTGCCATGATGCCTTTTTGTGTGTGGCTAGACTGAAATTAATAAGCTTTGCTTTTAGGGATGCATAAGCAGTAGCTAATGAAATTCTCTGCAGCATTTCATAGCGGTTATAGTGAGTAATTCTAAGAGCAGGATGGGGTGGGGAAAGGGTGATCACTCAGTATGAATATAATCTTAGCATTGGCATTCATCTCTGCATGAACTAAAATTGAAAGCGGCCTCTTAGACATCTGGAATGTACCCATATGAGGATATCCTTGCTTTGACTGCGACACCAAGAAAGAGATTTTGCAGAACCCTAAGATATTTGACCTTTATTTCTTTATCCATGACCTTCTCTTTATAAGGCTCCAATCATTATGATAACTAGAGTGGTCGATTTGTGGACCAAATACCCCTTGTTGTGTGATAGACCAACAGCTATATTTAAATATTGATGGAAGAACTGTGGATAATGAACAGCTTAGCTAAGAAACACAGAAAAAAGGCACCTTTTCTATCAGTTCATTGGTAGCAGTGAGACCAGAGAAAAGAAGAGGATTAAGAAGAATCGCAAGATAAAGCTCTTGGCTAAATCCAGAGCTTTGGACATTCAGGGTGATTTTCATTTTGATATGAAAATCACTAAACCTGCATATAGGAAATCTCCCTTCTTTCCCTGTTGTTCTTACTGCCCAGGCATACCAACTTAGGAGCTAGGACAGATGGTCACTCCCTGTGTGGTATCTGCTGTTTCTGGCCCTCTTGCAACCCACTGCCCACAAACCTGAGCAAATGGATTTGGACCAGTTGAACTCTGGGTAACTCAGTTCAACATAAGGGACCCAGCAGTCATTCTCCTCCCCCTCCCCTTAAAGTGATGGTAATTCATACATAGCACCTTCCCTAGAGACAGGATTAGTCATGGTAGCTGGGGACAATTCAGATAGTAAAAGTTTAATAACTGCATTATTCATTTTTGTTTGTTTTCCAGAAAGTTCTAATTATTGGTGTTTATTATACTGTATAGTGTTGATCCCTTGCAGGTGTTACACAAGACACAATGGTCTCAGTCCCCTTATCCCTCCTCTGGTGGGGGAGTGGGTTCTGCACTCTTGGGGGGGTTGGAAGCAAGATGGCTCTGCATTTTAAAGTTAGATAGATGTCTAAGCTCAGCCAGAGTGCCTCAGATAGGGAAGTTGGTAATGTCACAAGCTATTTCATCTGTTCCCACTCCTGTTGTTAGTTCTTTTCAGTTTTGTCCTACTATTTGTGACTCCATTTGGGGTTTTCTTGGCAAAGATACTGGAGGAGGTTGCCATTTTCTTCTTCAGTTCATTTTACAAATGAAGAAATTGAGGCAAATAGGGTTAAGTGACTTGCCCAAGGTCACACAGCCAGATGTAAATTCATGAAGATGCATCTTCCCAATTTCAAGCTCAGTGTTCTGTCCACTGTGCTGCCTAGCTGCCCCATTCCCAGTCTGCATCTGGATATGCAGGTGTACTACAAGCCATAGACCTGAGGAACCAGGAAGTGTCCAAACTTTAGGGATGGGGGCCAAGCCTGAAGAAGAGACTGGAGTTACTGGGGTAGTTGCCATGAATGAGTGTGTTGTTCCTGCAGCTAGGAAGATAGCTTCTTCCCTGTTTGTTCTCTAAATCCTGACCACCATCACCACCCCCTTTCCTTTTTTCAGACTCTTCTGACCTCCCTCTGGTTGCTATGGCAACCCCTCTCTTGCTGAGGTATCTTAGGCAGATAGATGTTACTGAAGCTCTTGAAACAATTCTGGACCTCTCTTCCACTTGACTTCAATGCTGGGAGGTGGGTAACTAGAAGGAACGGATTTTGCTGCAGAAGCCAGTGCCTTTGCCTAGGGCATGCTGGGAGCTAAAGCAGAGACTACTTTATGATGATAACGGTTCTTACACCTTTCTTTGGTGCCTTAACAGTCCCATTCACTTGCAGAAACCTAGCTGATAAGGTTTAATAGACTGTAAACTTTAGGGCAGTGAATTACCTGCAATATAAAAACGAATTACTGTTGTGAATTACTATTACCAGAAAATAAACTTTACTGAGATTTTGGCTCCAAAAAAACTGCACCTGGTGAGATATGTGTGTAAAAAAGGGAATATTCTTTGAATCGTGCAGCTTGAAGAGAAATGGAGAAAAGCAACTTTAATACTATTTAAGAGTAAACCTTAGGGCCTGGCAGGGAGAAACTCCAGCCATAGTATTTGAGAAACAAAACGATTATCCCCTTTGAGATCTTGCTGTTTTTTGCATCTGATGCCAGTATCTAAATTATCTCTGATTACTAGCTAGTTAGTAATAGTGATAACGGGCTCCTATAAATTTCAGTAATTGGGACAAGACCCCACTTGCCCCAGTCCTAATTCTAATTCTAGAACTGGCAACAAGCTGGAGATTTTATCAGGGGCTGAGCAATGGGGGATAGAGTATGCAGCCGTCAGTTCTGGGAAAGCCTGGCCAGATGGGAGTCTTGCAGAAATGAATGTGAAATAGAGGACAGAGCTGGCTAATAAAAAGGTCAACGTGCCAGCGCTAATTTAAAGACCAGGGTGACCAGTTCAGTTGTCTAGATTTGAAGACAGCGGCTATCTCTTGAAATCTCATGTTCTGGGAGAGCCTTCGACAGGAAACACCTTCCCAAGCTGCTTTGCTTTAGGACCGTTAACTAGTAGTCCCATAGTTTACACTAAATAGCACCCTTCACTCTCTCAGCCTCCTCCCTCTAGGAAGGATAAGGGAGCAAGAAGAGGGCAAAGTAGATAGGGACAAAAAGGGAAAGGAAGGAATAATGCTAGGACTTTTTTTATGTATTTCAGTGGTAGGCATGACAAGATCCAGATGGCAACATGGTGGGTAACATGGTACTGTGGGAAAAGCACTGGCTCCCACCTCTGACACTACCCCTATGAGCTTGGGTGACTCGCTTTACGTTCAGGGGTCTAAGTATAGTGATACGTAAAATAAAGATATTGAACAGAATGGTCTCTGAGGTACCTTTGAGTTCTAGATTCATGATCCCATGATCTTCTGACTCTGAAAATGGATTAAATTGCCAAGAGGTACTGGAGGAGGTGGAACAACCAGAATAGTGTAGACATAGTAGGGAAAGAACAAAATCAGAAGGAAATAAGCATTGATTAAGCACCTTCTGTGTGCTAGGCACTATGCTAAGCAATTTTAAAATATTATCTCTCTTGGTCCTCATAACAATAGGAGCTATTATTAACTTCATTTTACAGATGTGGAAACAGAGGTTAAGTGACTTGCCCAGAAGCACACAGATAAATCCTTCCATTTGAAAATGTTCCACTGTTTCTTCTTTTTTCCATGTGACTTGCCCAAGGTCCCAGGGTCTTTAGACACCTGGAGAAAGCACCCTAGTGCTTTTTCATGGGTCTGGGTTGGGGGTGGGGCGGTCTAGCATGAAGCCTAGGTGATACTTGATTGTTATTGTCGTTTTTGGTGGTGTTCTGTTGTTTCAGTCATGTCTGACACTTCCTGACCCCATTTGGGGTCTTCATGGCAAAGATACTAGAGTGGTTTGCCCTTTCCTTGTCCAGCTCATTTTATGGATGAGGAAACTGAGGGAAACAGGGTTAAGTGACTTGCCTAGGGTCACACAGGTAGGACGTGTCCAAAGCTGGATTTGAACTCAGGAAGATGAGGCTTCCTGAGTCCAGACCTAGCATGCTATCCAGTGAGCCACCTATCTTCACATGCATACACACATTTTTAATATATATACATGTATATATATAAAATATTATATGATATGTACATAATATGTGTATATGTGTGTTTATATGTGTATGTATATATGCATACCTATTCATACATACACATTATATCAACCTTTCTCATAGCATTTCTTTGACATTTCTACACTAAATTACTTTCACTGGTGGAAACCATTACTGGCAGAAGTTGAGCTAATCAGCTTTGATAAGCTTAAAGCATTCTCCTTTACTTTACATATTCATCAAAGTAAAACATACATTTTTAGACTTTAATCAACAACAAAAAAATAATTAAATTTCATCTCCTCTAAAAATTAAAAAAAAACTTTGACTTTTCATAAATTATGCCATAATGAGTCATATTTTGTGATAATTTTTCTAAATGAGAAATTGATTAAAATATCTTTTTCTTCTGGTTCATTTTAGATTTTCAATTGAATAAAAAAACACCAGATAAATACACACAAAAACACATAATGACAAATTCTAAAGGAATTTAGTCTACCAAGATACACATGGACCTTCAGTTCAGTTGTTTTTCAGTCTTGTCCAACTCTTCCTGACCCCATTTGGGGTTTTCTTGGCAAAGATACTGGAATGATTTGCCATTTTTTCCTCCAGATCATTTTACAGATAAGGAAACTGAGGCAAACAGGATGAAGTGACTTGCCCAGAGTCACATAGCTACTAAATGTCTGCGGCTAGATTTGAACTCAGATCTTCCTGACTACAGGCCTGGCACTCTATCCACTGTACCACCTAGTTGCCCTTCAGCTTCTGAGTATAACCCACCTATTCATGTGGATGGCTTTTAATTTTGTTTGATCACAAAGCATTTTTTCCTGTGAAGTGTGTGAAATGACTTGTCCAGGGTCACATAGCTAGTAAGTGTTGGAGGTCAGATTTGAACTCAAGAAGATGAATCTTCCTGATTCCATGCCCGATACTCTACTTGCTGCACCCCGTATCCACCCCACATGGAAGTTAAATAAGTACAAGTACAAAGCACTCTTTAAAGAATTAGACTTAAATTGGAGAAATATTAATTGCTCATGTGTAATACAAGTAAATATAATACTAATCATAATACTGCCTAAATTAACTTACTACCAAAACATTATAGAGCAGGGGAAAAATTATTAAAATTTATCTGGAGAAACTAACAGTCAAGAATCTCAGGGGAAATGAGAGTGAGAAAGAAGGAAATCTAGAAGTACTAAATCTCAAACTATCCTACAGACCAGGAATCAATCCTGCCTGTGCCACCTGTGGGACCTAGGAAATATCACCTAAACTCTCTGGGTCTCAGTTTCCCCATCTGGAAAACAAAGGATGCAGTTAGATGGCCTCTTAGGTC
Source organism: Trichosurus vulpecula (assembly GCF_011100635.1). Classification (NCBI taxonomy): domain Eukaryota; kingdom Metazoa; phylum Chordata; class Mammalia; order Diprotodontia; family Phalangeridae; genus Trichosurus; species Trichosurus vulpecula. Next base: position 388,050,460 of record NC_050574.1, read on the forward strand.
CCTTCCAATACTATAATCTTAGGAGTCTGAGTTGGGGTAGAGAAAGAAGTATGAAGAAAACAGGTATAAATTATTTCTGGTTTATGATTAGAAAAAGAAATCATTTTATATGTATCCCTTATTAAAAAAAGAAAGATTAATTACAATCCGCAGCACAGCTTGGTAATAGAGCTTATTAAAATGGCTCATTGTCGAGTAAGGCAATCACTGTCCATACTGGTTTGAGGAACTCTTTAAGATGGGAAATAGACACAGCAGGGGAACACAGGAAGTTGTAGAGCTTCAGAGGTACGAGTGAGAAGATAAATTGGGTTGAGACATGGGAGGGAGAACAGTAATTAGAAAAGACAAGTAGGTCAAGGGATACTAGAGCTTATTCCATTACTGAGGGGGAAGTGAAACAGATGAGAAAGAGAGGCTGATAATCAAAGAAATGGACTCCCTTCCGTTGGTGTTCACTCCCCCACTGGCAACAACCTTGTTCAAAAATATAATGTGGAAAATGTGGTTCCTTGAAACATAACCTGTCATTTCTAAATGGAACAGAAAGGATCTTCTTCACTGGCATCAAAGTTCTAACTTGATATTCTGAATGATCCATGGTTTCATCTTTGGGGGCAGTTTTCATGGGCACAGACCTCAACTCCTTTTTATTTCTTTTGAAATAAATTATTGTTCAGTCCTTTTCAGTCATGTCATACTCTTCATGACTTTATTTTGGGTTTTCTTGGCAAAGATATTGGAGTGGTTTACCATTTACTTCTCTAGCTCATTTTAGATGTGAAAAAACTGAGTCAAACAGGGTTAGATGACTTGCCCAGGGTCACACAGCTAGCAAGTGTCTGAGGCCAAATTTGAACTCAGGAAGATGAGTTTTCCTGACTCTAGACCTGGCACTCTATTCACTGTGCCACCTAGCTGAAATAAATGATGGCCTGGTCTTTAGATAACAGACACACACACAGATTGCTACCAGGTCTATTCTCAAAGCCTTTCCAACATAGTAGGACAGCAAAATTCATATGCCTTTAACGTAGCCTTCAAGAGCTTAAAATCAACTGAACACCACAATGAGACATCATACTAGGACTTACCAGGAGGCAGAACACTAAATTAGACCTAAATTTCAAAAGGATAAGGGACTTAAAATCAAGGCAAATCCAAATCTCTGGGTCTTCAGCAATATTTTAAAACCTGTATGACTTAGGTGTGGTATACTAATACAATGTTATCATAGTGGACTTTTGTGATTGACATGTAGCTAGACTGAATTTTCTACTGGCAAACTACAGCACCAAAGCACTATGGCTTTATTGTATAAAAGTATTCCTAATAAAGGGGTGGCTAGTTGGCACAGTGCTAGAGTGCTGGGCCTCAAGTCAGGAAGATTTCCTGAGTTCAAATTTGGCCTCAGACACTTTCTAGCTGTGTGACCCTGGGCAAATCCCTTCACTCAGTTTGCCTCAGTTTCCTCATCTGTAAAATGAGCTGGAGAAGGAAATGGCAAACTATGCCAGTATCTTTGCCAAGAAAACCCAAATGGCATCATGAAGAGTTGGACACGATTCAAAATGACTAAATAACAACTTAGGAACTGAACTACCCAAAGACCTAGGACATAGCTTTTTCATCCTTTTAAGAGATGCATCACACAAGAGAAATCACAAATACTTTATACTTCATCATAGTACTTTACAGCATTAAGAGAACCGTCCTTGAATTAATCCAAAGATGGTTTAAAAAAACTTACACAAGAAATTTAAAGATATTTTTCCTAAATACAGCCTAGATTTTAAAATTACAGTCTAGTCTGTAATAACTTCACAAACTGTGTTTTATGTAATTCCATTTATGAAAACTGAAACAAAAAAGTCTGTTATCATTTATCCATTTTTAACCATCAACTTGTCATGTGACCAAGTTTACCCCACAAGGAATAAGGATAGTCACTAGATCTGTGTTTTCAATGATATAGTTAATTTCTGGATGAGAAAACTCTCTCTACCAATGGAAGTTATCTGAAAAATGAATTTTGAGATACCGTTAATTGAAGTTAGATAAAAAGTTATCTTCTCCCCCCAAAAATGTTGACATATTAAGAATGTGCTCCTAATTGGTGACAGTGGCAATAGTCACCACATTATTAATGGATTTCTCTCCTGTACCAACTTAGAGAAAAGAGCGCTTCTTAAAAGCCCTATTTTCTTAGCTACGGCAAAGGAAACAATAGTGATTTATAAGGGAAAGTAGATTACCATTCAATCAGAATCATAGCACTGTCTTGCTTACCGAGTAATGGGTATTTTCCACTGAAAGATCTTTGTCTTACAAAGTAATGAAACCTAGTTTTCTCAGTTATTCATTGTGAAAGAAGAAGCCACAGCTTGAGAATGAATTCGTAGGGGTGCCAAGAAGATTGAAATCTGAAATAACTGTCATCTACCAAAAGGTCGAAACTGCACAGTTAGCTGGATTCAGACTGCAGGAAGACAACTGAATGTCTTTAAAAATATTTCTCCCTGAGGACTGCCCGCACTGATTATCTTTAGCTCTTGTGAGGAAACTAGCTTGGTCAGAATGAAAATGGTGCCATTGAGAATCTGAGTCTGTAGACTTAATGTTGGACTTTGTGTCTGTAGACAAAGTTTTACTTGTGTGTTTTTTTAATTACATGCAAAATGGATTAGATGGAAGCTGCTTCTTGAAAAAAAAATGTGTACCTAAAGCTCTGCAGTTTTTACATACTTGTGAGGTACAAAATGTCTGTGCTTGTTAACAGCTTTGGCATATCTTCCAAAATAGGCATCAGTTTGGAAAGGCAGAAAAAGGAAAAGACCTTCTATAAATGTATTCAGGGCCAAATTGAGGAGAGGTGAGATTTTGACCTACCTTGTACCTAGTTCCATGGGTCTGTGAGGCAGCAGGATAGAAGGGAGACTCATCTAACCCAAAATACGCATTTCAGCCTGGAACACTTGCTAAATGCTGTTGTTGTTCAGTTGGGTGTGACTCTTTGTGACCCCATTTGAGGTTTTCTTGGCAAAGATCCTAGAGTGGTTTGTCATTTCCTTTTCCAGCTCATTTTACAGATGAGGAAACTGAGACAAACAGGACTAAGTGATTTGCCCAGGGTCACACAGCCTGATTTGAATTCAAGAAGTCTTCCTGACTCCAGGCCTGGCACTCTCTCCACAGCACCACCAATACACATAAAATCATCCTCATATCAATGAAGCAACAATACATAAGAATATATAGTGTATCTATACAGAATGCATATTGTACACCAGAAGTGACAAACTTACAGCCTGAAGGCCCAAACCAAATTAAAGAATAATTAGGAAATGTTTCCCAAAATAAATAAAAGTACAATACAATATAGATCATATTAATTTGTGGTTTTCTACATGTCTGCAGGAATCAATTTCTATCTGAGTTTGACAACACTGTTGTAATAAATGTATTAATATGTAATAATATGTATATACGCACATATATGTATGTATATCACTTTACATGTGTACATACCAGCTAGGTGGTACAGTGGGTAAGAACACTGGACTTGGAGTCAGCAAGATCTGTTTTCAAATCCTACCTCAGAAACTTTACTAACCATAGACCCTGAACAAGTCACTTAATATCTTTCGGCCTCAGTTTCCTCATCTATAAAACAGATGATAGCATCTATGTCACAGGGGCAACTTTAAAAACACTTTGGTAAGTATGCTTGCTTTCTCTCTCCATATATAAACATATATGAAGAAAGAAATCTATATTACATATGTGTATTATAGAATATATATTATATGTGGAGAGCGAAATGTAGACATATATAGACATTTCTATCTATATATTTCTATACACATATATATAGGTGCATATACACATATGCACATATAGATATATGGGCTGAAAGAGTACATGTGCACAATTAGATCTTTAAAGTTGCAAAGCACTGAACATATGTTTTCTCATTGGTTCCCCACAGCCCTCTGAGATAGATGCTAATACATATGTGTGTATCTTCATTTTTAGACACACACACAGAATAAGAGAAAGTAACACACATACACGTATCCAGATACTTCTTTTCGTTTCAGCAGGACTATTTTAGGCTATATGAATCTTCACTGCTCTGTTAGAATTTTCTTCCAGTGAAGGCATTTGTTCAAATGTAGCAAATACACTGTCAGTTTCCCATTCAGGAATAAACTCTCTTGCCTTGTACAGCTACATCTGACACCTTGTGTCAATCTGTTTGTTTGGTTTTTTTTAAGTTTGAGAAATATATGTCATCACATAAATCCACAGGAAACTGAAGGTAGTTTTAGTGAGGGTTTCTAGGCAACAATAGGTAGAAAATAAAATATTTTCTACCTGTAAAAAAAATGGCATTGTATAAATTAATGCATTCCCCTGAAACCTATCCAAGCTAGGCTTAAAACTGCCACTTTCTTCAATTAATCTTCATGTATTTCAAGACCTCTGACCCTTCTAAACACCTTTTCTGGACAAGTTCATCAATGTTTTCCCAAAAATGTGGCAATAAGAACATATTTCAGATATGACCCACCTAGGGCAGATGAGGGCAGGACAGTATCACTTTTTCCCTTCTATACACTGTGCCTCAACTAATGGAGCCAAAGATTGCATTGCCTCTCTTGTCTGCTATATCACACTTGTTGACTTATACTAAGATAGCAATCTAATTAAAACCCCCAGATTTTCTTCGCTTCATATGGTGTACTGCCATATCTTCCTTATTCTGTACTTCCACAGCTGATTATTTCTAACCTAAATATAGGAGTTTCAAGGAGGCAGCTAAGTGGCTCAGTGGTTAGAGTGCTAGGCCTGGAGTCAGGAAGACCTGAGTTCAAATTTGGTCTCAGGCACCTACTAGCTGTGTGACCCCGGGCAAGCCACTTAACCTCTGTTTGCCTCACTTTCCTCATTTGTAAAATGAACCAGAGAAGAAAATGACAAACCACTCTAGTGTCTTTGCCAAGAAAACTCCCTGGGCAGAATGGCCCATGGGGTCACAAAGAGTCAGAAATGACCGAACAACAACAAATAGGACTTTCAATTTATTTCTTCTTAATTATATTAGATCTGACCTGTTGTTCTGCCTTACTGATCTTTTTAGATGCCAACCCTTCCATCTAATATATTAGCTGTCTATCTGTCCCAGCTTCACATCATCTGCAAATGCAGTAAATAAGCCATCTAATCCTTCATCCAGTCATCAATAAAAATGTTAAAACATCACAAGGCCAAGGAGAGAGCAAACACTGTATTCTGCTAGCAACTTTCCCCCAGATTGACCTTGAGCCATTAATTGATACTCTTTGGGTCTGGTTGGTCAATCAGTGCAGAATTCACTTAGTTGTACATGCAACAAACAATTCTCCATTCTGTCTAAAAGAATATCAAAGAGGCTTTTCTCAAATTCCTTGATGAAATTCAGGTATACTTTGTCTTTGAAATTCCTCTGATTTACCAGTCTAGTAGACATACCGCACCCTGCCCCCCCAAAGGAGGTTAGTCTACCACTACCATAATTTGTTCTTGATAAGCCCATGCTAGTTCCTAGTGATTAGTACTTCCTTTTTTTTTTAAGGACTTACAAGTCATCCCCCATAATTATGCATTTTAAAATTTTACCAGGAATCAGGATCAAGCTTCTCTTCCCATGGTTGGAAAATCAAGGCAATGTTTGCCTTTTCTCTCCAGCATTGATCTTATCCTTTGTATTATCTTTCTCTCAGTCCAATATAGCTAAGACCTTCTTGTTGTCCTTGTTCTCACTGACTGCCATCCTCAGCTCATTTTGCCTAGCTCATTCTGGGCTATAGACCTCTTGACATTCTCATAGAACCATGCCAGGTTTTTGTATCTGTCTTCAGTGATCTGCTCTTGCTTCCATCTTCTATACATGTCTCTCCTTAATCTGAGGGGAGGAAACAAGCATTTATTACATGACTACTATGCACTGAGCACCATGCAAGTATAATCTCATTTGATCCACACAACAACTCTGGTTGGTAGATACTGTTATTTTCCCCATCTTATAGGTGAGGAAACTCAGGTAGTCACATACAGCTAGCAAATGTCTGAGGCTGAATTTGAACTCATATCTTCTTTATTCTAGGCCCAGTGCTCTATTCAGTAGGCCCCACCTCCAGTTTGTCCTGGACTTCAATAACTCTGGAAGAAAGAGTAAGGTGGACAACTTTGTGCAGTTCTGCTTCTCTTAAATCCAGTTCACGGGCAAATCAAGACATCGCCCGTGATGTCATTGGAACTCTTTGAAAACAAAGGACAAACAAAACTACCTCTGGGGAAATTGAACAAATTCTGTGTACCTGTTCTGATTTCTTTAGACCGTTCTCCCTTGTTTTCTTCAGAAAACTCATTGATGTTTTTAGGTTTCTAGAGCACATCCCACCCTATACCAACTTCTTCCTACAAATCCCACAGCTGAGTAGGAAACCTGGGTCTTATAACCCCCAAATCCAGTACTTTTCCCCTTCTACTTTTCTATCCCTAGAGGAGGACATGATCCAAGGAAAAACTATCTGAGCTAAACCTAGAAAAATATTACAACATGAATGGTTGATCCCTGGTTCTCTCAGACTCCTGTTTCTGCTCCCTTCTCCTCTCTTTCACCCACCACACTCCTAATGCTCTTCCCTCCTTTCCTCTGCTCTCAGGAGAGATTCTTATAAACTTATTCATGTTGATGAGAGGCAGTATTGCCTTTATGTCAAGAAGATCTGAGTTCAAATCCCATTTCTGACATATGCTGTGCCACCATATACAAGTAAATCACTGAACTTTTTTCTTTTTTTTCTTTTTGACAGGGCAATTGGGGTTAAGTGACTTGCCCAAGGTCACACAGCTAGGAAATGTGTCAAGTGTCTGAAGCCGGATTTTAACTCTGGTTCTCCTGACTCCAGGGCCAGTGCTCTACTCACTGCACCACCTAGCTGCCCCTATAACTGAACTTTTCAATGCCTTACGTGTTGAACTCCTAGACACTACAAGTTGTAGGGCAGCTACCAATTTGCACCTTTTCCTCATTTTCTGTCCCCTGTACTATAGATGTCACAGATGGAAGAAACCTTAAAGGTCATTTACTGTAACCCCTTTGTTTTACAGATGAGGAGACAGATCCAAAAAGCTTAAATAAATGATAGGATTGCAGATTTGGAACTGGAAGGGACCTCTTAAAGGTCATGTAGTCCAACTCCTTCATTTTACAAATGACAAAACCAAGGCCCGAGGAGTTTAAATTGCTTGCCTTAGGTTTCATAGGTAGTAAGTGCCACAAATAGAATTTGAACCCAGTTCCTCATCTGTAAAATCAACTGGAGGAGGAAATGACAAATCACTCCAGTATCTTTGCCAAGAAAACCCCAAACGGGGTCATAAAGAGTTGGACACAATTGAAACAACTGAACAACCACAACAAGAGCTCTTAACCTACGGTTCATGAATCTGTTTTGGCAGTGGATAGGGTACTAGGCCTGAAATCAGAAAGACTCATCTGCCTGAGTTCAAATCTGGCCTCAGACACTTAATAGCTATATGACCTTGGGCAAGTCCCTTAATCTTGTTTGCCTCAGCGTTCTCATCTGTAAAATGAGCTGGAGAAGGAAATGGCAAACCACTCCAGTATCTTTGCCAAGAAAACCCCAAGTAGGGTCATGAAGAGTTGTACACGACTGAAATGACCAAACAACAACAGCTATGTGTCAGGTACTGTGCTAAGTACTTTACAATATTATATCCAAAATCTATCCAAAGATCTTCTTTCACTAGGATACCTATATGTCTCTATATGTTGTTGTTATCAACTCATTTTTTCAATTGTGTTCAACTCTTTGTGACCACATTTTGGGGTTTCCTTGGCAAAGATACTGGCATGGTTTTCTTCTTTTCTTACTTCCTGAAACCAATGCCTCTTCTCCTATGGTTTCTGTGTTGCCTTCTCTATGGAATAATCAAAATGTGAATGTTGTAAAGAAGGAATAACACAAGCTGTCAAGTACTACCTTCATCCTGACCTTCATCACCTGTCTCCTAGATTATTTCAAAGGCTTAATTGATCTCCCTGCCTCAAGTCTTTCCCCATTCTGATTCATCCTCCGTGGTGCTGCCGAAGTGATTTTTCTTAAATCCTGATTGGACAGGTCAGCTAGGTGAACAGTGGTTAGAGCACTAGGCCTGGAATCAGCAAGATATGAGTTCAAATCTGGCCTCAGACATTTACTAGCTGTGTGACCTGGGCAGGTCGCTTAACCTCTGTCTCAGTTTCCTCATCTGTGAAATGAGCTGGAGAAGGAAATGGCAAACCTCTCCACTATCTCTGGCAAGGAAACCCCAAATGGGGTCACAAAGGAAAACCACTGAACAATAACATGTTGAAGCAAATGTATGGTCCACAAAGCCATATTTCAAGTCACAGGTTATTTTTTCAAGCTATTATTTCCTTGCTACTTAGTTAAGGAAACTAGATATGTAAACATTGTCATTAAGAAACACTTTTCTTAAAAGGTATGCCTGCCTATTAATTTTAGAAGGGAAAGGTAGTAGGTACTTAAAATACTTATTTAATGAATGAATGGTCTGTTAAATGCTAAAAAGCAAACCAGGAACCAAGTGGTATGTTCTGAGCAAAAAAATGTTGAGTGTGCAATAAAGATTTACCATCTCCAGAGAAACAGTATGGCATAGTCAGCAGGGGTAGGGAACCTATGGCCTTCCAAGTCCTCAGGTGAGGCCTTTTGACTGAGTCAAAGTTTTACAGAACAAATCCTTTTATTAAGGGGACTTGGTCTGTGAAATTTGGATTCAGTCAGAGGGCTGCACTTGAGGACCTAGAAGGCCATATGTGACCTCAATAATGCAGGTTCCCCACCCCTGGTGTAGTGGATCAAAAGGCACTTTGAAGTCAAGAAGATCTAGGTTCAGAATCTGCCTCTGAGATTTACTGTGTGACCATGGACAAGTCACTAAACTCTCAAACCCTAGACAATCCTCTAAGACTGTAAATTACTGAGAGGTTGACAGTCTGTGTCAGTAGAGGAAGTTTACAAACCATGGCATGATGGAAAGAATCAGGAGACCTAAGTTCAAATCCAGTCCCAGAAATTTGCTAGCTGTGTGACCCTGAGAAAGTCACATGATCATTATGCCTCAGTTTCCTCAACTGTAAAATGAAGACAATAGTGCTTACTTCCAAGGGTTGTCATGAGGCTCAAATGACATAATATATTTGTAAAGAAAATGTTTGTTTCCTCCTTCCTTCCCTCCCTCCTGCCTTTTTGTCCTTTCTTTTTTTCCTTCCTCTCTCCCTCCCTTCCTAACAAAATCACAGATCCAAGCCAAGAAAAAAATACCCTCCCCAAAAAAGCCAGACAGATTTAAATTTTTGTGCTGATCATAGAGGTAATCATCTTCTCTCTCTCTCTCTCTCTCTCTCTCTCTCTCTCTCTCTCTCCTCTGTCTCTCTCTCTCCTACCTCTCTCCCCTCTGCTCTCTCTCTCTCTCCCCTCTGCTCTCTCTGTCTCTGTCTCTCTGTCTCTCTCCCCTTCCCCCCCCCCCATTTCTGGCCATTCCAAATAGGCTAGCTTGATATCTTCATTGTACTTTATGTCTTTGATACCTTTGCATCTTACAATAAAACTAAAAGCTACCTAAAATAAATTCATAAGGGTCTCACTCCAAAGTCTCTCAAATCTTCCCAAAGCAATATGTATAATGATATAGAGGGTATAGATGGAACAATGCAGCTCACTACAAAAAGTCACATCGAAAAGGGTAGAGGACTTTATCAAATAACCTTATGAATCTGCCCACAGAGAAAAATATGCCACCCCCAGCATCAGCCACTGGTGTCTCAGAGGGCCATTCACTGCCACCCTGGATTACTCTAGCCAGGCAGAGGCGTCGGGGGTCCCGGGAACAACAGCAGCCGAGCAAGGAGGAAAAGCCTGCAACACCAGCCACAAAGTCAGACACAGAAAAGCCAAGTGAAGACCTGGACAGAAAAGAGGTGCTTATAGCTATAACTGTTATCCTTTTCTTTCAGTACTATAGAAAAGCAATGTATACACCAGCAGCACCGTAGTAAAGGCATATAAGGTGTGATCACTTCTGGTGCCTGAAATGACAGGTGTCCCGTGACTCTGTGGGCACTCAAAGCATAATGTGGTAACTGAGTTACCAAATTATAGCACCCATTATGATTAAAAAAAAAAACCTCAACTCCCTGGTTCTGTGGGAGATGGACACGGAAACTAATTTGGCCACCAAGTTACTGAATTGTAGCAACCATATTGATTAAAAAAAAATAACACAAAACCAAAACCAACTCAGTGCCTGTGTGGTAAAGTGTTCACTGAATGCATGATTTGCATTCATTTGGGGGGAAAACCCACAAACCTGCCCCCTTTCTCTCAATGAGTCAGAGATCTGAGAGTGATTCACTTAGGCAAAGAGGAGTCAAATCTCTCACTGCCTCCCTGTTGCCTAGGCAACGACGCTTGGCATCTGGAGAAATGAAACAAGGTTAAAAATAACTTCTCAGTTTGACGCCTGGTGACAATGTCAACAGCTCCATTCTGGCTCCTTGCACGGTGATAAATGAGACCCGAATGCTCCTGGTGGCACGGGCTTCATGCTGGGGCCTCCGCTGAGAAGAGCTTCTGATTGGCTGCTGATTATTCCTCACACTCGGCTCCTGGGTTGGGAATTAGAGGTTCATCTTTGCATTCCGGAATGGAAGCTGTTCTTTCCAACCCAAGCAGCTGGGTTGGTAAGGGCAGATTTTCCCCTAATAGTCTCAAATTCATTTCTGGGCTGACATGTTAAGATAAGAAGCATTTGAAATTGTGTATTAATGATGAGGTTGACAGATTGAGGAGGACCTAGTTTTATATTTCCACTTAAAATCTCAGATTGAGAAGTTGCATGTAAACCAGGGGCACAGTTATAAGGGTGTTTCAAAAATAAACATGTAGACTATATAGACATACATCTGTGATTTCTTAGCCTACTTTTGTAATACCTGGGGTTGTAGCCAGTAGTCCATTCAGTAGAGTGTGGTAGAAGAAGTACAGGATTTGAGATCAGAATCTCCTAGATTCTGTTCCTTATCATCTGTGTTACCTTAGACAAATCACTTACCTTCTTGGGGCTTTAGTTTCCCATCTTTAAAATGAGAGAGATTGATTACATGACCTCTAAAATCCCTTCCTGCTTTAAATCTATGATACTAAGTATCATGTATTTCTTCCAATAATTCTGACTTTAAAATGAAGTATCTGCCACCCGAGTAGGGCATGATGTGGCAAAAAGTCAATGAATAATGATAGAATGTCATGAAAAAGGTGTAAGACATTAACCTAGGCATTAAGTTCTGAAGGTCAGTGAAATGGAAGAAAAGTCAGAACAAACAAGACTTTGTCACCCCTCACTGGCTGTGTGACCTTGGGAAAGTCACTTCACCTCTAAAATGAAGGGATTGAATTAGGTAAGTGATCTCTAAGGTCTGAAGAGCTGACTTTAAAGTACCAGCTATCTAAGGAAAGCTATAGATGGCTTATTTTATTCTGAGGAGAGGAACAGCATGTTTCCTACAATGATCCTGTCAGATTTGCTTCGGTGGTATGGGGGAGGGTGGAAAAGAGGAAGAGACAGACAGGAGAATTATTTAACCTCTCTGTGCCTAAGGCAGAGCCCTGAAATTTATCTCTGAAGAAATAGACAGGTTGCCATTCATGTAAAGTAGAAAGGGTTCCTAAAAATAGGAGTCCTCCACGAAGAGGAAATCACAGGGTCCTTGTATATTGGGCCATATTTGCGTGTATGTTTAGTTGCCCCATCTCTGGATCACAAGTGACATTATTAATATTCGCCCTTTTTAAATCTCTCCATAGGAGCGCATTAAGCAACAAGCTGACTTTGTCCGTAGCAAATCTTTCCTGGTGCAGCCAACTAAAACTGCTGAAGAACAGAAGCCAAGAGCAAAGCTGAACCTCAAAGAAGGACTTCATCGAGGCATTTCACTTTCCCATCAGAACCTGGGTATGAAAAATCTCTCTAACATTATGAGAAAGGGCTGTGGTCTAGTTCTGGCAATTTTATTTCAAGCAGTTCTGTCATCTTAGCACACTGATGTGCATTCAGGCATTCACACATGCTTCCCCCTCCCCCACCCCCAAACAAAATAAATTGTTTATGTGATCCTGTTTGATGCTCTTCACAATTATTGCTCGATAAAAATAAAATTTCTCGGAAGGAATACGTGTCCTATCAAGGACCTCACTGGCCATTGTTAAAGTAATAGAAGTGGTTTGCAGTGGATTGGCAAGCTCCCCATTCAAGTATTTTTTTTTTCTTTCCCAGCAGCTCAATCTCAGGTGATGACTGAGAAAGAACTGAACCAGCTAAAGAGGGCCAGTTATTCCAGCGCAGATCAGCCATCCTGGATGGAACTTGCCAAAAAGAAGTCTCAAGCCTGGAGTGACATGCCCCAGATTATAAAATAGGGTGACTCATAGCTGATTTTAAAAAAAAAAATCACCTCTTTGACAAGTTAATAACCCACTTAATGAAACTGCTAGTTAGCCATGGCACAGGATCTGTGAAACTTGAGAGTGATTTTATCATCAAGTTAGGAGTGGGGGAAATGTGCAGTAAAAGGATGGTCAATGAAACGACTCTATTCTTGGGCCAGAGTTTACCAAAAACTTTGAAGTGATAAATGCTTGGAATAGGACACCTGGGAAGTCATCCAGATTCCATTTCTTATGGGCCAGTAGGAACAAATGTGGATTTTTTTCCCCTTAAATTCCTTTTGTAATATAGATGCTGCTGCTTGAGGGGAGGGCAGGCTGTCTCAAGTGAAATGTGGGCTAGGAAATTAGACTTCTTTGCAAGGCTAGAATAGAAATAGTTTCATGAATATCATGAATATGTCCTTCCATCTGAGAACAAGCCATTGCCTTTGGATACCCCCTGATCCATGGGTCATATTTTCTCTATTCATGTTTATGACCAAGACTGACATTGACTTTGGAACCAAGAGTGTTCTTTTCAAAAGCAAAGGATGTGAACTAATTTATTTTCATGAAGATAAATCCATATGGAGATTAAAGGGGGAGAGGGAGAGTGAGAGAGAGACAGAAAGACAGAGAGAGAGAGACAGAGAGAGAGAGAGAGAGAGAGAGAAAGACAGAGAGAGAGAGAGAGAGAGAAAGCGAGTGAGCCACCCAGATAATGTCATCTATTCAGAAAAAAGAATTTTTAAAGATGTTTTTCACCTGACATCAGTGTCCTTAGCTACTGCAGGACTAAAAAGCAGTCTGTTTAATAAACGAATAAAAACATAGCCTCTGTTAAATGGTAAATGTTCTGGTTTTCAGTAATGGCTGGGATAACTATAAATACAGGTCAATTTAATCTACAAAACAGATCCTGATTTTTTTTTTTGGAGGGGCAGGGACAATCAGAAAAGTAACCTAATCAGTTTAGGTTGACATATTGAAAAGAGATGCTTTTTCTAAGACAGCGATAGCGAGAGCGCGCGAGAGTGCGCTCCTCTAATTCATCATTATACGTAAACATTCCCATCAAAACCCAGGTCATAAATACAATGCCCAGGATGAGCTATAGCTATTGCTACTTCATTTGGTTAATAGAATACATCATGAGCCAAAGAAAGAGAGGACAAATAGCATTAGTCTCAGAATTGTGTCTATGTATTATGATCTAAATGCATATATGTCAGTTTTTCAAGGAACATTTCCAAAGCCTTTCCTTTGAACAGGAAGATCTTCATGGGGATATGTGTATATAGCCAGCCAGGGACACCCTGCCATTGGGATCAGAACAATCTCTTCATGTATTACAGTTTGAATTTATTTGTGCCCTAAGGCTGACTACATTTATTGTATTTGAATCCTCATGAATAATTCTTTTTTCTCCCCCAGCCCCTGAGATTACAAAGTAAAATTAAGCAGGTCTGCCTTAAATAAGCTCAAAATAAGAAATACCTGATATTGTAATGAGGTGTGACTCTTTTGGGAATGCTTCACAAATGATTATGCAAAGCCCTAAGATACACACTTTTTTTTTTTTGAGCTGAGAAAACCATTGTCCATTAACACTTGCATCCAGGATTCCTCCTATCAGCAGAACATCAAGTTATTGGCAATGTAAAAGGTAGAACATGCCTTATTCTGCGGTTGCTAATAATCTCTGGGTATCAGTACTGAACTTCATTCTCCCTGTTGTCTAAATCCTTTCCTGAGCCTGAATTGGGAGGTTAGGGAAGGTGCATTAACCCTTCAGGCTACTGGAAGAATTAAATGCTGGTACCTTTTCATTTTAGTTAATATACCAGGCTAAGTTTGGGCAAGAGTCACTGTGGCGTGGTGGCCCCTGCTATTGTAGCAGTATGTCAGTGGTTGCAAGGTATATAGTGAGATGACAGTGTTACATAATGGATAGAGGCCAGAATGTGGAGACAGAGCTCCTGGGTTCAAATCATGGCTCTGTTTCTTTTACTACCTGTAAGATCTTAGAAAAATCATTTAACCAGGGCATCTCTGTGTCTGTTTCATTATCTATAAATAAGTGAGTTAAATTAGAGGTTCACTAAAGTCCCTTCCAGCTTCAAAAGCCCTTCTGCCTACTTGTGAGAAGCCTAGGATCTTGCCTAGTATTTGGAGAGAGTAGTAGAAGATCTAAGGTAGTAGCAGCCACCTGAGTGTGACACTTATGAATGACACAAAAGTTATGTTCCTCCAACTGGAAGATGACAGGTAGTACATTAAATGACAGAGCTGAGTCTTAACAGAGTCTTAACAGGCTGGAACAGTTAGTAAACCAAAGATCGCTCATAAGATAAAATTTAACAGGGACGAAGATAAAGTCCAATACTTGGGTTGAAGAAATCAGTTGTATAAGTTCAGTGTGAGGGGGGATATGGCTAGGAAGCAGCAGTTTATGTGAAAAGAAAGAAAAAAGTCCTGGGAATTTAGTGAACTAAATCCTGAATATGAAGTCACAGAGTGGCCGAAATGCCTATTTTATAACATGACTGCCTCAGTGCACTACTGTGGTCCCCAGCCATTGGCCAGGATGATACCCTACTGACCACGAGCATATGTGAGTAACTTGGAGAAATTAGTTGCTTAATAATGTTTGCTTTGGCCAGTTTTGCCTGCATCGGGACTTCTTAGAAACATTCAGTAGTGTGTAGAGAGCTGATGTCAGACTTCTGAGCACCTGGAGTATTGCATGTGGTTTTGATGATCCTGCCCACTCTCACTTGAAATGCTCACCCCTGTGTAGAGGACCCATTGATTCAAAGACCTAACGTCGTGGACTTGGGCTGCAGTTGCTAAGGTCACATCACATCTGAATCACTGCTAAGTGGTTTTACCTTCTCATGCATGCCTTAGTCAAGTGTGAATGCTGTACATGGTTTTTCTTTAGCTTGGTTTGTATATTATTATTGTTGTTTTGTATTAGGAGGTGACACTATATGTGGTATTATTTTGTGGCAGTCCAGATCTCTCTCAAAATACCAATGCAGTCTGCATGACATCAAGTAAGTGTCTAGCATCTCCTTTAATTTACATCTGCAGCTCTTGCCAGCATGGCCCGTGGCTCCCCATCTTAACTGCACCAAGCAGTCACAGTATCTCACCTCATTGAAGAACTTTTTCCAAGGGATTCTATTAATGAAAATGGAAATTGGAATAACTATTCAACTGTTCTTTCCCTCTCTCCCCACCCCCTTTTACTAGCACTTGAATATCGGAAAAAGCAGCTGGCATTGGATCCAGGCTCCGGCCTGTACTTCTCCTTAGCCATAATTTTGCTGGATAGTGACCCTGAGGGCTTTCACTTTCCTCATCTGTCTCATATTGGTGACCTACTTCATGAGAGGAGCTGAGTAATCAGGATGATTGTAAAGTACTTCATAAGTGCTTTATGCTTTCAGAAAGAGGAGGTCTCATTGATGTGGATGTTCAGGGAGCTCTCAGCTGAGGCCAGATTTTAAAGGGTCATGTTCAAAGGATGGTACAGAGGGCACGTAGCCAAGGATGAATATGAAAGCATCATAGGCTTGCCTGCAGAAATAGTGTCCAGAAAACTAAAGCCCATTTGTGAACTGTGGCTATCCAAAAATGCTATAGGCTAACAAAAAGGGCTTTGAAAAAATGTGTAAGTTGGAGACAGGGGAAAAAAGAAACGAGAAAGATAGGCCAGTGATCTAAGGTAAAGAGGAAGATTGAAACAGATAAAGAAAAAAAAATTAAACTTCTGCTTCTTTCTTTATAAAGAAGTTGTTGTTTAGTCATTTCTGACTCTTTGTAACGCCATTTAGGGTTTTCTTGACAAGGATACTGAAGTGGTTTGCCATTTCCTCCTCTAGCTCAGTTTCCAGATAAAGAAACATAGGCAAACAGGGTTAAGTGACTCACCCAGGGTCACACAGCTAGTGAGTGTCTGAGGCCAGATTTAAACTCAGAAAGATGGCCCTGACTCTAGGCTCAGCATTCTATCAATTGCACCACCATCCTGCCCTCCATAAGGAAGAATGATTCTCAAACTAGAGAATGGGAGGGGGAAAAAAAGTTAAGAGGGAATTGAAAATCCAGATAAATGAAGAGATAGTAAGAGAATTTTGAATTGTATCAGTTTGAGCCATCAATCCCAAACCAATCACATTCCAAGTTTGAATGTGCGATGGCTATGCTATGTAGACTAAAGCATCAAAAGAGCAAAGGATGGAGAATATTGAACTGTAGGTAATTTCATTCAATGTCTGTTCATGGCGATAGCTAGCATTTATATAGCACTTGGAGGTTTGCAAAATGTCCTGCAGATGTTTGGTCCTCACAACTCTCCCACAAGTTAGATGCTATTATTATCCCCACTTTACAGGTGAGGAAACTGAGGCTGAGATAGGTCGAATGACTTGCCCAGGGTCACTCCTCTAGTAAGTGTCTGAGGTTAGATTTGAACTCAGGTTTTCCTGACTCCAGATCTAGCACTATTCATTGTGCCACCTAGAAAGGAAAGCAGTAAACACCAAGAGCCAGTGGGTTTTTCAGTAACAATTTATGTCTAGCCTCATTTCATTCTCAATTAAGCAACAAGCATTTCATTAAGGAGCAGCTGTGTTCAAGGAACTGTGCTGGTGATACAAGGGCAAAAATGAAAGCCTCTCTGCCCTCAAGGAGTTTACATTCTTGAGTGTGTTAATGGATAGGTAGAACAGGGAACAGGCAACTAGGTGACTCAGTGGATAGAGGATAGCCCTGGAGTCAGGAAGACCTGAGTTCCAAACCAGTCAGAAGCACTAGCTGTGTGACCATGAGCAAGTCACTTAACTCTGTTTGCCTCAGTTTCCTCATCTGTAAAATGGAGATAATAATAGCATCTAACTTGTGGGATCGTTGTGGATATGGCAAACCACTAGACCATCTCTGCCAAGAAAACCCTAAATGGGGTCAGGAAGAGTTGGACACCACTAAAACAACTGAACAACAATAAAAGAACAAGGACAGCATGGATGCGGTGTGGACTTAAGCAAATCATTCTAAAATGAGCTTGGAAAATGCTTTCTGAACTAGTTGAACAACATGATTCGAAGAGCTTTATAATTAGCACATTGCTCAGGAATAGGGTTGTCAGTGGAGACCTTGTGGAGACTGGTAGAGTGGGATCTGGTGAGTTCAACAATTTTTTTTCTGTGGTGTGACCTAGATAAAGTCCTTTTTGTGATAGCACATGTTTCAGCTTTGCTGATTAAAGCTAGAAGGGCTTGCTAATATGTCCAATGGCATGATTATCATCCAAAGAGATCTTGAAAGAACACTAAACTTGAAAGAAATAGTAGGCTGAAGCTAATAAAATGAAATTGAAGAAAAATAGATTTCATTTTCTTTACCTGGATGTAAAAAAAAAAAGAATAGTACAAAAGTTTAGAAGAGTTGGTGTGGCATAATTGATAGCTAATCGGAACCAAAGTCAGCAAGATGTGGGTTCAAGTCCTGCTTCTCACACATACTGGCAGCCTGACCCTGGGGAAGCCCCCTAATCTCTTACTGTCCCAGGCAGATACTATCCTTAGACATTTTTTTTATTTCTTGAGACAAAAAGGTAGTAATCTGCATGAGTAGAGGGAGTTTTCTCACTGGGGACTTCCCTGTTGCAACAAAATCAAAGGTCAATTTTTTTTTAAATGTAACTGGAAAGCAGTTCACACGAAATACGCCAACGGGCCATAAGTTCAATATGAGTCATCACAGTATGACGTGATGTCCCAAAAAGTATCCTGTCCAGTGAGGCAGATGGTAACCTCTCTAGAGTCTGCCTTTTGGGGATGATGTCTGCCCTGGTCGGTTCTAGGTATCACATTTTTGGAGGGAAATTCACAAACTGGAATCCCTCATCCAATGGAGACCAATCAGAATAACAATGAGATTTAACATCATGAACTAGATGAAGCAACTGGAAGAACTGGAGATGTCTAGCCTGAGAAAAGAAGATGTGACACAGGAAATTGGGGGAAGGAAGAGAGCTGCCTTCAAATATATAAAAGGGCTTTCATGTTAAAAAGTTCCAGTGTATTTTTAGACTAACTCTCCTTGAGCAGAACTAGGAGCAATGTGGGTCAAAGGTGTTGAAAGGGAAATGTTGACTTAATGTAAGGAAACATTTGCTAGCAATGAGACTTCTTCAGAAGTGGAATGGACTGCTTGGATTTGGCCTTTCTAAGCTTTGGCTTTTGCAATTTGGGGGATTGTTTAAAAAAATTCCCAAATTGCTGATTCCCTGAGCATTTCTACTTTTCCTCTTTGGTTTCAAATAGCTTGTTTACCTCCCGGGTAATTACTTGGTATCTTGTTCTGGTGATATTGCATGATTTAAATCCATGGGGGTCAGCAGACTTGTAGCCATGAAGACTTCTACCAGCATTGATGCAGTCTTCTTTTATTGGTTGCTTTGAGAATTCTTCAGGACTGGGCACATTCTGTGCATAAGTCTTCAAACAGAGCTTTAAAAGAAAAAAAAAAGCAGTCTTTCCAGTTAAATCATAACCCCCTTACACTCCCACCCTTTGCCTATTTGCTGTGGTCCTACCTTGGTATTTTTTTCCTCCCAGGCTTTTATTGTACAGAAGGACTAAGATCTATTATTCAGAGAGATAGCTAGGGAGGAATGAATAGAGAGAATTATCGCCATAGCCTGCTGGTGGGTCTGCCTGCTACAAGTCTCTCCCTGATCCAATCCATCTTCCATTCAGCCACTAACGTGATTTTTCTAAAATGCAGGTCTAATCATGTCACGTCGTTTACTCAATAATTTCCAGTGGCTCTCTATTGCCTCCACAAGAAAATACAGAATTCTCTGTTTGGCATTCAAAGCCCTTCATAATCTAGCCCCCTTCTACTTTTCTAATCTTTTTACACCTCACTTCCAAATATGTGCTCTTTGATCCTGTGACACTGATCTCCTGGCTGTTCCACAAACGATACTCTATCTCTCTACCCTGGGCATTTTCTCTGGCTGTCCCCCATCCCTGGAACACTCTCCCTCCTCTGATTTGACTACTGAGCATCCTGGCTTCCTTTAGGTCCCATATAACATTCCCACTTCTCCTACAGGAAGCCTTAATTCCTATAGGAATTAACCCCTCTTAATTCCTCTTAACCCCTCTTAATTCCAGTGCTTTCCCTCTTTTAATTATTTTTAAATTATTTCCTGTTTATCCTGTCTATAGCTTTCTTCACATATATTCCACTGCATGTTGTCACTCCCATTAAACTATAAGGTCCTTGAGGGCAGGGACTGTTTTTTGCCTCTTTTTGTGTCCTCTGCGCTTAGCACAGTGCCTGGCACATAGTAGGCGCTTAATAAATGTTTATTGATTGATTGATATTCACCTAGGACATAAGTCAAATGGCACGTTGTGTACAGACTTGTTTAAAGTCGCAGCAACTTTCTGGTACCTGGAATGTTGTATTTCTATTACTAAAGAAGATAATAGATTTAGAGTTTGAAGGTTTAAAAGTCATCTAGTTCAAGTCTTCTACCTTATAGTAGAGGAAATTGAGCCATTTATTGCTTAATGTTTAAGCACCTGCAATGGTTCAAACCCATGATTTTGCTGGTATAGGGGAAGGTTCCTCTTTCAATGAAAAATTGTCTTGGACACTGAGATACTAAGTGACTTGCCAGGGTCACACAGCCAGTATGTGTTCAAGGCAGGATTTGAAATTAGGTCTTCTTGAATTTGAGACCAACTCTCTTTACTACACCAAAATGCCTTTCAACCAGAAAGGACTAAAACAAAATTCAGACCTCAGAGTTGATGAGGTGATTCTGTCCTCCCTAACGTGTAGCCAGGAACACAGTACGCTCCATAGCTTTTACAAAATCTTTCAGCTTAAAAACTTCAAAAATGGCTTTGACAATTAAAAGGTCCTTCTCCAAGGTATATTAATGCCTCATGACCGTACCCTTAAGCATTCTTATCTCAACCACTAGGGTCATTTTTTCATAGTAAATTTAAACTCCAGTCAATAAACATTATTTATATTCCATACTTTCCCTCATTCCCAGTTTGGAGTGTTTTGGTCTTTAAATTCTACCATTTCTCATAGTCACTATTTTATTATTTGATTGTAGAACTGTTATTTACAATTTCTATTTTCTCAGGCCCGTCTCAGTTCTTTTATTTTAAGATATTTTTCTGATATTTATCGTGCAAGATATAAAATAAAAACTTGATTATCATTCTTTCATGTCAAGGAAGACTGGGCTTTAGGTTGAAAAAAATCACTTTGGAGACACTATGATCCAAAAGACAAACCAGGAGATCCTCTTTCTCTAACTCTCATGTGGAAATATGAGAGAAAATCACTTTAGTAGCAAAAAAAAAAAAAAACAATGTGAGCTGAGATTTACAAGAATGAAAGGTCTCTGGTATGTAGATATGTCCTTAGCCCAGAGTTCAAGGTTAAAGCCATTTGGAGTACATATTGAGGTGTACAAAAGTCTGGACTTGTTTTTGTTTCTTTTTCTGTGCATATTGAACTAATGATCAATAGTTGACACAATCAGATTCCCTAAGCTTCAGGGTAAGTGTATTTTTGCCCATTGCTGTAGATCCAGAAGCTGATTTTGACTGTAATGTAGCCCTAAGCCAAAACAAATGCTTCCACTCAAACCTAGAACAAATAACCTAGGATGTTAACATGTGAGCACTAGCTCTGGTTTGCACACATAAACTCTCCTGTAGCCCATAAAATGGATGGAGCAGAAGTAGAAAAAGGGCAGAGAAAAACCCAAATGCTACCTAATCCCACTCCTTACTTCTATATTGATGCAATGGAAAGAATGCTGCATTTGGAGTCTTGTGTGGAAATCTCTTCACTGACATTACCTGTGTTACCTGAGACAAGGCATTTTGTTCACTTATAAAGTGGAAAGGTTGGAGTAGACGGCCTCTAAGTGCTGTTCTAGCTTTAGAACTGTTCTCCATAGCAGGGGTGTGTGTGTGTGTGTGTGTGTGTGTGCGCGCCCCTGTGCGTGTGTGCACGTGCGCACTCGTGCATGCAAGCAGTGTATTGTATGTTATTTTGTTTCCTTTTGTTTTTAAAGAGAGCTCATCTTTTTAAGACAGTCAAAGAAAGTAGAGTCAACAAAGGACTATGACTTTTAAAAATTGGGTCTCTTCTCAACTACACCTTCCCATTCGCTTACAGGTATTTTTGGTTGCTTTTTTTTTTTAAAGTTCTACCTGTGTTTCAACGGTGTCAAGGACCCTTGGTGAGGAAATTACCTCTTTCAATACAGATTGGCATCCTTTCTACAACTTACAGCTTTAGAGAGTTTCCCCACTTGGTTCTTAAACTTAATTGTTCATACCCTAGATTCAAAGGAATATTGTTAACTTAGTCTCAATGGATTTTTTCTCCTTCTTTGTGAATTTGTATAATAGATTACTTTTTATGCTAAGGAAGCAAAAAAAGGAGACATGAAAATATAATGTTTCACTCTATAAGGAATAAGTGTAATCACTCTAGAGAGTGCCTTTGTGTTCAAAGACACTATTAGGTCACATTACCTCGTATCTAATTTTAAGCTCTATAGTTTAGACCAAGCTGATAGAACAGTCTCCAGTTTCGAGACAACAGATTTTGATTGCTTGATTGGGCATTTTCTGAGCCAGATTTTCCTGACTTCCTCTCTTGGGAGCAAGGCAAAGTTTGAAAAATCCTTTTATCTTTTACTAGCTGTCCATTTAGTACATGAAGGAGTTAGCGGTGTACTTGCTGAACTGGGAAAATCTGGCTGACTGTCACAGGGGGCTAAGCTAAATATAATATGCTCATAAAGGTATTGATTTAGTACTCAAAGAAACCTTAGAATCCATTTAATCCAACTTTTTCATTTTATGGATGACGAAACTGAGACCCAGGGGGAAAGGAATGAAGGAAATAAGCATTTTTAAGTGCCTTCTGTGTGCTAGGCACTGTGCTAAGCACTTTATAAATATTATCTCCTTTGATGAGCCTCACACTAATCCTGAGGGGTAGGTGCTATTGTTGTCCCCCATTTTACAGCTGAGGAAACTGAAGCAAACAGGGTTTAAATGACTTGCCCAGGGTTACGCAGCTAGTACGGGTCTGAGATCAAATTTGAGTTCTAGTCTTCCTGACTATAGAGGTCTCTCTATATTTTGCCCCGGGGAGGTTTAATGATATCCCCAAGGTCATATAGACAGTAAGTGACCGCAATAAGATTTGAACCCAGGTCTTCGTAAAAAAAATTTTTTAG
Organism: Trichosurus vulpecula; assembly: GCF_011100635.1. Classification (NCBI taxonomy): domain Eukaryota; kingdom Metazoa; phylum Chordata; class Mammalia; order Diprotodontia; family Phalangeridae; genus Trichosurus; species Trichosurus vulpecula. The sequence continues at coordinate 388,073,332 of NC_050574.1, forward strand.
TATTTTATTTTTCCCCAATTACATGTAAAAACAATTTTTAACATTTGTTTCTAAAATTTTGAGTTCTGAGAACCCAGGCCTTTCTAAATCCAAATCATTAGAAGACCCAGAAGTAGAAATTGTATGCATGACGCAAAAGATGATTTTACAGCCTCCAACGATCACCCATGCTTAGATAAAGGCGGAAGCAACAAAGTTTCTTTCCACTAACAATTTTTTAATTGTGAAAAAAAAACAGCAAAATTTTGTCTTTTTTGTATTCTTTGTGTGCTAAGAATTTCTCTCTTGGCACCTGCAGCTTCTCTTAGTGTTCCAAATTTTGTGGTCATCGCCGTGTTTTTGGTCTGATTCCCAGTGCCCCGTGAGTCTCACTTTAAGCCATGGAGTTTTGTTGAAATTTTTTGTAATTTACATTGTAGCACTACTGTGGTGGTAGAGAAACCACATGAGTGAATTTATAAAATCTCAGAAGAAAAAGATGAATAAATTGGAGCTATCTCCCTCCATCATCTGCCTGTGTTTGTTCATTGTTCTCCAAAACCCCATTCCTGTTTGTGTTTGCTTAGAAGAGAATACAAAAACCGCCCTAATGATGAAGGCTCCTAACCCTTCCTTTAGGCTCTATGCCAACACTTCTCAAACTGTGCTCTGAGCATCTTTGGTGTCTTCATGGTGGGTACTGTGAGAAAATTCCTATGTTAACAATGTTTCCCTTCTAAAATATGAAAATGTATCCAAAATACTGCATGTTTGCTGTATTTGCTGTATTTACTTGTTACCTGTTACCTGAGACAAGGCTCTGAACAGCTAGGTGGACCTGGAGTCAGGAAGACTCCTCTTGAGTTCAAATCCTGCCTCAGATACGTAATAGCTGTGTGACCCTGGGCAAGTCACTTAACTTTGCCTAAGTCTCCTCTTTTATAAAATGAACTGGAGAAGGAAATGGCAAACTACTCTAGTATCTTTGCCAAGAAAGTCAGATGTGACTGAACAGCATTTATTTTATGAAAATGGAATCAATTCTAATTTTCTCCCAGTTTCTTTGGCGCGCGCACACGTTCCCCTCAGGGTAGGTCTTCTTTGCTCCTAGGTTCCTAGGTCCTTGATGTCTTGCAATATATTTCAAATTGAGAGCAAAGAGTTCTTCCTTTCTCTCTTCTTTCCTTCCTTCCTTCTCTCCTCCTTCCCTCCTTCCTTTTTCTTTCTTCCTTCCCTCCATTCTTCCTTCTCTCCCTCTTCCCTCTCTCCCTCCTTTCTTCCATTCATTCTTTCCTTTTCTTTCTCTTTCTTGTCTTTGTATCCCCAGTGCTTAACACAGCTTCTGGCAACAGAACACCTTGAAATAAGGCATTCAAAAGTTTCCAATGGCTAAATTAGTTTGGCAAAGTCTCCTCTCTGCAAAAATACACAAGCTACGATCCCTCTGTTCCAAGACTTCCATTCGAAATCACATTCCCTATGAACACCTTAATGCAGTCTAATGGAAAGCTTCCTTCGATTAATTGAATTCCTTCATAAATCCAGAGGTAAATTAAAGATATGAATCACCTAAGGCCTTTGATTTGCATTTCACATTTCCTGTAGGAGAAGCCTGACTGTAGATTTATTATGCCATTTCTCAAGCAACATAATTCATTAAATGGCCCCTTTCAGTCTCATCTGGCTGCAGCAGTTATTGTTGTAAAGATGGATATTTCACCCCAGTGTTTATTTGTGGCCTCTGTACATACAGCATAAAGATGTCACTGAGAATGTTACTTAAATTATAGGAGAGGAGAAAATAAATAGGTAATGGGGCATTTCATTCTTTTTCTACAAAGCATAGCTTCTATGTCTTGGCTAAATTGCCTCTCCTTTGCTTTCTGTTTAATGACAAAGTTAAAGTTCTGAAACTGAGCTCACTCTTTAGTGCTAACTTATGTAAGTGGCAGATTGTGAAATATGTTTTTAGGGTGCTAAAGCGTGTGAGTGGTTGAGATGCAGTATTCACTATTTTGCATACATATTTGTAAGATTGTAAAATAGCTCCTTCATCTCTACTTTGGATTCTCTGAAAAGAACAAGCCCACAACTCAATGATTTTTACTGTTGTACAGAAGAACATAATAAATGTTTCCTGCACCTTGTTCACAAGTTTTATTCAGAAATGACGCTGTGTTGAGTGTTCCATTGGGTGATCCTTTCCCACCATTTCAGAGTCAGGTTTATGAAATGCAGGTGACAATAACAAATGTTCTCAGGGCAGGTGCTATGGTTGGGTGTGCAAACCGGACAGACTCTGGGGGTCTGATGCAATGACTTCCACTTTATAAAGCAGTTGCACAGACAAACTTGTCTTCATGTTTTGACCTAGAAATAATTTCCATTTGTTCAAGGAGAGCCTTGAAGTGAAGAAAGATGATAAAAGCTCCCATTTGCCTATCGGAGGGAAACATTGCAGTACATCCTGTGGGGCACTTTTTGCAATGCTGGTATTGGGGGATAGGACTAATACCTACATTTTAGGTCATGCATATTATATCTGGATAAAGCTATATTGAATTATGTTTCCAGGGGTCTGATTTAACCCACACCATACACAAATCCATAAAACAATGAGCCAGGTTTCTAACGAGATATGCCTGTATTTTAATAGTGCTTTCATTAAAAGCAGGCCAAAAATACACAGGGAAGCTGGAGGGAGTCAGCTGTTTACATAGAAATGAGAAGAAAATAATTGTATCCTTCCTTGCAGGCCTGAACAGGAAGAGGCAACGTGGTGTTTAAGCTGGTCCACTTCCCAGCTGTGCACTAGCCTCTTCCCAACCCTGCAGTCTCCCAACATCAGAGGATAGTGGAAAGGATAATGCATATAACCAGAAATCCTTCCATTCAGGTTTGACTGTCCTTGTGTGACCGTTGCAATGGGGTCCTGAGATCAGTTTGTCATAGCTACAGGAGCTGCTTGTCTCAAGGAATGAATTTAGGAGAGGGGCAAAAAGTTTTTCTTACCTCCTTGTTGGAGATGGTATATGATTGTCTTGGAGTGAAGCAGAAATAAAAGAGGAAAATGAGTTATTTTCATCAAACAGGACTTCTCTGAGGATGTCTGTTTCCAATAAATCTTATTGCTATTGATCCTCAAACTGAAAGTTTCTGTTGTCCTCCCAATTTAATTTAAGCCTTGGTAGTAAATTAGGGATAAAAGGAGGCTCTTTCTTGCCCCTGGAGAACCAGGCCTTTTACTGTTATAATCATCAGGTTCATTTATTGCGTCTTTTTCATGTACTATGTATAGTGCAAAGTGATCCAATCACTGTTCCTGTCCTGTTATGTCTTTAGAAGACATAATCAAAAATTGACAGTGCTGACAATGGACAGATAGATGTATTAAACGTACATAGGGAAGTCACCAAATCCTGAACAAATAAGCATTAAAAAAATACTGAAATGCACAAGAGGAAAATGTATTTAGCATGGTGGGAATAGAAAAGGAAACTGGGAGCTGCGTGTTTACACAAGGTGGAGTTGGAAGGTGATAGGATTTCACGGGCTGCTTGAGTGATGGCAGGAAAGGAGGTTGGACAGCTGTAGGCAGCAGAGACTGTTCCAGGCATGAATGATACCCTGGCAAGCCCTTGAAAGCCTTATTGTGCCTCTCTGAGCACCTAAGTTCATACTATCCAGGAGTAATAAGGGAGAAATTTAGCTAGGTAGGACAAAGGATCCAATATAATCTATTTTTAGCCTCTGTACATAAAGCCGTTTGTTGGAGATATTAAGGGTACAGGGATTTGATCTGGGCCATATAACCTCTGAGATTTTCCCAAATCTGAAATTCTGTGATACAGTGTCAATGAGATTGTAGACTTCAGAAAACAGCAATTTGAAAAAATGCATCTTTGAGGTAGCAGAGTCAAAGTGGGGAGAAAAATGAGGGGGTGACTTTTAGATTGGCCATGGCAATCAAGTGGCCCTTTTCTTTTTCTAGAGGTCAAACTGGCTCCGAGATTTACCTGCCACCGAAGTCAGTCTTTGTTTAAATGAGTACAATCTTTGGTCTCAATGTCAGATAAAGAAAACCCCATGCCAGAGAAATCCTCATGGTTCTGGGACCCCAAAAGAACTACAAATCAAAAAAAAACAAAAACTAATGTTCTAGACAGATCAACATTTTTTGATATGAAATCTTCAATTGACACTGAAACATTTAAATCTTGTCACTATTTAAACCCTGCAGCCAATCAGACAGGGATATGCAAATGAACTGGCCCAGATGCTAGCCCATGCTTTAAAATCATGCCTTCTGGTTGGTTGGTTTTTCAGCAAAATCTCATTTTCTTATTTTATTTCAAGTCCCCTTCATTAAAATCTTACTCTGATGCCCATATGTTCTCAAAGTGCATGCCCACAGACTGCAAACTCTGAAAACCATAGCTCCTACTAAACTGGAAAGCTTTTGAATATGGGACTGATGGTTGTGGCTGCTGAGGAAGGAAGGGAGCATTTTTTTAAAACATTTACTTTGGAGCAGAATGCTCTGAGGATACAAGTTGAAAAGGCAATACAATCCCTACCCAAGCAGAACTTAAAGTTGGGGAGATAATAAGTAAAAGAAAATTCTGCTGCAGGGTAGATGGAAAGGAACAGATGGCCGTAGGGTGTTAGAGGGGAATGGGGTGGACAGCTTAGCAGAGTCACAACCTTTAGAATGCCGACCACCAAATGATTTTTTTAAAATCACAAATCATGAAGACCACTCACTACTGAATCAATAAATCAAGAATTTTCTACGTGCCTTGTATTGTCCTAGGTACTAGAAACACAGACAAAAATGAAATAGGTGAGCTTACAAATGGAAGGACTGAAATCTCTGTGGGGGAGAGAGTACGCACACATACAAAATCATGGATCTTTTGAAGAAATTATGTCCTTTTGAAGTATATCAAGGTATATGACCTGACTGTTGAATGGCTTAGGACATACAGCAGCTGTCAATGATTACCAGTCATTAAGAATGAGGAAAGCTTTCAGTGGTTTAAAAATATAGCAAAACAAAAAGATCTTTACAATTTTGCAGTCTTCCTCCCTTATGAGAAGGGATTTTCTGGCTTCTGTAGAATAATTTTTTTAAGAGAAAAATGAAAGGAGTGTTAGAATAGAATTTTAGTATGCTACAGTAGGAAGAAAACTTAGGGATCTTCTAATTCAAACCCCTCATTTTATAGACAAGGAAATTTGGGTTGTCAACCTGAAATAAAGAGGACTACTGAAGGAGCAATAAACAAAGGTCTTTATAATCTTTTTTTTTTTTCAGAGAGAGGGAAGCAGGGCAATTGGGGTTAAGTGACTTGTCCAAAGTCACACAGCTAGTAAGTATGTCAAGTGTCTGAGGTCAGATTTGAACTCAGAGACTCCTGACTCCAGGACCAGTGCTCTACTCACTGTGTCACCTAGCTGCCCCCAACAAAGGTCTTTAATCAAGGAAAAGATACCACAGAGCACCAAAGTACTGGAGGACCCAGATGGGGCAGAAGAGGCAGGGTTTAAAGGTTCTTCAACAGGGAGGGAATCTCATGGAAGGCACCTCTTGGTAAATCTGTTACATGAGTTATTTTGCATAACAACCAAAAGTCAAAAGGGGGGGGGTGATTTGGGGAGTTGGGACATCTGGTCAGAACATCATGCTCCAGGTGTAGTAACAAGAAGTTTCCAGAGATATCTATCACCAGCCTGGCTCCAACTGGTTTAAATCTGCTCCAACCATGGTGTCAGTGGGGTCTGGGTCAAGTAGACCCTTCTGATGATTGCATTCAACATTCCCCCCTTTTGGTAAAAAACCACTGACCAGGGGAAGCATTGTGCTGCTGACCTTTGGTCCTGAAGGCAGAGGATAACCTAAAACAACACCCAAATAAGGTTGGAGCTGACATGTCACACTTGGTGAGAAAATGCAATTTGCCTAAAAATACAATAATAGCGACATAGTTGAGACAACATTTAAAAAGATAGATAGATATTAATTTGTAAAAAAAAAAAAAAAGCTAAAGCTAAAAACAGAGCACAGATTACCAGTCTGTAGACCTAGAAATAAAACAAAATAATATTAACGAAAGGGGAAAAGGTTAAAATAGTATAAACATGCTTTAAAACAAAAACGTCAGATAGAAACAAAACAAATTCTAGTTGAGTATCCTATTATGAAACAAAGCAGTCTTCCTACACACACTTTTCTACCATTCTAAGAACCCAGGATACTTAATTTGTAATATTCCTGTGTCTATTACTTCAGAGATGTGTTTTTAATAAAAGATATTATATTTAACCAAAGTGCTTGATCAAATTGGTATCAATAAAAAGTGTCAAATACAGCCATGATAATATTTGAAAGCTAAGAGTATGAAAACTTGAAATGTTTGTAAAGTTTACCAAAAAAGAGGACAGCAGTAAACTTTGTTTTTAACTACCACACCATTATTAGTGTGTGTAATACTTCAACAGCATGTAATAATTAAGTTGAAAAGATATTATTCACTAATTTTGTTAAAAAGGCACTTGATTCAGTTCAATAAAATTCAGAGTATGCTTTAAAATGTTTCCAATCCTAAACCAACTCAGTATTCCCACTCAATTGAAAACAGCTCAAACAGCAAAGTTCCAGAGGATTATTAGAAAGTTGTTTACACTTCAGATGATGAACACCAGTGGGAAAAGTTAGAGAAAAAGAAAAAGTTTATGTAAAACACCTTCGAAAATGTCAGCACTCATGGAAACTTCTGGAATATTTATTAACCTCGCAGCAATCAACTGTAAGTGAAATTCTTTTACTGTGAACCCAGTTTGTTGATTTCTTTAGGTAATCTCTTTGTATATATTTGATAAAGCTCTTTTGTTTCCACTCTCAGTCCCTTATCTTCATGGCATGGGTGATTGGTAAAGGTACTCCCTGTACAGTTTGACTGGTTAACAGCTGCATGCTTCCAGCAAATACAGGGAGTATTTGACTTAATCTGGTTAATCAGCTCCACTATGTCTGGGTTATAGAATTCTCTTAACTCTGGTAGCTCCGCCATCATTCCTGGCCAGAATGCCAGGAATTGCCAAAGCAAAGATAGATGAGTATTAATATTGGCATTGAATACCTCCTCATTTTCCTCCTCGTTGGTGTGTAGAGATGTACCAATTTTAAAAGCAAACTCCCAAATGTTACTGCTGCATAAGTCAAATGATGCAAACACACACATAAGTGATGTTCAAAGATACTCCATTCTTGTGGTACCAGATGCCAAAGACCCAATATATAGTGTATATTATATATAATATTTATGTTATATGATATACAATAATTATATACAATGCATTATATGTGATATTAATTTATATATTATATAATTTGTATATTATGTCATATATTATATAATAGAGTGCGTCAAGTTGTAGGCTGTTCCGGGCTTCAGTACAACTGTGCATTTTCCCTTATTATCCATGGACTGCGCATTAGTAGAATCAATGAGTTCCAAAGAGCAGCAACAGCCACTATCACCATAATGGAAACAACAAACATGTATGCGCAAAAAAGAGTAAAGTTTGTGACACTTTTTCAAGTGTATTAAAGGGTAGGAGACTAAAAGCTTCTTCACATAGATACAAATTTGCAACAAAATCCCCTGTTGCTCCAAACTCAAATTTTGCCTACAGAAATTTAAATATGTGTCCATCTGATTTTAAGAAATTGCTTAATAAAGCTATTGAGAAAAACTGTCAAACATAGCATTGGGCTAAGTGAAACGAAAGTTCCCAGGCCCATTAAGGAAGCCTCCAGTTTTCAGATTTTCTGAAATTTTCTTGCTATTAACACTGAGAGGTTAAAACTTATAAGCAATGACACAAAGATCATGCAATTAAAGAACTGAAGAATATAGACCAAGAATAAACTTGCCACCTATATAGCATATGGCTATGTAACCTTTGTTGTAGGAAACATGTTCAGACAGTATGAATATAAAAACTAATGCTTGCATCAGCATCATAAATCGATTAAATCGCCATGTCAGAACACTGCAAAGAGTCAGACTTTCACAAAGAGATTACAAATGTGGTCTACTCAGACTAAATAGATAATTGCTACTATCTGACTCGCAAAGAATGGAAGCATAATTTTGGCCCAACAATTAACACCAAGAAAACACAGGTGCTCCATCAGCCACCACCACACCATCCATACATGGAACCATCAGTTTACAGCAAATGGAGAAGTTTCGAATGCTGTGGATAAGTTCATTTACCTTGGTAGTGTACTTTCCAGGGATGTACACATTGATAATGAGGCTGAAGCATGCATTACCAGAGCTAGCTCAGTGTTTGGGAGGCTCCAAAGGAAAGTATGGGAGAGAAGAGGTATGAGACTGACTATCAAACTGAAGGTCCATAGAGCCACTGTGTTGACCTCATTGTTAGATGCCTGTGAAACCTGGACAGTCTACCAGCACCATGCCAGGAAACTGAATCTCTTCCATTGTCTTAGGAAGATTCTGAAGATCACCTGGCAAGATAAGGTGCCAGACACTATTACTTGAACTAAACTGCCAAGCATTCAAACTCTGCTTCAGAGAGCACAACTCCAATGGGCTGGCCGCATTGTTCAAATGCACTTGCCAAAAAGACTGTTTTATGGAGAACTCACACAGGGCAAGCGTTTACATGGTGGTCAGAAGAAGGAACACAAGGACACTATCAAGGTCTCTCTCAAGAACTTTGGAATTGATTGTGTGACGTGGGAGATATTGGCACAGGACTGCTCAGCATGGCGTTCCTGCATCAGAGAAGGTGCTGTGCTCTATGAGCAAAGCAGAATTGAAACAGCTCAAAGGAAATGCAGGATGTGCAAGTTTGGAATATTCACACCAAATGTTCACATGGCCTGTTTGTGCACAACCTGTCATAGAGCATTCCAAGCTCTTATTGGCCTGACCAGTCACAGTCAGACACATTGAATCTTTACTCAAGCATAGGGATGTCATTTTGGTTCCCTTCAAGAGTGAAGGACAACAACCAACCAATCAACAAGTGTGTTCTGAGTAGATATGTAATTGCTGCTATCTGACTTACAAAGAATGGCAGCATCCAGTTCTCTCTCAAAGAAATAGTGAACTCTACTCTTGTGGTGGCTGTTCTATTTAATAACATACCAAAAAACTGCTAACATCCCTGACAACCATGCTCCACTAAGGCAGACGTTCCCAAACTTATTTGGCCTACCTACCTCTTTTCAAAAAAAATTACTCAGTGCCCCCCTGGAAATCTACTTTAACCCTCAAAATTTGAAATTTGCATCATTTCAAAAATATATTTTCAAATATATATATACATATATATATTTCAAAAATATATTTTTAAAAATTGACACATATTAAATTTAATAATTTACTGTAAATTTGTGGGGTTTTCCTGCATTGAAATTTTGATGACATGATATTGTTTCATGTAACCATATAGTAGCATATTGCAAACAAGTCATTGCATGCACATATTCCTGCCAATACATGCTGGACTTCCCTACAATGCATGACACATTCACCTGCCAACACTTGTTTGTTAAGACCTGTCAGTGAACTTGACCACCAATCAGTTGTAACATGCATTTTGTGTGTTTATTTGGAAAATAATGTAATCACTATGACTTTAACTCTGTTACACAATAGATGAAACATATTCAAATGATTTTTCAAAATTTTCTTCTCTTCTTTCTTTATGCTTCCACCTCCTCCTTATTTTTATTCAATGCCCCATAATTACACTTAAGGCTACTACTGTTCCCCTGGATTGTCCCAGTGCCCCCCAGGGGGTGGTATTACCCACTTTGGGAACCTCTGCAGAAACCAGCTAGTTACATAAAGCACTGTGACATTCATTGCTTGGGGTCCAAATAAAGTGTAAATATAAAAATAAACAGACTCTAAATATATCTGTATTGGTGGAACTTTATATAAAATGCTGAGAAAAACCTCTTGGTAAATATTCATTCATTCAAGGATGTTAATCGTTCTCATTGACTCAGTTTTATTATCATGTATCAATCCATGGAAACCTTTCCTGATAGTTGGAGCCTATAGCATTTGTTTGTAATAAGAGTAATATAATCCATACCTTGTTCTGAATGATATTTCTCACTCCATTTCCTTAATGTTAGAAAACCATAAATCATTTTCATGTAACATAGGGAAGTAGATAGAAGTAAGAAATCCAATGGTTCCACTAACCATATATGACAGAATTTTCCATAACCCTCTCCTGCTGTAAACAGTTAACAATAGTCTTTCCAAATTCCTCCTCTTCCCCTTGTGATAAATTATCATCTTAAACTTCTGTGACTTTTCCTTCTGTCCTTTACCTAACAGTTGTCATGATGTAAGACTTTCATGCATTTTTCTTCAAACCAATCCCTTTCAGCCCATTGGTGGGAAGCAGCAGCCCCAGGCAGTTGTGGGAGATGGAATGGGTCTTCTTAGACTTGGCAGGTCCTCAATGGGGGCTCAGCATTGCCCCAGGGATGAGAAGGAAAGAGGTAGGTGAGGGGAAACATGTGTACACACACACACTCGCACACGCACACACACACACACACATACACACACACACACACACACACACACACATATACCAAGCTGCACAAACCTGGTGAGACACCCAAAGAAACAGCACTGAGAAAGAAGCAGCCACTCACACTTCCATGTTCATCCTCCCATGCCTTACTCTCACCCCTCACGCCCTTCACTTCACTGTCTCCAGTCCCCTCTCATTAAATGTTGCCAATTATCCAGCAAGTACATGTTCCACACTTTGAGAACATGTACCCTTAAAGGGACTTGTCAGAGTGGACCCCAAAAGCATCCATAGATCTTTTAACAAACTCTCAGTGAACCAGGAACCTATCCGAAAGAGAGGGAGTTCAGAGATTCGAGAGATCACTTATCCAGGCTGAACTGCTGAGTCCGTGCTGGTATTGCACATCTAAGGCCTAAAATGGTGGCTGGACAGGCAGGAGTCTTCAAATACCATTTATGACACCAGAAATGTCAATCTGAAGCGAAGAGGACTTCCAAAGGAGCAACAACAAGAGAGTCTAATCAAGGAAAAGGAATTGCAATTGTAGACACCATGCAGCACCAAAGTGCTGGAGGGCTTAGGAGCGGCAGAAGGGGCAGGGTTTAAATATACTTCAACAGGGAGGGAATCTCTCAGGAGGCCCAGCTTGGTGAATCTGTTACATAAGTTGTTTTGCCTAACAACCAAAAGTCCAACTTGGGTCATAACAGGAGGCTCCAGGTGTAGCAACAGGGAATTTCCATAGATATCACCAGACTGGCTCCAACTGGTTTGAACCTGCACTAACCATAGTGTGAGGGTCAGGTAGCTCCATCTGATGACTATATTCAACAGGGTCCATAAAGAAAGTTAAATGACTTGACCAGCATCACACAGCTAGTTATCAGCAGAGCCAAACAACTAGATCCCAAGATTCCTAACTCCTAGGCTAGTGTTTTTTCTGCTCCATTCTCAGCAGTGTCTAAAACACAGTAAGTACTTGATAAATGTTAATTGATTGATTGATTAATTCTCAGTGTCAGTAGTCTTACCCCTACCTCCTTCCAGTGTCTATATATTCCCTTTGCTTGCACTAGCATAGATTATTTTATTAATAAATGCAATGGATGTCAGAGTACATTGGACATGTTTTTTCTTTCTCCAGTTTCCCTTTGACACAAGGATAGTCTTGGTTTGTCCCTGTTTATTAATATAATTATTTATTCATCATAGATTAAATTAGTTATAATTTAATTCATTAATATTTCTCCATGGTTTATTCTTATATTAGATTTTAAAGTTACACAAGGGAGACTATTATGTGGGACTTTTTTGCATTTTGCAGCTTTAGATTAATGTTATGCCCAGGAAGATGTTCAGTAGAGGCAGAGAAACTCATAAACAAGTTTCACCACTTCACATTCCAGTGTTGTTCTTTGTTCTTGAGCCTCTAAGCACCATGAAAGCCACAACCCTCGTGGTTTTTGTATTACCAATGATGAATAATTGACAACAATCATTAAATGAACAGATTGAATTAGACTTCCTTTACTTCCCATGCCCACCACCCCCACCCCAAGCCTATTCCTCAGCTACAGAGAAAAAATTCTCTGATGCTACATTTCTCTTTGCTAAGACGGAGCGTAAACTTGATGCAAGACAGAGAGAATCATTGATTGGAGCCAGTGGCTCAATTTGTGGTTCTTGGCTGCAAGTGCTTCTGGCTTCTAGTACTCCTGGGTATTTTCAAAAAGTACTCAGAGACAGGATGTATGAAACAGTGAGAACTCCACTGTTCCATTTTCCTAGAAAATTCTTGGGAAGGTACACATAGTCCTCTGTGCTATCCCCCCCAAAAAGTCTAGATTTGGTGGAGGTGGACTTTGAGATCCACAGTTCATGTTGGAGAGGATGCTTCTGTTCCAGGTATGCTCCTCCCGCCTGGCACCTGCCCTCCCATATCCTATGCCTTTTCTGAAAAGATTTCTACTGAAATCTTTCATGCTCATAATGCCTCATAATTACTCAACCCACCCTCACTACTAGCTTCCTGCCTGTGATATCAGAGACGAGAAACCAATCAGATGTGCCTATGAGAATCTACCCTTCTATAGAAAGCTGATAGCTCCCACTCTTGTTGCTGAATGGTGGAGGAAGGTGGGGGGCAGGGGGCGGCAAATGGAATATGAGCTTCATTGAATCCAGTTAGGAGGAATGAAAAGAATCCTGAGGGTGGACTCATTTAGGACCATTGTGAACTCATTTCTTCCTCCTTGTCATCATACTTGAAGCCTGGTTGTCTTTTCCACTCTGGTGACTGATACCTTGATTTGTAGTGGAAAGAAGAACACTGGTTTTTATATCAGAGGAATTGGGTTCAGATCTTTGTTCTTCCACTTAAATTATGTGACTTTGATCTTGAGCACTAAGTCATTTAGCTTCCCTGGATCTTAATTTCCTCCTTTGTAAAATTAACAGAGTGGGGGTTGGGTTAGGTAATTTTGAAGATTCCTTTCCAGCTCTAAGCATATGATTCTGTGGTTGTGATGAAAGGACTCTGGGAAACTTTAAAAATGCTATAAAAGTGGAAGATTCTATTATTAATAACATGAATTATTATTTTCATTAACTTACTATAGAATCTAGAGCTAGAAGAGACCAGAAAACACTTACCATTAATACCCTACTAAAAACCCTTCCTTCATTTATTGTAATAATAATATAGACTAGAAAATTTAGAAATTTGGGAAGATTTAAGTGACTTACCACACAGCTAGTAAGGAGATCTGAACCCAGGTCTTCAGTCTCCAAATCCAGGATCCTTCCCCATAGATGATCCCCATACACCACGAAAAGGCCTTAAGTTTCACTGACAGAGATTGATGAGAAAAACAGGTGCCTTTCTGCCCTAGGTACATGAACTGGTCAGTGAGATAATGAGATTCAAATAGGCTGGTCAATGAAATATCAAAACTAACAGGGGCCCCTCTGCCGTGGGCAGTTGAGCTGAATGATGGAATCGTGATGTGCCTAGATATGTGCAAGACTCTGACCTACCACCCCCTTGTCTATGTGTCCCTGATTACCTCATCTGCCCACCGTAGGTTTTCTTCCATAAAATCCCTAGCTTATCCTGGCTGGGATGCTATCTCCCTTAAGGAGGTGTCTTCTTGGTGTGCCATTTGGAATAAAGGCCTTTACTTGATTTGGAGACAAACTAAGCAAATTCTTTCGAGATGACAAAATGACACATATGCAATTTGCACCCCAACAGTTGGGTGACCTTGCACCTCTTCAGAGATCACCACCCTTCTGTGCCTTCATAGCTGTCAGAAGACAGGCTTAATGAGTTTCTGTGGCCGACAACATTAACCACAAGAATCAGGCAAGTCCTCTGGGGATTGGTCACTCTGAGTTTAATCTATAAGATCAACCATTGGTCACAAATGGGTGTTATTTCTATCACAGGTACTGTACTCGAAGCCTTTTCAATGAGGCAGGTGACTGGCTTGACCTTGTGCTCCACTGGAAAGCATTTATATAACGCTTACTGTGTGCTAAGCACTTTACAAATATTATCCCATTTGATCCTTACAACAATCCTGTAAAGTAAGTGCTGTTGTTATCCCCACTTTCCAGTTTTTTCCAGTTGAGGCAAATTAGAGGTAACACAGCTGGAAAGTGTCTAAGGAAGGATTTGAACTCAGGTCTTCCTGACTCCAGGCCCAGTGCTCTTATCTACTACACCACCCAGCTACCATTGGCAGAGCCTTGGAGAACCCCTATACCACAGTGAGGCTTCAGGGGAGGAATTTGGGTAATGATGTTACCGTTATGTGTATATGCTTGCCTGGAGCATAGACAGGGGCCCCCAGGAGACGGATGGTGGAGAATCCCTTCCCCTACTGAAGTTTACTGACCCCTGCAACAGCAGTCAAATCTAGTGGAGCTAAGAATGAATTTTATATTTTCAAATACAATAAAACTTTATTTAAAAATTTTAAAACAAGGGTATCCCAGCACTTGCTACTACATGATAACCCAAGTTGCACCTCCCTTGCCTCTGTTAAAAATCAAAATAGATGCTTTCATGTTTAAAAAAAAGTAAAACTCATTCTTAATTCATGGCCCTACAAAAAGAGATGACTGACTGGATTTGGTTAGCAGACTGTAATTTGCCCATATCTGTGTATAATAGTCAGAGGGAGGCAAACTGGACCTATGAACACAAGTTGGAAAAATGGGCATAAAGTCCTGCATTGAGGAAACTCCTCCCACAAGTAGAGGTCAACCTTGGGAGGTTAAGTGGCTTGCTAGGATGATAGACACAGTTGCCAAGAGGAACCCAGATCTTCCTACCTTCAAGGCAGTTCTGAATACTTTATGCCCCTGTGGGCAGCAAGACTCCTGAGTGCACTTAACTAGATTACAATGTAATTGGGAAACATTTTTAAAAATAAAAGCACAATACAACATAGATAATGCTAATTTGTGGTTTTCTAAGTCAATATGTGGCCAGCAGGGTGTCTGTTATAGATCAACACCCCTGATTTACACTTCCCCTGGAGGAAGTTGGCAACACCCATACTGGTGGAAAAAATAAAAACATCCAAAAGAAAGCCAAAAAGTACCTCTTTATTTTGTTTTAATACTTTTTTGAATGTATGGTCCCAGTTTGCAGTGTTATAGGAAAACTCCCTCTAATAATGCAAATCACAATTACTGCCCACCCTATTACAACACTTATCCATCAGTCCTGTACATCAGTCCTGGAGGTGGGGTTAGGGTGCCTAATATGCTGGAGGCCTTAAGACCTGTAATTTTCTTGACACTGCAGTGGTTACCAATGGGCTGACCATTGATTAATCCTTGATTTTGCTACGTCCATCTTTGTTTTCTTTTTGCAAATTTCTCTGAAGACATCTGTTACGCTACATAATCTCTATAATTACATAGCATAAAAACCATATATGGTTTACACATTTTAAAAAAAAATGAACCCACCTAAAACTGCTTAGAAAGAAAAATGATCATTTTTGAGTGATGTAGGCAATATCATGGAATCCAGACAACAAGGAAGGAAGAGAAAAGAGCCTCAAAGGGAATGCTTACAACATCTGAAAGGAGCCCAAAATGTTTTACTATCAAGAATAAATTCCTTCTGCTGTAGCTTATGGAGGCCATTCATTTTGTTCTAGGTTGCAAAGTAGATAAAGTGCTAGAGTTGGAGTCAAGAACACCTGAGTTCAGATCCTGCCTTACATGCTTATTAAACTGGGCAAGTCACTTAACAGCCATATGGCTCAGTTTCCTCATCTGTAAAGTGGGGATGATGATAGGATCTATTCGCAGGACTGTTGTCAGGGTAACACATGAAAAATTGCATTACAAACCTTAAAACTCTTTATAAATGCTAGCAATTATCATTATAAGTGATATTATTATTCTAGAACTCTGAAGAGAGCAGTTTACTGTCAGGCTCACTGTGGAGACCCTTTTTCTTTTCTTTTTTTTTAAAATTTATTTATTTAACATTTTTAGTTTTCAGCATTGATTTTCACAAGAGTTTTAATTACAAATTTTCTCCCCATTTCTACCCTCCCCCCCACTCCAAGATGGCGTACATTCTGGTTGCCCTGTTCCCCAGTCAGCCCTCCCCTCCATCACCCCATTCCCCTCCCATCCCCTTTTCCCTTCCTTTCTTGTAGGGCAAGATAAATTTCTACACCCCATTGCCTGTGTATCTTATTTTCTAGTTGCATGCAAAAACTTTTTTTTTTGTTTTTGAACATCTGTTTTTAAAACTTTGAGTTCCAAATTCTCTCCCCTCTTCCCTTCCCCCCCCCACCCTCCCTAAGAAGTCAAGCAATTCAACATAGGCCACATGTGTATCATTATGTATAACCCTTCCACAATACTCATGTTGTGAAAGAGGAGACCCTTTTTCTAGAACAAACTGGAGTTGGGAGAGTAGTGTAGAGGAAGTGCTACCCCAAGCAGAAGCCAGTACAAAACTTGAACCTTGGTCTTCTTGGTTCTGAAGTCAGGTCTCTAACCACTACACCTCTCCTTCATATAGGAGAGATTATCAAGTAGCTTAGTCCTGAAAACACTGAAAAAAAAGACAAAGCACTCAGGCGCAAAATGACCCACACTAAGAGTCAGCAGAGTAATAAAGAAGATATAGACTGAGGCAGTGACTGTTGATGCTGGGGTGAAATAAGATTGTGTAAAATATAGAAATGGCAAGGTAATCTATCATTAGCCTGCTATATTCAAGGTTTGTTTTACAATTAAATGGAGTAATTAACTACAGAGTGTGATTTTTAAAAATACATAATGATTAACATTTTTTACATTTAATTTTTAATTTTATTTTTCTCAATTACATGTAAACAAAAATTTTTAACATTCATTTTAAAAAAATTTTGAGTTCCATATTCTCTCCCTTCCTTCCTCCCCTCCCCTTCCTTAAGAAAGCAAACAATTTGATATAGATTATACATATGCCGTCATGCAAAACATTTCCATGTCAGCCATGTTCAAAAGAAATTGCAGACCAAATAATAATAATAATAAAGTTTAAAAAGTATGCATCGATCTATATTCAGTTCTTTCTCTGAAAGTGAACAGCATTTTCATTATAAGTCCTTTGAAAATTGTCTTGAATCATTGTATTGCTGGAAATAGCTAAGTCATTCACAGTTATTCTTCAAACAATATTGCTGTTCTTGTGTACACTGTTCTGGTTCTGCTCATTTCACTTTGCATCAGTTCATATAAGACTTCCCAGATTTTTCTGAAAGAATACTGCTTATTATTTCTTATTCTTTCTTTTTTTTTTTTGCAGAGGGGAAGTCAGGGCAATTGGGGTTAAGTGACTTGCCCAAGGTCACACAGCTGGTAAGTGTGTCAAGTGTCTGAGGCCGGATTTGAACCTAGGTACTGCTGACTCCAGGGCTGGTGCTCTACTCACTGCGCCACCTAGTTGCCCCTATTATTTCTTATAATACAATAATATTCCATCACAATCATGTACTGCAGCTTGTTCAGCCATTCCCCAGTTGATGGAGATCCCCGCAATTTCCAATTCTTTGCTGCCACAAAAAGAAATGTTAATATTTTTGTGCATACAGGTCATTTTCTGTTTTCTTTGATTACCTTGGGAAGCAGACCTAATGGTAGCATTGCTGGGTCACAGGACATGCAGTTTTATAACCTACAGGACATGATTTCAAGAGAATTGGAACATTTCCTTCTTCAAATCTCTTCATAATCACACAGCACAAGAGAGCAAGAATAAAATCAGACACAACTCTAAAAGCACAACAGTCTGAATCCATTTTGAATACCATCAGTTTTTCTTATGTAATTATATCTTCCTACTTTCCAAATTTTACTCCATTTATAGGGTGTTCCTGATTACAGAACAGCAAATCTTTTTGACTAAATAAAGTCCAGTAATAACCCACAATTGCACAGCACTTTGACATCTATGAAGAGTTTTCCCCCACAATAACCCTACAAAGCATTATCTCCATGTTATAAAGGAGAAAACTGAAGTTCAGAAAAGGAATCAGAGAATTTCAGTTAGAAAAAACTTTAGCCAATCTATACCTGAAGAAGGATCCCCTCTTACAATATTTGATAAAAATGTTCTAAAGACTTCCAGTCTACGATGAAGCATCTGTCAGATACTCCCACCGCCTCTGAGACATCCCATTTCACTTTTGGACAGTTCTCATTGGTTAGGAAATTTTTCCTTACATCTAACTAAAAATCTCCCCTGACAACTTCCCCTCACCCTTCTTTTGTCCACTAATACCAAACAGAATACTTTATAACAGTCATTCATATATTTGAATATAGCTATCATGTCTTAATGAATGAGTGTTTCCATCTAAGTGAATGTTCTAGAAACTTAACACTTTAAATGTCAGAGCCTCTTTTTTACTTAAAAAATTTTATGGTAATAAAATACTTTTAAAATCATATACTTTCCTGCCTTATTAAACAGACCGTAGAGAATATACCTTTTTTGTTCACTCAGTCTAATAATATTACTTTAATATGTCAGTGGATCTATGATCCCATGTCAATATGGGTGCTCCCTGTGATGGTGCCAGTTTCAACTCATTAATGACTTTTGTTCCTGTGCAGTTCTGTTTCATGTCTTCCCATACCCAGGAGATCTATCAAACATGCTGTGGATTTATCATTCATCACATTATTCATCACTTTTGCTATATAACAGGCTCATCTCTTTGATGATATCTTTAATGCTACTTCTTTGTAATCTTTGTTGGCAAAATGTTATAACCTAATTATCCCCACCATGTATTCTCCATTGCCCTTTGGACGACCTTCAACATTAATTCTTCAAAGGCTATGGTATTCCATGATCTATTCTAGAGCATATAATATCCCTAGAAACATTTGATATTTAAAAGATGAACTTTTGTTTTAGGTAGAAACTTTGGGTCACTGAAAACATACTAGGTAATTTCTATCATATTTTTTCCCTGTCAGAGATAAGGTTTATTAAAACACTGGTTGGAGTGGGCAAGATTTTAAGAATCCTTGCTATTGGCCAGATTCTTAAGGAATCTGAACCCCTATCATATTAATAAGAAAATAATTTCTTTTTTTTTTTGCAGTTAAAGAAGAAAGGCAATAAAGGAGGGAAGGGGATGGGGGAGGGGACATTTATATATCTTTACTTGATTGCAGGGTCATCTCTCGTTAAATCTTTGACCTGGTCTTATGACTAATCCATGTGTCTGCATTATTTTTTTTGCCTTTAGTGGCTGCCCCTTTTTGTTTAGAAAAATAGAAGCCCCAGGATTCTAACAATCCATGTCTCTACCTCCACCAAACTCTATTCTTTTTTTTTTTAATTTTTTTGCAGGGGGGAAGGCAGGGCAATTGGGGTTAAGTGACTTGCCCAAGGTCACACAGCTAGTAAGTGTGTCAAGTGTCTGAGGCTGGATTTGATCTCAGGTCCTCCTAACTCCAGGGCTGGTGCTCTACTCACTGTGCCACCTACCTGCCCCTCCAAACCCTAGGAAAGGAAATAATAGCATTGAAAATATCCTCACTGAGAACTACAAGATTTTAGTGATCCCTTGGAAGGGAATATAGGGAAGGTAGCATCACTGAATTTGATTAGATCCTATGCTGACAGGGGAGGGCTTCATTACCACGACAATCCTAGCAGGATCTATGACTTCAGCCACACATATGGTAAGAAACTGGCTGGTCCTGAGACCCCCCCCACCAGGGAGGGCAGAGTTGCATTACTAAGTCAATCGTAGCTGGCACTATGACCTCAGCCAGTGCCATATGTGGGAAAGAAATGTGTTTAAGTCACCCTCAGGCAAGAGTATAGGGGTTCATTGAAAGACAGAAGAATAAGAAGCAGGAAAAAAGGAGACAACTAAGTATCTGCCCCTCGGTCTCTATCTTCAGCTTTGAGTGAAGACATAATTCAGGATGAAGGGGGATGGTGGGCCACATCTCCCTGTTTTCTAAGTGGGTGGGATCTCGCATATATACAGTACTGTAATCTTTGCTCTCAAGAGAAATTGTAAATGAAATTACTAAATAAAGATATTCCTTCAAACCAGACGAATCTCTATCATTTTATTGGTAATCTACAATTCTCCCTTTCCCCCAAACTAGGCTATCCTTTTAAAATATTTTTGATAGGAATAATTAGCCTTGATATAATATTAAAGGAAAAACTATATTATAGAGAAGTCTCTCTGGGAACATATCAGCTCTCTCTATTTGACCTTACCGAGATCAATGGATATGTGTCTATCTTGAATTTTCAAATGTAGAAATGGAGCAAATGAAACAGAAGAACAGAGATGAGACAGAGAAAGAGACAGAGACAGAGAGAGATGAGAGAGAGAAAGAGAAAGACAGAGAGAGAGAAAAAGGAGAGACAGAGAGAGAGAGAGACAGAGACAGACAGCCAGAGACAGATAGAGAATCAGAGAGGGGTTTCTTTGAAGGGGAAGCCCAGAATCAACAGGACTAGCACGTGGGCAAAATGGAGATCAAGGCAAGAGGCACCTACCAAATATCTAAGGTGGCACTTGGTGGTCAGTCAATATAAGAGAAGAGTTGCATCAATAAGTCAACAGGGAAGAAAAACTGAGTGGAGACAATTATTCAGCAAGAGAGTCCATGTATAGTAATAAAGAACTGGAAATTGAGGGGATGTGCATCTAAACAAGTTGTGGTATGTTATTATGATGCTGCAAGAAGTGATGAGCAGGCTGATTTAGAAAAATATGGAAAAAAGACTTTGATGAAGAGCGAAGTGAGCAGAACCAAGAGAATGTTGTATTTAGTAACAGCAATATTATTTGAAGAATAACTGTGGATAACTAAGTTTTTCTGAGTATTATAAATATTCAGATCAACTACAAAGAACCTATGAAAAAAGATGCTATTACACCTTCAGAGAAGAACTGATAAATAGAAGTCTGCAAAGTATGGTTTTATACACACACTCACACATATACATACACATATCTGTGTCAAAGGTGGCTTTCTCTACTTGCAGGGTAGGGAGAGAGACATTTTGGAATTTAAAATGTAACCAAAAAAAGTTAAATTAAACTAAATTTTAAAAAACATTTTTGAGCTTCCCCCAAATTTTGGGTTCTATGATTCCCTCATACTTTCTTGGTTGTTTCCAAAGTTATTTGATTCCCTATCTCCACTGTTTTTCATGTAAGCAGAGAATGAAAATATTGCCTTCACCCTTAATGGGATCATCATGAGCGAGAAGAGAACCTTTGAGGACACATCTAGCTCTCTAGGTCCTTGGAGGAGTCTAGGAAGAAGCTCCTTTTCTTGTTCATCAGCACTTCCAAGCTTCTCTCAACTCAACTCTCTTGAATTCTTTAAAGGAAAAAAAACTTTTTAGAGAGAGTTAATCTGTTCCAGCAATATAATTCCTGAAATATTTAATTTTAAAAATCATGTCTTTTTTTAAATCTAAAAGATAGGATGGTGCAAGGAGGAGAAGAAATTTCATGTTTGGAAACTATCCTCTTTCAGACTTGAGGCAGCTAAGTGAGGCAGTGGATAAAGCACCAGCCCCAGAGTCAGGAAGACCTGAATTCGAATTCAGCCTCAGACACTTAGTAGCTGTGTGACCTTGGGCAAGTCATTTAACCCTGTTTGCCCCAGTTCCTCATCTGTAAAATGAGCTGGAGAAGTACATGGTAAACAATTTCAATATCCTTGCCAAGAAAACCCCAAATGAAGTTACAAAGAGTTGGACACAACTCCAACAAAAACTCTTTCAGGGTCTTCCCCTTTGGCAGTACTATTCTTTTCTTGAGCTGAAGCTATCTTTTTTTGTTCCTCTCTTCCTTATCTCCCTTTTTTGTCACATCTATGCTATTTTTTGGCCTTTTACAACTCAAGTCCCTTGCCTCCCAGAAGTATCCCATCAATGTCTGATCATCATCACTGCCACCTGACCTGTGGACCCTGCCACCATCTGTAGCATTAATGCTACTTGCAGCTACTGTGGAGGTGTAAGACCAATAACACCAGGACACAGGAGGGCTGCTAGCACATGTTCTTTGATCTGCTTTTCTAAAGGAAAGACAGCTTTTAAAGGGATCAACAATCTTACAGATAATTAGAAAATACAAGCAGAGAAATTAGCACAGAGATTCAACAGACACAGTATCAACTGTCTGAACAAAGTAATGCAACCACCTACATAGACCACCAAATCGGGAGAGCACCAATATCTGAGTCATCGGCGGGCTCTTAATAAATGGCTACTCCGAGTCCTGTCCAGGGAATCAAAAGGTCCTTCTCATGAGTGAAGCCCCAAAGCAAAATCTCACCTCAGAATATACATGTGTGTATATGTGTGTGTGTATGTATGTATATGTGTGTATATACATATATATACATATATACATACACATACACACACACACACATACACACATACTTTCAGCTAATAGGTTCAGAGCCAGAAGGCATCACAACCCCCTTGACTCTGCCTAATTAGCTTAGTATCAAAATGTGTGAAAGCCTTCCTACAAGCAAGCCTCCCCTTAAGCAAGTTCCTCCTTAGGCAAGTTCCTCCCCCAATGGGCTCTGCATGACTCAGAATGTTTTACAGCTGGGCTGGAATTCAAAGCAGCAAGACATCCCTGATTGAATACATGTGGTCACATAGGCCTATTAATGGAAGTGGAAGATCTTCCTATTCCATTAACATTACACCATCCCATCTCCTCTCTTAGTAGGACTTGGTTCATTCCTTTTCTTTACAGCTTCCAGTAGGGACCTGGATTCCTCCCAAAGAACCAGCTCCCCATACATACAAACTGGGCACAGATGGAGCAGAGATGTTATATATTCAAAATAATGGCATAAGAGTTTTCCAAAATCTTCAAGCTATATATGTACATATAAAAAACTTAGGACAAGATTGCATGGAAATAGGATGTGTTTGAACATATGGGAAAATTTTTGAATTAAAATGGAGATAAATATATTTACACTATTTCTTACAAGGGCCATTGTGAGGAAAGTCTGTTGTAATGAACCTTAAAGAAAAATGTGAGTTGTTATAGCATCATCATGCATGATTAGGGATATATTTTTTATGGAAATCTTATGTGAATATCTTTAAGTTCAATAATTCTTGCCAAATATCTATTTGGGTGGACCCTCCAGTGCCTTTTGATATTTTAGCAGACACATCTAATTCTATCTAGATTGCACAGAAGAAGAACAGACCCCTCTGGCATTATTATCTGTCTTCACCAAATAGCTAGCTATTTGGCGGGGGCATGATTGAACTTAATAAGGATCAAATACACTCCCATCAATGCGGCTCCAATTGTGATATATTCCTAACATGCAAACACAAGGAGTTTTTCCTATTTCAGTGAAACATTTAACAATTGTGTACTCTGACAAGATTTCATTCTTTTTAAAAGGATTCCATTATATTTGAAAATAAATGCCTTGTAAGGACATTTACTTGCTAGAGTAAACAATTAAAATCAAATTAAAAATCAAATATTAATGCCTGACCTAAATAGTTTTTGTTGATGTGTATCTAAGAAATCTTCATCATATTAAGAGAGAGAGGCAGGGAGACAGCAATACAAGTTGGTGCATATGGTGGAGGGGATTCTACAATAACGAAATAAATGTATGTCTTGCCAATGCTAAACCCCCCTATATAAAAAGCCATTATTATGACCTAGGATAATAGGAACTGGGTTCAGATCCTGGATTTGCAGCATTTCAACCTGTGTGTTTAATAAATACATACCTCTCTGTGCCTCAGTTTTCTCATCTATCAAATAAGGCAACTAGATGATCTTTATAAAAGGGCTCTTTCACCTCTTAAAAGCATGATCCCAGGATCTATATCCCTGTATTAACCATACCCCAGAAACACATAAACTCTAGCAATGGCTAACAGATAAATTTGGGAACATTGGAGTATTTGTTCATGGAATATCATTGAAATAGAAAGCTGAAAAGGGATTTCAGAGGCTATTTAGTCAAACCCCCCTCCATTAACATGAGGAAACTGAGATGCAGGAAAGGAAAGAAAAGGAGAGGAGAGGAAAGAAGAGGAACTTTGGAAAGTGTCTCACATGTAGTTATTGTCAACTGGGCCTGTGACTTTAAAAGTTCTAATGCTCTTAATACCACTGC
Source organism: Trichosurus vulpecula (assembly GCF_011100635.1). Lineage (NCBI taxonomy): Eukaryota > Metazoa > Chordata > Mammalia > Diprotodontia > Phalangeridae > Trichosurus > Trichosurus vulpecula. The sequence goes on from NC_050574.1 coordinate 388,097,620, forward strand.
TAGGTCTATATCCCAAAGACATGTTTTTTTAATAATTAATTAATTAATTTTTAGTTTTCAACATTCACTTTTATAAAATTTTGAGTTTATATTTTTCCCCTCCTTCACTTCCCCCCTCCCCAAGATGGCACACAATCTGATATAGGCTCTGCTTATACATTCATATTAAATGTATTTTCACATCACTCATGGCATAAAGAAGAATTAGAACTAACAGAAGGGACCATGAGAAAAAAGAAACAAAACAACAAAAGAAAAGGAAAGCAAATCGTATGCTTCCATCTGCATTCAGACTCCAAAGTTCTTTCTCTGGATTTGGATAGCGTGTTCCATTATGAGTCTTTTAGAGTTGCCTTTGATCTTTGCATTGCTGAGAAGAGCTAAGTCTATCAAAGTCAGCCATAGCATAATGTGGCTGTTACTGTGTACAATGTTCTCCTGGTTCTGCTCATTTCACTCAGCATCAGTTCATATAAGTCCAGGTTTTTCTGGGGTCTGCCTGCTTATCATTTCTTATAGCACAATAGTATTCCATTACAGTCATATGCCACAACTTGTTCAGCCATTCCCAATTGATGGATATCCCCTCAATTTCCAGTTCTTGGCCACCACAAAGAGAGCTACTATAAATATTTTTGTACATGTGGGTCCTTTTCCCATTTTTATGATCTCTTTGGGATATAGCCCTAGAAGTGATATTGCTGGGTCAAAGGGTATGCACAATTTTATAGCCCTTTGGGCATAGTTCCAAATTGCTCTCCAGAATGATTAGATCAGCTCAACAGCTTCATTGTCAATGCATTAGTGTCCCAACTTTCCCACATTTTCTCCAACATTTTATCATTTTTCTGTTTTTTCACATTAGCCAATCTGATAGGTGTGATGTGTTGTTGTTTTGACTTTCATTTCTCTAATCAATAGTGATTTAGAGCATTTTTATATGACTATAGATGGCTTTAATTTCCAAAAATGACTGTTCATATCCTTTGACCATTTATCAATTGAGGAACGACTAGTATTTTTATAAATTCGACTCAGTTCTCTATATATTTTAGAAATGAGGCCTTTATCAGAGACACAGGCCGTAAAGATTGTTTCCCAGCTTTCTGCTTCCCTTCTAATTTTGGTGTATTGCCTTTGTTTGTGCAAAACCTTTTCAATTTAATGTAATCAAAATCATCCATTTTGCATTTCAGAATGTTTTCTATTTCTTGTTTGGTCATAAATTCTTCCATTCTCCATAGATCTGACAGATAAACTATTGCTTGCCCTCCTAGTTTACTTACAGTATCAATCTTTATATCTAAATCATGTACCCATTTTGACTTTATCTTGGTATAAGGGAAAAGAACCTATTTGTACAAAAATATTTATAGTAGCTCTTTTTGTGGTGGCTAAGAACTGGAAATCAAAGGGCTGCCCATCAATTGAGGCATGACTAAACAAGCTGTGGCATATGATTGTAATGGAATATTCTTGTGCTATAAAAAATGACATGCAGGGTGATTTCAGAAAAACCTGAAAAGATTTACATGAACTGATATATAGTGAAGTGAGCAGAACCAGGAGAACATTGTACAAAGCAACGGCAACATTGTTCAACAAAGAACTGTGAATGACTTAGCTATTCTCAACAATACAATGATCCAAGGCAATCCCAAAGGACTAATGATGAAGCATGCTATCTACCTCCAGAGAAAGAACTGATATTCATTGAATACAGACTGAATCATGCTATTTTTCACTTCCATTCTTTCATTTTTTTCTTTGATTTGAGTCTTCTTGTACAAAATGTCTAATATGGAAATGTTTTACATAATTGCACATGTATAACCTATGTTTGATTGCTTACTGTCTCAGGGAGGGGGGAAAGGAGAGAGGGAGGGAGAGAGGGAAAGAATTTGGAACTCAAAACTCTAAATAAAAAGGTTAAAAAATTTTTTAAAAAAAGTTCAGTGCTCTTTCCACACAGTTAAACACCAGATAAAGACCAGAGGGGGTATGCCCCCAAACTCCACCTGGTGCAGCTACTTTAGTAATGTATGGAACAAACATTGAAATAGCCAAGAAGATTTGGGTTCTAGTAACAGATCCCATCAGTGGTGTGACCAGTGAGGACAAGGAGTATCTTTTACCCTTCTTTGTAACTCTAGTACTTCAGGCACAGTGTTTGATACACATGTTCCATTAATACATGTCTTAATTTTTTTTGGAGGGGAGGAAAGCAGGGCAATTGGGGTTAAGTGACTTGCCCAAAGTCACACAGCTGGTAAGTGTGTCAAGTGTCTGAGGGCAGATTTGAATTCAGGTCCTCCTGACTCCAGGGCCGGTGCTCTACTCACTGCGCCACCTCGCTGCCCCCATGTTCCATTAATAAATGCTTACTAACTTGACAAGTGTCATTAAAGTCTCTGGGTATTTTGTATTACCTATAAAATGGGGTAAATAGTTACTACTCAGAAATAATCCCACTTTATCAGAATTGTTGTTAAGGAGAGAGTGGTTTTGTAACCTATAAGTTGTTATATAAATGGAAGCTAATTGTCTACACACCCTTAAAAATCCCATTCTCTGTGAAAGACACCTTGGGCTAGGTAATGGTGCTACAAAGATGAAAGTCAAACAACGGTCTCTGACTTCAAAGGTGGAAATCAAAGACAGTATAGTCCCTGACTTCAAGGAAGCACCTGCATCACCTCCTCCACTTCCTCTCACTCTCATCTAAGCCTTTGCAGTCTGGCTTCTGATCCCATTATTCCACTGAAAACAGCTCTCTCCAAAAGTTAACAATCTTTTATTTGCCAAATTTAACGGCCTCTTCTCTTGACCTCTCCGAAATATCTGGTACTGTGTGTTTCCGTTGGTCACCTTTCCTTAATATCCTCTTTTCCCTGGGTTTGCATATCTGCTTTAGATCTCCTCTTTCTTGTCTGACTCTTCCTTCATCAATCTCTTGCTGAATCTTTGCCCACATCATACCCACTAACTGTGAGTATCCCCCACAGCTCTGTCCTGGGGCTCTGCTCTCTTTTCTCCCATAAGAGGGACTGGTGGACGCCCAGATGTGTTGTTGTTAAGTCATTCAGTTGTGTCCTACTCTCTGTGACCTCATTTGGGGTTTTCTTGGCAGAGATACCAGAGTGGTTTACCACTTCCTTCTCCAGCTCATTTTACAGTTGAGGAACTATGGCAAACAGGGTTAAGTGACTTACCCAGGGTCACCCAGCTAGTAAGTGTCTGAGGCCAGATTTGAACTCACAGAAGATGAGTCTTCCTGACTCTAGGTCAAGTGCTCTATATACTGCACAACCTATGTGAATAGGTCTGAGTTTGTTTCCTGTCTGGGCATTTGCTCTTTCATTTTTAAATGAAAGGAAGACAAGTGTCCCAGCATCCTAAGAACCGGATTTTGCAAGATACTCAGTATTGATATCCCATGGAGACCTAGGGGTGATCTTTTGGAGTCATTTTCAGGACCCAGACCAGGGATGGGAGGCAGAAAAGGAATTTATTTATTGAGTGTGCCTGCACTGTGCTAAGTGGTTTTACAGATAATCTCATTTGACAGCTGAAACAAGAATTCTGTGTTAGTGGTAATGCAGCATTTATACATAAACTTGATAGGACTCGTGCTCTCTATGTAGAAACTGAGCTAATTTTGAGCCCACTTTCTCCAGAGACCAAAATGGTATAGAGGAGTATGTCCCCAAGGTATTGGGGGGGGAAAATGTTTACAATTTTGTTATTCCTATAGTTTTGAAATAAATATCCCTTTCTAAAAGCTGATAAGTAGAATTGATGTTGTGTTATCATGATTGAAATTAAGGTAAACTGAGGCACAAAGTTCCAAGTACATTCAATTTATTGGTAAGGCTGGCAATTGCTAATAAAAGGGGACTCTAGAGGACTCAGTCAGTCAAAAGACCATAAGGTATGGCTTCTTAGCCTTCATATGATTTAGGGAAGTATAAGAGAACACATAGGAACAATCACAGACGGAAGAACAAAATAATTAGTTATAAAGTCTGAGTAACATAGATGATAGAAAACAATATGATTGGATGGAATTCAGGAATGCAGAGCCAGCAGCAACCCCTCCTTTCATCCTGTTGCTAGGGAAAGCTCATAGGTGGTATCTACCTGCATGGTTAGCTAGAGTCACAGTGATATCTTGATGTTCTTGAAGGACAGCCAGGGTTGCAGAAATAACAGACTTCCTGGCACCCACCTGCATCTTACAAGGCTTGTTAGTGAGATAACAGTCCTCTCTTAATTGTACATGGGTAGTAAAATGTGTCGAGACAATGTGTTTCTTTGAATTAAGGTGATTTATGAGACAACTTAACTCAGAGAAGGAAGTTGAACTTCCGAACTTAAGTCAGAGACAAAGAAACATGGCTTAGGCAATTTTACAACATATTGGAGGTGAGATATAGAATAGAATCAATTACAAAATGGAATCTGAATCAATTTGATTTTCTCAGTGTTAAGATGTCAACTGGTTAAATGGAACTGAGGTGCTAATTATTTGCATTTAACAATGGTGAGGGTGAATTGGGTTTTAGCGGGCTCAATATGATGGCAGTAGAAAAAAGAAATACTCCAAACCACCCTAGAACCTCAGAGTAAAGATATAGTTGGCCTGGATATGGGGATAGGGTCAGAGTAATATTCTCTCTTACAGTCTCTAAGATTCTTTCTCCATACTATCTTACTTGGCGATCTCACCAGGTCCCATGAGTTATTGTGTCATCTCTATGTAGATGAGTCTCAGATGTATTTATCTTTCTATTTGTCTTTCTCCTGAGACCAGTCATTATCCAAACTTCCTTCTTATTGGACATTTCAAACTGAATGTGGATGAATGTGATTATCGTTTCAGAACATTTGAACCTCAGTAAGGGCCAGAGCCTGAACTAATCAGATCCTCAGCCTAACAAATACTTACTTCTCTGAGTAAACTCAGAGAATACCTCCTGTCTCAACAAGGCCAGAATGAGCTGACCAGAGCATTCTTCTGTTGAGAACTACCAAAGACAAGGTGCCTTAAGCAGACACTACCTTGAATAATGGGACTTTTTCTTATCTTAATATTTTATGGATATATACTATGTTATGGCATGTTAATGGTAAAGAAAACTCAGGTATCCTGGGTCATAATTTCAATTGACACTTTGTCAACTCTCTTATCTTATTGTATTTACCACCTATTCAATTAAGAAAATTTCTTGCTCATAATACGGTTAAACACATATGGACATAATAAATTCGAGTGTCATAGAAACCCTGAGTTGGGATTGTTCTAAAACATATTTAAGGCTGGTCATTCTTTTATCAGACCATCAGAATTCACATTCTGGATCCTTGTCTGTACATGTTAGCTAGCTTTGGCTAGCTTTAAGGGAATAAACAATATGAATTTATATATCACCTAGCCTGTTTGCCTCTTTTAACCAAATTTTCAGTTCAACAAATATAGCAATTCAAACTCAACTTGTCCCAAAAAACCTGTCATTATCTTTTCCCCCCAAATCCCCCCCTTTTTGAACTTCTCTATTATTCTGTCATCTTGGATTCCTCTCTCTCACTCACAGCACATATCTAATCAGTTTTTGCCAATCCTGTAATTTATTTCCCTGCAACATTTTTTGCATGCATCCCCTCCTCTCCATACACAGAGTCACCACCCTAGTTCTGGCCCCTCCATCATTTCTCACCTAGGCTATTGTAAGCACAATCTAATCGTTCCTCCTTCCTTAAGCCTCCTCCACTGGGTTGCCAAAGTGAAGGGGACTTTCCTACTCAATAAACTCCATTGGCTTCCTATTAAATAGAGAATAAAATACAAACTTCATTGTCATTTAAAGCTCTTAATAACATAGCTCCTTCTTACCTTTCCAATCTTCTTACATTCTACTGTCTATACTATAAGATCCAGCTATATATTGACTTATTTTCTAAGCTCCTTTCACAAAACACTTATTTCCCATCTTTGTGCCTTTGCATTGGCAATGTTCCCCAGGCTTGGACTATTCTCTCTTCCAAATTCTGACTCTTAGAATCCTTGACTTTCCTAAGACTCGCATCAAGTACCATCCCGGAGGCCTTTCCTCATCTCCCCAGCTGCTGGTGCTAATCTATCTAAGGTTACCTTTGAAGCATCTACACTGCATTTATCTTATATGTTTTGATTTTTATATGTTACAGAATGGTAATCAGTGTTAAATACAGTTGAATTCAGTTAAGTAAGTGGTTATTTTTGATTTAAATTTTAGCTCCCATTTTTATGAGTGCCAATTACTTTCCACTTAATCCTATGGGAGTAGACAGTGTAGGTATTATTATCAACATTTTAAAGATGAAGAAGCAGGCTCAGAGATGGTAATGACTTAATTAATTAGCTAATGACTTAACTAATCTTAGTTGGAGCGAGGGCTCAGATTCATCATCATTATATACATAATGTTTTTTCCCAATTACATGTTAAAATGTTTTTTAGCATTTTAAAAGAAGTTTTGAATTCCAAATTCTATCCCTCTCTCCCTTGCTTCAGCCCTCCTTGAGATGATAAGCAATCAGATAGAGGTTATACATATGCAATCGTGTAAAACATTTCCATATTAGTCATTTTGTACAAGAAGACAGATAAAAAAAGAATGAAAGTGAAAAATAGCATTCAGACAATATCAGTTGTTTCTCTAGAAGGGGATAGTATGCTTCATCATTAGTCCTTCGAGATAGTCTTGAATCATTGCATTGCTGAGAATAGCTTAGTCATTCACAGTTCTTCATTGAAAAATATTGCTGTTATGGTGTACAATGTTCTCCTGGTTCAGCTCACTTCACTTTGCATCAGTTCATGTAAGTCTTTCCAGGTTTTTCTGAAATCATCCTACTTGACATTTCTTATGGCACAATAATATTCCATCACCATCATAGATGACAGCTTATTTGGTCATTCCCCATTTAATGGACATCTTTTTGATTTCCAGTTCTTAGCTACCAAAAAAAGAGCTGCTATAAATATTTTTGTACAAGTAGGTCTTTCTTTTTTTATGTCTTTGGGATATAAACCTAGCAGTGGTATTGCTAGACCAGAGGGTACACACAGTTTTATAGCCCTTTGGGCATAGCTCCAAGTTGCTCTCCAGAATGGTTGGATCAGTTCAAGCTCCACCACTAGTGTATTAGTGTCCCAGTTTTCCCACATCCCCTTCAACATTTATCATTTTCCGTTTTTTGTAATGTTAACCAGTCCAATAGATGTGAGGTTGATACCTCAGAGACTCACCATCTTCTGCCTCTCTTCTTTCCAAATAGCCTGTTAGACATTTTTTTTTATCCACCCACATTTATCTTTGTTTAGTGGTGTATTGCAGCCATAGGTTGGTTACTGTAGTCAGGAAAGAGAACCAAACCCCTTTCCTGTTGATGCTCTTGCAGAAAATTTTACCCTCCCACAAATTGAAAGTTCTGCATTCTCATGAAAACAGATTGAGAAACAGGGGTGAAGCTGCATTACTTTTATCTAACTTTTCTGGGCAGCTAGGTGATGCAGTAGGTAGGGTACCAGGCCTGGAGGCAGCAGGATTTGAGTTCAATTCCAGCCTCAGACACTTACTAGCTGTGTGACCCTGGGCAAGGCACTTAACCCTGTTTATCTCAGTTTCATCATCTGTAAAATGAGCTGGAGAAGGAAATGGCAAATCAATCCAGTATCTCTGACAAGGACACCCAAAAAAGGGATCATGAAAGAGTCTGAAATGACTAAACAACAACAACTTTCCTCCACAATCACGGCAGAAAGTCAAGCTTGTTTGCCTTCTTACTCCGGCAGGGCAAAAGATTTATCATTGTAGTTGACTAGAGCTAGACAATTTTCTGCCACAATTACAATGATCTACTTCACTAGAAACAATATAAAGAGAATATAATTCCTATAAAATGCTTCAAAGCCCTAAGATGAAAAGTGGATTTTTTTTAATTAGTGTTTTTGAGATATCCAGCCACATTTATTGGATTTGTAGTCTTAAGTGTCTAGTCGCCTCTGGCCCAAGCATTCGGGAAAGGTTGTTTTATTTTGAAAAGATGAATCTCTCTTTGTTGCACTCTTGACTCTGCTTTTCTTCCATTGCTGGAAGCAAAAGAAAATGATCTCCCTTGTGGATTATTGCTGTGGAAGGCTCATCAGCTTCACAGCATCTACTAAGTACATAGTAATACAGAGTAAGACCACCCACCCACCCTTTTCTTCGGAATGATTGAAAGCTGACATGAATCTGCCCTGGTTATTCCACATTTAGTAATGCAAAGACACTTAATAAGGCTCAAAATTTAAATACGTCATACCTTTGGCTTACATATTTTGGGGATGTACTTAGATACTCAGTGTTTTGTTGGTTGGAGCCTTCCTTTGTTTCTCACATTTCGTATTAGAGATTATATAGTCTTTCAGTCTTACGTTTGACATTTTCAGTGAACATATTTCGTATTTTGGAAATTCATCCTATATTACACAGATTTTGTTTTACAGCATACCATGGTACCCTCATAGTTTGTAATTTCTAATTTATCCAGTCCTCTCTGGTGAATTATTTTAGGGTATATTACATGCCTCATATAATATACTTGGGGGTTCACCTTTGTATTCCATAAGTATGCTATGAGAGTACACTCCTATTAATCCTTTATGTTTAGGGATACAACATGGTACATAAGGGGTACATATATTGTGCGATTCTAGTTAGCTATTTTAAACAGCACAATCTTACAATATATCCTGGAATACAATGCTCCTTTTAGCATTTTTCCCTGTTGATAGTGGAGTTAGAGTGAAATGTATGTTTTGAAGTACCTGATGTAATGTGGAAAAATTGGCACACATACACTGTTGGTGTAACTATGAATTGATCCAATTACTTTGGAGAGCAATCTGGAATTATGCCCAAAGAGTTATAAAACTGTGTATACCCTTTGATCCAGCAATACTATTAGGTCTGTTTCCCATGGTGATCAGGGGAAAAGGAAAAGAGCCTATATGTTCTAAGATATTTATAGCAGCTCTCTTTGTGGTATCAAAGAACTGGAAATCGAGGGGAAGCCAATCAATTGAGGAATGGCTGAATAAGTTATGGTATATGACTGTGATGGATCACCACTGTGCTGTAAGAAATGATGAGCAGGATTGAGGTTCTGGGGGTGGAGCCAAGATGGTGGCATAAAGGCTGGGACTTGCTTCAGCTCACCCCCAAATCCCTCCAAATACTTTTAAAAATGACTCTAAACAAATTCTAGAGGAGCAGAACCCACAACATGATGGAGTGAAACAAATTTCCAGCCCAAAACAATTTGGAATGTCAGCAGGAAAAGTCTGTTGCACCAGGGTGAGAGAGGAGCCCAGTTCAGCACAAGCCACGCCAGCACAGTCTGGGCAAGCAAACCCAGAGCAGGTCTCATGGCAACTGAATCACTGGCAACAGTGGCAGTTTCCAGACATCTCAGCCCACAGATGCCAAAGATAACTTCGAAGGTCAGCAGGAAGGGTCTGTCATACCTGGATGAGAGTAGAGCACAGTCTAGCACAGGCTGTACCAGCACAGACCCAGGCCCAGGAAACCAGGAGCAGGCCTTAGGGGTAACTGAATCAGCAGTAGTGGCAGTGGCTGCTTCTGGAACTCTCAGCCCACAGACAGTAAGGGAGTTGAACAACTGGTCAGAAGGAGATTACGGGGGTCTTTTTGCTAGCACTGAGGCCAGATGCCATGGCTTTGCCCATACTTGGATCCAGGTCATAGTCTAGTATGGCAGTCCTAGGGAGACGAGAAGCACTAGCATAGCAGATCTTGCAGCCGCAGTGGAGGGGGGACCCACCTCACAGTTCCAGGGCAGAAAAGAGTACTTGTTGTCACTCACTAACCAAAGCACAGGTCAGGAGATCTCCTTAGATCATACCACCCTGGAAGAACTGAAAACTTACAGGTCTCTGGAAGTATTTCTGAAAACAGCTACACAAAACCCCTGAAGCTTGGGACAGTGCACCCTCAACACAGGAAGCAGAGCCCTACTTTAACAAAGAGTTGGAAGTCAAGTAATAGGCTAAGAAAATGAGCAAATAACAGAAAAAACTCTGACTATAGAAAGTTACTATGGTGATAAGGAAGATCAAAACACACACTCAGAAGAAGACAACAAAGTCAAAGCTCCTACATCCAAAGCCTCCAAGAAAAATATGAATTGGTCTCAGGCCATGGGAGAGCTCAAAAAGGATTTTGAAAATCAAGTAAGAGAGGTAGAATAAAAATTGGGAAGAGAAATGAGAATGATGCAAGAAAATCATGAAAAATGAGTCAACAGCTTGGTAAAGGAGACACAAAAAAATACTGAAGAAAATAACACCTTACAAAACAGAGTATTCAAAATGGTAAAAGACATTCAAAAAGCCAATGAGGAGAAGAATGCCTTAAAAAGAAGAATTGGGTAAATTGAAAAGGAGGTCCAAAAGCTCACTGAAGAAAATAATTCCTTAAAAATTAGAATGGAGCAAATGGAAGCTGATGATTTTGTGAAAAATCAAGAAGCAATAAAACAAAACCAAAAGCATGAAAAAATAGAAGACAATATGAAATATCTCATTGGAAAAAAAAACTGACCTGGAAAATAGATCCAGGAGAGATCACTGATCACTCCCTGAAAGAGATTCCAAAATCAAAACTGCCAGGAATATTATAGCCAAATTCCAGAGTTCCCAGGTCAAGGGGAAAATATTGCAAATAGCCAGAAAGAAATAATTCAAGTATCATGGAGTCACAGTCAAGATAACACAAGATTTAGCAGCTTCTGTGTTAAAGGATTAGAGGGCATGGAATATGATATTCGAGAAGGCCAAGGAACTAGGATTACAGCCAATAATCACCTACCCAGCAAAACTGACTATAATCCTTCAGGGGAAAAAATGGATATTCAATGAGATAGAGAACTTTCAAGCATTCCCAAAGAAAAGTCCAGAGCTGAATAGTAAATTTGACTTTCAAGTACAAGACTCAAGAGAAGCATAAAAAGATAAACAGGAAAGAGAAATCAAAAGGGACTTATTAAAGTTAAATTGTTTACATTCCTACATGGGAAGATGGTATCTATAATTCATAAGACATTTCTCATTATTAGGGTAGTTTGAAGTAATATATATAGAAAAAGGACACAGGTGTGAGTTGAATATAAAGGGATGTTATCTGAAAAATAAAATTAAGGGGTGAGAGAGGAATGTTCTGGATGAAAGAGAAAGGGAGTGGTAGAATGGGGTAAATTATCTCACATAAAATAGGCAAGAAGAAGCTTTTATAGTGGAGGGGAAGAGTGGGAAGGTGAGGGAGAGTGAGTAAATCTTACTCTCATCAGAATTGGCTCAACATACACACTCAATTGGGCATAGAAATCTATCTTACCCTAAAAGAAAGTAGGAGGGACAGGGGATAAGAGGGGAGGGTTGATAAAAGGGAGAGCAGATTGGGAGAGGGAATAGTCAGAAGCAAAACATTTCTGAGGAGGGACAGAGTGAAAGGAGAGAGAGAACAGAATAAACAAGGGGTGGAATAGGATAGAGGGAAATATAGTTAGCAATAATTACTGTGAAAAAATTTTGAAGCAAGTTTCTCTGATAAAGGCCTCATTTCTTGAACATATAGAGAACCGAGTCAAATTTATAAAAATAAGAGCCATTCCCCAATTGATAAATGATCAATAGCTATGATCAGTTTTCAGATGAGGTAATCAAAGCCATCTATAGCCATATGAAAAAGTATTCTAACTCAATATTGATTGGGGAAATGCAAATTAAAATAATTCTAAGGTATTACCTGATACCTATTAGATTGGCTAATAGGACAGCAAGGGTAAATGACAAATGTTGGAGGGGATGTGGGAAAAATGAGACAGTAATGCACTGCTGGTGGAGTTGTAAACTGATTCAACCATTCAGTAGAGTAATTTGGAACTATGCCCAAAGGGCTATAAAACTGTACCACTGCTAGGTGTGTATCCCAAAAGAGATAAAAAATGAAGAGGAAAGGGATCTATATGTACAAGGATATGTATAACAGCTTTTTCCTGGGGTCAAAGAGTTAGAAATTGAGGGGATGCCCATCAACTGGGGAATGTCTGGTATGTGGTATGTGATTATGATGGGATGCTGTTGTGCTATAAGAGGTGATGAGCAGATGATGAGATCTTAGAAAATCCTGGAAAGACTTATATGAGGGCATATAAAGTGAAATGTACTATGTACAAAGTAACAGCAATACTGTAGGACGATCAGCTGTGAATGACTTAGCTATTCTTATCCATACAACAATCCAAGACAACTCTGAAGGACCTATGATGAAAGATATCTCCATTCCCAGACCAAGAACTGATAATGTCTGAATACAGATTGAAACATACTTTTGTTTACTTTATTTTTCTTTGTTTTTTTTTGTCTATGTTTTCTTTCACAACATGACTATTGTGGAAATGTTTTACCTGACTACACATGTATAACCTATATCTAATTGCTTACCTTCTCAGTGAGTGGAAGGTGGGGAGGGAGGAAGGGAGAGAATTTGGAACTCAAAGTTTTTAAAATGAATGTTAAAAATTGTTTTTACATGTAACTGGGGAAAAATTAAATAATTTTTAATTATTTACAAGAATATTTATAGCGGCTCTCTTTGTGGTAGCCAAGAATTGGAAAGCAAAGGGATGCCCATCAATTGGGGAATGGCTGAACAAACTGTGGTACATGAAGGTAATGGAATACTATTGTGCCATAAGAAATGGGGATGATGCAGACTTCATAACAACCTGGAAAAACCTACACGACATAATGCTGAGTGAGCGGAGCAGAGCCAGGAGAACGTTGTGCACAGCCACAGATATATGGATTCCGTGAGGACCAACCCTGACAAACTGTGCTTTTCTCAGCAACCTAAGGGGCAAGGACAACTCCAGGGGACTCACGATGGAGAATGCTATCTTCATCGAGACAAAGAACTGCGAAGTTTGAATACAGACTGAGGCACACTACATGCTCGCCTTTTCTGCTTCTCTTTTGTTTTTGTTTTTGGGGTTTTTTTTTTGTTTTTTTTTTTTTTGGTTCTGTTTCTTCTTTCTCATGATTCATTCCATTGGTCAAAATTCTTCTCCACGACTTGACTAGTGCATAAATTAATTCAATGTGAAGTTATACATGACAGTTATATGAGACTTCATGCCGTCTTGGCGAGGGAGGGGGGAGGGAGGGGAGAAAAACTGGAACTCAAAACTATGTAGAACCGTGCGTGGTAAACTAAAAATAAATAAAGAAATTTATTAAAAAAAAATAAAATACAAAAAAAAGAAATGACAAACAGGTTGATTTTAGGAAAACATGGAAATTCTTGCATGAAATAAAGATGAGTAAAACACACAAATCAGAAAATGTAGGAGTTCATAGGTGTGTCCCCAGCCATAAAATATTGACTTTAAGTATAAGCTTTGAGGTCATAAAATGGGTGCTGCAGGTCATACCCAGTCATCTTTTGCCTCTGGCTATACTCCATAGTTGTAGACAACATTTGTTCCCCTTTTTGAAGATAAGTAATTCTCTTTACCCCTCAGCACTATTGTAAGAAAGGAGAATGCAGTCCTTTATATTTAAAGGGAAAAGGCATTTATAAAAACTTCAACATAACCAGATTTTCCTTCAATCTATTTTTCAAAATTGACATTTTCTTTTCCTAAAGTAGATAATACAATTGGCAAGCCTGAATTTAAGAAAGTTGACCTTTTATGGAACTATTTCGACAAATATGGAAAAAATTCCATCTTAGCATCACAGAACTAGGTTATAGACTAGATATTGCAACTAAACAGCTCTGTACCCTTGGGCACATCCGTTAGCCTCTATAAAGAAAATACTTTACAACAGGAATGAGGAGTGCTATCTGCTTTCTCCCTTGGGGTATTTTTTTTTTTTACAGCTTTGGTTTTTTTTTTTTAATTAATTTTTTTAAGGCAATTGGGATTAAGTGACTTGCTCAGGGTCACACAGCTAGTAAATGGCTGAGGTCAGATTTCAACTCGGGTACTCCTGACTCCAGGGCCTGGCCAGGGCTCTATCCACTGCACTACCTAGCTGCTCTAGCTTTACTTTTATCATCTCTAAAATGAGGTGTTCAAGCTAGATGTTCTCTTAGGATTCTTCCAGGTTGGAATTCTCCAATCTGATTTACAATCTCACTTCACTCATCTATAAAATGAACTTCTTATTTTGTTACCCTGACTCATCTCTCCCACTTCAATCCGTTCTCCATACAAATATCAAAGGGATTTTCCTAAAGCACAAGTCTAATGACAGCATCGTCATCATCATCATAGCTAGCCTTTATAGTGTTTTAAGGCTTACAAAGCAGTTTAAAAGTATTATCTCATTTATTCTCACAACAACCCTGGGAAGTGGGTGCTATTATGTGTCAGCATCTTGGAATTTGTTGTTTCCTTTGAGCACAGAAAAATTGCTATCTTCTGCATTAAGTCTTTCTTGACTCCACTCCTCCCCCAAACTATTAGTTTGCTTAATTTTTTCTTATAAGAGAGGACTCACTAGAGGAGGACCTGCTTATTTCATACGATTGAGAAATTGCCGTGATATTAAAAACTAAAGACATGAGTAAAACTTTTTTAAAAAAAATTAATTTAAATTAAGCAGTGATGGGGGAATACTGTGTAAGGGGACAGAATAGGACCAATATTTATTTGCTCATCAGCCATCCCTTGTTGTTCAGTCGTGTCTGCCTCTTTGCAACCCTGTGTACTGTAGCATACCAATCCTGTCTGTGGGGTTTTCTTGGCAAGGTTAGTGGAGTGGCTTGCCATTTACTTCTCCAGTGAATTAAGGCAAAAGGGGGTTAAGCCATTTGCTACAGCTTGTAAGTGTCTGAGGTCAAATTTGAATGTGGGTGTTCCTGACTCCAGGCCTTGGGCTCTATTTACTGAGCCACCTACTTACCTCAGTTAAATGAGGGTCATCACAAAATGATGATTTTTGAGCACCCCAAGTAGGGGTCTGGGCAGTGGCTCCACACTCACACACATACACACACACACACACACACACACACACAAGATTGGAGGTTCTTCCATACACATGCACACACATATAGATTCATCTTCATGATCACTCAATCCTATATGAATTAATGGAATACAATTATGATGTGATAAAAAATGAAAGTGATGGATTCAGACTTCTAGAAAGACTGGTCTGAATTGATGTGGAGTGAAGTCAGTGCAACTAAGAGAACAATTTATACAATAACAAGCAGAGACAAACAACTTTGACTTTAGGAATGATTCTATTGTGTCTTGATGATCTTAAAAGAAGAGGGAAAGGGAGGAGAAGAAAAATATTGGGTGTGGGGAGGAAGGGAGAGAGCAGGGAGGTTGAGGAAAAAATCTCAAAATTGGGATCCCAAAGTAGATGTCTCTACAAACAAGGAAGACGTGGTGGAGTGATGCTAACTTTTTTCTCCTCTCAATTGGTCAAAGGAAGAAGCAATACATACACACATTTGGGCACAGAAATACATTTTTCTAAACAAATAAACAGGAAGAAAAGGGAGAAGAAAAGAAGGAAATAAGAGGGATAGTAGATTAAAGGAGAGACTAATCCAAAGAAAACAAACTGAAACTAAGGACATATGAAAATATTTGTAATATCTCTTTTTGCATTGGCAAAAAAATTTGAAAATTGAAGGAGTGCCCATCAATTGGGGAATGGCTAAATAAGTCGTGGTATATAAATATGATGGAATACTATCCTGCTTTAAGAAATGGTGAAAGGGATGGTTTTAAAGAAACCTGAGAAGACTTATATGGACTGATACAGAGTGAAATGAGCAGAAGTAGGAAAACAACTTGTACAATGACAAAAATGTTGTAAAGAAAAACAACTTTGAAAGATTTAGAAACTCTGATCAATGTAATATTCAACCATGGTACCAGTGATAAAACATGCTGTGGTGAGGGAATCAGAGTACAAAATGAGACAAATATTTATGAACATTACCAATGTAGATTTTTTTTTTACTTGACTTGTTTACAAACAAGTACAATTCCCTGTTACAACAGGGAATTTGTTTTTCTTTTTTTCTCAATTGGAGGTAGAAGGAGGTAGGAGGTAGGAGGTAGGAGAGAAAGGTGGATTTTGGTTAATTAAAAAATATTTAATTAAAAAAAGAGTCCCTTTCATCAAAGAACTTATTTTCTAATGATGGAGATAATGTGTACATATAGTCATATATACATGATACATGCAATACATGAATAAAAGGTAGTAATGAGAGCACTTGTTTGTCCGTTGTTTCCAAAGGGGACCAATGACATCACAGGATGAAGTCTTGACTTGCACTTGAATTGGATTTAAGTGAGGCAGAGTTGTACAAAGTCAACCTTACTCTTTCTTCCCGAGTCATTGAAGTCAAATGGTAGGACAAAAGTCAAGATGACTGGCAATGGCTGGGTTGCAGCAGGTGACCTTGGCGTTTCCCGTGTCTGACCAAGGGTTAAGTGCTCCATAGAGCCTGCTTCAGCCACCTTCATGGCCATTGGAACAAATTGCTCTTATCTACCTATTATGCCAGGGATAGTCTCCACATGCTTGGAGTGGATGTCCCTCTAACTCACTGAGAAGCTTGAGACCTGTCAGTTACCCTCAACCTGGTTTAACCCATCTATGAGATGGTTTACCAGGTGTGGCTGCTGCACATGCTACAGCTTCTTGGTGCAATAGAGTTGGGTGAAGGAGGGTGAGCAGTTCTGCAAAGGGCTCAGCAACCCCTCACACCAAAGGTGCTACTCCTCTCTGAACACCCCATACATCCAAGGAACAAGAGCCCTAGCAGCTAAAATGATCAAGAAAGGCTTCAAATAGGGGGTGACCCTTGAGCTGACTATCAAAGAAAACTAGGAATTCTAAGAGATGGAGGATAGGATTTAGGACTTTTTAGGGTCTGGGACAGACAGTGTAAAGGCACCAGAGACAGAAGATAGAAGGTTAAATATATATATCCACATTGAGAGATGTAAGAAGGCTAGAAAGGTAGAAAGGAAACAGTTTCTGAAGAAATGGTCTCTAAAATCAATGCATTCCCTTAAGACCAGTGTATTACAGAGCTTAGCACAGTGCCTGGCACAAAGGAAGCATTTAATAAATGCTAATTGACTTACAGTTCATACAATGTGGATTTCTGCCCTCAGGATCTCAGGAGGGAGTTTTGAACAGACTTAGAGGAAGCATTTTGGTCATGTGCAGCGTACACAAGGAGAGCCCTTTGTTCTTGCTTGGGCTTAAACAAAATTGTTATACACAAAGTGTTCTTGTTGCCACCGGAAAATGCAATCTACGTTCCAAACAACCCTAACTTAAAAACAAACTTTTGAAAAACAAGCCATTTATAAATTGTGGTCTTCTTGTATTGAGACATCTTCATTTTTCTATATAGATACCTCCTTCTTATCCCTGGAGACCCTATAATAGTAATGCTAATTAGTACTAATCCTTTTATTTCAAGAAATACTATATATTTGACATGAACTAAATAATATTTTATTGAATATTTTAGGAAAATATAAAGGCTTGTTAAGTTCATTTTTAACTTTATTTGATATTGAAAGGAGTTTAGTCTGCATAGATATTTTCCTGTGGTTTTATATGCATCTAGATATTTATTTCATGGCCAATCTTGGTACTAGAGAGCTGATAATGAAATAATTCTCTGTCTTCTCAGTGACAAGGTGTTTGTGTTGGGGGGTAGGGGAGAGGAACCATGTGTTATGCAATGTGGAATGTGGTATGCAATATCGGATGTTCTAATTGTGTCAATTTTTTGTGCTTAAATGCTTTTTCTTAGTCATAAGCAAGGGATCATTTGGTGTGGGGATGAATTTAGTGTAAAAACAAAACAATAATGCTTTTCAAAAATGCATGTTTATGAAAATTAAAGAAAGCACCCATTTGAGAAAATACCGATACCAGCCATCCTACTTCAAACCAGTCTCAGTCCATGATTCCCTGGAGGATTTCTCAACTAGGTTCTGCCCAGGCAGCTCTTCCCACCTTCAGTTTTCTTTTATTCTCTCAGTAGAACATAATCATCTTGAAGGCAAGATTATCTTTTTTATCTTCTTATATTTGTGCTTAGAACAGAACCTGGCACATAGAAAGGGTGAAACAAATGCTCTGTCTATCTGTCTGTCCGTTCAACTGCCCATTCGTCCATCCATCTGTCTGTCTGTCTATCTACCTGCCTATCATTTATCTATCTAAAAATTAGGAAGTGTTCTAAGAAGATGAAGTTAGGAGTAAGAATCTTGATGTCTAGATTGGAAAAGGGGCTATCTCACAGAGGCTCCATGAACCACAGGAGCAACTAAAAGGAAGGATTTCAAATTTTTTTAAGTCTGACGATTGAACAAGGAGCTTAGGATGAGTCCTCCCTCCTTTCCCCAGAGAGTGCCTAGGAAAACAGGGAGCTCATTCAAGCAAATGGAACCTTGCTTCTCTATCTCTGTAGCAGAGGAAACTTGTTAATCCTGCACACCTCAAGATGCAAGTCCCAACCATCATGTTAGACTCAGAAGCAGTTCTGCCAAGTCCAGCCAGGATACCAGGGCTTTCAGGTCAGTCCTGAGGTTAGTTGGCAATGTGATATAGTAACAAGAGTTTCTTGGAGACAGAAAACCTGGGTTTAAATCCTGATCCTGTTCATTGCAACCTATTGCATCAGAAAAAAATTATATAACAAAATAACTCACCTTGAACAAGTCACATGGTCTCTGGGTCCCAGTTTCTTTATTGGTAAAAGGAAGGAAAAGGATTAGATGACCTCTAAGCTTCTTTCTAGCTCTAAATAACCATGATTCTACAAACAAATACTTGAGCAAACATTTATGTGTAGGACACTAAGATAAATGCTAGGAACAAGAAGAGAGAGAAGGTCTCACTCTCAAAGAGGCACGGTTGGAAACACAGGGAATGTAAAAACGTAATCTGTGACAACGTTCCTAAATGTAATTTTCATATTTAGTATAATACTAATCAAAATACCCAGGGATGTCTTTACTGAATTGGATAAAATCCATATTGAAACTGATATAGAAAAATAAGCAAGCGAAAATATTTAAGGGCATGTTGAAGAAAAAAAGTTTATGAAGGTAGACTTATACTCCCAGTCATTTTATAAAGCACATAGTATAAGAAAAACTGTAGTACTGGAAAAAATTAGAGAAATAGATCAATGGAACTGAATAGAAACATCAGACTTAGAAACAGATACAAACAAAAGTTAGCTTTTTTATAAACCATAGAAAGTAAAAGCTGGTGGAAAGATTCATTATTTAGTAACTGTACATGAGAAAATAACTAGATTGCAATCTGGTGAGAAATCAGTTTAGACCCACTTCTCATATCACATACGCATCAGTGAATTCCAGATGGAAGATGGACTTAAATATTAAAAATGAACTACAAAAATAGAGGGAAGAAAATGGAACAAATTAAATTTCTCTCAATTATGCAATTGAGAATACTTTGTTGGACAAATTAAACAAATTGAAGGAACTCAAGAGCAAGATAGATATATTTGATTATATTAAAATGAAAATTTTCTGTACATATCCAAATCATTATAAACACACATATCTATATCTATACCTATATATACATATATTCAAAAGAAATAAAATCAGATCAAAAGAAAAAGAAATATAATAAAATAATAGCTTAGATAAAATATTTATAGCAAATATAACAGATTAACAACTTGACATCTAAAGTAAACAAGGAACTATTAAAAATTTACAGAAGCAACTCCTAGTCCCTAATGAGCAAATAGTTAAGGGATATGAAAAGATAGTTTATAAAAGAAAAACAAATAGTGAACAATCACTTGAAAATTGTTCAACTGTACTCTAGAGGTATCTTCAAATTGACAAAATTAATGAAAAATAATGAAACTTACTCTTGGTGGATTTTTGAAGAAACATATATTCATTCATTGTTGTTGAAATTGCAAATTAGAAGAATGGAAAAGCAAGCTTTTGGAAAACAAGCTGGCAATACACAGTAAAAGGTATTAAAATAATTATAGCTTTACCCTATAATTCCATTGCAGGGAACACACATGCACATACACGTGTGTGTGTATATATATGCATGCATGTATATTTCTCTCTTTATATACACACACATATATGTATATAATATATATACATATATGAATAATCTAATATGTATGTGTGTGTGTACATACATTTTTTCTCCCATATAAGAGGCATCTGGCTATGCCTCTCTAATCTTACACTTGTAAATCTGAGATTTTAATAAACGTAAACTCAATGGCAGAGCATTACATTTATCTCTATTAAATTTCATCTTATTAGATTCAACCCATAGGTCTAGAGTTTTAAGATCTTTTTTGATACTAATTCCATAATCCATTATCTACCAATTCGATAATATGTCTTCATCCAAGTCATTGAAAAAATGTTAATTGTCACACGGCCATGAACAAATCCCTGGAGAACTACATTAGAAACAGTTATCCATCTTAATATCAGTCCATTAATGACTGCATTACTGGACACTGGGTCCAGTCATTAAATCAATTTTGAACTCAGAATTGCATAAGACTTTACATTGATCACTATTGAATTTCATCTCACTGAATTCAGTCCAATATTCTTGCCTGTCTAGAACCTTTTGGATCCTGATTTTGTCATCCACAGTGTTATCTGTTCTTCCAAATGCTGTGTCATCTTGATGACAAACTTGAAAAACATATCCTATTACTTTATCCAAGTCATCAATAAAAATGTTAAATAGCATAAGGCCAATCACAGATCCCATGTATCCTTCACTGAAACCTCCTGCCCTGTTTATAGTGAACCATTAACAAGCACTTTAAAATAAAACAACATAAAAAATAACCACAACAACATACTCTTTGAATCTGGCCATCCAAGCAGCTCTGAATGTATCTGATTATAATCTCATTTTCTTCATCAGAATAATGAGATACTTTATCAAAAGCTGTGCTAGAATCTAGGTAAAACTATATCCACAATAATTTTGATTACATTAAATAAAAAGGTCTTACACAAACAAAATCAATGTTGCCAAGATTAGAAGGAAAGCAGGAAACTGGGGGAAAAATTTTATAGGAAGTATCTCTGATAAAGGCCTCATTTCTCAAATATTTAGAGAACTGAATCAAATTCATAAGAATAAGAGGCATTTCCCAATTGATAAATGGTCAAAGGATATGAATAGGCTATTTTCAGAAGATAAGATGAAAGCTATCTATAGCCATATGAAAAAATACTCTAAATTAAATACTCTAAAATACTCTAAATTAAAACAGCTCTGAGGTACCACCACTATCAAATTGGCTAACACGACAAAATAGAAAAATGACAAATATTGGAGAGGATGTGGAAAAATAGGCGCACTAATGATATTGGAGGAGTTATGAACTCAGCCAACCATTCTGGAGAGCAAATTTGGAACTGTGCTCAAAGGATTGTAAAACTAATACATACTCTTTGACCCAGCAATGCCATGACTAGGTCTGTATCCCAAAGAAATCAGACACAAGGGGAAAGGACCTATACATACAGAAATATTCATAGCATCTTTTTTTCTGATGGCAAAGAATTGGAAATCAGGGAGATTCCTACAAATTTGGGAGTGGCTGAATAACTTATGGCACGTGATTGTGATGGAATAATATTGTGCTATAAGAAATAACGAGCAGGAGGGTTTCAGAAAAACTGGGAAGCCTTATACCCACTGATGCAAAGTGAAAAAAGTAGAACCAGGGGAACATTGTACAAAGTAACAGCAATGTTGTACAAGGATCAACCTTGAATGACTTAGCTATTCTCATCAATACAATGATCCAAGACAGTTTCAAAGGACTTACAATGAAAAATGCTATCCACCTTCTGAGAAAGAACTGATAGAGTCTGAGTACCAATTGAAGCACATTTTTTTTCATTTTCTTTATTTTTCTTGCTTTTTTTTCAACATGGCGAATATGACTAATTTCATATTTCAATATGGCTAATGTTTTTGCATGATTTTGCAAGTATCACATTTCTTTCCTTCTTAATTGGTGAGTAAGGTTGAGAAAGAAAGAGAGATTTGGGGGCTCAAAATTAAAAAAAAGAATGTTAAAAATAAATAAATAACAATATTTTTTTTAAAAAAAACCTATATCTACATCCTTTCCTTCATCTACCAGTTTAGTAATTCTGTTAAGAAAGGAAATGAGGTTAGTCTGGTATGACCTGTTCTTGATAAAGCCACGCTGACTCTTTGTAAACATTGCTTTTTTTGTTGTTTTTGTTTGGTCTGACTCTTCATGACCCCATTTGGGGTTTTCCCCACAAACCTAGTAGAGTGGCTTGCCATTTCTTTCTCCAGCTCACTTTACAGATGAGGAGCCGAAGTAGGCTGAGATTAAGCAACTTGCCCAGGGTCACACAGCTAGTAAGTGTCTGAGGCTGTATTTGAACTCAGGAAGATGAGTCTTCTTAACTCCAGATCCAGAACTCTAACCACCGCACCACCAAAAGAGTATGAATAAAAGGCACACCAAACAACAGAGATAGATAGATAGAATTGATAGATTGATCATTTTTAAATGCGTACTCTGATGCCAGGTGTGGTGCTAAGAACAAAGGAAATAAATACAGCAAACAAGACATTTCTTATTCTTCAGGAGTTTATATTAAAATGGAAGAAAACAACACTTAAAAGAGAAATAGGGAAAACAGTATGGGGAGTCCAAAGAAAGGAGTCAGCAGTCCTTTGGGGGTGGGGGTGTTAGGGAAGATGTCCCCTGAATGGGAAGACAGTTGGTGAGAAGGCAAAGAAATCTGGAGAATAAAATGGGGAGGGAATGAAGTAGGCTGGTTGGGACCTCTACAGAAACCGAGATAGGGAAGGAAAGTTGGCTGGCGAGTGAGGTACCGATTGAAGTTAAATGGTATAAATTAGACTAAGTAAACAACTTTCTTCCTCCTGGGTTGGTAAAGACAGACCAGGGAGTTCATTAGAAAGCTTTTAACCGGAGTTCAACAAAAGAAGCAGTCTGGAGCAAACCTCAGAATAAGGAACTTAGAAAGCCACACCCTTCTCTGTTAGCATTTGAATGATAGTAGACACCCAAGCTCTGTTCCAGAACTTAACCTCCAAGAATAAACTGTCTTTGCCAGAGGCTTAGGCTCAAATACTAGCTACTAAGTCAATTCGGAGGCAGCTGCCACTCTGTAATTCTGTTTGGGGTGCTACGTAGGAGTGGGCAAGACGTATGGGTGTTTAAAACAAAACTGAGTCTCATTTCATGAATTTCACTCTAGTGCTTGTAGAGGTTGACTTCTGTAGTTTTGCTAGGGCATATAATAAAAGGCAGTGCCCTTGTGTTCAACAAGTAGGGACTTTGTATTGGATTTTGAGGATCTAGGCCACAGCAATGTTGGAATTTGCCTTCTGGTTTCTCTTGCAGATTGGTTGTGTGAGTCTTTGCATGTATTCTCTATAAAGTTAAAA
Organism: Trichosurus vulpecula; assembly: GCF_011100635.1. Classification (NCBI taxonomy): domain Eukaryota; kingdom Metazoa; phylum Chordata; class Mammalia; order Diprotodontia; family Phalangeridae; genus Trichosurus; species Trichosurus vulpecula. The sequence goes on from NC_050574.1 coordinate 388,121,243, forward strand.
CCATAGGGGGCTAGTCTTTTTTCTCTTTCATTTTTGAGAGTTGTGTGTGTGTGGGGGGGTGTCTCTAGGGAGACCTCTTTCTCCCCGAGTCATCTTGCCTATCTGCACACTGAGAGACCAGAGTTAGTTGCCGTCATCCAAGGGAAGTAGTGAGAAATTCACCACAAGGTTGGTCTGATAAGTTTCTGACTTATCTACCATGAGGCGTTTCTTCCCTTGCCAGCAGAAAATGTGACACCAACATCCTGCTAGAACTCTGGACTTTCCCTCACTGAGTCTGGACCTAGAACTCTGAGAGGAGAAGGAGGTAGGAGAGGACAATCTGGAAAATCCACCTTAGGACTCCAAGTTCTTGCCTTTATTTTTTTAGTATAGACATTTATCTTCAGATGCCTCCAAAATGAATGAAACATTATAAATACCTAATGAATATTTTACCAACAGAATTGTGATTATCTTCTTCCAAGATAAACTTATGAAACGAAAGACTTAAATTCCCTGGATTTAGGTTTTTTAGTTTAAGAGCTACCCAGTACAATTCAAGAGCTATTCTATGGTTCTGAAGAGGTTGAGAGGTGCTGGACACCCCAAAATATTGACGCACCGGGTCCTGCCGAAAGAATTCGACTCAAGCCTTCTCAGCCAAGGGAAAAGAGAAAGTTTATTAGGGATTCACCACAATGGGCTGTCTTAAGAAATCCCCCACTTTGTGACGCCTGTTTCCACAAGCGGGCCAGATTCAACCTACTGAATTAGATTGAATCTGAGCACCTTCATGGAGGCAAGATGGAGATTATATACACAAAAATTGTAGGAGGGATTGAGGGGTGGTCTGGGGTGACTAGAGGAGGGGTTTAGGGAGGGTCTTGAGGGGAAGTCCAAGGAGGGCAAGGTGAGGTAATGGGATTAAGGGTGGGAAGTAGCGGAAGGCATGGATACCTATATATCAAGGGTGGGGAAGTAGCTGGACAACAAAGGGCGAGGCTAGGTAGAGATTTGGGCCTAAAGATAATGTGAGTCTTGTGGCCTTAGGGGAAGGCCAGATCCAGTTGGAAGATTCAAGGACAATTCAAGGGGGCTCCCAGAGACTGTATTCCAGATTCAAGGGGGTTCCCCGAGACTGTGCCCTCATCAGTTCCACTATCATCAGAAAACTCTGGGCAGTATCTCAAGGTTTTTTCTAGTCTCATGAAAAAAATGTGGGATAGGCTAAGTTGGTTCTGGACTCCCATAACCTTCCCTTTTGGCCCCCTTTTAGGAATTCAGTGTTGCCTCTTTCTACCATGTTCATTGTCTTTATGTTCTTATGTGCCTCCATGTTGCTTTCAGACTCAGACACAAAATTCTCTGGTGTTCAAAGCCACTTCATAACCTAGCCCCTTCCTACCTTTCCAGTCTTCTTCTTTTTTTTAATTTAATATATTTAGTTTTCAGCATTGATTTTCACAAGAGTTTGAATTACAAATTTTCTCTCCATTTCTACCCTCCCCCCCACTACAACATGGCATATATTCTGGTTGCCCTGTTCACCAGTCAGCCCTCCCTTCTGTCACCCCACTCCCCTCCCATCCCCTTTTCCCTTCCTTTCTTGTAGGGCAAGATAAATTTCTACACCCCATTGCCTGTGTATCTTATTTTCTAGTTGCATGCAAAAACTTTTTTTTTGTTTTTGAACATCTGTTTTTAAAACTTTGAGTTCCAAATTCTCTCCCCTCTTCCCTTCCCACCCACCCTCCCTAAGAAGTCAAGCAATTCAACATAGACCACATGTGTATCATTATGTACAACCCTTCCACAATACTCATGTTGTGAAAGACTAACTATATTTTGCTCCTTCCTAACCTATCCCCCTTTATTGAATTTTCTCCCTTGACTCTGTCCCCTTTCAAAAGTATTTGTTTTTTATTACCTCCACCCCCATCTGCCCTCCCTTCTATCATCCCACCTTTTTTTTATCTTCTTCCTCCTTTTTTCCTGTGGTGTAAGATACCCAATTGAGTATGTATGGTATTCCCTCCCCAGGTCAAATCTGATGAGAACAAGATTCACTCATTCCCCCTCACCTGACTTCTCTTCTCTTCCTACAGAACTGCTTTTTCTTGCCATTTATATGCGAGATAATTTACCCCATTCTATCTCTCTGTAACCAGAATGGCCTTTGTTTTCTTTGAATGACTCAGCTTACCTCATTGAGCCTCTTATTACCATCGAGGGGGAAGCATGATTTTGCTTTACGCAATCATGCTTCTCTGTAGCCTCCTGGTTACTCTTGCAAGGCGTACTTATTGGGCCTGGAAGCTTTTGATCAACATATCAAAATGGGGCTGCTGGTTCATGGGTTGGTTACTGTGGAGCCTAAATAAATGTTTTGATTCTTCTGCCTTCTACTTTGAGAGTTTCTTATATCCGGCGGTTCCGAACCTTTCAGACATGTTTATGATCCTCTTTGAGATTATAAACTCGGCCCTCCTAATACATTTGGCGACGAGGATGGGATTCGAACCCACGCGTGCATAACCCCTGTACAAGGAGAACTCTGGAAAGTTCTGGGATAGGTGGAAGTAGCCAATATGCTGAACTGATGGCAGTGCATCAGGCCATCAGAGCAGAGAAAGGAGGACAGTGTCATATATTTACTGACTCGTGGGCGGTAGCTAATGGATTAGCTACGTGGATGCCTATATGGAAGAATCAGAATTGGGAGATTCATGGCAAACAAGTTTGGGGTAAAGAGTTATGGGAAAATATATGGGACATGTCTTTGGTTACAGATCTGTCAGTTTTTCATGTTGATGCTCATGCAACCCTGACCACACCAGAACGTGAGTACAATGCACATGCGGATCGACTAGCAAAGATTGCTACTGAATGTATTGTCCCTACTCCGACTCCAACTGATGACCCAGCCTTAGCAAGATGGGTCCACCAGACTGCTGGCCATTTAGGGGTCCAGGCCACCCATCGATGGGCACAGGATCGAGGTATCAGTATTTCTCATGCGTTGTTAAAACAAATAACAGAGGAGTGTTGTATATGCCAATTAGAAAAAGAACGAACTCTTCCTAGGATAGTTACTGGAGAAATAGCAAGGGGAAAAGTTCCAGCCCAAATTTGGCAGATAGATTATATTGGCCCACTACCCCAGGATAAAGGATGTAAATATGTATGTACGTGTGTTGACACCTATTCAGGTGTACTAGTGGCTTGTCCTTATAAAGACGCAACTCAGAAAAACACCTGTAAAACTTTAGATATTGTAAGTTTATATTATGGAACCCCAATGCAGATTCAAAGTGACAATGGGTCACATTTCAAGGGCAAAGAAGTGAAAAGATATTGTGTGTTGAATAATATAGAATGGATATATCATATTCCATATTACCCACAAGCATCTGGGCTAATTGAAAGAATGAATGGATTGTTGAAAGAACAGCTGAGAAAATTAAGCTCAAATAATTCATATCGACATTGGAAGGATAATTTGTCTATTGCCTTACGTAATTTGAATAATAGGCCCTTAGGGGGGAGTACACCTCTAGCCAGAATGATGACCCCAAATCTGCAGATCAGAGAACAGCAAACATGTGAGATCCAAAACATTGAATTTTGGACTGTGAGGGAAGATGTCCCACTACCAAGTCCAGGAACACCTGGTTCAGCAGGATATGATTTACATTGTATAGAGAATTTTAGGTTAAATAGGAAAGAGATAAGAAAAACCCCTACTGGAGTATGTATGAGAATCCCCAAGAATCATCTTGGACGGATATTACCTAAACCAGGATTAGCGGCTCAAGGAATACATGTATTGGCTGGAGTGATAGATTCTAATTATCAAAAAGAAATTGTTGTGACACTCCAGAATATGGGTAAAAAACCTGTACAATTTTGTAGAAATGATAGGATGGTTCAAGTCATTATTATCCCCTGTGAAAAAATACCCTTTGTGAAAACTGACCCTCCTCCCAAAATAACTACTAGAGGGGCAAAAGGGTCTTGCTCCATTGATAGAATAAAGTCAGGAGCTAAGGTATGGGTAAAACGGAAGCCAGATGATATTCCAAAGGCTGCAGAAGTTATAGCCCATGGGAAGGACAACACTGTAACAGTTGTCTATTCAGGGGAAAATAATTACCAAATCGTACCCCTGAACCATATATTTTACCGTGAATAGGTTATAATAATAGATTCACAGACTCCACAGGTATGGCTGATGCTGGTAAATGCCATAAGCCACTCAGAGGAAAGGTAACTTTGTGTGATTAACGGATGAAAACTTTTGAAAAGAAACATTTCCCACCTGAGTTTGGCTCTGATGTTGGATCTTTGCATAACTGAAATCTCAACCAAACTTGAGATGATTTTATTTGAAGAATTATAGTCCATACTTGTCTATTCTTTTTGTCCTTTGTTTTGGCTAACCTTGTTGCTAGTTTTGTTTCCTTCAGGCTTAAGCACCCTGCACTTTCCGGTGACTGCCTAAGCATGTAGCATTCTTGCAATTCCTGCCAGCTCGTTAAAGAAATGACCTCTGGAATGGGACTTTTTGGGGGCAGGGCCATCTCTACATCCAATTTCAGCATGAAGAAGCTATGGAAAATGAGACCTTCACCCCTCACCCCAAGATTTTGAGCCCCAATCGTTCAAGGGGGGTGGAAATGATGATAGTGTTCTGTTTACTTATTTTGTGTTATCCTTGCTGTGTTGTTTATTGTTATGATATTATTGATCCTATGTAATGGATACAAGGATTTAGGGGTGGACATTTGAATTATTAATAATTATTTTGGGGATGATTGATTGAAGAGATTATCTTGCTGGGACCTAGGGGTGGATCACATTTGAATCGTAAACCAATATTTAGGAATGTCACCAAATGATATGTTTTGCTTTATAATGAATGATATGTTTTAGTTTCCTTTGTAATTGGATCACAATGTATGTTCTAGGATACATGGCTGATTAGATTATGTATCCTATAACAAGGGGTGGAGTGTAACCAGAATGGCCTTTGTTTTCTTTGAATGACTCAGCTTACCTCATTGAGCCTCTGGACACTGTGGCTTGCTCTTCCGGGGCAGGAGGCCCGGGGAGCATGCCGGGAAGCAGACAACTTCCTGTGTGATGAGTCATGGGGCTGGCTGAGGGGAGGTGTTAATGTCTATGCTGGGGGAGGGGCCAACTCAGGAACCAATCGGCCCTGGTCATTCGGGCGGAGCTTGATGATGTCAAAAACCCTATAAGAGGGGAGAGGACAGCTTGAAGAGCTCTCTCTTTTCCTTTTCCGGTTGGAGCCAGCGACAGTTACGACAGTTACGTCAGTTACAGCTACAGCCACAGACACAGCTGAAGCAGGAGCTGCCAGTAGCAGAGCTAACCTATGGGAGAAAGCTGAACAAAGACTTCAGGCCATTACAGCGACAGTTACAGCGACAGTTGGAGCCAGAGGCAGTTACAGAGGCAGTTACGACAGTTACGTCAGTTACAGTTACAGCCACAGACACAGCTGAAGCAGGAGCTGCCAGTAGCAGAGCTGACCTACGGGAGGAAGCTGAACAAAGACTTCAGGCCAGTGGGTAATCTTATTACCATCGAGGGGGAAGCATGATTTTGCTTTACGCAATCATGCTTCTCTGTAGCCTCCTGGTTACTCTTGCAAGGCGTACTTATTGGGCCTGGAAGCTTTTGATCAACATATCAAAATGGGGCTGCTGGTTCATGGGTTGGTTACTGTGGAGCCTAAATAAATGTTTTGATTCTTCTGCCTTCTACTTTGAGAGTTTCTTATATCCGGCGGTTCCGAACCTTTCAGACATGTTTATGATCCTCTTTGAGATTATAAACTCGGCCCTCCTAATACACTCTCCCTATCTCTCTCTCTCAATATATTCCTCTCTGATCCCTAATTTGATTTTATTTCTTTTAGATATCTTCCCTTCATCTTCAACTCACCCTGTGCCCGCTCTCTCTCTCTCTCTCTCTCTCCATATATATATATGTATATATATATAAATATATATATACACATACGTATATACGTACATACACACATATATATACATAAACATATATATACACATACGTATATATGTACATACACACACACATATATACACATAAACATATATATGTATATACATACATACATATATGTATATGTATATATATATGCATAGTCCCTTCAGCTACCCTAATACTGAGGTCTTATGAATCATACACGTCATCTTTCCATGTAGGAATGTAAACAAAACAGTTCAACTTTAGCAAGTCCCTTGCAATTTCTTTTTCTTGTTCTTTTTCTTGATTACCTTTTCATGCTTCTCTTGATTCTTGTGTTTGAAAGTCAAATTTTCTGTTCAGCTCTGGTCTTTTCACTGAGAAAGCTTGAAAGTCCTCTATTTTATTGAAAATCCATATTTTGCCTTGGAGCATGATACTCACTTTTGCTGGGTAGGTGATTCTTGGTTTTAATCCTAGCTCCATTGACCTCCGGAATATCATATTCCAAGCCCTTTGATCTCTTAATGTACAAGCTGCTAGATCTTGTATTACCCTGATTGTGTTTCCACAATACTCAAATTGTTTCTTTCTGGCTGCTTGCAGTATTTTCTTCTTGATCTGGGAGCTCTGGAATTTGGCAACAATATTCATAGGAGATTTCTTTTTGGGATCTATTTGAGGAGGCGATTGGTGGATTCTTTCAATTTCTATTTTGCCCTGTGGCTCTAGAATATCAGGGCAGTTCTCCTTGATAATTTCTTGAAAGATGATATCTAGGCTCTTTTTTTGATCATGGCTTTCAGGTAGTCCAATAATTTTTAAATTATCTCTCCTGGATCTATTTTCCAGGTCAGTGGTTTTTCCAATGAGATATTTTACATTGTCTTCCATTTTTTCATTCCTTTGGTTCTGTTTGATAATATCTTGATTTCTCATAAAGTCACTAGCTTCCACTTGCTCCAGTCTAATTTTTAAGGCAGTATTTTCTTCAATGGTCTTTTGGACCTCCTTTTCCATTTGGCTAATTCTGCCTTTCAAGGCATTCTTCTCCTCATTGGCTTTTTGAAGCTCTTTTGCCATTTGTGTTGGTCTATTTTTTAAGATGTTGTTTTTTTCAGTGTATTTTTCAGTATTTTTTTGGGTCTCTTTTAGCAAGTCATTGACTTGTTTTTCATGGTTTTCTCGCATCCTTTTCATTTCTCTTCCCAATTTTTCCTCTACTTCTCTAACTTGCTTTTCCAAATCCTTTTTGAGCTATTCCATGGCCTGAGCCCAGTTCATGTTTTTCTTGGAGGCTTTTGTTGTAGGCTCTTTGACTTTGTTGACTTCTTCTGGCTGTATGTTTTGGTCTTCTTTGTCACCAAAGAAAGATTCCAGAGTCTGAGACTGAATCTGGGTGTGTTTCCGCTGCCTGGCCATGTTCCCAGCCAACTAACTTGATCCTTGAGTTTTTCAGCAGGGTATGACTGCTTGTAGAGTTAAGAGAACAATGTTCCACGCCTGGGGGGATGCGCCAGCTCTGCCACACCAGCACTCCTCCTTCCCCAAGAACCCCCAACCCGGTCTGGACTTAGATCTTCAGCAGGCTCTTCACTCCTGCTCTGATCCACCAGTTAATTCCTCCCACCAGGTGGGCCTGGGGCCAGAAACAACTGCAGCTGTAGTTCTGTAGCTGCCCCACCTCTGCTGCCCTGGGGGCGGTGGCTAAACTGTGAACTTCTTCCACTCCTGCAGCTTTTCCCACTAACCTTCTCTGTTGTGTTTGGTGTTTGTGGGTTGAGAAGTCTGGTAACTGCTGCAGCTCAGTGATTCAGGGCGCTAGGGCATGCTTCGCCTGGCTCCTGCTCTGGTTGGTCCGCGCTGCTCACACTGGGCTCTGCTCCGCTCCCAGCTGCATGCGGGATAGACCTTACCCAGAAACCATCCAGGCTGTCCTGGGCTGGAGCCCTGCTTCCCTCTGCTATTTTGTGGGTTCTGCAGTTCTAGAATTGGTTCAGAGACATTTTTATAGGTTTTTGGAGGGCCTCGGCGGGGGAGCTCACGCTAGTCCCTGCTTTCCAGCCACCATCTTGGCTCCCCTTTCCAGTCTTCTTAAGGCTTTTTGCTATATTATGCAAGTAACACTCACCTCTTTGCTGTTCTAAGAACAAGACCCTCCATCTCTAGGCTCCAGGCGTTTTCTTTTGTTGTCCGCTATGCCTGGAATGCTCTCCTTTCTCATCTCTACCCTCTGTCTTCAAGTCCCAACTAAAATTCCTTCTTCTCTAGGAAGCCTTACCCAATCCCACTTAATTCTTGTGCCTTCTCTTTTCTCCCCCCATCTATCCTGTATATCCTGTTTGTATGCATTTGTTTGCTTGTTGTCTCCCCCATTAGATTGTGAGGTCTTTGTGGGCTGGGATTATCTTGTTATATTCTACTGGACTAATTCATTCACTTTAAGTTAAGGAGGTGGCTCCAGGTGTTATCTCTCCTAGAGATATTTGCATTTCAACTGGGAGTCACCTAAGTAGCAAAGTACAAATAGTGAACATTCTGGATTCTGTGTGGAGTGTGATGAATGGGATGAGGGGCTGAGGTTGGAAAGGCCATCTTGGTCACATAACAACACACCACATAGGTAGCTGTCTAATCCTAAAACTTGGATCGTAAATAATAACTTGTTATCTGAGTAGGGGAATAAGGAAGTGGGGAAGTGGTTTGGTACTTTCTCTGAAAAATAAAGACATTTCATGAAATTGGATGGACTGAAATTATACTTCTAAAAATTTGGCATTCTTACAAACACAGATTACAAGAACTAGAATTACCAAACAATGTTGCCTTTACTTGCAGTTCATTATTTAGTGCTGTCCTAAGGCTTTAAAGATGTGGGCCAAATCAGTCATTTTACAAAATGCTCTCTTTGTGTTTTATTCTATGTGTAGGACCATTTATGTCTGAATGTTTGCATAGGAGGTTTTTTGTAGGAAGTTGTTTTTGCAAGAGACCCACATAGATATAATTTTCACGTGACCACATTACAGAATCACTGTTAACGGCAGGCCGAGGGGCTAATGAAAGATGTAAATTGCTTCTCAAAAGTTTGGATCTAGAAATCATTTCTAGGAGTTAGATGCAACCCAGGGCTCAGGATTCTCCGGATATTTGGCCTGATTTTCTGTTAGATGAAGGCAGACTAAATTCCCAAAAGAATGGTAATTATTCCTCTTCTCCAATCCCATACACAATATATAATCAGACTTTTCTACCATCCTGTTAGTAGGATTGAGACAGAATTATACTTTATCTCTTCATGTGTTTTATCACCTTTCCTGGTCCCCTTTAATGCTCCCATCTTCCCTGTACTGGTTATCTCCAATTTATCCTGTATGTATCTTGTTTGCACATAGTTGTTTTTCATGGAGTCTTCCCATTAGACTGTGAGTTCCTTAAAAATAGGCCTGACTTTCACTTTTTCTTTGTAGCTGCAGAACTTAGTATAGTGTGTGGCACATAGTAGTTGGCTGACTGTTTGGTTGTTTGGTTGCCTGTTGTCCTTCATTCTCGAAGAGGACCAAAGTGACATCACTACGTTAGAATCAAGTTACAGTGTGTCCAACTGTGGCTGATCAGATCAATACGAGCTTGGAATGTTCTACCACAGGTCAGGCGCAAATAGTCCATGTGAACATTTGGGGTGGATTCTCTAAATTTGCACATCTCATGTTTCTTTTGAGCTACTTCAATTCTGCTTTGCTTATAGAGCACAGCACCTTCTCTGATGTGGGCATGCCATGTTGAGTGGTCCTGTACCAGTTTCTCCTATGTCACACAATCAATTCCAAGGTTCTTAAGAGAGACCTTGAGAGTGTCCTTGTATCACTCCTTCTGACCACCATGTGAAGGCTTGCCCTGTGTGAGCTCTCCACAAAATAGTCTTTTTGGCAAGTGTACATTTTGCATTTGAACAACATGGTCAGCCCTTTGGAGTTGTGCTCTTTGTAGTGGATTTTGAATGCTTGGCAGTTTAGTTTGAGAAAGGACCTCAGTGTCTGGTACTTCATCCTGCCAGGTGATCTTCAGAATCTTCCTAAGACAATTCAAATGGAAGCGATTCAGTTTCCTGGCATGGTATATTGTCCAGGTTTCACAGGCATACAATGAGGTCAGCACAATGGCTCTGTAGACCTTCAGTTTGGTGGTCAATCTAATACATCTTCTCTCCCATACTTTCCTTCAGAGCCTCCCAAACACTGAGCTAGCTCGGGCAATGTGTATATCAACCTCATTATCAATGTGTATATCCTTGGAAAGTATACTACCAAGGTAGTATTCAAAACTTTCAAAACTTCTCCATTTGCTGTAACTGATGGTTCCACATATGGATGGTGTGGTGGTGGTTGATGGAGCACCTGTGTTTTCTTGGTGTTAATTGTTAGACCAAAATTAGTACAGGTAGCAGAGAATCAATCCATACTTTGTTGCATCTCAGCTTCAGGGGCTGCATTAAGTGCACATTCACCTGCAAACAGAAAATCATGCACCAACACTCCCTCCACTTTGGTCTTGGCTTGTAGTCTTTTCAAGTTGAAGAATTTACTATCAGTGCAGTAGCCGACCTTGATGCCATGTTAACCCTCATTGAAGGCATTTGACAATGTGGCTGAAAACGTGATGCTAAAAAGCATGGGAAATAGCACACAGCCTTGTTTCACTCCATTGATGACTGGGAGAGCAAGAGAGCATTGTCCATTATCCAGAACCCAGGCAAGCATGCTGTCATGAAATTAATGTACAATGCTGATGAACTTCTCTTGTCAACCAAATTTTGACATAATTTTTCTTAAGCCCTGTCAAAAGCCTTGGTTAGATCTACCAATGTTGTATGCAGACCTCTGTCCTGCTCCTGGCATTTCTCCTGGAGTTGGGCAACAAACACCATATCAACCATTCCTCAGCCCTTTCTGAAGCCACACTGACTCTCAGGTAGATGACCATCTTCCAAGTGAAAGATGAGCCTATTAAGGAGGACTCTGGCAAGAATCTTGCCAGCAATGACTAAGAGAGAGATCCCCGTGATTGTCACAGAACAATCTATTTCCTTTACCTTTATAGAAATGGAACAATGGAGGCATCTTTGAACTCCTGGGGGATAATCTCTTCTTGCCATATAACCTAGAAAATTTCAGTGAGCTTTTGTATGAGCAATGTACCCCTACCTTGTAAACCTCAGCTGGAATAGTATCAGCACTAGGTGCTGTGCCATAGGAAAGGAGCCTGGTGGCACATAGTAGGAGCTTCTTAATTAATAAATGCTTATTGACTCACACTGTTTAGTCATTTACTTGGCAACCATTTATGTATCACTTACCATCACCAGGATATAGTGTAAAGCCCCTTCTTCTGTGAATAGAGCAGTGACAGAAAAGAAAGACATTTGAGTAGCTTTAATTGGCTAACATAAACACTCCAATTTGGGATGCTTTGCAGTATTATTTTAAGTGAAGGGTTAAATTAGTTAAGAAAAGCCCTAAATACTGCTATTGATGCTAACTTCTTAATGGTCAATATCCTGTAGCAGTCAGTCTTCACCACTTCCTTCCTTTCCCATCAGTGCCTTATATCCTAAGCATTGTTATCATGCCCCCTGCACCAAGACGACTTAGCCATTTAGGATCTTGTGAACTAATTTCAGTTCCCCAACTGTGCTGTGAAAAATTTAGTATTGAACTTGCTATCAAGAAGTCCTGGGTTCAAAATCCTCACATTGGACTAGTTCACCAGCTGGCAAGACTCTTGACCTTTTTCCTTAACTTTTACAAAAAGAGAGTAATGATATCTGTCTTCACAGAATTGCTACTTTAAAACTCTATAGCAATGATACTTGTCTTCAATGTTTGCATTGTTAAAGGGGTTTCCAGCTTGCCCCCATTAGAACTACCTGTTTTTGCCTTCCTTTGTATCCCCAGGGCTTAGTACAGTGCTTTCTGTATCATGAGGTCTTTATAAATGCTTGTTGCTTGATCAATCACCCACTTTCTGCTGTTCTTGATGTCTTTAGTAAATACTTGTTGATTGAATGCCCATCTTGGCTGTTCTCTTGGAAGCTACATCTACTCTGGCAGAGAAGTAGAAGAGGAATGAGTGCTATCTCTTAGAAGCGTGTCATTATGAGGAAAGAAACTAGGGAAGCATGAGATCCAATGCAAAGGATAAAATTCACAGGGAAGAAGTTCCCCAGACATCTCCTGTGATCTGTAAAAGTCAAGTGAATGGCTTTTCTCATTGCTTTAGGAAGAATGAGGATATTAGATATTCTTTGATTGCTGCCTAAAGCCTCTAATGAAAAGGAAATGTTATTCCGGGCTGCTTAAAAATATATGTATGGCTATGAAAGTGAAACATTTTTTTATGGGGGAGTGAAGTAATACAGTGTATAAGACAGCACCCCATACCCTGAATCCAACAATTCAATTCAATAAACATGTATTGAGCACCTATTATGTGCCAGGCACTGTGCTAAGTGCTGGTGATACAGAAAGAGTTAAAAAACAGACCCTGCCCTCAAGGAGTTTACAGTGTAATGGAGGAGAGGGTAGACAACAGACAAACAAATATATATGCTAAGCAAGCTACATACAGGATAGATAGGAAGTAATTAACAGAAGGAAGGCACTGGACTTAAGAGGAGTTGGGGAAGGCGTCCTGTAGGAGGTAGGATTTTAGTTGGGACTTAAAGGAAGTCAGGGAGGTCAAGAGCTATAGATAAGGAGGGAGAGAATTCCAGATGTGGAGGAAACCGGGAGGGGATGCTTGGAGCCTAGAGACAGGATTTCTTGTTTATGGAATAGCTAGGAGTCCAGTGTCAATGGATCAAAGAGTATATGTGTTGGAGAGTAGGGGAAAGAAAACAAGAAAAAAACCCACCCCCTTTTCAGAATTATTAGCTATACCTACCAAAATCCTTTAGTCAGTTGATCAGCACTCTTTCAATTTGTGGAATCTACCGATCGCCCTCTGACTCCATTATCTGGCAGTAATTCTCACACATTGGAATCCGTATCCTTCAGGATATATGGGAGCCTCACTTTCCAAAACGTTCTTTAAAGGTATATTCTTTGTTCTTTTTGGCTGGCAACTTAAAATTGGCTAGTTTAGAATTGATTTGATTAGGAAATTAGAAATGAAGAAAAAAATCTCTCATAGTAGGTACTCAGAAAGTAACCTATTGAACTGAAGGAGGATCATTGACATAGAGCTAAAGGACTTTAGAAGATCATTTGGTCCCAACCCCTTATTTTGAAGATGAGGAAACTGAGATCCAAAGAGTTGAAATGACACCAGGTATCATAAGTCAATTCAAATGTTTACTGACTTTGTGCCAGGCACTGATGCTGAGCACCAAGGATACAAGTGTATTTGGTTCTGGTTCTGTTATTACTTATCATCTATGACAAGTTGCTTCATTGCTTTAAGGCTTTTTGCCCAATTGTAAAATAAGTAAATTGAACTACCATGGAGGTAGGGAGTAGGGGTGAGGGGAGGGGGCTGGGAGTGCCTTCTAGTTCTGAATCTATAATGCTGCAAACTGAGAAATAGAAAAGCCCATGATCATTAGCAACAGATAATTGTATATCCACAATGTGATTAACAGTTTAGGGCACTATATTTAGAGGTAGCAAACGATGAAGAACTCCTGATTATGTATTAGTGAGGTTTGAAAATTTGGCCTCTCAACCGCTTCAGTCTGTTACAAATATTTGAAAATCAGGTTTCAAGAGAAAGTATCAATAGCTCTTGATTATTAATTCTAATGGAGGATTGTGGTTCGGAGAAACAGTCTAGATAATATAAAGTGAATAATTTCACAATCATCTCTACATATTTAGTTTTTTAATTATGTTTGAATACAAGTCTGACTGTTGTTATAAGAGTTCATAATCCTTCATACAAACGAATAGAACCGCACTATGAGGACCTCATCTAGCAAGAATTGAGAAGTTGGCCAATTTCTTTCCTTGCCATGTTAATCAGTTTTGCTTTGTGCTGAATAGGGGAATCATTCCTTGTAAGCAGCTAGGTGGTGCAGTGGATAGAGTACTGGACCTGGAGTAAGGAAAACCTGAGTTTTACTATTTGTATGATCTTGGGCAAGTCACTTAACCTCTGACTGTCTCAGCTTCCCCATCTGTAAAATGAGGATAATAATAGCTTCTATTTTCCAGGGTTTTTGTGTGGATAAAATAAATTAATATTTGTAAAGTGTTTTGAAAACCTTAAATCACTACATAAATGCTATTATTATTATTACTAAGCTTTAACTTAGAGCACCTAAGAATAAGGAAACCTGGATTCTAGTGCTATCTCATTACTAGCTTTCTATTGCTTCACTTTTATGGAATTTTGTCTCCTCATCTGTAAAATCAAAAGTTTGGACTATCTAGATTAAAGGTGGGGAACCTTCAGCCTTAAGGCAACATGTGGACTTCTAGGACCTTAAGTGCAGCCTTTTGACTGAATCCAAATTTTACAGAACAAATCATTTTATTTTTATTAATGTGTTTTTGTTCATCTTTTATATTTTTAATTTTTAAAATGAACATATTTAAAATGCCAAAGAATACAATAATTTTCAGTGAAATAATCCTCTTAGGTTCACCAGCACAATTAGAACATTAGTAAGCCATAAAGGCTAAATTGATGTCTGTGTTATGGTAATTAGAGTGGAACTTTTTTTGCTGTTCTCTTTGGGAATGCTAAGGCAATCAAGCGCCTTTAATGAGTCTTACCTTTGTTTGAATGGGGCAGGTAAAGTGGGACCCTTTGTCTTTTGTTTTGGAGTGCTTCTCAGCACTGAGATAATCAAGTGCCCCAGGGTCCTGTATATGAGATCTGAGGTTGGCAGGTTTTTTGGGGGGCACACTCATCGGAAGAATGTTGGTGATTTGGCCTGAGGAGACTCTGGGTAGCTATTGAAGCAGCCCCACCACCCCAGCCCTGGTTTTGAAAAACCCAGATGTTGTTGCTTCTCTCTCTGGTAACTATGTATGTATTGCGATTTGGTCAGACAGATAAAAGCCTGTCTGTTGATCTGTTTGTAATTTCTGTTTGTATTTGCTCTTAAGTTCAGGGTGCTGACTTTTTCCCCTGAACTAAATGAATGGTATATGTATGTTTAATTAAAATAAGATTATTAACCCCTTGAAGTTGCTTTCCTTAGAAAATCAGATCAAAGAACTTGTGCTAGCAGACTTCCTGTGTGCTCTCGTTGTTGGTCTTGTTGGGTCTTTCACCTCCACAGCAACTGCTAGCAACATTGCTGTTACAGTCTGCTATGTTCATTATTCAGTTCTAACTTCCCTCACCTGACTGGCACCACTACCACACAAGGTTGGTTGTCGAGAGTTTATGGGGTTCAAGTGCGCCAGTTTGTTATCAGCCTTTGACAACTGTACCTTGCGTTTCTGTTTGAAGTGAAATTTGTGAATAGTATTTTTTAATTCTGTCTGCTTAAGAGCACATCATGTCAAAGAAGACCAAGAGAACACTGAAAGAAGAAAACAGATTTTTTAATGGAATTAAAATTTTAATTGGGAATTGCAATATTATCTTGTTTCTGCTAAAGATAAGATGATTTACTTACTTTGTGATACTGCAACATCACCAGTAAAGAAATTCAATGCTCATCAGCATTATAACTCTCTTAAGGACCACAAATGTTTTAAATTAGAGGGAGAGACTCAAAAGGTTGTATTGTAGAAATTAAAAGATGAAAAGCAAAAGCAAAGACAATTCTTTTAAGCAGCAATAAGATCTGGGAATAATGCTACCAAAGCAACTTATAAAGTAGCTTTTATACTCAGGAAAAGAGGGAAGCCATTCAGTTATGTAGAAATTGTGAAAAAATGCTTTGTCAAAGTTGTAGGATGCTTAGATCCCCAATATCTTTTAAAGTACAAACAACTGCTTCTTTCAAGGAGAACCATAACTGATCATCAGCATGGAATAGCCTTCAACTTCAACAGAACAATTTCATGCAATACTTCAAAAAGAAAACATATATTATTCAATCACTTTGGATGAATCAACTGATACTACTGACTTGGCACAGGTTTTATACGTCATTTGGGTCATAACAGAAAATTTTCTTTGCTATGAAGAGTTAGTTGCTTTGGGCACTTGCAAACAGAATATGGGGAATAGATATCTTCAACAACTTTCAAGATAAATGTCATGAAGTTGGACTGAATTTGGAAAATTTAGTGAGTATGTGTTCAGATGGTGTACCTTCCATGACAGGAAACTATGAAGGGTTTATTACACAGATTTCAAAAAAAGTATTAGCAGATCCAGATGCTCTCATTTCTTTTCATTGTATCTTACATCAGCAAAATCTCTGTGCTAAAGCTACTATTTTAAGTGATACTTTGTAACAAGTTATAAATATATTTTGTGCAACTGTATTTGTGAAAATGCAACATGACATCGTCAATATCATAACGTACTAAAGTTGAACAATGATGTATTCGGTGTGGATTTGCTGTATCATTCTAAAGTGCACTGGCTATCACAGGGACAGGTATCAGCCAAAGTTTTATCTCTGTGAGAACAGATAATTAAATCCTATGAAAAACAGAATCAGCAACGTGAATTATTGAAAGAAGATTTCTATAGGAATGCTGCATTTCTGTGTGATAATGTCAAACTAAACCAATTTGAATATTTCTTTGCAAGGTAAAACTAAGTCTATATATGATATGTGGCAAAAAAAAAATCTAAGCATTTAAAAAAAAGCTATGTTTTTTAACAACACTTCTTCAAAAAGAAATTTCAGATAGACATTTTCCCCAGTTAGCAAAGGTCATTAATGAGCAGGATTATATATGCAAATCATTTGAAGAATATGCAACTGTTATAGACCTATTAACTGGAAAATACAATGAATGGTTCAATGACTTTGAGAATCATGATATCACACTCAAAACAGCATTTCAGCTTCACCTAGTTGATATCACCAAGGCACCTAAAGGACTACAGATGGAATTGATTGAGTTCTCAGTAGGTGACATTTTAAAGTCATTGTTTGATGCTGAAAGATCCAAATGAAATATGGAAAAATTCAGTAGAATACCCACACCTTTGGCAATATGCCTGAAAAAAACGCTTTCTTACTTTTCAACCATTTATTTCTGTGAATCTACATTCTCCTACCTAACACAAATCAAGATGTCCTTAAGGTGACAAATGATTGATACCCATCTAAAGGATCAATTGACACTGTGGACTTCCATGCTACAACCAAATATTCAAATGTTTTGCAACAAAAAGCAGATGCAACAAAGTCATTAAAATGTTAGTTAACCTTAACATTAACAAATAGTCTTCTTTTTTGAAATTATTAAGTACATAGCAGTTAGAGTTTTATAAAATAACATACATTAAGTATATCTAATTGAAGTTTCTTGAATGTGGTCTTATTTGATTACAGCTAAATATTAATGTGGTCTTCCAACATGAAAAAGATCCCCCCCCCATTCCGATCTAGATAATCTTTCCAGCTCTAGAATGTTATAATTTTATGATTCAATATGAATGGTAAAATTTTTTAAAAGACAATGAATAATGTCCAGGAAGGACGTTATTCTGGTACATAGTAAGTTCTTTGAGGGTAGGTTACCATAACATCAATCCATACCCTCCATGGAGTCATAAAAAAGTTCTGAGCACATAGTAATGCTCAATGAATGCTTATTGAATGGTGAATGATCTATGTTAATGATCTCTACTTTATTGTGAATACTACTGCCATTTCAATCTAGACATAACATAATAGCCAAAGAGTGCTTTCAGGGTCTCCTCTAAAGAGCAAAAAGTGAATGTTTGTGAGTAGGGCATGCCAATTATGTATCTCCCCCCTGAAGCCAAAGATATGGCAGGTTTATAGTTCTAAATTCTATCATGTTGCCATGATAAGCTTCTGTCTTTTCTTTGTAAAATGTTTTTATATTTAAATACCTGCTTGGGATATGTGAGTTCAGCTGCTATAAAGTAAAGCAGGGATAGAGGATTTAGAGAGGAGGGAGGAGAATAGGATAGTTTCTGAAGAATAGTTATTCATATGAAAAAATAACCATGTGTTTGGCAGTCCTGGTACGTGAGCAGTACCTGAGCACAGACTCATTGCTTAACTTTTTGACCCCAAGGCTATTTAAAACCTACTGATAGATTAGAATGGCTAAAGCAACTAGCATTTGCTTTGTTTGTGGATGGGTGCTTCACCCACAGGATTGTTGATCCAGCATCTTTCACAAAGGCAAAATTCTCAGCGAAGGAAAATGAAACAGAAAAAAAATTCAAAGCTCTGCAATTATCCTGAGCTTCCTTCTATTCCTCTGTGCCTATTAAGTACACATTAAATATAATAAAGCAAGTGATCTAGCTTTAATGGTCTGCTAAATCACTTAAGAGGAATGAGGCCTACCTCAGAGTCTCCTAAACAACTCCGGGTAGAGGATGCTGCTGTTGCACAGGCGTTTCTAGCTGCTCTAAAAATGAATTGTGGGTAGTTTATCACTAGCAATGAATTTGGATTGTCTTTTTGTTTGGGGGCTTTCTGAAAGACAAGAGTCGTGTCACCTTGATAAGAGAAGTGAACTACAGAAAACCAAACCTAATGTTGAAGAGAGGCCTCTCTAAGGTTAGGCCAGCACAGGGGTGGGGGAACCTGAAGCCTCAAGGCCACATGTGGCCCTCTAGGTCCTCAAGTGCAGCCCTTTGACTGAATCCAAACTTCACAGAACAAATTGCCAGCACAATCATATTTATATGGCCCCATAACACTGATATGGTCTGAATGGTTTCCATCGGGTAAATCTACCTTAATAAATAATTACACTAAGTGTGAGAGGATGGGGAAGGTGAATAGTGAGTGGTTTGCTGGACTGGGGTAGGGAAGGAGTCCAGAGAGATGAAAATGAAGTATAGAACTAATTCTGAATAACAATTTAGCCTTTTGCTGGCTTTTATATGATATGAGTCTTACATCTGTAGTTTATAATGAAATGCAGTTTGTGAGATTTTTTTGCTTATTCTGCTAAAATCATTCTCCCAACAAACTCTGAGGATGAACATTAGGAAAATGAGATACATTTGGCAATGGAATGAAACTGTTTAATGTAGGTAATATCTGAAACACTTAAAAATTACTAAGAAGTATAACCTATTACTGATTTTTTTTTGCACAACTTTTGGTCAACTTGGTCATCTATTAGTGCCAACTATGAGGACCTAAGGCCATAATGTATATTACATGAGCTAGTTTAGAATGATAGAATCCAAATCCTGACTTAAAAATAAAGAACCTCCCCTCCTTCTAATGAATTCTTGAGTTCAGGACACTGAACTTAAAACCAGATAGAGTCAATAACCATGTTACCAGAAGCATAACACTTGTTAACAACGAAAAAGAGGACTATTATTGCTTTATGACTTCATATAATATGGTGAGGGAAATAGATAGGTGAACACAAATAAAGATACATAAACAAAGAGACTAAGAACAGAAAGACCCCTTTCTTTTAAATTCACCATCTTTCCTCTTTTTTTCAGTATAGTTCTTCCCGATTTGTTGGATTTCATACAGTCTTGAAATAGTCCTTGCAAGGCCGTTCTATGACATGGTGTGTCTTCACAGTATTGATGTTAACTTAAAACACCTTTACCAGAGACAAGAATTTGACTTAGTGTAGTCATGTGCAAAATTACACAGAAAATAAGGCTGAGACTCAGTTTGTACTTTAAAAACAAATAGACAAACTGACAAACAAACTGAAATCTCTGGCAGGGAGGAAGACCAAATCTCCTAACTAGAAAGCTTAGCACTAATTCCATACCTGTAAGCATGCTGGTCGTAGTATACCAAAAGGAAGTTTTATTAATAAGGAAAGAAGAATAAAAGGACATCATATCTTTTCTCAAGTGAATTATAGTACCTCAAAATCCCATACTAAGTCTTTTCTAGTGTCATTCCATTGTGAGGTTCCCTCTCATTCTAGGATCTTTTCTACCACAAATCTCTATTTCTGTCTTTCTGATTATTTTACTCATGGTTCTTTGCTACCCTTCTGACAAATCACAATCTGTGTAACTCTTTCCCTTTTTAATGACCTCAGCTGTAAACCTATGGTTCATTTATTCATTCCACAAGCATTTATTAAATTTTTATTTTGTTCCAGATACTGTACTAGGTGCTAGACCGTGTGCTCAGTGCTGGACTGTAGTCCTCTCATCATGTATAACTTAGGGTGCTTTTTTAAAAAAAGTTTTTTTAAAATTAAATTTTATTTTTTCAATTATGAAACATTTATTTTTTATCCTTCTCACTTTTTCACCCTGTGGTGAAAAGAAAAATCAAACCCTTGCAAGAAATATTCATAGTAAAACAAAACAAATCCCCATATTAGCCATGTTCAAAAATGTGTTTCTTTCTGAATATTAGTCCACATCCTCTCTGTCAGGAGGTAAGTAGCCTTCATCATGAATCCTCTGGATTCATGGTTGATCCCTGTGTTGATAAGAGTTCTTAAGTCTTTTGAAACTGTTCATTTTTATAGTGTTGTTGTTATAGTATAGCTTGCTGTTCTGGTTATGCTCAGTGTTTTCTATACCAGTTCATATGAGTCTTTTCAGGTTTCTTTGAAACCATCTTTCATCACTTCTAATGGAACAATTGAATTCCATTGTATTAATATATCATGTTTTAGTAATTGATAAGCACTCCCTAAGTTTCCAATTCTTTGCCAGTACAAAAAGATCTGCTATAAATGTTTTAGTCCACATAGGGCATTTTCCTATTTCTTTGATCTCTTTGATGGTTTAGGCCTAGTAGTAGAATCACTAGATCAAGGCATATCCCTTGGGTGTCTTTCTTGGAGCAGAACAGCATTTTCTCCCTGATAACTTATTGCAGTCTACTGTTAACTAGAATACCTATTCTTGCCACTGACCAGGATAGGGAGAGCTGGAGAGATTTCTAGATTTAGATGGATATGACCTCAAAATAGGGCATCAGGCTAGGGATTTTCTTTTTGCAGTGACTCTGGCTAAAACAGAATCATCTTAGTGTCACTTTGGGGTGACACACTGGAATGTAATAAAACAATGAAATATTATAAGATATGAATGAGAATTCAACAAAATCCTAATAGTACTCTCTGAAACTCATGATTTTCTGAAATGTAGCAGTTCTCAACACAGTGTCATCATATACAGGTACTCAATAAATGTTTGAAATAGAATCGGGATCTTTTGCAGAAAGCCTACACAGAATAAATTAGATAACGCAAAGGGGGTGGGGGTGGGGAGAGGTTTCAGAAAGAGACAAATATAGCTGAAAAATGCTACAAAAAAGACATCATAAGGAAGAAGTTCTGTTTCTGTTTGTTCTTCGCCTTATGTTCTAACTTCTGTGATCAACAGTGCCCCTAGGATTTCCTGCCCTTTTCTTCTGCAGGATTTTTTTTTTTTTGCTTTTCTAGCTTATTTTTTGTTCTTTCCTCATCATTAACTACCTCAAGGGATTGTGATGAAGCTCAAATGAAACGTTTGGAAAGTTCTTTGTAAGCCTTAAAGTGCTATATAAATGTCAGATATTACTAGGTAAGTTACTGTTTTCTGAGTTACAGAAAACAAATGTGCCCTCATTAAGAGAAATGGGGCGGGGAAGGGGAGAAAAAATAGAAACAGATCAGTCAGATACTCTAATGATGACAACTCTTAAACTTTTCATTAACTAGCTTGAGCCAAACATTATAACAATGGGACTGATTGGGCGACGGTTGTTTTTGCCTTTGTATACCTATCACGTATTGTGGTGTAACTTAGTTTAAGTGCAATGTTTGTTGAAATGAAGGAACGTTGTAGAAAAGGCCCCTGGGTTGTATCAGTCTTCAAGGTAGTTTATTAAAACCACAAGAAGATGCTTCGGAAGAGAAAAAGGGATAAAGGGTCATAGAATATGGAACAGGTCCATTTGAGAACATGAGTTAGTCACTGGAGCTCAGCTTAGGGCTATTTATAATCCCCAGCCATGAAGTGAGCACGGGTGTGGGATGGGGAAACTAAGATTCCTTTCCTTCCTCCCCTTCTTCAACTAAGACACTTTTGACAAATCACTTCATCCCCCTGGGCCTCAGTTTCCACTTTCGTAAAGAGAGCCGTATGGGATCATTAGATGATCTCAGTAGCCCTCTCCAACTCTGATTTTGTGGGAGGCTATTTAGGATGTGTTCACTGTGGCAGCAGGGATGGGGATGGAGGCATCAAAGCCAGATGTGCCTAGGGATGCTGAGGATGGAGGATGGGAGATGCCCAAGGTGAGTTCCTCTTTTCCTAGGACAAGCCAGTAGCTGTGCTGAGTACCACATAATCAACCAAACCTCGCAGCTTCAGCTCTCTCAGTGACAGGTTAAAAAAACAACCCAAAAAGAAAGGAAAAAAAGTGCGGGGAGAGGGGGGCGGAAATCTCACGAGAGCTATCTCGCCCGCGAGACGGCACACCTGAGTGACAAACAGGCGGGCCAGTGAC
The DNA here is from genome assembly GCF_011100635.1 of Trichosurus vulpecula. NCBI lineage: Eukaryota > Metazoa > Chordata > Mammalia > Diprotodontia > Phalangeridae > Trichosurus > Trichosurus vulpecula. Next base: position 388,143,810 of record NC_050574.1, read on the forward strand.
AGGGGCAGTTTGGAGGGTCTCGGGCTCGGGACTGGTCCTAGGCTAACAGTCCGACGTGCCAATGGGGAGCCGGACCTGGGGAGGGGGCGGGATGGAGTGGGGGAGAGCGGTCTCTGGGGGTGTTTCAGCGGAGGGGGCGGAGTCTGGAGAGGAGGCGGGGCGGGGCGGGATGGGATGTGTGCGCTGGAGGGAGGGAGGGGAGGGGAAAACCTTAACGGGCCCGGGCTGCAGCAGCAGCAGCCCAGCAGCAGCCTAGCAGCAGCCTGAGCTGGAGCAGCCGCTGCCGCCGCCGCAGCTGCGGGAGCGTAGCGCCTGGGGCTGGTAAGCAAGACCGGGCGAGCCGGGGAGGGAGCTAGGCGGCTGCGCGCGTGGAGGCAGAGGACCGGACTCAGGCGGCGTGAGGTGGCCGCGCGGCGGAGGCGGCACATTCACCTGCCGGTTGCGGCTGCCCGGTCACCTCCCAGGCTCCCTCCGAGCCCGCAGCTTGGGACCGCGGGGAGAGAGCGACCCGACTTGGCAGCGGGCGCGGGGGGTCGGGGCAGAGGCTCGCCGTCGGGGTCGGGGTCTTCCTGCCGACCCCTCACACCGGGCGGGGGCGGGTGCTGCTGCTGCGCCTCGGCCCCACGGGCTCTCTCTGCTCAGTCTTCCTGGCGTCGGCCCGGGGCTGCCGCGCTGTGCGCAGGGCGAGGGAGCCACCGCTGCCGCGGGCCCCTCGGGCTCCCTCGGGCTGGTACCTTCGCGGACGCGCTCGGTGGCCTCCGCTTAGGGGAAGGGGCGTCTGGGGGCGGGAACCCTGGGTCTTGTCTCTCGGTGTAAATGACGGACTTTTGACAGGCTAGCTTTGGTCACCTCGGGGGACAGGGCGCTTGCAGGGAGTGGGGGCAGGGGGGCCCCCAAGGTGAAGTTTTCTTCGGGAAGCTTGTGCCGAGCTTCAACTTGGGCGCCCGGAAGGCTTTCTCTGGGCTTTTTCTCCAAACCCGGGCATCAGCGCCTACTGTGATTGGCAGGCAGTCATCGCTGTCTCTTGTCCCTGACCTCCCTCTCCCCCTTTCCTTCTCCCCTCCTCCCTCGCTTCTTTATTTCTCTGTTCTCCCTTTTCTATCACTCTGTGCTTCCTCTCCCTTTCCCTTCTCTACCCTCTTCCTCTCCTCCTCTTCTCTTTCCCTTTCTTTTTCTCGTCTTCTCCCTCTACTCTTATCTCTTTTAGTCTTCCCTCTCCTCTTCTCTTTCCTTCTCCCCTTCTCCCTTTCCCCCTCTTCCCTCTCTCTTCCCCTCTTTCACTTCTTCCATCTCCCTCTCCTGTTTTTCTCTCTCCTCTTTTCCCCTCTTTTCTTTTTCTGTCCTCTCTCTCCGTCTCCCTTTTTCCCCTGACACTCTCCCGTTCTCCTTCTCCTTCCCTGTCCTCCTCCTCTCCCTCCTCTTCTCCCCCCCCTTCTTTCTCTTCCTCTTATCTTGCCTCTTTCCTCTTTTCTTCTTCTCTATTTCCCCTTCCCCTTTCTCTTTTTTGCTCTTCCTTCTTTCTCTCCTTCCCCTTTACCGATTTCCCTCTTCCGTCTTCTCCTTCTTATCTTCTCTTTCTATCCTTTGTTATCTCCTTCTACTTCTTTCCCTCTTTTCCTTTCTCCCTCTCCTGTCTTCTTCCTCCTTTTTTAATCCTCTCACTCCCTCTCTGTCTCTTTCCCACCTCTCTCTGTCCCCCCTCTTTCTTTTAATTCTCCCTCCTTCCCTATTCTCTTTTTCTCTCATTCCCCTTTCCTTTAATGTTTTCCTCCTCGTTTTCTGCGATTTGAGAAAAGTATATTTGTCTTTGGGTGAAGACCAAAGACCTGCTAGATGACACTGCTTTATCTTTCCCAGTGAAAAAAGAAGGAAAACAAAACCTTTTGTAACAAATTTGCATAGTCAAGCAAAACTAATTACTTCATTGGCCACATCCAAAAAATAAATCTATGTCTTGTTCTGAATCTTGAGTGGTCCTGTTGCATCAGCCACCCTTGGGAATCCTGGTTGCTCACTGCATCGATAAGTTCTATTTCAAAGATACTTGCTTTTACATTGTTGTTATCCTATAAATTTTTCTCCCAGTTGTGCTCATTTCACTCTGCATCCGTTCATGCAAGTCCTTCCAAGTTTCTCTGAAACTATTTGTTTCTTACTATTCCATAGTATTCTGTTGCATTTGTGTGCCATCATTTGCCCATCACTTCCCCAGTTGATTTGCTCCCCTTTAATTACAGGTCCCTTGCCACTACAAAAATAGCTGAGGCATACATATGCCCTTTTCTCCATTTTTTGATTTATTTGGGTTATAGGACTAGTAGTATGGCTGGGTCAAAGTATGCACAGTTTAGTGACTTTTTAGGCGAAGTTAATGCTTGAGAGAGGGGGGAGGAAGCACCAATTTAAAATTTTTTTTATTAAAATTTTTTTCAGTTGAGCATTTTTCTCCTCTCCCTCCCCAAAACGAGACAAAACAAACAACTCTTGTAACAACAATGTATAGTCAAGCCAAGCAAATAATCCATGTTGGTTGGCCATGTCAGCTGTTAAAAAAAAGCCAACTTGAACATTCAAGGGGATAATTATTTAATGAATTAGCTACCTTATTATTATTTTTTAAGTGAGTCAGGTAATACTAAGAGATTCTATAGTGGTATAGGATGATTGATTAAGAAACAGCTATCAAGTTTCTTTGGTGCTTTCATCTTAGGAAGGTAGGGATTCCCACTGAACAAGACTCAACGATGTTCCATTCTGTTTCATAGAGACCATGGACCTAATAATTAAGAAAATGCCTGAAAAAAAGTCTGCACCTGCTCTCCATCGTCATGGTGGAATAAGGATGGGGAGATAACACAGGGAATACAGATTCATAGCCTGGTTTAGTTCCCTTGGTATATGAAAACAGAAGCTGCATGTTCGATAGAGGGCTTTATGAGGCTTTGGTTAAGTCTGCCTCAGGAGAGAGAAAGTATGTAGTTTTTCCTCTAATTGTTTTTTGAATCTCTGAAGAGCTGGTAGAACCTTGGTGAATATCCTGACACTGGGGACCGCTGATGCCCTGGGTCCCATCTGATGTGGAGGAAACTTTGCAGGATCCCAAGTGACCTGAAGCCTAGGGCAATTGGTACTGTTCTTAGTAGGACCTAGGGGAATGGCCTATACTGTTTGTACTTTTTGGAGGAAGCACCTTGAACCTGGGTCTAGAATGTTCCTTCCCCACCATCTTGCATCAGCTCAATTACTACCTTTTAGATTAGGGGGAGAGAAACCTTTTCAGATCCTTTCCTCCCTCCCTTTCTCAAACCTTTTAGTGCTCGCTCACATTTGTATTTATTTATCTGTGTACTTGTTTTCAATAGACTGTGAGCTCTTTGAGGGTAGGAACTTTGCTGTTTGGTTTGTGTGTTTTTTAACCTTGGCCTCTTTTAGTACCTAGCACAGTGTCTTGCACATAGTTGGCATGTAATGCTTATCATTCAGTTGTTTCAGTCTCGTCTGACTCTTCACGACCCCGTTTGAGTTTTTCTTGGCAAAGATGATGGAGTGGTTTGCCATTTCCTTCTCCAGCTCATTTTACAGATGAGGAAACTGAGGGAAACAAGGCGAAGTGACTTGCCCAGGGTCACACAGCTAGTAAGTGTCTGAGGCTAGATTTGAACTTAGGAAGATGAGTCTTCCCGACTCTAGCCTGGTTCTCTCCTGTGCCATCTAGCTATCCCATCTAATACATATTTAGTGATTTGAATTGAAAGAACACTGGGTTTGGGGTCAGGGGACCTGGTCCAAACCTTGTCTTTGCTAGTTATGTGATCTTGAGCAAGTGACTTCACCTCTATGAATCTTGATTTCCTCAGATCCAAGAATATACTATGTCACCATCTTATTGTTCTGTTGTACGGAATTCACTAGGATTATTATCCACTAGGAGTTCGTAGCCTGAAGGCAACATAGATGTAGATACACAAATTTCCATTGAGTCAACAGATATTAAATACCTACTGTGTGCAAAGCTGTTACTGTATATTATACTGAGATAAAAGTTTAAGAAAGGAATACTTTTTTTTGCTACTCAAACTAACTATAAAAGACATATGAAGAAAGACACTATCTGCATCCAAAGAACTTATAAATAGAAGTGTGTATAGAATAATTTTGTACACACACACACACACACCCCCACCTATTTCTATCTGATAGTAGCCATCTCTAGGGTAGGGGGAAGGAAGAAAAAATTTACATGATAATTTTTTTTGTATATTTGAAAGGAATAGAAAGTTGTGCATAGGAGATTTGCAGTTTCATGTGCAATCATCTTTTTTGTAGTTATAAAAATGCTCGTTTTATTCCATAAATTAAAAATAAAACGAAAAAAAGAAGAAAGGAATGCTTGCTCTCATGCTCTTGAGTCTAGTAGGGAGATAAACTCAGAACCATAGTTGATATAAATGCATTTGGGAGGTACAAAATAAGATGCTAAATCACATTTAAGGGAAAAGAGCATAAATATAGAGCTGGAAGGGCTATCTTAAGAGACCATGAGTTTAACTTTCTCGTTTTGCAGATGACATAACTGAGGCATAGAGACTGACCTGCCCAGGGTTACAAATATCTGAAGCATTTACAAGGTTTTCCTAACTGAAAGTGTAATGCCCTAGCCACTACACCATACTACCTTTTGCAAAGTCATTAATGCCTTCCCACTGCCTCTGTTCCCTAAGAGATCAGCAAAAAATGTTAGAGTCTTTCAACTCCAAAAGGAGAATTTGAGTTGGGCTTTCTAGGATGGATAAGAATGCAGTAGGCAAAAGATGAATGAAAACTATACTCAGCATAAGAAAATATATTAAAAGTCATGAGATCTCCGGGTTGGTGGTAGGGAGGATCTTCTAGCCCAATCTGACAACCATTGTTTAAGTGCCTGCAGATGTGCCAGAAACTGATAGAAATACGAGAATAAATGGAAAATGGCACCTGCCTTCAAGGAGCTTACCTTTAATTGGGGAAATACATAAATAGTTGGTGACATAATACAGAGTGGTAAACTTGGAATTAAGGAAGACCTGTATTCCAATCTTGCTTTAGACATAATAGCTCTGTGACTATGAACAAGTCATTCACCTTTTCTTAGCTTCAGTTTCCTCCTCTGAAAATGGTAATAATAATAATAGCACCTATTTTATGAGATTGATGAGATAACCTGTGAGCACTTTGCAAATATTAAAGCCCTATGTAAATAACAGCTATTACCAAATAATTGAAGGAAAAAAGGAAGTATAATCCTATATGGCTGGAATGTAGCATTGGGTGGAAAAGAGTAATATGAGAAATGTAAGATGATGTCATATTGTGGAGGGCTTGTATTTTCATGATTTTATGTTTTTAAAAGGTCTTTTATAAGGAAATAATATTTTGGTAGATGAATAACCAAGTATAAATTTTATTCTTTACTTTTTATTGGGGTAAATGATCTGATAGTACTGATAATCACTGGATAATTGAGGTATGGGGTTTATATTTAAATCATATTGGAAAATCCAACGCCTGGAGAATGGAGTTCAGTTCCAAATTTTGTATCTTTAGTCAAAGATTAATATTGTGATCCTGAAGCCAACTTAATCTGTCTTCTTGTGTTACCATATTTTCCAATATAAAATGTTATTTTTTTTTGAAGGGGTGAAATTGAATTTTTTAAATGTTCATGTAGAATTACATGGAGAATTGCATTGGAGATTTCATTTTTGTATCTTCAGTTTTATCAGACAGTTCTGAAGTATTTTTCCACAGTTATCCAAATGCTCCAAGCCGTATATAACACTTGTTATGTACTATGTTCAAAGGTACTCAAATACATTAATAAATACACAAGAGCCCTTAAAGAACTGTTAATTGAAAATTTTAATCCATGGCTTAAGAGTTTAGAGACCCTGGTCTTTGGGTAACGTGTGACAAAGATTCCTTAAATAAATTTAAATAGCACTTATTTTTTGTGGTGATAGTATAGAAGTTCATTGTTAGCTTGTTGTTACTAAGAGTAAGGAGTAATTTGCCATTCATGTATGATGTTAATAAATGATTAAGATTTTACTAAATTATACTTCTTTAAAATTTTATATTATACATTTACTTTTTTTCTTAAACTTAGCAATTTAGACTCTTCTTCCTTGGGCAATCAAGTGCTATTAGCAGGACCTTGCCAGGTATTAACAGGTCCAGTGTCCAATTAAATAGCACCAAAAGCTGCCAGGTGATAAAGTGGGTAGAATGCAAGACTGTAGAGGCTGGAAGACTTGAATGGAAATTTTGCTTGAGACCCCTTACTACTTGTGTGACACTGGGCAAGTCACTTAACCTCTCTCTACATCAGTTTCCTCATTTGTCAAATGGGTATAATCATAGGACTTACCTCACAGGGTTGTTGTAAGGATAAAATTAATTAACATATAGAGTGCTTTAAAAACCTTAAAGTACTATATAAATGCTAGCTATTATTATTATTACTACTATTACTGTTGTTATTAACGTTGTAATTGCCTATAGAATGCACTTAGGATAAATAATTAAACATCGTTCATTTGAACTCATTGAATGGAAGTGATAACAATGTGTGATATAAGTGGTCATATGAGTAAAAGTTCTAAAATACCATTTTCCTTCCAGATTTTCAAGGTCTTCAGTGAGGAATTTCCCAACAAGGGTTTAATGAACCTCAAGATTGCTTTAATTGTTACACCCAATGATTAATGTGGTTTAAGAGGTTTGCCTGTAGTCTGTAGATCTACTTAAAGCTTTTTTTTTTTTGCTTTTTAGTATTATGTAAACATAATACATACTTGAAAGTAATAAAAGTACATTTTTTGAAAGCAGTTTCTAGTAAAAGACTTTCCACCTTGATAGGTTAGTGTTTCCAATTATTATTGAATGTCTACGTGAATAAGATAAAGGATTCTTGTCTCTTTATTATCCACAGCTAATCCTTCAGACAAGAAAGGGACAGAAGATACGAGATAGCAACAGAGTTTTGTGTTTTTATACTAGGCTTTTCAGTGTTGGAACTAGGAATAAAATTTCATAGTTCCATCTGCCTTTTTTTTAATAATCCCCATTAAATAATATTTACTGAATACTTATTATGTGCAAAATATACTAACCATTTGGGAAGTTTAAAGGGACACTGTATTTGAAGCTAGTTTGTATCTGTATTGTTAACTATAGAAATTAAAATGATCCCAATTACACAAAATATGTTACTGAATGTTTGCTGTCATATATGCAAGAGTACTTTGCGACCATATATATATATATACATGTAGCATAATATAAACATAAAACATTTATTTTTTGTATATTATTCTTGGAAATGTTTTTGAATCAATAGCTGGGGATTTCTAATGGTGAATCTTTATAAAGTAAAAGAAATTCTGACAACTTTCAGTTTTGTGGAGTAGCTAAGCTAAGGCTTTACCTCCAGGAAACTTTAGTTATTTTTTGGGATGCATTAACTATTTAGTGCCACTGGAGTGAAATTTGATATATTTCTGAAGTACATTCTATAGCACCTATGTAATACCTAATTTACTGCATAGGGGAATATATATTGGATAGCTTGGACTGATGGTTAACTGTGAGTAGCTTATGTAAAATACAGTAGTGCTGTTTTCATAACCAACCTTCTTTTTCCTCCTATCAGAAATAAATGCTATTTTAAAAAATTGTAACCCTCATATTAATTAAAATTTGCATATTAATTATTTTTATTTATTTATTTAGAGATGAGATTTTTTTCTTGCAATTAAAAAAATTGTTTTCCATTCCAAATTTTCTCCCTCTTTCAAGAAGACAAGCAGTATGATACCCATTATACGTGTGAAGTCATACAAAGCATTTTTCCCTGTTAGCTATATTGAGAAAGAAAAAAAAGAAAAAGTGAAAGAAAATATGCTTCAATCTGTATTCAGAATTCATCATTTCTCTCTGCAAGTGAATAGCATTTTTCAGCATGAGTCCTTTGAGATTGTCTTGGATCATTGTCTTGATCAGAGTAGCTACGTCTTTCACAGTCAACCATCATCACAGTATTGCTGTTACTGTGTACAATGTTCTCCTGGTTCTCACTTCACTTTGCATCAGTTTATATAAATCCAACCAGATTTTTCTGACCATGCCCCGCTCCCCTCAATTTCCTATAGTATAATAGTATTCCATAACATTCACATATTACAACTTGTTAAGCCATTCGCCAGTTGATGAGTATCCTATAAGTTTCCGATTCTTTGCGACCACAAAAAGAACTTCTTTGAATGTTTTTGTACTTGAGTCCTTCTCCTTTTTCTTTGATCTCTTTGAAGTACAGATCTAGTAGTGATATTGCTGGGTCAAATGTTACACAGTTTGATAGTCTTTCGTGTGTAGTTTCAAATTGTTCTCTGTGTTGGATCACTTTGCGACTCCACCAACAGTACATCAGCATACCTATTTTTCCATATCTCCTTCAGCATTTATCATTTTCCTTTTCTGTCATATTAGCCAATCTGATGGGGTTGTTTTAATTTGCATTTCTCTAATCAATGGTGAGTTAGAGCATTTTTTCATGTGACTGTTGATAGCTTTGATTTCTTCTTCTGAAAACTGTCTGTTCACATCTTTTGACCATTTGTCAATTGGGGAATGGCTTTTATTTTTATAAATTTGGCTAAGTTCTCTATATAATTGAGAAATGAGAACTTTATCAGAGAAATTTATAAAAAATATTTTTTCCTGTAGTTTTTTGCTTTCCTTCTAATCTTGGCTTCATTTGTTTTATTTGTGCAAAACCTTTTAAACTTAATATAATCAAAATTCCATTTTACCTCCTGTGATCTCTATCTCTTTTTGGCTCTGAACTCTTCACTTATCACTAGATCTGTAATATTTTTCCAGGCTTCCCTAACTTGCTTATGATGTCACCTTTTATGTCTAAATCATATGCCCATTTTGAGCTTATCTTTATACAGTGTGAGATACTGATCTATCTGTAGTTTCTGTTAGACTGCTTTTCCTAGCAGTTTTTGTCAAATAGTAAGTTCTTGTCTCAATAGCTTAGATGTTTCAGTTTATCAAACATCTAGGTTACTATGGTCATTTAGTTCTGTATTACGTGTGCCTAATCTGTTCCGTTGATCAACCATTGTATTTCTTATCCAGTACCAGATTGTTTTGATAATTACCCCTCTGTACAATAGTTTGAGATCCGGTACAGCCAGGATGCTTTCCTTCTCTCTCTCTCTCTCTTTTTTTTATTGATTCCCTCGATGTTCCTGACCTTTTGTTCCTCCAGGTGGATTTTGTTATTTTTTTTTCCTCACTCTATAAAATAAGTCTTTGGTAGTTTGATTGATATGGAACTGAATAAGTAAATTAGTTTAGGTAGTGTTATCATTTTTCTTATATTGCCTTGGCTTACCTGTGAGGAAATAATAGTTTTCCAACTGTTTAGATATGTATTTGTATGAGAAGTTTTTGTGTTGTAATTGTGTTCTTACAATTCCTGTGTGTGTCTTGGCAGGTAGACTCCCAAATATTTTATACGGAAATTCTCTATCTCTTCCTGCTGGATACACACACACACACACACACACACACACGCACACACACTCTTACACTCTTATAGAACAATACTGAACAGTAATGGTGCTAATAGACATTCTTGCTTCATCCCTGATCTTGTTGGGTGTTTTTGTTGTTGTTCAGTCCTTCAATCTTGTCTGACTCTTTGTGACCCCCAAGGAGCCAATGCTTGTTTTAGTTAGATACTACTTATCATTTTAAGAAAAACTTGATCTATTTTTATCTTGGTCTGTAGTTTTTCTTTCTCTGTTTTTGCAGTCCCTGTTTTAGTTATCAAAACAATATTTGTGCTATAAAAGGAATTTGATAGGATTCCTTCTTACCTATTTTTCTAAACAGTTTATGTAATATTGGAATTAATTGTTCTTTAAATGTTGATAGAATTCATTTGTAAATCAGTCTGATTCAGGGGTTTTTTCCTTAGGGAGCTCACTTATAGCTTGTTCAGTTTCTTTTTCTAAGATAGGGTAATTTAAATATTCTAATTCCTCTTCTGTTAATCTTGGCAATTTATGTTTTTGTAAATATTCATCCATTTCATTTAGATTGTAACTTTTGTTGGAATATTGTTGGGCAAAATAGCTCCTAACAATTGCTTTAATGTCATCATCATTAATTGTGCATTCATGCTTTTCATTTTTGAGACTGGTAATTTTGTTTTCTAATTTCTTTTTTAAAAAATCTAATTAGCCAATGGTTTATTAATTTTATCAGTTTTTTTCATAAAACCAGCTCCTAGTTTTATTTATTAGTTCAACTTTTTTACTTTGAATTTTATTAATCTCTTCTTTGATTTTTCAGGATTTCTTCTTTGGTGTTTAATTGGGGATTTTTAATTGTTCTTTTTCCATTTTTTTTATTTGCATGTCCTATGTGTTGATATGCTTTCTCTCTTTTATTCATGTAAATGTTTAGGGATAAAAATCTTCCCTTATGCATCCCCAAAAATTTTGGTATGTTGTATTGTTGTCATTTTCTTTAATAAATTATTGTTCCTAGAATTTGTTCTTTGACCCACTTGTTCTTTAGGATTAGATTCATTTCCAATTAATTTTTAATCTGTGCTTCCAAGGCCCTTTATTGAATATGATTTTTATTACATTATGGCCTGAAAAGGATGCATTTAGTATTTCTGCTTTTCAGCATTTATTTGTGAGATTTTTATGCCCTAATACCTGGTCAGTTTTTGTCAAGGTGCCACGTACATTTGAGAAAAAGGTATACACCTTTCAATTCTCATTCATTATTCTGCAGAGATCTATCATGTGTAACTTTTCTAAAATTTTATTCATGTCCTTTCTTATTTTATATTTAGATTTGTTTAGTTTTGAGAGGAAAGTTGAGGTTCCCCACTAGTATATTTTTACTGTCTGTTTCCTTTTGTAACTTACTTAACTTTTTATTTTTACTAGTAATAAAATTTTTAAAAAATTAATTCATTTTTGGATTACATTTTAAGTTCTAAACTGTCGTCTTCATTCCTTCCCTCCCTATCCCACAGCACAAAAAGCCATCATTTGACAAAGATTTGTTAATATATGTAAAAACCATACTGTGTGTTCTTCTATTTATCACTTGTGTCTCTGGACGTGGATAGCATCTTCCTTCATAGGTCCTTTATAGTTCTTTTGAGTATTTATAGTACTCAGAATATCTTGATTGTTCACAATTATTCTTCGAACAGCATTGCTGTTACTGTATACAATGTTCTCTTGGTTCTGCTCACTTCGCTTTTCATTATTTCATGAAAGTCTTTCCATGTTTTTCTAAAATTGACCAGCTCATCATTTCTTACAGCACAATAGTGCTCCATCACAATCATATACCTCAACTTATTCAGCCATTCCCCAAATGCTGGGCATCCCCTCAATTTCCAATTCTTTGTCACCACAAGGAGAGCTGGTATAAATATTTTAGAATATATAGGATCTTTTCCTTATTCCCTGATCATCTGGGAAACAAACCTTTCTTCATTGAAAAACTACGTGTTCATATCCTTTGATCACTTATCAATTGGGGAATGACTCATTTTCTTTTACATTTGATAAAGTTCTCTATATATTTGAGATGAGACCTTTATCTGAGAAACTGTCTATAATTCCCCCCCCCCCCCAATTTTCTGCTTAGGAATCTAATCTTGGCTACGTTGGTTTTGTTTGTACAAGACCTTTAAAATTTAATGTAATCAAAATGATTTATTTTATACCTCACAGTGCTCTCTAATTCTTCTTTATAAATTCTTCTATGCATAAGTTTGATAGGTAATATGTTCTATGTTTTTCTAGTGTTCTTGCATCTCCCTTTATATCTAGGTCATGTGTCTATTTTGACCTTATATTGGTAAGTAGTGGAAGATAACTGATCTATACCCAATTTCTGCCAGACTACTTCCCAGTTTTTCCAACAATTTTTACCAAATAATGTATTTTTATCCCAAAAGCTTAAATCTTTATATTTGTCAAATACAAGGTTACTATAATCAGTTACTACACCTTTGTTCTACTGACCCACCTTTCTATTTCTTAGCCAGTACCAGGTAGTTTTGGTAATTACTGACTTATAATATAGTTTAAAATCTGGCTCTGTTAAACCTCTACATTTTTTTCCATTAATTTCTTTGGTATTCTTAAAATAGGATGTCTAGGCTTTTTTTTTTTTTAAGTATAATAGCTTTCAGGTAGTTCAGTAATTCTTAAATCATCTCTCTTTGATCTTTTTTTCAAGTCAGTTGTTTTTTCCAATGAGATTGTTCACATTTTCTAATATATTTTCATTCTTTTGACTTTGTTCAGTAGTTTCTGGATGTCTCATGGAGTCATGAGCTTCCACTTGACTAATTCTCATTTTTTTTCTTATATCTAATTCTCATTTTTAAAGAGTTATTTGAAGTTTTGTGCCTCTTTCACTAAACTATTAATTCTTTTGTCATTATTTTCTTGCATTGTTCTCATTTCTTTTCCCAAATTTTCCTTTACTACTTTTTTGATTTTTAAAAATAATTTTTTTGCCCTGTTGAAAAATCTCTTTAGATCTCCTAGGAATTCTTTCCCCCTTCCTTCTACTTATTTATTTCACTATCTAGCCATCTATTTTTTTTTAACATTTTATTTTTTCCCCAATTATATGTTAAAAGTTTTTTTAACCTTTTTTTTGTAAAGTTTTGAGTTCCAAATTCTATCCCTCTCTTTCTTTCATCTCCCCTCCTCAAGAAGGTAAGCAATCAGATATAGATAATAAATGTAAAACATTTCCACTTTAGTAATTTTGTACAGAAAGCCTCGAATGAAAGAAAGAAGGTGAAAAATAGCATTCTTCAGTCTGTATTCAAACCTTACTAGTTCTTTCTTTGGAGGCAGATAGTATGCTTCATTATTAGTCCTTTGAGATTGTTTTGGATCATTGCTGAAAATAGTTAAGTCATTCACAATTCTTCTCCAAACAATATTGCTGTCACTGTGAACAGTGTTCTCCTGGTTCTTTTCACTTCACTTTGCATCAGTTCATTAAGTCTTTCTAGGTTTCTCTGAAATCATCTTGCTTGTCATTTCTTATAGCACAATGATATTCCATCACAATCATATATCACAGCTTGCTGTGTCAGTAAGGCAAGATTCATGACCTCAAGGATGACATGACTATGCCTGTATGGTTTGGAATCGCAAAGTGTGAAAAACTCTCTAGGTAGAAGGCATTTATTTAGACATCAGAGGATCAAACCCCAAGAACAGTAACTTCAGTTTGATATAGCAGTAATTATATTCCAAAACCAATAAGCCCACCTCAATGTAGCAACAAGGAAATTATAACACAGTATTATAGCAAGGAACCAAGTCATCCTGTCACCTTCCTCGCTGCTGGGGCCTCCCCATAAACACTCATGAATCCTAACTTTCTGCTTACTTGTGTTCTCACCCCTCTCAGTTCTCTGGTCTCTGCAGCTCCCTGGTTTCCACTCTCCATTCTGCACTCTTTCTGCAGTTCTGTCATCTCAGAGTTCTTAGTTCTCCTCTTTGGGCTGGATTCTGAATTCTCTGTTATCATTGGCTACCTTTTGGGTGTATATACTCTTTTTAGGGCCTGAGGGCTTCATCTCCAATCAGCAAAAGGGTGTGGGCCTGAGGCTTAGCATCTACTTAGCAATAGGGTGTGGGAAAGATCTTTAATTACTGATTGGTATCACAAAGGTGTAGACATGTCTTTAATCAGGCCTCTCTTAACTAGCCCCACCTGAGGCCTATTGAATGGGTGGGAAAGAGTTTTAATCATATTATCACTACATTGGTCCCTAAGATCTTTCATGTCCATTACATAGGCCACTTGTGCCTGAATAGGCACTAACATTTCTTAAGTACAACAAAATACCCTCAAAATAAACACAGCGCAGTTTGCAAGGTACTTAACATAACATCTTATCACCAGAGTGGCCACATGGCTGGATTGTTGGCCCCTACATAGGTCAATGCAAAACTGGTGCTAGTAATACTGTGACAGTATAATAATACAACAAGGATAATACAAAATAAGTACACAGAACAATATCATCATTCTCCGCCCCCCTCAAATGAATGGGGCTCGAAATCTTGGGGTAAGGGGTGAAGGTCCCATCCTTCATAGCTTCTTCCTTCTGAAATTGGATGTAGAGCTGTCCGTGCCCCAAGAGGTCAAGAGTCCTATTCGAGAGGTCAGTTCTTTAGCAAGCTGGCATCCAGAATTCAATTGACACCAGGTCCAGGGATGACACAGTACAGTTGTGGACAATGGGTGATGTCCAGCTTAAGCAGTTGGTCCTCCGAAGATGTAGGGTACTTAAGCCTGGAGGAGACAGAACTAGCAAAAAGGTTAAACAAAATAAAGGCCAAAAAGAATGGGCAAATATGGGCTATTATCCTTCAAATAGGGTCATCTCCATTTAGATTGAGACTCCAACTATGCAATGTCAATTCAACCTCATAGCCAAACTCAGGTGGGAAATGTTTCATTTCAAAAGGAACACAATGAGGAAACTAAGCCAAGAGTATACCATCCTAGATAATGTGATGCCAATCAGTGACTATAAAGATCTTTCTGGCCCCTTCAGTAGGCCTCAGGTGGGGCCAACAAAGGGAGGCTTGATTAGAGGCAGGCCCACACCTTTGTGATGCCAATCAGTGATTAAAGACCTTTCCCACCCACTCAATAGACCTCAGGTGGGGCCAATTAAGGGAAGCTTGATTAGAGGTTTATTTGTAGGCAGGCCTACTCCCTTTAGACCCAGCCTTGGGCCTGTACCCTTTTGCTGATTGGGGGCAAACCCTCAGATCCTAAAAAGAGTATATACACCAGAAGCTAGCCATTGAGAACAGAGAATTCAGAAGTCAGAAGTCAAAAGCAAGAATTCAGAATCCAGTGCAAGGAGGAGAAGTAAGAACTCCGAGATGACAGAGCTGCAGAAAGAGTGTGGAGCAGAACTTGGGAGACCAGAGAACTGAGGGGGAAGAGAATGTAGGCAAGGAGACTTAGTTAGGATTCATTGGTGTTTATGGGGAGGCCCCACCCAGCAGAGGAAGGTTACAGGATGACTTGTTTCCTCACTATAATACTGTTTTATAATTTCCTTATTGCTACATTGAGGTTTGGGAATATAATTGCTGCTATATCGAATTGGAGTTATTGGTCTTGGAGTTTGATCCTCTGGTGTCTAAATAAACATTACACTTCCTCTGCCTTCTACCTAGAGAATTTTTATACTTTGTGATTCCAAACCATACAGGCATGTTCATGGTCCTCCTTGAGTTCATGAATCTTGTCTCACTGATACACTTAACTAGCCATTCCCCACTTGATTGGCATCCCTTTGATTTTCAATTCTTAGCTACCAAAAAAGAGTTGCTATAAATATTTTTGTGCAAGTAGGTCTTTTCCCCCCCACCCCTTTTTTTATATCTTTGGGGTATAGACCTAGCTATGGTATTGTTGGATCAAAGGATATGAACAGTTTTATATTCCTTTAGACATAGTTCCAGATTGCTTTAGAGAGTGGTTGGATTAGTTCACAGCTCTGCCAACAGTGCATTAGTATCCCAGTTTTCCTACATCCCCTTCAACATCCATCATTTTCTTTCTTTTTTTTTTTTTGGTCAATATTAGCCAATCTGATAGGTGTGAGGTGGTACCTCAGAGTTGTTTTAATTTACATTTCTCTGATCAGTAGTGATTTAGAGCATTTTTTCATGTGACTGTAGACAGCTTTGATTTCCTTGTCTGAAAAATGCCTGTTCATGTCCTTTGGCCATTTATCAGTTGGGGAATGACTTGTATTTTTATAAATTTGACTCATTCTCTATATTTTGAGATATAAGGCCTTTATTAGAGATACTTATTGAAAGAAAATTTCCTCCCAGTTTTCTGCTTTCCTTTTAATTTTTGTTTACATTGGTTTTGTTTGCAAAAACTTTTTAATTTTATATAACCCAAATTACCTATTTGCATTTGATAATGCTCTCTATATTTTCTTTGGACTAAAATCTTCCCTTATCCGTAGATCTGACAGATAAACTATTCCATGCTCTCCTAATTTGGTTTCACCCTTTATGTGTAAATCATGTACTCATTTTGACCTTATCGTGGTATATGGTGAGATGTTGGTCTATACCTAGTTTCTGCCTTACTGTTTTATAGTTTTCTCAGAAATTTTTATCAAATAATGAGTTTTTGTTTCAAAAGCTTATATCTTTGGTTTTATCATATAATAGATTATTATGGTCATTTACTGCTGTGTCTTGCGTGCCTCATATATTCCACTGATTCACCACCCTATTTCTTAACTAGTACCAGTTTGCTTTGAGGATTGCTACTTTATAACACAGTTTGATGTCTGATACGGCTAGATCACTTTCCTTCACATTTTTTTCATTGATTCCCTGGATATCCTTGACCTTTTGTTCTTCCAGATGAATTTTATTATTATTTTTTCTAGTTCTATAAAATAATTTGTGATGGTTTGATATGGCACTGTTGTTTCTCTCTTTATTGTTTTTTTTTCCTGTAAACTCAGCTTCTAGTTTTATTTTTTAATTTAATAATTTACTTTCACTTTCATTAATCTCTCCTTTTATTTTCAGGATTTCCAATTTGTTGCTTAATTGGGGATTTTTAATTTATTTTTTCTAGTTTTTTTTTAAGTTGTATTTTCAATTCATCAATCTGCTCTTTCTCTATTTTATTGATATAAATTTTCCCCTAAGTACCACTTTAGTTGCATCCCATAAATTTTGGCATGTTGTCTCATTGTTTTCCTTTTCTTTAATAAAGTTATTTATTATTTCTATGAATTGTTTTTTGACCCACTTATTTTTAATTTTTTAATCTTATGTTTCCATTGCCCATTATTGAATGTAATTTTTATTGCATTATGATCTGAAAAGGATGAATTTACTATTTCTGCTTTTCTGCATTTGGTTGTGAATTTCATCTGTTTGTAATATTAGTTTCTTTAAATTTTAAGTTCCAAATTATCTTCCTCCTAACCTTCCCACACCCATTGACAAAGCAAGCAATGATATCAGTTATACATGTGAAGTCATGCGAAACATATTTCCGTCTTAGCCATGTTGCAAAGGAAAAAAGAAAAATAAAGTTAAAAAAACTATAATTCAACCTGCATTCAGAAAGAATTCAGAACTCCATCAAGTTCTTTCTCTGGAGGTGGATAACATTTTTCATCATGAGTTCTTTGGAGTTGTCTTGGATTATTGTCCTGATCAGAGTAACTATCTTTCATAGTTGATCATTCTTACAATATTGCTGTTACTGTGTACTTTGTTTTCCTGGTTCTATGTACTTCGTTTTGCATCAGTTTGTATAAGTCTTCCTATCCTGCTCTTCATTTCTTATCACACAGTAGTATTCCATCACAATCATATACACAACTTGTTCAGCCATTCTTCGATTGATGGGTATTCCTCAGCTTCTAATTCTTTGTCACCACAAAAAGAGTAGCTGTAATGATTTTTGTACCAATAGGTCTTTTCTCCCTTTTTTGATCTCTTTGGGATACTGACCTAGTAGTGGTATTGGTGGGCCAAAGGCTATGCACAGTTTAAAAGCCATTTGGGCATAGTTCCCCAGAATGGTTGGACCAGTTCACAACTCCACTAACAGTGCATTAGTATGCCTATTTTTCCATATCACTTCCAGAATTTATCATTTTTCTTTTCTATCATATTAGCAAATTTGATAGGTATAAGATGGTACCTCAGAGATGTTTTAATTTGCATTTCTTTGATCAGTAGCAATTTACTATTGATAGCTTTAATTTCTTTTTCTGAAACTTCTTGTTCATATGCTTTGACTATTAATTAGGGAATGGCTGTTATTTTTATAAATTTGGCTTGGTTACCTTCATATTTGAGAAATGAGACCTTTTTCAGAGAAACTTGGGTAAAAATTTTTTCCCTGTTTCCTGTTTTCCTTTTAATTTTGGCTCTTCTAGCAATTCTTGTTGGGCTTGTGTCCAGTCTGAATTTTTCTTTGACACTTTGCTTGTAGATGTTTTCAAATCATTGTTTTCTGAATTTATCTCTTGAGCTTCCCTATTTTCCGTAGTAAGTCTTTATGGTCAAGATCTTTTTTTTTGTTGTTGTTTTTGTTTGTTCTTTTTTTTCTAGCTTATTTCTTGACTTTGGACTTTTTAGTTGGAGTTGGGCTCAGCTAGCCTGGAGCTTCTTTGGCTAGATCTGAGGGCCTATAGGTTTTTAGTGCTTCCAAGATGCTATGATTCAAAGATAGTTCTGGTCGCTATCATCTTGGTCTGCACTATCGTCCTTACTCGAGTAGGGTCTGTAATCCCTTGAATCTGAAGAGGGAAACTGCATTGTTCCATTCTAGATTTGAGACCTGGAACTGGGTAGTGGGTGAAGGAGCTGCCAAATGACACCTGGTCCTATGCCCAGTGCTAGCACAAGTGTCCTCTGTACTGTCTTTCTGATCAGGAGCTTAAGTTCCCTTACTGCTCTTGGTACTACCACTGCTGCTTTTTTCTTTTTCTTTCATTTTTTTTTTTCTGCTGTTGCATCAGTGACATTGCCATGGGTGCTGCCTCTGCCTTGCTGCTGTCAGGACCCACAGCCATTCCCTACCCAGTGATGGCAGATGGATCTCTCTTTTGGTTCTTCTAAGCTGTCCTGGGCTGGAAAAATGAGATATTGTGACCTTTTTTGGTTATTCCACTCAGAATTTTATTTGAAGTCTTCTTTTTTTTAAAGTTATTTAAAAGGTTGGGCTGGGAGAGCATATACTCTCAGTTTCCTCACCATCTTGACTCTGCCCCCTCCTGTATTTTGTTTTTAAAATTGGCTGTTTTAACACTGGTCACTTCCTGATCACCTCTCCTACATTTCTGTCCTTTATTGTATAAAGAAATTCACAGACTGATAAAAATTCATGCACATTTAACCTATAATAATTTCAGCTATTTTTATATAGTGTATAGAAAAAGCCTCCTGTAGGAAGTATGTTGTACCTGGATTGTGCCCAGAATTTTATCCCTCTTTGGCATTCCCTTCCTTCTCAGGCACATAGACCAGTATGTAGGCTGTTAGATACAAGGCAGTCAGTATTATGGAGGAGAAAAAGCACTGACTTTGGAATTAATGCTGTGTTTACGTGAATATTTGCAATCAAATGCTGTGTTTTGTGTTAAATATGAGATTGACATTCTCTACATTAGCTATTTAGTAGTGATGAATGAGGGTCTCAATAAGTATTGATAACTAGAATATAATGATTTGAATATTAGTGTAAGCCTAAAGAAAATGTGAGTAGCAATTTTGAATACTATTGCTGATAGACTGATAATTGCAGACTTGTTTTAAGGTTGGTTTGGTTCTAGTTTAACAGCAGATTCTAGTGTCTTTTCTAAATATTATAATCTTTGCTTTCTTATGTAGAGAGTTGTATTATTGATATTTGTAAGAGATTCTAACTGATGCTTAACTGTTCTTGAAGAGTTGAGAGAGACAGTATGGTATAGAGCAGTGATATCAAACTCAAAAAGAAACTGTGGTTGTCACTAAATAGTACAGAGGGATCTCTGCCTCCACATATTGATTCAGAAAACCCACATGAACATTATTTAGATATTTATTGTATTTTATTGATTTTATTTAATATTTCCCAATTATAGCTTAATCTAGTTCTAATTTTGGAGCAGGCTGGTTTTTTGACACCTTTTGTGTAGAGGAAAGTGATCTAGACTTGTCAAGAAATACCTTTGTTCCGATCTTGCCCCCTGCTACTTGGGCAATTTATATGACCCTTCTGAACTTCATTTTTCTCATCCATAAAATGGTAGCAGCAATGATTGTACTACTTTTTTTATTTAATTTTCATTTTTTTCCAATTACATGTAAAAACAATTTTTGACCTTCCTTTTTAAGAAAAAAGTTTTTCCCCAACTGCATGTAAAAACAATTTTTAAGATTCTTTTAAAAAAAATTTTGAGTTCCAAGTTCTCTTCTTCCCTGGCTCCCCCTTCCCCTCCCTGAGATGGTAAGCAATTTGATACAGGTTATACATGAGCAATCATGTGAAACATTTTCATATTAGTAATATTGTGAAAGAAAACATAGACAACCCCTCACCCCCCAAAAAAGAAAAAAAATTAAAGAGAAAAAAATTATAGTTTGATTTACATTGAGTCCATTTCTCTGGAAGTGGATAGCATTTTTCATCATGAGTCCTTCAGGATTGTCTTGGATCAATGTGTTGCTGAGAATAGCGGAGTCATTCACAGTTGATCATCATACAATATTGCTATTACTGTGGACACTATTCTTTTGGTTCTGCTCACTCCGCTTTGCATCAGTTCATGTAAGTCTTTCCAGGTTTTTCTGAAATCATCCTGCTCGTCATTTATTAAAGCTCTGTAGTATTCCATCATAATCATTTACCACAACTTTTGCAGTCATTCCCCAATTGATGGACATCTTGTCAATTTCTAATTCTTTGCCAACACAAAAAGAGCTGCTATATTTTTGTACATATAGGTCCTTTTTTCTTTTTTTTAATCCCTTTGAAATATAGACCTATTGCTGGATCAAAGAATTTGCCAAGTTTTATAGCCCTTTGGGCATAGTTCCAAATTGCTCTTCAGAATGGTTAGAGTAGTTCCCAACTCTACCAACAGTGCATTAGTGTCCCAGTTTTGCCACATCCCCGCCAGTATTCATCATTTTCTTTTTCTGTTATATTAGTCAATCTCATAGATGTGAGTAGAATTTAAGAGTTGTTTAAATTTGCATTTCTCTGATCAGTAGTGATTTAGAGCATTTTTTCATATAACTGATTTCTTTCTCTAAAAACTGCCTGTTCGGGGGCAGCTAGGTGGTGCAGTGAGTAGAGGACCGGCCCTGGAGTCAGGAGGACCTGAGTTCAAATCCAGCCTCAATCAGTTGACACATGTACTAGCTGTGTGACCTTGGACAAGTCGCTTAACCCCAATTGCTCTGCCAAAAAACAAACAAACAAAAACAAACAAAAAACTGCCTGTTCATATCTTTTGACCATTTATCAATTGGATAATGACTTGTATTAACATTTAACTCAGCTCTTTGTATATTTGAGGAACAAGGCCTTTATCAGAGGTTTTCTTTAAAAAGTTTCCCCTAGTTTTCTGCTTTCCTTCTAATCTTGGCTACATTGGGTATATTTGTACAAACAGTTTTAACAATGTAATCAAAATGATTGCATTACATCCCATATTGCTCTCTCTCTCTTGTTTGGTCATAAATCCTTCCCTTATCCATAAACAATATTCCATGCTGTCCTAATTTGTTCATGGTATATCACCTTTTATGTCAAAATAAATTATCACCCATTTTGACCTAATCTTGGTATGTGATGTGAGGTGTTCTACACCTAGTTTCTGTCAAACTGCATTCTAGTTTTCCCAGAAGGTTTTGTCAAATGGTGAGTTCTTGTCCCAAAAGCTTGGATTTTTGCATTTATCAAACACTAGATTACTGTGGTTGTTACTGTGTAGTTATGTACCAAAACTTTTCACCACTCTGTTTCATAGTCAGATTGTTTTGATGATTACCACTTTGTAATACAGTTTGAGATCTGGTATGGCTAGGCCACCTTCCTTCACATATTTTTCATTGATGCTTTGATATTCTTGAACTTTTATTCTTATAAGTGAATTTTGTTATTATTTTTTCTGTGTCTATAAAATACATTTTTGTAGTTTCATTGGTATGGCAGTGAATAAGTAAAAAATTTAGGTAGAATTGTCATTTTTATTATATTGACTTAGCCTACTCATAAACAATGAATATTTTTTCCAATTCTAATTCAGATTTGACTTTATTTGTGTGGAAAAGTGTTTTGTATTTGTGTTCATATAATTCCTGGGTTTCTTTTATATTGTATTTTATATTGTCTACAGTTATTTTAAATGGAATTTCTTTTTCTATCTCCTGCTGGAGTTTTGTTGGTAATATATAAAAATGCCCTTGATTTATATGGGTTTATTTTATATCCTGCAACTTTCCTACAATTGTTAATTATTTTAACTAGTTTTTTAGTAGCTTCTCTAGGATTCATAGTAGATTCTCTAGGATTCTGCAGAGTCATAGTTTTGTTTCCTCAGTGCCTATTCTAGTTCCTTCAATTTCTTTTTCTTCTCTATCATTTCTAATACAGTATTGAATAATAGTGGTGATTGTGGGCATCCTTGCTATGCCCCTGATTTTATTGGGTAGTAATCCTTATTACAGATAATGCTTATTGATTATTTTAGACTATGCTAATTCTAGTACTGTTGCAGAAGCTGAAATATTTGTGTCATAAAAGGAATTTGGTAGGACTCCTTCTTTGCCTATTTTTCCAGAAAGTTTGTATGCTGTTAGAATTAATGGTTCTTTAAATGTTTGATAGAATTAATTTATGAAACCATTTAGTCCTGGGGATTTTTTCGTAGGGAGCTCATTGATGGTTTGGTCAATTTCTTTTTCTAAGATAGTGTTATTTAAATATTATGTTTCCTCTTCTGTTGATCTGGGCAATTTATATTCTAGTGAATGTTTTCCATTTCACTTAGATTGATAGATTTATTGACATGTAATTGAGCAACATAACTCCTAATAATTGCTTTAATTTCATCTTCATTGTTGGTGAATTCATCCTTTTTGTTTTTGATACTGGTAATTTGTTTTTCTTCTTTCTTTTTAAAAATCAGATTAACTAATGGTTTGTCTATTTTGCTGGTTTTTTCATAAAACCAGCTCCTGGTTTTATTTTAGTTCAGTGGTTTTCTTATTTTCAGTTTTATTAATCTTTTCTTTGATATTCAATATTTTCAATTTGGTGTTTAGAATTTTTAATTTGTCTTTTTCTGTTTTTTTTTGCTTTTCATTTCATGCCCACTTCATTGATCTGATCTTTCTCACCTGTTATTAATGTAAGTGTTTAGAGATGTAAATTTTCTCCTAACTGCTACTTTTGTTGTTTCCCCAAAATTTTGATGTTATCTCATTGTTATCATTCTCTTTAATGAAATTATTGATTGTTGTTATGATTGTTCTTTGACCCACTTATTCTTTAATTTCAGTTTTGATCTTCTCTGTCATTATAGTAACTTTCTGTGGTCAATTCTTTTTGTTTGTTTGTTTGATAATTTTTCCCAACCTTTTTCTTGACTTTTAACTTTATCTTAAAGTTGGGTTCTGCTCCTGGGGTTGATAGGACACTTTCCCAAGCTTCAAGCTTTTTGTGCTAGTGTTTTCAGACCTAGTTTTGGGAATCAGTTCTTCCAAGGTGGGATGATTTGAGGAGAGGCATGGTCAGTGCTTTCCTGGCCTGTTTGGTGGTCTTTGAGTGACCATAAGCAGTCTTTTCTGCCCTGCAACTGTGATGAGGGAACCTGTGCCTGCTAGTGCTCCCCTCACCCTGGGACTATGATCAGGTACCACATATGGGCAGTACAACAGTGTGCTGCACCCAGTGCCTGTAAAGGGTCCCCTGTCATCTTTTTATCAGTTGTCTGACCCCCTTACCTTTTGTGGACTGAGAGCTCTGGAAGCCACTGCAGTTGATCCCAAGGCATCTGCTGGACTTCACTTTACTCTCATGCCAGTGAGACAGATCTTTCCTGCTGATCTTTTAAGTTGTCTTGGGTTGGAAAATTGTTTCACCCCATCCTTTTGCTGGTTCTGCCGCTTCAGAATTTCATTTTGAGGCATTAAAGTTGTTTGGAGGGGAATTTGAGAGAGCTGAGGCAAATCCTTGCTTTTACTCTGCCAGCTTTCTTACACTGTTTTTGTGAAGATAAAGTGAAATAATTTATGTGAAGTGCCTCCTAAACTATACATGGCAGCTCCAAGTCTTTTTACCCCTACTTGAATGGATTTTTAAGAATATTCTGAAACCCAGAATTTTCACTAATCTTGACTAGTATCCCCACTTATTCTTTTAAAAGTGCCCAAGTTCCTGGGAAGGAGAAGCCTAAGGCAGACACAGGGAAAATCTTACTCATTTTAGAACAATCAGTTCTAACATTTAAGGTAAATTGCAGACAGCAAATTGAGACTTTTCCTAACGTGTTCATATGCCTAAGTTGAATTGAGAGAAGAGAAACATTTTTCATCCTATGCAAATATGTAATAGTATTATTGTTTAGATTTTAATGAGTGGGAAAACTAGGAGATGGGAAGATTAAACGAAGTTATATCAGAGGAAAGATTAGAATTCTTGGCTTTTCAGTTGAAGATGACTGCTTTGAATTTATAGTGGTTAAGACTTATGAGACAAAAGCAACTATCAAGGTGCAACATTGCATATAATGTCAAATTTTTTTGACAGGTTGGCAATTTTTGATAAATTTTTCTTTTTTTCTTTTTAATAAAGGATAGTTCCATGGGAAGGGCTAAGATTTATTAGACAATATAGGTGATATAAAAATCAAAGGCATTAATATACATTTATTTTAGAAATAAATAAGACTTTCTCCTTTTTCTCTTCTCTTTTCTTTCTCTGGAATTCTTTTGGGATCTGCTAGCCTATTATTTGTTCAGTGAGCCAGGTGTATTCCATGCATATGAAACTTTTAGGCAAACTAACATTTGGTTTACTTATTTGGGGCTGGTGTATCAGGAATATTATTTGAAGTCTCTTTTCTTAGAGCAGGGGTTCTTAACCTGTCATCAACCTCTTTGGCAATCTGGTGAATCTATGGACCTTTTTTCAGAATGTTTTATAAATGCATAAAATAGAATATATAGGCTATAGGAATATGTATCTATTTTTAAATAAAATATGTATGGAACTATTTAGCAGAATATGTAAGAAAAAAGAAATTCATGGATTTCTGAACTCCGGCCATAGAGAAAAGGTAGTATTTGGGGTGTGTGTGTATAACCTAAAGAACAAACAGGATGAATAATTAATAGTAGCTAGTCTTAGCACTTTTCTAAAATACAGACCTAATAGTGATTAGTATTACTGTATCACTGAATGTATTTTCTTTCTGAATAGGAAGAGGAAGACCATAAACCAGAATTCAGCTATATGAAGACTGTGAAGAAGCACTTGGGTGATAATTTTGAATGGTGTTCCAGCTGGACTTGTTTTGTAGAGCACTTGAAATGAACCTCTCTCATTTTTTGTTATTGACCTGGAACCCCTAGTACTGGAATACATTGACTTCACAACAATAAGAAATAATACAGGTTGTCATTGTCATCAAAAACATAACAGTTGTGATGGTGAAATGAGATGAGGCTCCGAAATGGAACTGTGACAACTGTGTTAGTTTTTATCACTTCATTCCTCAGTTTGTCTTGGTATATTTCATGGCAAAATGGAAAAGGTAAGAAAAATATCTCTGTGAGAATATACGTAAAAGTTAATATTTTATCTAGAGATATGAGAGATAAATCAAATCTATGTTATCCATCAAGTCTTAATATTTTTATAGCATGGCAAGGAAGCTGAGTCACTTGATTGTACATACACAGTTCAGCACTTCTGAGAATGCCTATCTAAATAGAATATTAGAGACCTTTTTGATTTGAATTCTGTACTTCAATGGTTATTGTCAAGAGCTACACATTTTTTTTGTTAATTTGTGCTACGATATTAAGCCAGTAGGCTAAGTTCAAGAATGTTTGTTTCATTGAATATATGAATGAATATTTCGTTCATATAATATGTTGAACATTGCTTATAACATTTAAAAGACAGTCTCATCAAGAAGTTCACTTTACTAATTACTTTGATTTTAACTGAACTTGTTGACAGATAATGTGTTCTTTAAAATTATTAAATGAATGAATAGAGTTTGAGTTTAATGTTTTAAAATTTCATTCTTTTAGTTAAGTGTTAGAAATTGTTTCAGAATGAATTCTAAGTGTCAGCCTAGTATATGTTTGTAAGTTGTACTCATATTTAGAGTATATTTCTTTTTTACCATGTCCTCATTAAAAAAAATTACTTGTAGTCATTCCACCTTCTTATTCAACTGTTTTTATTTTTCTTTTTTAATGTTATCTTAAGGCAAGAGTTGTTAAATTTTTTTGTTGTTGTTAGATTTTCTCATAGGGCCCCTTTGGTGGTCTGATGAACTCTATGGACCCCTTCTCAAAATACTATTTTTAAATATACAAAATAAAATACTTAGGAATATAAAAGAAATTATAAAATATTTTTCAAAAAGTTCATGGAATCTAAATTAATAATCTTTAAAGGAAACTTTGTTTATATGCAAGAGTATTAGAAGCATTAAAATAGTTCAATTTGAGTAATGTGACCCACAAACATTACAGATTGCTCATCTTTGTCGTTATATATTTATTAGAAAATTATATTATTTAAATGTCTTATGAGTATGAAAGTGGCTGAAAGGATTGTTATATGACTTGAATTCCTTGTCACTTTTTAATATATGTGTAAGAATAGACTATGGGAAACCTAATGTGGATATAAAACATATTAGAGTTACCGTAGTAAAATATAATGTGGGAAAGGTTTCTTAAGGATTTTTAAAAGACTTCTAAAGATAACTTTACCCCTATGACCTCTATATGTTTGTAGTCTTATTTCTCTTGAGAAAGTAGCATGAAGTATTTTTTTTCATTCATTTTCTTTAACTTTTTGGTTTCAAGTACTAGGAGAATATTTTATTGAAGACTTTTCTCCTGAAATAAAAATGCTTTCTCAGCACTGCTAAAATAATATTATTGAAGGGGTATGTTTGGAGAAATTTTTATATTAACTCCATTTCATCAAATTATTGTATAGGTAGCTGTGTAAATAATGTTTGGCCTTTCTCTCTCTCTCTCTCTCTCTCTCTCTCTCTCTCTCTTTTTTTTTTTTTTTTGTTTTTTGGCAGGGCAATTTGAGGTGAAGTGACTTGCCTAAGGTCACACAGCCAGTACATGTGTCAAGTGTCTGAGGCTGGATTTGAACTCAGGTCCTCCTGACTCCAGGGCCAGTGCTCTACTCACTGTGCCTCCCTTTCTCTCTTTTAAAAAACAAGTTTCATTGATATCTTTGTTGTTATGTCTGAGTGCACATTTTCCCTCCCCCCACCCCATCCCCATAATGAAGAAAAGCGGTTACACAGTATCTTTTCTCTTATCATTTGTGAGGTAGAAGTACCTGACAAAATACTTTGAAATCCCTTTGTATGAAATATTAGAGTGAACATATGGTTTCTTATTCAAAGGAAACTGTATCTATTTCGATAACAATAGCTAATAAACTTGATCATTTCTTAGGCTATATAAAATATTATTAGGTCTGGAATCTTAGTGGAAATTTGAAAGCTGGTTGATTCTCTTACTGAATTCAATGCTATATTCTTCATTTATTTCCTTATTGTATTGGAAAGATTAAAAATTCTCACATTTTAAAACATGGCTGATTTTCTTCTTTAACATCCTACTAATTAGAAAAATAGTTCTTCTAACTTGAGAACCTTATTTGAAAGTTGTCTATTCAAGGGTTTCAACTTGTAATGTATAAAACACTGTTTAGAGATCACTCTTGCTTTTTTACTTTTAATTCGATAGTAAGGATAAAATATTTAATTAGCATATCCACACTTCATCGATTGAATTAAATCAATGTGATTGCTCCCTGTTTGTAAGAAATTCTTATGTGAGGAAACTGCCTCTAACTTATAGTCTCAGAGAGTTGCTAAGAACACTGATGGGTTCAGTGAGTTGTCCGGAGTCACAGCCAGTCTGTGTCAACCTGCTTCTCTTTACATAGCACTTTTTTCTTCTTACTGTGGTATTCAGTAATGTGCTAGCATGGGTAATTGAAAGTTAGCCCACAGTTGGTCCTAAAACTCCACTTTAATCTTCTGTTTACTTCAAATCTACAGATAATTTTTCTTTTTACAAATCAAGTCAGATGTTTAATGCTTTTGGCTAGAGACTTTTACAGAATTTTCAGAGCAGAAATTAAAATACAATTTTAAAACAAAGTTAAAAATACAGAACAAGACAAACTGTAGACCTGATTTATGAGAGTTAAAAATGTGTAATGTTGCAAAGCAGATTCTATAAAATTCATTAAAACCAAAGATCCAGCATGTCAGTCTGCTGTATTTTGAAGGAATTTTGGTCGTGTTTTCAGAACAAAGCAGGAAGGAGACCAGAATCACAAACACGTTGGTCACGGCAGCATTCCTTTTCTGAAATTAATTTTCAGTGTACTTAGGTCAAAATTTTTTGTAACTTAAAGTTGCTTCTTGATACACAGAGAAAATAAAATGTAGAAGATTCCTTAACTGAGGACTTCTTCAAAGGATAGGTTTACAAGGCTAGAAGAATCCTCAGAACCCTTTAAATCTTAGCAACAGCCAAGTCTGGAAGTGGATATTAAGTTTGTATGTGCTTGGAAGAAAGGAGAGATTATAATCATAGAAGGTGTTTTGAATATGGTCAGTTTTTAGGGCCTCTCTTTGGACAATTCTGTACTTAATATATTCTGTCTGTCAGACAAAATAGCCCTTTAATAAAAAAAGTCACAAAACTCAGTCAATAAACATTTAAGCACCTGTTTTCTTGTAGGCATTGTGCTGAGTGCTGGGGATTCAGAAAGAGGTAAACGATAGTCTCTGCCCTCAAAGAATTCTCCCATTGGGGGGATAAGCAAAGAAATACATATAAATAAGCTATATGTAGGATAAATAGGGAATAATTAGAAGAGAGAAGGGATGAGAATTAAAGGGGTTTGGGACAGCCTTCCTGTCCCAAAGATGATAGTTTAGTTGAGACTTAAAGGAAGCCAGAGAAGCTAGTTAGTGGAGATGAAGAGGGAGAGCATTCCAGGCATGGGGGACTGCCAGGAATATGCCCAGAGCTAAGAGATGGAATGTGTTGTTAACAGAACAGCAAAAGAGATCTGTGTCACTTGATTGAAGAGTACTTGGTGGCTCTTATTTTGTTTTATTTTTAGCAGCTTATTATTGTAATTAGGTTTTAATCACGAGTTATGGGTAATGTTGTCCTAGGCCTCAGGTCCTCCTTACTGTTATTTTCTGAATTCTGTCTTAGGGGCTCAACCTCAGGAACTCCTCTCCTCCCTTAAGCCATAGTTAGGGCCTCCAGCCACGCTGATTTAAAAATGTTCTTGTTCCCTGCAGTACTGCATTCACTGGGCATGTGCTTGCTCCTTCTTGCCCACAGCCACAGCCTGGAATCACTTCTGCCCCGCACTGCTAGGCTTGGCTTCTGGAAAGAGCTGGTGGGGAGGGGACCTTCAGTGTTTCCCCACTCAGTCATCTGTTGTTCTTTGTGAGGTAAAAGTTCATGAGGTTATGAGGTGAAATTTCTTGAGGCCTAGTCAAAAGTGGAGCTGCTTTCAGGGCCCACTGTTTGTTAATTCAGTGGAGTCAGCCTGGAGCTGTCTACACGTCACTCAGCTCAAACCCCAGCCACTCTAGGCCCTGTTTTTTCTGAGGTCCTCTCAAGTTGTCTTAGGAGGAGAGTTGCTTTACCCCTTTATTTTTGCTGCTCTACATTTATTTTGTGGCAATTTTCTGTTTGTTGAGGAAATCGGGAGAGCCTGGACTTTCTGAGCTACTCTGCCATCTTTTCAGAATGCTCCCGAGAGTAGAGTCCTCCTTAATAGTCTGTTCCTTCACCCAGAGAGCCAGTGTGGTGTCAGAAAGGGCCAGGGAGTGGTTGATAGGATGTTTGCTGCCTGTCAACTCCAGGGAAATGCCAGGAGCAGCATAGAGGTCTGTGCACATGTCATATTTGTTGATCTGTGCAAGGCTTCGGATGCTGCCAGTCGTGGGGGATTGTGGAAGATCACAGCAAAATTGGGTTGCCTGGAGAAGTTCATCAGTATGGTACGCTGGTTTAATGGTGGCATGTTTTCATGGGTTCTGCTTGATGGGTGATGTTCTCATGCTTTCCCAGTCAACAGTGAAGTGAATAGGGCTGCGTGCTTGCTCCCATACTTTTTAGCATGATGTTTTCAGCAATATTGTCAGATGTCTTCAATGAGGATGAAAATAGCATCAAGGTCAGCTACGACACTGATGTTAAATCTTTTAACTTGAAAAGGCTACAAGCCAAGACTAAAGTGGAGGGAGAGTTGGTGCGTGACTTTTTGTTCACAGATGATTGTGCACTCCTTGCAGCCTCTGAGGCTGAGATACAGCAGAAAGATTCTCTACAACTTGTACTGACTTTGGCTTGTTATTAACACCAAGGAGACAGAGGTTCTCCACCAGCCAGCCCCATACTAGCCATCCATGGAACTATCAATTACAGAAAATGGAGAGATTTTTAATGCTGTGGATAAGTTCAGTTACCTTGGCAGTATACTTTCTAGTGATGTACAACTAGATGATGAGGTTGATGCACACATTGCCAGAGCCATTTCAGTGTTTGGGAGGCTGTGAAGGAAAGTGTAGGAGAGAAGAGGTATTACGCTGTCTACCAAGCTAAAGTCTACAGAGCTGTTGTGCTGACATCATTGTATGCCTGGGAACCTTGACAGTCTACCAGCACTATGCCAGGAAATGAAATCATTCCATTTGAATTATCTTAGGAAGATTCTGAAGATCACCTGGCAAGATAAGGTACCAGACACTGAGGTCCTTAAGCATTCAAACTCTACTGCAGAGAGCACAACTCTGATGGGCTGCCCACGTTGTTCAAATGCCAAATGTATGTTTTCCTAAAAGACTATTTTATGGAGAACTCATGCAAGGCAAGCATTCAGATGGGGGTTAGAAGAAGCAATATAAGAATACTCTCAACATCTTTCTGAAGAACTTTGAAATTATGTGTGAGGCATGGGAGACACTGGTATAGGACCACCCACCATGGCATGCCCCCATCAAAGAAGGTGGTGTGCTCTATGAGCAAAGCAGAATTTCAGTGGCTCAAAAGAAACATAAGATGAATAAATTTAGAGATCTCTCCACTCCATATTCATATGAACTATTTGTGCTCAATCTATGATAGAGCCTTCTAAGCTTATGTTGATCTGATCAGCCATAGTTGGACACATATGTGACACCTTGACCCCAACATAGTGATGCCATTTTGTTTTTTTATCTCTTTTGGGATACAGACATAGTGGTATTGTTGGGTCAAAGGGTTTTATAGCCCTTTGGGTATGGTTCCAAATTGCTCTAAAGAATGGTTCAATCAGTTCACAACTCCACCAATAGTGCATTAATGTCTCATTTTTTCCCCATCCCCTCCAACATTTGTCATTTACTTTTTCTGTCCCACTAGCCAATCTAATAGATATGAGGTAGTACCTCAGGATTGTTTTAATTTGCATTTCTCTAATCAGTGGTAAATTAGAGCATTTTTTCATATGGCCATAGATAGCTTTGATTACTCCATCTGAAAATTGTTCATATCGTTTGATCATTTATCAATTGGGGAATGGCTCCTATTTTCATAAATTTGACTCAGTTCTCTACGTGTTTGAGAAATGAGGCCTTTACCACAGAAACTTGCTTCAAATTTTTTTCAGTTACTATTGCTAACTGTATTTCTCTCCATCATATCACCCCCATTTATTCTATTCTCTCTCCTTTCATCCTGTTCTTCCTGAAGTGTTTTGCTTCTGACTCCCCCTCCCTCAGTTTGCCCTCCCTTCTATCACCCCAACCTCTTTCTCTTATCCTCTTCCCCTCCTACTTTCCTGTGGGATAAGATAGATTTCTGTACCCAATTGAGTGTGTATATTATTTCTTCTTTGAGCCAGCTCTGATAAGAGTAAGGTTCACTTGTTCCCCCTCACCTCCTCTCTCTCCTCCCCTCCAAAAAAGGGGTAGCTTTTTTTGCCTCTTTTATGTGAGATAATTTACCCCATTCTATTTATCCCTTTCTCTTTCTCCTCGTACATTCCTTTCTCACCCCATAATTTTATTTTTTTAGATATTCAACTCACATATATGCCCTCTGTCTTCATATACTCCTTCTAACTACCCTAACAGTGAGTCTTAAGAGTTACAGATATCATCTTCCCATGTTGGAATGTAAACAGTTTAACCTTATTAAGTGCCTTATAATTTCCTTTCCTGTTTGCCTTTTTACGTTTCTCTTGAATCTTGTCTTTGAAAGTCAGATTTTCTGGTCTTTTCATCCAGTATGCTTGAAAGTCCATTATTTCATTGAATATCCATTTTTCCCCTGGTGGATTATGCTCAGTTTTGCTGGGTAAGTGATTCTTGGTTTAAATCCTAGCTCCTTTGCCCCCTGGAATATCATATTCCAAGCCCTCCAATCCTTGAAGGTAGAAGCTGCTAAATCTTGTATTAACCTGATTGTGGCACCATGATATTTGAATTGCTTCTTTCTGGCTGCTTGCAATATTTTCTCCTTGACCTGGGAGCTCTGAAATTTGGCCATAATATTCCTGGGAGTTTTCATTTTTGGATCTCTTTCAGGAAGTGATCAGTGGATTCTTTCTATTTCTATTTTACCCTCTGGTTCTAGAATATCAGTTTTCCTGATAATTTCTTGAAAGATGATGTCTAGGTTCTTTTTTTGATCATGGCTTTCAAGTAGTCCAATAATTTTCCAGTCTATAGATCTGCTTCTTCTATTTTTGTTTTGTTTGTTTTTTGGCAGGGCAATTGGGGTTAAGTGACTTGCCCAAGGTCACACAGTTAGTAAATGTGTCAATTGTCTGAGGCCAGATTTGAACTCAGGTCCTCCTGACTCCAGGGCTGGTGCTCTACTCTCTCTCCCACCTAGCTGCCCCATGCTTCTTACTTCTGAACTTACTCCTTGTAGGTACACAACCCAAAGTCTTTGACCACTCTCTCTCTTATGCTGCTACAATTAGGTATAAATTCTTTCCTCAGTCTGCACTGGATTTGTGACCTAAAACTGAGTAGAGATCAACAGATCTGTCATTTGGTACCTGTTTCTGTACTCCATGCAAGGTCGGTCTCTTTTATACTGGTGCACAGTTGCACAGTTTCTCCTCGTATATTGGAATGCTCTGCATAGCAGTTTCTGGCTAGACCCCAGTAGCTTAGATCTCTTTGTCTCTCCATGTTGCTCTGGGTTGGAAAAATGACTCATCATGATTTTTTTCTTGAATTTCCTTTTGAGAGCTTGGTCTGATGTGTTTTACAGAACTGTGTGAAGTGGTTGTGGTATGGAGCTTGGCTTGACTGCTTCCTGTTACTCCGCCATCTTGGCTCTGTTCCTCTTCATCACTTACTGTCCCAGCTGTTGAGGTAGCCTCATAATTAATCTCTGTTCAAGTCTCTCCCCTGTCCACTTAGCTGACAAAATAATTTTCCTAAAGCACAGGTCTAAACATGTCAGTCTTTCTCACAGGAAATTTCAGTGCTTCCCTATTATATCTAAAATCAAGTACAGTATCCTCTGTTTGATATTTAAAGCCATTATACCTTGGGTTCAACAACTGGCTCCCGAGAGGGAAGTAGAGAATGTACTCAAGACACACTTTTTTTTTTGAAGAAACTAAATCTACCAATGTAGAATTTTTTTTATTCTTAATTTACTTATTTTTAGTTTTAAACATTCATTTTTGTAAGTTTAAATTTTCTCCCCCTTCTTCACTTGTCCCTCCCCAAGACAACCTGCAGTCTGATATAGGCTCTACATATACGTTCCTGTTAAACATATTTTCACATTAGTCATGTTGTATAGAAGAATGATAATGAATGGGAGAAACCATGAGAAAGAAAAAAGAAAATAGTCTGCTTCGCTCTGCATTCAGACTCCATAATTCTTTTTCTGGATATGGATGGCATTTTCCATCATGAGTCCTTTGGAATTGTTTTAGGTCCTTGCGGTGCTGAGAAGGGCTAAGTCTATCAAAATCAGTCATCACACACTGTGGATGTTACTGTGTGCAGTGTTCTCCTGGCTCTGCTCATTTCACTCAGTATCAGTTCTAAGCCTTTGCAGGTTTTTCTGAAGTCTGCCTGTTCATCATTTCCTATAGCACAATAGTATTCCATTACATTCGTATACCACAACCTGTTCAGTCATTCCTCAATAGATGGGCATCCCCTCAATTTCCAGTTCTTGGCCACCACAAAGACAGCTGCTACAAATATTTTTGTACATGTGGGTCCTTTTCCCATTTTTATGATCCCTTTGGGATATAGCCTTAGAAGCAGTATTCCTGGGTAAGACACACTTTTAAGTTTAATCTGCATTATTAAATTTTCTTCATATTCTTAAGTCTAGACAGATAGCTCAATAATACAAGCACTGATTTATAACTTGTGCAGATTTCTGAGGTATAAATGTTCTCATTGAAAACTTAACAATTGGCTCTCATGAGGTGGTATAAGCTGGCTCCAGCACAACCCTGGATCCAACCTACCTTTCCAGCCTTATGGTCCAAAGAAGATGCCCTTTCTTCTATTTCTCATGCACAACACTATCTTTGGTGCAATACTTTTAGATGAGCCCTCCCATGTGCCTGGTATGCACATTCTCCTCACCTCTTCCTGTTAGAATTACTGATTCTCTTCAAAGCTTAGCTCAGGGTTCACCTTCTACATAAAGCTTTTTGTATATTCTTCCTCTCCTTCCCCCAGCTGCTAGTCCCTTCCTCTACAAATTATATTTATTTTGTATATACTTGTTTCCCCATTAGAATGTAAAGAATTTGAAGGCAAGGAGTTATTTTTTTTTTGTCTTTTCCCACCACCCAGCATAGTGCATAACACATAGTGTGTAAGTACGTATAAGTTCTTATTAATTGATTGTTAATTATCCCTAATTTTCAGGGATTTCTTCTATATTTAATTGGTTACATTTAGCTATTCTCTTCCCAATTTCATTTAAAGTGTCATTGCCACTTCTCCATGTAGGACATTGGGAGTACAGGTGATCAGCAGAGTCCAACATGTAGTTTGGCTTTTGGTCTCATCATTCAGCTGAAATTGTTTTCTCCAAAGTTATCATCTCTTAATTGCTAAATCTAATGATCTTTTCTCAATCTTTATCCTTCCTGACCTCTCCATAGTTATTGACCCCGTTGATTACCCTTTTCCCTTTGATAGTCCTTCTCTGTGGCTTTTTAGGCTGCTGTTCTTTCCTTGTTTTCCTACCCTCTTAGTTTCCTTTTCTGGATCCTCATCCAGGTCATTCTCACTGATTTTAAGTTTCCCTCAAGGCTCTGTCCTGGGCCCTCTTATCTTCTCTCTCCATTATTTCATTATTGCCCAGGGATTCAATTATTATCTCTATGCAAATGAGTCTAAACCTTAACCTTTCTCCTGTCCTCTAATTTCCCATCTCTGACTTCTTATTGTACATCTCAAACTGGATGTCCCATAGACATCTTCAATTCAACATGTGTCCAAAAGTGAACTTATTATCTTCTCCCCATACCCATGCCAGCCTTCACCTCTAATTAGGTATCCTGTTCCTATAGAGGATAACACTGTCTTCCCAGTTATCTGAGCTCACAACTTAGATATCATCCTTGACTCTCCACTCTTATTTCACCTACCCCCTTATTCATATCCAGTCTGTTGCCAAGTGATGTTGATTTTACCTTCATAACATCTCTTCTATATTCCCCCTTGTCTCCTCTGACTCTGGTAGAGGCTTTTATTACCCCATGTCTATACTATTGCAATAGTTTTCTAAGTTGGTCTTCCTTCATCAAGTCTCTGCCCACTCCTCCATTCTATCTAGTGGATTTTTCTGAAGAAGAGGTCAGACTATCATCTCTCTCTATTCAGTCATCAGTGGATGCCTATTATCTCCTTTATCAAATATAAATTCCTCTGTTTGGAATTTAAAGTCTTTCATAACATGGTCCTTCTAACTTTCCAGTCTTATACTTTTTTCTCCTCCACATGTTCCTATGATCCAGTGATACTGACCTCTGCTTGTCTTTGAACATAACACACCATCTCTTTACTCTGGAAATTTTCTGTGGCTCTCTTCCCAGCCTGCAATATTTTTTCTCTTCACTTCTGCGTTTTGGCTTCCTTCAAGTTCCAACTAAAATATCATCTTCTACAAGAAACATTTCTGCTTCTCCTTAATGCTGATGTCTTCCCTCTTGTGATTTGTCTCCAATTGTGTTCACTGTATCTTGTTTATACATAATTGTTTTGTTTTACTGTCATATCCTTCATTAGACTGTGAGCAGGGATTGTTTTTTGCCTGTGCTTATATCCCTAGTATATGCTTAGTATAGTACCTGCCATATAGTAAGCACTCAATTAATGCATATTAATTTGACTTTTTGTTTTATTAATTTATCTTTTGGTTTTCAAGGTTTTAAGAGGGGATTTTAATTTTTTAATTTTTTTTAATTTCATGCTCAGTTCCTTAATGTGTTCTTTCTCTGTTTTATTGATGTAAGCATTTAGAGATACAAATTTTCCCCTAAGTACTACTTTGGGTGCACCCCTGCCCTAATTCATTGTCAGTTTTTGTACCATTTATTGCTAACAAAAAGGTATAATCCTTTCTGTTCCCATTCAGTGTTCTGCAGAGGTCTGTCATAGCTAACTTTCTAAAAATTCTATTCATCTCTTTAACTCCTTTTTTGTTTACTTTTTTGGTTAGATTTGTGTAGTTCTGAGAAGGGAAACTTAAGGTCCCCCACTAGTATAGCTTTACTGTCTATTTCCTCCTTTACCTCTTTTGACTTTTCCTCTAAGAATTTGGACGCTATACCATCATTTAGCGCATATATATGTAGTATTGGTATTACTTCATTGTCTATAGTACCTTTCAGCAAAATGTAGTTTCCCTGCTTATCTCTTTTAATTAGATTTTTGCTTTGTCTGTGATCATGATTACTACCCCTGCTTTTTTTTTTTCTTACCTCAGCGGAAGCATAATAGATTGTGCTTTAGCCCTTTATTTTTACTCTGTGTGTGTCTCTCTGTTTCAAGTGTGTTTTTTGTGAACAGCATATTGTAGGAATCTGGTTTTTACACCATCCTGCTATCTGCTTCCATTTTATAGGTGAGTTAATTCCATTCACATTCACAGCTCTGATTACTAACTGTATTTTCCTCTGTCCTATTTTTTCTCTCTTTATCTTTTTCTCTCTTTTTATCCTGTTGCTCTTCCAAAATTTGTTTTGCTTCTTGACCACTGCCTCCCTTAATCCACTCTCCCTTCTATCGCTTCTCTGCTTCTCCCCCTTGCCCCTTCTGTTATGCCCTTCCTCTTCTACTTCTCTGTAGGGTAAAATAGATTTCTATAGCCAACTGAGTGCGTATATTATTCCCTCTTTGAGCCAATTTTGATGGTTCAAATGTTCCCCACCCTCCACTGCCATTTTCACCTCCAATGTAAAACTTTATTTTATGCCTCCTTTTGGTGAAATAATTTACCCCATTCTACCTCGCCCTTCTAGTGCATCCCTCTTTCTTACCCCTTAAATTTATTATTTTTTAAATCATCCTATCATAATCAACTCACCTCCATGCCCCCTGTCTATGTGTACTCCTTCTAACTGCCATAACAATGATAAAGTTCTTAGGCATTACAAGTATCATCTTCCCATACAGGATGTAGCCAGTTTAACCTTATTGATACCTAATGCTTTCTATTTCAATGTTTGCCTTTTTATACTTCTCTTAAGTCTTCTATTTGAAAATAAGATTTTCTATTCAGCTCTGTTCTTTTCATCAGAAATGTTTGAAAGTCCTCTATTTAATTAAATGTCAATTTTCTTCCCATGAAAGATTATACTTAGTTTTGTTGGGTAGGTGTTTCTTGGTTGTAATCCTAACTTTCTTGTCTTCTGGAATAACATTCCAAGCCCTTTGCTGCTTTAATGTGGAAGCTGTTAAATCTTGTGTTTTCCTGACTGTGGCTTCATATTTAAATTGTTTCTTTCTCGATGATGCTTGCAATATTTTCTCCTTGACCTGGGAGCTCTGGAATTTGGTATAATATTCCTGGGAGTTTTCATTTTGGCATCTCTTTCAGATGATTGGTGATTCGTTCAATTTCTATTTTATCCTCTTGGACATCAGGACAGTTTGTTTTCTTGATAATTTCTTGAAATAGAACATCTAGGCTCTTTAATTTATTATGTTTTTCAGGTAGTCTAGTAATGATAAATTATGTCTTCTGGATTTATTTTCCAGGTCAGTTTTTTTTCTAGTGAGATATTTCATATTTTCTTCTATTTTTTCATTCTTTTGACTTTGTTTTGTTTCTTGATGTCTTATGGAGTCATTTGCTTCTGCTTGCCCAATGCTGATTTTTAAGGAATTATTTTCTTCAATCAGCTTTTTGTATCTTTTTTTCCCATTTAGGCAATTCTGTTGTTTTAAGGAGTTCTTTTCTTTGGTGAGTTTTTTTTTTTTTTACACACAACCCCCTTTTTTCATTTGATGAATTCTGTTTTTTCCTTAAATTTTTTTTTTATGCCTCATTTGCCAAGGTGTTGACTATTCATAATTTTTTTTTTTTTTTGCAGTGTTGGGGAGGTAGGGCAATTGGGGTTAAGTGACTTGCCCAAGGTCACACAGCTAGTAAGTGTGTCAAGTGTCTGAGGCTGGATGTGAACTCAGGTCCTCCTGACTCCAGGGCCAGTGCTCTACTCACTGCGCCACCTAACTGCCCCCATAATTTTCTTGTATTAGTCTCATTTCCGCCCCCCCGCCCGCACCAGTTTTTCCTCTACCTTTTTTTGTTTGATTTTGAAAATCTTCCAGGAATCCTTTTTTTAATTAGTTAATTTATGTATTTTTAGTTCACTTCATAAGTTTTAAATTTTCTCCCCCACCTCCCACCCTACAATCTGATATAGGCTCTTTATATACATTCCTATTAAACATATTTTCACATTAGTCATGTTGTATAGAAATGTAACGAATGGGAGAAAACATGAGAAAGAAAACAAAACAAAACAAAGAAAAAAGAAAATAGTCTGCTTCGCTCTGCATTCAGACTGCATAGTTCTTTCCCTGGATATTGATGGCATTTTTCATCATGAGTCCTTTGGAAGTGTTTTAGGTCCTTGCATTGCTGAGAAGGGCTAAGTCTATCAAAATCAGTCATCACACACTGTGGATGTTACTGTGTGCATTGTTCTCCTGGCTCTGCCCTCTTCATTCAGCACCAGTTCATATAAGTCTTTCCATGTTTTTCTGAAGTCGGCCTGTTTATCATTTCTTATAGAACAATAGTATTCCATTACATTCATATACCACAACTTGTTCAACCAATCCTCAATTGATAGGCCTCCCCTCAATTTCCAGTTCTTGGCCACCAGAAAGAGAGCTGCTATATATATTTTTGTACATGTGGGTCCTTTTCCCATTTTTATGATCCCTTTGGGATACAGCCCTAGAAGCAGTATTGCTGGGTCAAAGGGCATGCACATTTTTACAGCTCTTTGGGCATTGCTCTCCAGAATGGTTGGATCCGGGGCAGCTAAGTAGCGCAGTGAGTAGAGCACTGGCCCTGGAGTCAGGAGGACCTGAGTTCAAATGTAGCCTCAGACACTTGACACACTTACTAGCTGTGTGACCTTGGGCAAGTCACTTAACCCCAATTGCCTTGCCAGAACAAAAGAATGGTTGGATCAGCTCACAGCTCCACCAACAATAAATTAGTATGCCAACTTTCCCACATCTTCTCCAATATTTGTCATTTTCCTGTTTTGTCGTATTAGCCATAGGCTAATGATGTGGTACCTCAGAGTTGTTTTGATTTGCATCTCTCTAATAAGTAGTGATTTAGAGCATTTTTTCATATGACTATAGATAGCTTTAATTTCTTCCTCTGAAAACTGCCAGTTCATATCCTTAGACAATTTATCAATTGGGGAATGACTTGTATTCTTGTAAATTTGACTCAGTTCTCTCTGTATTTTAGAAATTATGCCTTTATTAGAGACTGCAGCCAGAATGGACTTTGTTTTCTTTGAATGACTCAGCTTGCCTCGTTGAGCTTCCCTGGACACTGGGGCTTGCTCTTCTGGGGCAGGACCAGAGCTTCCTGTGTGATGAGTCGTGGGGCTGGCTGAGGGGAAGTGTGTTAACGTGGTCTACGCTAGGGGGAAGGGCCAAGTCAAGAACCAATCGGCCCTGGTCGTCCAGGCGGCGTTTGATGATGTCAAAAACTCTATAAGAGGGGAGAGGACAGCTTGACGATCCTCCTTTCCTTTTCCGGTTGGAGCCAGAGACACCTACAGCCGAAGCTGAGCTGCCGGTAGCAGAGCTGACTAGAGGCTAGTGGGTAATCTTCTTACCGTAGAGGGGAAGCATGTATACGATTTTGCCTTATACCATCTCACTTCTCTGTGGCCTTCTGGTTACCCTTGTAAGGCGGACTTATTGAGCCTGGAAGCTTTTGATGAATATATCAAAATGGGGACACTGGTTTGTGGGCTTGTTATTGTGGAGTGTAAATACATGCTTTAGTTCTCCTGCCTTCTGCCTAGAGAATTCCTTATATCC
Organism: Trichosurus vulpecula; assembly: GCF_011100635.1. Taxonomy (NCBI): domain Eukaryota; kingdom Metazoa; phylum Chordata; class Mammalia; order Diprotodontia; family Phalangeridae; genus Trichosurus; species Trichosurus vulpecula. The sequence continues at coordinate 388,184,323 of NC_050574.1, forward strand.
TGCGGTTCCGGACCTTTTAGGCACATATGAGATTCTCTTTGAAATCATAAATTCTGCCTTCCTAATATAGAGACACTGGTTGTAAAAATTCTTTCCCAGTTTTCTGCTTCCCTCCTAATCGTGGTTGCATTGGCTTTGTACAAAAACTTTTCAATTTAATGTAACCAAAATTATCCATTTTACATTTCATAATGTTTTCTATCATTGGTCATAAATTCCTCTATTCTCCATAAATCTGACAGATAAACTATTTTTTGCTCCCCTAATTTGTTTCTAGTATCAGCCTTTATATTTAAATTGTGTACCCATTTGCACTTTATTTTGTTATACGATGTAAGACTTTGGTCTGTGCCCAGTTTCTGCTAAAGCATTTTCCAGTTTGCCCAGCAGTTTTTGTCAAATAGTGAGTTCTTATCCTAGAAGCTAGGGTCTTTGTGTTTATCAAACAGTAGATTGCTATAATCATTGACTACTGTATCTTGTGTACCTATCCTATTCTGCTGATCTACCCCTCTATTTCTTAGCCAGTAGTACCAAGTAGTTTTGATGATTGCTGCTTTATGATACGTTAAGATCTTCTTCCAGTAATTCTTGTTAGCTTTAGGTTAAATTCACATTTTTCTTTGAGGCTTTGCTTATAACTGTTATGAGAGTGTGTCTTGATCTTTTCTGTAACCATAGTACCTTTTAATGGTCAAGTCCTTTTTTTTGTGGTTTGCTCTTTTTTCCACCTTATTTCTTTCTCTTTTTTATGACAAGATGAACAAAATATCATTTCAGCATTTTGCTTGTTTTCTTAAAATTATAAAGTTTTAATCTTACCAGTTTTTATATATGACCAAATAAAATGCACTTAAAATTGGCCTTTATAGCTTAATGTATTTATTCTGCATTTGTATATTTAATAAAAACTGTCACAAAGTATTTGTTTTGTGTGGTTTATGTAAATGGCACCCTAGGTTGGTACATTAAGCTGTTAATTTAAAATGCAGTCACTTCTAATTTGGTTTGTGGATGATCAGAATCTTCCAGATAAATTTTGTTCTTTCCCCACCTCCAACTTGGCTGTGTCATTCATAATGAACTCCTTCACCCAAGATCAGGCAGAGAAAATACTACCTACAACTATCATACCACACACTGACTACATTTACTTGCAATATTTGGAATGGTTTCTTTTGTTTTGTGTTTCTATTATACAGAAAATTACATTTGCTTTCTAGCCTGTTTCTTGACTATTTATTTTATGTTAAAGTTGAGCTCTCTTCCTGGGATGGAGGAGCTTTAGGTTTTTCTTGCTGCTTTTTCTAGACCTAATTCTGGGCATCTCTAATTTTTTGGTACCTCTAAAGTGGTTTGATAGAAGGGGAGGTGTGGTCGTTACTCTGCTGCACTGTGCTCTGGTCTCTACCCAGGAAGGGACCTTGTTCTCCTGTAGCTGATAGTACGTTCCTCTTGGCTCTGGAACTGTGAACAGGTTTCTTGCTGTCCCATTGCCACTAGTGTTCTTTTTTGCCTTGGAACTGAGAGCAGGGTGCCTGCTTCCTTGTGAGCAACGTGAGCACTCTTCTTCATCTTGGCACTGTGACCAGGGCCCCTGCTCCCCTGTGGCTACTCCTCTTCATCCTGGGACTGCAAACCCAGAATTGCTTCTGGGCAATGCAATAGGGTCCTGCATTCAGCACCAGCAAAAGGTCTTCTGTAATCTCCTTCTGATCAGTTCTTTGACCCCTTCATTATCTGTGGGCTGAGGCCTCCTGAAGGTGCTGCTGCCTCCTCCAAGGCTTGTTTCCATGATGCAGGGCCTATGCTGTAGTCCCAGCCAGACACTCCCCACCCCTTCCCTGTGAGATCAACTTTACCTGTTGATTTTCTGAGTTGTCTTAGGCTGAAAAATTGTTTCACTGCGACCTTTTATTTGGTCTGGTGCTCCAGAATTTGGTTTGAGGTATTATTTTAAAGTTGTTTGGAAGAGAATTTTAGAGAGCTCAAGTGAGCTCCTGCTCCTATTCTACCATCTTGGCTCTACCCTCAGAATATTTTTTTTTAAATAAACAATAAAGTTAACTTCTATGAATGATTTTTAAAGGCAAATTGAATTTTGAATTTGTTTAAATAATTTATTCAAACTGTAGGTTTGCCATATACAATTTCCCTTCTCACCTATAGTAGCCTTTTTTTTTTATTAGTTACGGGATCTGAAATATTTTATATATAATTAAACAGCATTGTTATTGCCAGTTTGAAGAACCATATCTGCAACCCAAGTTATCACAATTATTTTTAACAATCAACATGCATAGTATTTTACAGTTAGAAAAGTTCTTGTATACATTATCCCATTTGATCTCGATGAGCACCCTACGAGGGAGCATGTGCAAATAGTATCTTTATTTTATGGATGAGGAAACTGAGACAGTACAAATACATTTTACAGATAAGAAAACTGAGGCTTAGAGAGATTGTAATTGACCTGATGTGAAACCTTTTGTTAAGTGATAGATCTGGCAATTTCAGGTTCCATATCCAGTGCTGAAAAGTCAACTGTACTGCTGTCCCCAGTTGAGGCATAGCAATTATACATAACACTTGGTATGTTTGTATAGTAATTGAATTACTGAATAATGTGTTTCTTAGAAATATATGACCAAAGATTGGCCCTATGAAAGGGCATTTTGACCCTTATTAAAGTTATTTAAATCACTGATATCACCAAATATAAATCATTTTAATTTAAAAAAAAATCCAGTACATAGTACTGGAAGAAATTTCAAGATTAGATAAATCACAATCATCTGTATGGAGGGCATTTGCTCATGGAGCAAAAACAGTCTATTTGGTTGATAAGATAATCAGATTTAGGTGCCATACAGCTAGGTCCTGATTAATTATAAAGTCAGTGGTGCCAACCCAGTGGAAATATGCAGTGTAGTTGGGAGGACCTGTATGAAATGAGATAGAGTGAAATAAGCAGAGCCAGAAGAACATATAATATGAGAATAAAGGCCCACAGTTCTTAGAATACTGACTTGTAAATTGTCCTTCTCATCTCTTAGAAGACAGCTGATAGACACTATAGGTGCGGAATGATGTTTTCAGACTTGAACAATATGTGAATTTATTTTGAATGTATTTATTTCTTAAAAGGAAGGCTATTAATTTATTTATTAGTGATGGGGATATTAAAAAGAAGAAGAGAAGAAGGTAGAGATCAAGTGCTTATTTTTAAAAGTACGTAGAAGAGAGCAGAAGGGGAACATGGATGAGCAATATAGGGTTGGAGCCAGCATGTTAAAGTTGAAAATTTGTTTAAAAAGTTATGCATTGCAGATATTCAGAGCTTCATATTCAGTATTCTTTTTCTGTCTTTGTATTAATAGGGATCAAGTTCATAATATTAAATAGGACTTTAAAGAAAGGTTTTTTTGAGAGTATGCTGCATCATTTCTTTCTTTTTTTATTTAAGATTTTTTATTTTTAGTTAACAACACTCAGTTCTGCATGTTTTTGAGTTCCAAATTTTCTAATCCCTTCCTTCCCCCCCAGACAGCATGTAATCAGATATATGTTCTACATGTAACTTTGCATTAAACTTATTTACACAATAGTCAAGTTGTAAAGAAGAATTATGACCAATGGAATGAATCATGAGAAAGAAGAAACAAACCAAAAAAAAAAAAAAGAGAGCAAATAGTTTGCCATCATGAGTCCTTTGGAGTTATCTTTGAACCTTGTATTGCTGAGAAGAGCCAAGTCTATCAAAGTTAGTCATCACAGAAGCAATATGTCTGTGGTTGTGCACGATGTTCTCTTGGTTCTTCTCCACTCACTCAGCATCATATCATGTAGGTCTTTCCAGGTTATTATAAAGTCCATATCTTCCCCATTTGTTATTGCACAATAGTATTCCATCACATTCTTATACCACAACTTGTTTAGCCATTCCCCAATTGGTAGGCATTCCCTTGATTTCCAGTTCTTTGCTACCACAAACAGAGCTGCTATAAATATTTTTGTACATATGGGTCCCTTTCCCACTTATGTGATCTCTTTGGGATACAGCCCCAGAAGTGGTATTCCTGGGTCAAAGGGTATGCACATTTTTTTTGTTTTTTTTATTTGTACAAAACCTTTTTATTTTATTATTTTTCCTTTTTTAAAATAATTTTTATTTAATATTTTAATTTTCAACATTGATTTCCACAAGATTTTGAGTTACAAATTTTCTCCCCTTTTCTCCCCTCGCCCTCTCCTGCCCATTCCAAGATGGTCCCCAGAGGGCTGACTGGAACTTCTGTCACCGCACTCCTGCCCCCATCCCATTTCTCCTTACTTTCTTGTAGGGCAGGATAGATTTCTATGCCCCATTCCCTATATATCTTGTTTCCCAGCTGCATGGAGCTATGCACATTTTTATAGCCCTTTGGACATAGTTCCAGAATGGCTGGATCAGTTTACAACTCCACCAACAATGTAACAGTATTCCAATTTTCCCATATCCTTTCCACCATTTATCATTTTCCTGTTTTGTCATGTTAGCCAATCTGACAGGAGAGATGTGGTACCTAAGACTTGTTTTGATTTGCATTTCTCTAATCAATAGTGATTTGGATGACTTTTTCATATGTCTATAGATATCTTTAATTTCTTCCTCTGAAAACTGCCTGTTCATATCCTTTGACCATTTCTCAATTGGGGAATGACTTGTATTCCTATCAGTTTGGCTCGGTTCCCTGTATATTTTACAGATGAGGTCTTTATCAGAGACACTGGTTGTAAAGATTTTCTCCCAGTTTTCTGCTTCCTTCCTAATCTTTGTTGTATTGGCTTTGTTTATACGAAAACTTTTCGATTTAACATAATCAAAATTATCCATTTTGCATTTTGTAGTGCTCTCTATCTCTTCTTGGGTCATGAATTCTTCCCTTTCCCATAAATCTGATAGATAAACTATTCCTTGCTCTTCCAAATTGCTTATAGTATCAGCCTTAATTCCTAAATCATGAACCCATTTGACTTTATTTTGGTATACGGTGTAAGATATTAGTCTATGCCCAGTTTCTGCCATACCGTTTTCCAGTTTTCCCAGCAGTTTTTGTGAAATAGTGAATTCTTAGCCCAGAAGCTGGATTCTTTGGATTTATCAAAGAGTAGATTGCTATAGTCATTGACTACTGCATCTTGTGTACCTAACCTATTCCACTGATCCATGACTTTTCCTTAGCCAGTACCAAGTAGTTTTGATGACTGCTGCTTTATAGTACAGTTTGATATCTGGTATGGCTAGGCCACCTTCCTAGCATTTCTTTTCATTATTTCCCTTGATATTCTAGACCTTTTGTTCTTCCAGATGAATTTTGTTATTATTTTATCCAGCTCTGTAAAATAATTTTTTGGTAGTTCAATTGGTATAGCACTGAACAAGTAAATTAATTTAGGTAAAATTGTCATTTTTTTATATTAGCTTAGCCTAACCACGAGGAACTGATGTTTTTCCATTTATTTAGATCTGACTTTATTTGTGTGAAAAGTGTTTTGTAATTATGTTCATGTAGGTCCTGGGTTTGTCTTGTCAGGTAGACTCCCAAATATTTTATAGTGTTTACAGTAACTTTAAATGGAATTTCTCTTTCTATCTCTTGCTGTTGGGCTTTGTCAGTAACATATAGGAATGCTGAGGATTTATGTGGGTTTATTTTATATCCTGCAACTTTGCTAAAGTTTTTGTTTCTTCTTTGCCTGTTCTAATTCCTTCAATTTCTTTTTCTTCTCTTACTGCTACAGCACATTTCTAGTACCAAATTGAATAATAGGGGTGATAATGCACATCCTTGTTTCACTCCTGATCTTGAGAATGCATCTAGCATAGCCCCATTACATATAATGCTTGCTGATGGTTTTAGGTCGATGCTATTTATAATTTTAAGGAAGGCTCCATTTATTCCTATGCTTTCTAGTGTTTTTAATAGGAATGGGTGTTGTGTTTTGTCAAAAGCTTTTTCTGTGTCTATTGAGATAATCATATGGTTTCTGCTAGTTTTGTTGTTGATATGATCAATTACACTGCTGGTTTTCCTAATATTGAACCAGCCTTGCATTCCTGAAATAAATACTTGGTCATAGTGTATTATTCTCATGATAAGTTGCTGCAATCCTTTTGCTAATATTTTATTTAAAATTTTTGCATCACTATTCATTAGGGAAATTGGTGTATAATTTTCTTTCTCTGTTTTGACTCTTCCTGGTTTGGGTATTAGTACCATATTTGTGTCATAAAAAGAATTTTGTAGGACTCCTTCATCTGTTTTCCCAAATAGTCTGCAAAGTATAGGAATTAATTGTTCTTTAAATGTTTGATGGAATTCCCATGTAAAACCATCTGGCCCTGGAGATTTTTTTCCTAGGGAGTTCATTGATGGCTTGCTCAATTTCTTTTTCTGAGATGGGGTTATTTAGGTATTTTACTTCCTCTTCTGTTAACCTAGGCAATTTATATTTTTTTAAATATTCAGCCATATCTCTAAGGTTGTCAAATTTGTGGGCATACAATTGGGCAAAATAATTCCTAATTATTATTTTAATTTCCTCTTCATTGGAGGTGAATTCACCGTTTTCATTTTTGATACTAGTAATTTGGTTTTTTTTTTTTTTTAATCAAATTGACCAAAGGTTTATCAATTTTATTGTTTTTTTTCCCATGAAACCAGCTCTTGGTTTTATTTTTTAATTTAATAGTTTTCTTGATTTCAGTTTTATTAATCTCCCCTTTGATTTTCATGATTTCTAAATTGGGGATCTTCAATTTGTTCTTTTTCTAGCTTTTTCAGTTGCATGCCCAATTCATTGATCTCCTTTTTATCTATTTTATTCATGTAAGCATTTAGAGATATAAAACTTCCCCTAAGAACTGCTTTTGCTGCATCCCATAAGTTTTGCTGTCTTGTCTTATTGTCAATCTCTTGAATGAAGTTATTAATTGTATCTCTGATTTGTTCTTTGGCCAACTCATTCTTTAGGATTAGATTATTTAGTCTCTAATTAATTTTTAGTTTGTTTTTCCATGGTCCTTTATTACAAGTAATTTTTATTGCATCATGATCTGAAAAGGATGCATTGACTATTTCTGCCTTTCTGCACTGGACTGTGAGGTTTTTTTTTGCTCTAGTACATAGTCAATTTTTGAGTATGTGCCATGTACCACTGAGAAAAAAGTATATTCCTTTTCATCCCCATTCAGTTTCCTCCAGAGGTCTATCATATCTGCCTTTTTAAAACTTCTGTTCACCTCCTTAACTTCTTTCTTGTTTATTTTGAGGTTAGATTTATCAAGGTCAGAGAGGGGGAGGTTGGGGTCCCTCACTAGTATAGTTTTGCTGTGTGTTTCTTCCTGTAACTCCCTTAATTTCTCCTCTAAGAATCTGCATGCTATACTACTTGGTGCATATATGTTAAATAATGATATTACTTCATTGTTCACGGTGTCTTTTAGCAGAATATAGTGTCCTTCCTTATCTCTTTTAATTAGATCTATCATTGCTTTTGCTTTGTCTGAGATTAGGGATTAGGATTGCTACCCCTACTTTTTTTATTTTAGCTGAAACACAATATATTCTTCTTCAGCCTTTTACCTTTACCTTCAGATGTGTTTCTTGTAAACATTATATTGTAGGAATATACTTTTTAATCCATTCTGCTACCTGCTTCCATTTTATGAGAGAGTTCATCCCATTCACATTCACAGTTGTGATTACTATCTGTGTCTTTTTCTCCATCCTATTTCCCCCCGTTTATGTTTTTATTTCTCCCTTCTCCCTTACACTCCTCAAGAGTTTTGCTTTTGACCACCGCCTTCCTCAGTTTAACCTCCCTCTTGATTCCCCTCTCTTATCTTACCTTTTTCTCTTTGCTACTTCCCTCCCTTCTGACCCCCCCCCCCCATCATGTTTTCTTTCCCCTTTCCCTGCCTACTGCCTGTAGGACAAGTTTTATTTCTATACTTATCAGAGTATGTTATTCCCTTCTTGAACCAAATCCTATCAGAGTAAAGCTCAAATACTGCTCTTATCCCTCCCTTCTTTCCCTCTACTATAATATGTTTTTGTGCCTCTTCATGTCGTGTAATTTACCCTTTTCTACTACCTCCTTACCTCTTCTCCCAGAACCATCCCTTTATATCTCTTAATTATGTTTTTATCATTATATGAGTTATTTTATACTGACACCCACAGTCTATGTATATCCCTTTCATTTGTCATAATAACTGTACTATTCTCAAGACTGACATGTATATATAATATATATAAAACAATATAATCCCATATAAGGATGTAAACAATTTGCCCTTATTGATTTACAAGGTGTCGTTCCCCCCCCCCCCCCCCCCCCCGTTTACCTTTTTATGTCTCTCTTGAGTTTTGTATTTGAAGATCAAATTTTCCATTGAGCTCTGGCCTTTTCATCAGGAAGCTCTGGAATTCCCTTATTTCATTGAATATCAATCTCCTTGCCTGAAAAATTATGCTCAATTTTACTGGGTAAGTTGATCTTTGGTTGTAGTCCAAGCTCCTTTGCTTTTCTGAATATCATATTCCAATTTCTCCTGTCATTTAATGTAGAAGCTGCAAGATCCTGCGTGATCCTGATTTTAGTTCCGTGATATCTAAATTGTTTCTTTCTGGCTGGTTGCATTATTTTCTCCTTGACCTAATAATTCTGGAATTCTATAATATTTCTTGGAGTTTTCAATTTGGGATCTCTTTCAGCGGGTGATCGGTGGATTCTTTCAATGACTATTTTACCTGCTGGCTCTAGGACCTCAGGGCCGTTGCTGATTTCTTGGAACATACTGTCCAGGCTCTTTTTTTCATCATGACTTTCAGGGAGACCAATAATTCTTAGATTGTCCCTCCCCCAGGTCAGTTGTTTTTCCAATTAGATGTTCCATGTTTTCTTCTATTTTTTCATTCTTTAGATTTTGTTTGACTGATTCTTGATGCCTTTATTAGCTTCTATTTGCTCAATTCTAATTTTTAATGAATTGTCATCTTCATTTTACTTCTGAGTGTCCTTTGCCATTTGGCTAATTTTACTTTTCAAGGCATCATTCTCTCTAATTAGATTCTGGATCTCCTTAGCCATTTCACCAATTTTACTTTTAAAGATTTGTTCTCATCAGTGAATTTTTTTTCCCTGTTTTTTTCTTTTACCTCTCTAATTTGGTTTTTAAAATCCTCCTTGAGCTCTTCCAGGAGTGCTTTTTGGGCTTGAGACCAGTTCACATTCCCTTCTGAGGCTTCAGATGTGGGTTTAATGTCCATGCTGTCCTATTCGATTGGTATTTTGATCTTCTCTGTCTCCCTAAAAAGAATCAATGGTCCTCGGTTTCCTCGAGTGCTTCTTCTCTTTGGTTAACTTTTTCCTGGCTTTAAAGTGGATTTCTGCTTCTGGGGCTCAGGGTGCTCTGTCCCAGGCTTCTTGTTTTTTTTGAATTGTGGGCCTAGTTTACTGTCTTTATGTGGTATGGCCTCTGGTTTTGTAAGTTGTGGAGGAGGGATGGTCTCAGCTGTTGTCTGTCCTGTTGTCTGCCACTTGCCCTGGCTGTGTGAAGGCACCTCTGGTTTCCTGGTGTTGACTCCTGCTGGCTCCACTTCCCTGGGGCTTGGAAATTCCTACTGTTTGGCTACTGAAGCCACAATTCTGGCTGCTCTATTTCAGGGTTTCCCCTGAGGGAGTATTATCTGGGTGAGGAAGGGAGGGATGAGAGCCATTTTATTTCTTCATCATGTCTCCGGGAAGTTCAGGAAGACTGTGGGCTGTAAGCCTCAGGAGCAGTTGTTCTCACAGCCTCAGGCATTGGGCAGCTGCCTCCCATAGCTCCAGCAGACTCTTGTCCTGGGGTGGGAGGCCTGGGGATCACCACCAGTTTTGCACGCCCAGCCTGGATCACAGCAGCTGCTTCAGCTTTGGTGTGGTCTGTTGCAGCTCCACGCGCTCTCCCAGCCTACAGATCTGTCTCGTCAACCTTGTGGACTCTCCTGGCTTGGAAATTTGCTCCACTCAGTCTGCTAGTGGCGTCTAACTCTCTCAAATCTTTTTCAGATTTACTTTTTTAGAGGTATCTGACAGAATTTGTGAGAGAGCCCCAATAAGACGCTGTTTTCACGTAGCTATCTTGGCTCCGCTCCCCCTGAGCATCATTTCTTATAGCACAATAGTAGTCCATCAGAATGATATACAACTTGTTTAGTCATTCCTCAATTGATGAATAGCTCCTTAATTTCCAATTCTTTGCCACAAAAAAGTTGCTGTAAATATTTTTGTACGTATAGGTCCTTTTCCTTTTTGTTTTTTATCTCTTTGGAATGCAAACTTAGTAGTGGCGTTGTCAAAGGGTATGCATGGTTTTATAGCCCTTTGGACATAGTTCCAAATTGCTTTATGGAATGGTTGAATCAGTATTCCACTTCACCATTAGTGCATTAGTTTTTCAATTTTCCCACATCCCTCCCCCACCACCACCCCCTGCGGTTTTAACTAAAACAGAGTGAAAGACAAGAGTGGGTTGTTTTTTTTTTTTTTTACCTTGAGTATTCAATAATAGGATAACATTGAACAGATAAATAGTTAGTGAGTAGTCATCTGAAAAGAATTCCAAGGAAGTTGCTTCATAGTTAATTGAAGCAAAGATAGAAATTCTGCCTGATCCAAGGCAAAATATGGACTTTCAATAAAAAAGAGGACTTTCAAGCTTTCTCAGTGAAAAGACCAGAACTGAATAGAAAATTTGACTTTCAAACACAAGAATCAAGAGAAGCATGAAAAGGTAATCAAGAAAAAGAACAAGAAAAAGAAATTGCAAGGGACTTACTAAAGTTGAACTGTTTACATTCCTACATGGAAAGATGACGTGTGTGATTCATGAGACCTCAGTATTAGGGTAGCTGAAGGGAATATGCATATATATATATGTATATGTATGTATATGTGTGTGTATGTGTATGTATATATGTATGTGTGTGTGTATATATATAGAGAGAGAGGGGGGGGGACACAGGGTGAAGTTGAAGATGAAGGGAAGATATCTAAAAGAAATAAAATCAAATTAAGGGATGAGAGAGGAATATATTGAGAGAGGGAGATAGGGAGAGATAGAATGGGGTGGATTATCTCGCATAAAGGTGGCAAGAGGAAGCAGTTCTGTGGGAGGAGGGGAGAGGGCAGGTGAGGGGGGAATGAGTGAATCTTGTTCTCATCAGATTGGGCCTGAGGAGAGAATACCATACATACCCAATTGGGTATCTTACCCCACAGGAAAGAAGAGGGAAGAAGATAAAAAAAAAGCGGGGGATGATGGAGGGGAGGGCAGATGGGGGTGGAGGTAATCAAAAACAAACACTTTCGAAAGGGGACAGGGTCAAGGGAGAAAATTCAATAAAGGGGGATGGGTTGGGAAGGAGCAAAATATAGTTAGTCTTTCACAACATGAGTATTGTGGAAGGGTCATACATAATGATACACATGTGGCCTATGTTGAATTGCTTGACTTCTTAGGGAGGGTGGGTGGGAAGGGAAGAGGGGAGAGAATTTGGAACTCAAAGTTTTAAAAACAGATGTTCAAAAACAAAAAAAAAATGTTTTTGGATGCAACTAGAAAATAAGATACACAGGCAACGGGGCATAGAAATTTATCTTGCCCTACAAGAAAGGAAGGGAAAAGGAGATGGGAGGGGAGTGGGGTGATAGAAGGGAGGGCTGACTGAGGAACAGGGCAACCAGAATATATGCCATCTTGGAGTGAGGGGAGGGTAGAAATGGGGAGAAAATTTGTAATTCAAACTCTTGTGAAAATCAATGCTGAAAACTAAATATATTAAATAAATAAATAAAATAACAAACAAAACAAAAGGACAGCAAAAAAAAAAATTGTGCCTGAACTGTTAAGGGACCTTTCTGAATCTTTTATGAAACCATTCCTGTAGCTTTGACATTAACATCTGGAAAATGAGGGTGGAGTGTAATAGACAATAGTGGATAGATGAATCAGTTGTAGAATTTAAGGGCAGCTTGAGGCATGTGACACCTGAGTCTCACATACATCTTTGGAAAGGATGTCACGCTTCCTTTATCCCTTTTCACTACAGCTGAGAGCTGTGATGTTATAGCCTAGAAGAAATTTGAAAGGAGGTTGGGTGATTTCGGACCTGTTTCTCTCTCCTGGCAAGTGGGAAAATTACTTCAGGGCAGCAGCAGAGAAGGTTTGAATTTTGTTCCAGTTTAGCAGGAAGATCTCATCTGTGAAGTCAGAGGATTAGACTTGATATTCACTAAAATCTCTTCGCAGTGCCTCCCACATAGCAGAAGCTTCATACATGTTGAATTGACTTGAATTTTAGTTTTGAAAGGCTATGATTTTAACTTTCTACTACAGTTAAAAGAACTTATTTTAAAAAGAGATACAGAATAGAGAAAAGAAACAAAAACACATCATAAACTTAAATACAAAGAAAGAAAAAAAGCACGTCATGTGCATAGCAGAACATAAGAGAGAGGATTCAAAATATGTAACAATAAATTATCATTTCAAGAAAGCCTGTATGATAAATAATACACATTGTGTTGAGAATTGTCCATCTTTGCTTCCTTGTGTTTTCTTTTGTTCTCCGCTGTGCACTTTTAAGCTTTGTTCTTTCCCCTCTCCCCTACCCCCAGAAGGCTACAATATAGTTTAGATATGTTTTTGATATTATACATACACATACAGATATGTATATACATATATACTTATGCATATATAGACATATACTTTCCCAAACATACTGTACTCCTGATCTTTGTTTTTATGTTTGTACATCTCTTGTTTCCTATCCCTCCTGCCTCCTCTACTTCTATCTGCTACCTTGCCTTCCCCTCTCCAAAGATCCCTCCCCTAGCCTCCCGTTCCCATTAATCTAAACACCGTTCTATATCCACCCTTTACCTATTCCCTCATTCTCCCCTCTAAAGATCCCTCACTTGTCCTCTCCCCCCTCTCTATGGCCCTACCATTTTATTTCTTCTAAATTTAGAAGACTTTTTTACTCTTCTAAATATGTATGTATTGTTCCCTCTTAAACCCATTCCTGCTGACAGTAGATTACTAGAACTACCAGCCCTCCTCCCCCATCTAATTCCTCTGTATGCTTTCTTCCTCTTGCGCCTCATTTGTGTAAAATAGTTACTCTTTTTAGCTGTTCCTAAATGGTTTTACTTTTTAAAATTCATATCATGTTTACCCCAATCTTTCTTATGAGCTTGCCAGTTATTAATAAGAATCTTAGACATATTTTACATTATATAAAGGTAAACAGTTTGTCCTCATGAATGCCTTATAATTAGTCTTTGGTATATAGCTTATGTTTCTCTTGGTTCTTGTATGTTGAATCATCTATTAAGTTGAGGATTTTTTTTTTTTACAAAGTCTTGAAAGTCTGAAAGTTTATCAAGTGTCCATTTTTTTTCATTCAAAATAATATTTAGTTTTGCAGGGTATGATATCTTCAGCCAGAGCCCCAGGTCTTTTGCTCTTTGATATATTGTGTTCCAAGACCTGCGGTCCTTTAATGTCTCTGTTGCTAGGTCTTATGTAATTCTGATTGTGATACCCTCATATTTAAATTGTTTTAATCTTGATGCTTTTAATATTTTATCCTTGAGCTGGGGATTTTGGAATTTGACTATGATATTCCTATTAGTTTTCCTCATAGGATTTCTTTTAAGTGGTAATCAATGTACTTTTTCTATTTCTATTTCCCTGCCTTGTTCTAATGCTTCAGGACAATTTTCTTTAATTATTTCTTGTTATGGTATCAAGATTCTTTTTTTGATCACAACTTTCCAATTATTAGTTAGTCCAATTATTTTCATATTTTCTCTTCTTGATCTAGTCTCCAAATCTGTTGTTTTTCTTATAAGATGTTTTACTCTCTCTTCTGTTTTTTCATTATTCATGTTTTGTTTAATTATTTCTTGATCTCTTATAATTTTGCTGGCTTCACTTTGCCTAATTCTAATTTTCAAGGTGTCATTTTCTTCCTTAAGATTCTGGATCTTCTTTTCTAATTGGTTAATTTTCCTTTCATAACTTTCTTGTTTTTCTTGGATTATTCTTATTTTTTTTTTGTTTTTCCTCCATCTCTGTCTTTTGATTTTTAAAGTCTTTTTTAAGATCTTCTATAAATTCTTTCTGGGTGAGTGACCATTTGACATTACTCTTCGGGGGTTTCTTTAATTCAATATCCTCCTCTCAAGGTGAACTCTGGTCATCTCTGTTCCCATAATAGGTTTGTACGTTTGGATTCTTTCCCCTTTGCCTGTGCGTTTTTTTGTGGTAATAGCTTGATTTTTGTAATCACCTCTAGCCCTAGGGTATGGGAAATGGGGCCTCTTGCCCCAGATCTTCAGTTCTCCCCTCTAACCTGGAACCAAAGCCAAACCTCCAACCTCCTGTACATGTCCACAGCCAGGGGCTTTCTGCCCCACTGCTTCTGCACTCATTGGGCTTGTGGTGGCTCCTTCTCGGCCCCACCGCTCTTTCCAGGACTGCTGGCTCTGGTGTTCCTCATCAGCAGAGGTTCTTTAAATCTTTCTGGGCTCAAACACCCAACTCCCTTCACTATCCTGGGGTTAAAAGTTCCTGTGGCTGGGGCCAAGGTAGCCTCTCAAACCAGCTAACCCCAGGACTTGAAGCTTGTTGTTAAAATGTACTGTAGCCTGGGGGTGTTTACTCTTTGAGGGACCAAACCTGGGATTTTTCTTTGGATCTTCTCAAATTGTCCCAGAAAGATCCCTGTTGTGCCCTTATTCTTTTCTGTCTCCACCCACACTTTGTTTGCCCTAAGGTGCTATTTTAACTCTTTCGTGCGGGGGGGGGGGGGGGGGGGCGCGGCGGATCTTGAGAGTTTGGGATTTTCTGACCTACTCTGTCATCCTCCCAGAATCCTCTCCAAATTGCTCTTTTTTTAAACTAGGTAGGTGGCACAGTGGATAGAGTGCTGGATCTGGATTCAGGAAGACCTGATTTCAAATCTAGCCTCAGACACTAGCTATGTGACCCATGGCAAGTCACTTAACTTCTGTCTCATTTTCCTCAACTATAAAATGGAGATAATGATAGCACCTACCTTGCAGAGTTGTTGTGAGAGTCAAATAAGATACTATTTGTAAAGCACTCAGCCCAGTGCCTGTCACATGGTAGGCACGTAATAAATGCTTTGAAAAGGACTCATTTCTATTTTGGGAGTAGGTAGAACTTTTTCATTCCAACCTTGTCAGTCTAGGCCCTGGGCCACCTCCAGTTGTCCTGATCTATATCTGGGCACCCAACCCAGATGCCTCTGGAGGAAAAAGTGAGGCTTGTGACTTTGCACAGCCCTACCTCACTTAAATCCAATTCACTTTCAAGTCCTGGCATCATATTCTGGATGTCTTGGTCCTTTTCAAGAACAAAGGACAAAACACAACCACCACAGTACTCAAGGCCAGCATTTTACCATTACCATTAATTGACAAGCATTTTTTCCTATCCTACTATGTGCTAGGCACTAAGGATCCAGAGTCTAAGACATTCTTAACTAACTGCCAATGACTAACACTAGTACATGACAAGTTTTTATCAGTTTCCTAAGGTTCAAGATTTCCCTTAAAGAGCCTGCAGAAGATACTTTACAGGTCCCCAGAATAGATTAGGTTGATAAATACTAAACAAAACAAATGTCACAAGGACCTGAAGAAAGGTCCAAACAGCTGATGATCAATAAAACCATGACTTTCTGCAAATTACAGTTTGAAAAAGATATTGCCTTAAGGTCAGAGGTTTTTATTTGTAACACATTTTTAAAAAATTGAAGACAATTTTATATACGCCAAGGTGCTTAGTTCCAGGACAAAGGATTGGCTACTTTCTATAGAAAAGATGAGTTGGAAAACTAGAGCACATTATATAGAGGTAGGTTTCAGTAATAGGACCAGTAATGGAGAGAAGCAAGAAAAAGGAAGCCAAGGAATAGTTGGAAATTGGATTTTTCCAGATGACCTAGGCCAAGAACTGACTTCAGCTGCTGCTCTGTATTTGGGTGTTGGCCAGAATCTGTTAATTAAGGAACAAATCAAAAAACCTGGAAAGATTTTCATGAACTGATGCTGAGTAAGGGGAGCAGAACCAGGAGAACATTGTACGCAGTTATGGCCACATTGTGCAGTCACTAACTTTGATAGACTTGGCTCTTCTCAGCAATGCAAGGTTTTAAGAAAATCCAAAAGGCTCGTGACGGAAAATTCTAGCCACATCCAGAGAAAGAATTATGTAGTCTGAATGTAGATCAAAGCATACTATTTGTTCTCTTTTCTTTTTGTTTTGTTTCTTCTTTCTCGTGTTTCATTCCATTGGTTATAATTCTTTACAACATGACTAATGTGATAATATGTTTAATATGAATGTATATGTAGAGTCTATATCAGATTGCATGCTGTCTTGGGGAGGGGAGAAGGGAGGGAGGGGAAATGTAAAACTCAAAAGCTTGTGGAACTGAATGTTCTAAACTAAAAATAAATTAATTAAAAATTTTAAAAAAAGGAATAATAAAGAACAAATCAAATACAAGCTCAGTATAAATAATTTTCCCCCCATGGGGAGATCTTGGTTTAAGAGCCTGCTATATAGTACTAGGAGAGAGGTTAGATATAAGTTCTAGTAGAAATGGAAAGTAAAGTGAATGTTCTAGTCCTTGACTTGGAGAGCTTTCACTGTTAATGTTTGTTCTGGTTTGACAACTCTGGATGTACAAAGTACAGGTTTTGATCTTCCTGTCAGATATGAGGAAAAGGCTGAAGGAACACCTTAATACTTTCCAACTTATCGGGGAGAATGAAGTACTCCTTAGAAAAAAATAGGAAAAAAAAATACTTCGAGATAGCATAGATGTATGTCAGAGATAGCAAAGAAAAATCCAGACCTTTGTCAGGAAGTACTAGGGTAGAAACTTGTCATGTTGGGGAAGAAAGAGAGCAGGAAAAGGACTATTAAGTCATTGGAACTATGTAATAGATTCAAAGTTTTTTCCATAGACTACCAGTGCAACTGGGACCCTCTGAGGAAGTAGCTTATTCTGTTGAAGGATGGTTGAAGATACATAGGTACCCCAGGGGAAAGGATGTCTAGTACTGGTCACAGAAGAAAAATGAATCATTGTGGTTGGCATTTTGAGAAATAACTATGGCATTTTCCATCATGAGTCCTTTGGAATTGTTTTAGGTTCTTGCATGGCTGAGAAGGGCTAAGTCTATGTATTGCCAAGGCAATTTTCACAATGGTTGTGATTGTTATGAGTATCCCAGCGTGGTTCTGAATTGCAAAGTGTAACAGACTCTCCATATGGAAGACAGAAGCAAAACATTTATTCAGACACCAGAAAACCCAGTCTCAAAACCAGTAAGTCCAATCTATCCAAGTAGCATAGAGGTTAATACACAATATCACAGCAGAGTCACTCCATCCCATAACCTTCCCCCCTTCTGGGGCCTTCCCACAAACACACTCACAGCACAGCTAGCACCTCTGTCCCTCAGCTCTAACTGCTCTGAGCAGCTTCCTTCCTGCTCCACCTTTTCCTGTTCTACTCTTTCAGCAAGCTCCTCCCACCACATGTGACTTAAGCTTCCTGTGACGTAAGCAGGTCACATGGACCTATCAATGGATGAGAAGGATCTTCCCATTTAAATTACCATTAGAGTCTAGCAAAATCAGTCATCACATACTGTGGATGTTACTGTCCACAGTGTTCTCCTAGTTCTGTTCACTTTACCCAGCATCAGTTCATATAAGTCTTTCCAGGTTTTTCTGAAGTCTGCCTGTTCATTTCTTATAGCACAATAGTACTCCATTACATTCATATACTACAACTTGTTCAGCCGTTTCCCCAATTGATGGGCATCCTCACAATTTCCAATTCTTTGCGAGCACAGAAAGAGCTGCTATAAATATTTTTGTAAATGTGAATCTTTTTCCCTTTTTTATCATCTCTTTGGGATATAGACCTAGTAGGACTATTGCTGGATCAAAGAGTATGCACACTTTCATAGCCCTTTGGTCATAGTTCCAAATTGTTCTCCAGAATGGTTGGATGAGTTCACAACTCCACCAACAATGCATTAGTGTTCCCATTTTCCCACATCTTCTCCAACATTAATCATTTTCCTGTTTTGTCGTATTAGCCAATCAGATGGGTGTGATGTGGCACCTCAGAGTTGTTTTAGTTTGCATTTCTCTAATCAATAGTGATTTAGAACATTCTTTCATATGACTATAAATAGCTTTAATTTCATCTGAAAACTGCCTGTTCATCTCTTTTGACCATTTATCAATTGGGGAATGACTTGTACTTTTATAAATTTGACTCAGTAAGAGAACTTAGACTTCTAAACAAGTCTTAAGAAAAAGGAATTACAGACTCTTTAGCTCTTTACTGTAGATTGAATGCATCTAACAGTGTTAGGAAGAATACTTTTACTTGAAAATTTGCTGATTTAAGAGGGCCTTCAACTAGAATTTGAGGATGAAAAATCTTTTGCATTTAGCCATTAGGCCAGATACTGAAGGGAATGATAGGCATCATATAGTTAGAGTATCAATAAAAATACTCATTAGTTCATCAGAAATAGGAAAAAGAGCAGTAATAATATTCATTTCTTCAGATGTTGATATGCAAATATGCAGAGTATGGACAAGAAAGTGAGAAAATAAATGAAATCAGATAGGTATCACTGAGGCGTGGGATGCTACACATGATTGTATTACTACAGTGGAAATATATGCCTTATTTAAGAGAAACAGATTATAGAAAAAGTGGAGCAGAATTATATGTGAAGAGATACACTTCATTCATTCAGCAAGCATTAAGCATCTGCTGTAGTCTGAGAACAGATGATATAAAGACAGACAGAATCAAAACAGTTCTTCCTTGAGGAATATCGAATATAGACTCCTCATTTTATATTTAGGGAGGGCAGGGATTCTTAACATTGTGTGCGTGTGTGTGTGTGTGTGTGTGTTGAACTTTTTTGACAGTCTTTTGAAGCCAAAGGCCCCTTTCTTCCCAGAATATAAAAATTCAGTTGAAGGAAATGCTTTGTGTTGACAGTGGCTTAGACTCTGTACCCTCAATGCTTAGTACATAATGAAATAAAGATATATTTTTTTCCCTTCTGAGTTCATGAACCTCTTTAATTCTATCCATGGAATATCCCCCATGGATGCCAGCTTAAGAATACTTCTAGTAAGGGACCAACTTGTTCACAGGTAAATAAATACAAGGTATATACAAAATAAATACACAATAATTGGGAGGGAGGCACAAGTAAGAGGATCAGAAAAGGCTTCTCAAATGAGGCAGCATTTGACCTGGGCCTTAGAGAATCAGGGGTTCTGAGAGAAGGAAAAGCATTTTAGGCACAATGAAAGCCTGTGCAAAAGTGTGAAGGCAAGTAGTAGAATTCTGTGTGCAGTGATGTGTTGTGTACAGTGATCTGCAAGTAGACTAGCCTGGCTGGATTATAGAGTATGTGAGGGGACCTATTGGGTAATCAGCTTGCAAAGATAGACCAGAGTTGTGAGAACCAAACTGACTTGTGAACACTGACTCCATTTTGTTGTTTTCCTATAAATCACCTTATTTTGGGGAATTGTACTCTCTTGTTCTCTCTCTCCCAGCTTGGAAAGTACCAGATCTCTCCTCCAATAAGAAATCAGATTACTAATCCTACTTCCTGTTTTATATCTCATTTATTTTCTTTTAATGTATAAAATCTATGCAAAAATCTGTATTCAGGGTTCTTGTGCCTGCTGAGGAGCCCTGGATCCAATTTGTTGCGCACCATCAATCCTTTGCAAATAAATTGCATAGCTCACACTTTGCTTCCTCAGTTATTATAAACCCACTCATGACTATTGGTGCCCCAGATGGGATTTGAGAGGAAAACCTGGGCCCATGGACAGCCTTTTAGAAAAACTCCCTAGAACATGCTCTGGGACTTCTTCACAGAAGACTCCCTTGGAGGTCAGACTCCCTCTTGATCTTGGATTCTTCGAAGTTAAGTAAGCCCTCATATTTCTGGGGAAGCTCCCCTAAGGGAAAGACGGGATCTGGTAGCTGCATACCAAAGGGACCTCCCCTGGAAAATTTCTTATATCTTGGAACCTGGGGAGGCTCCTGCTTCAGCTGGGAATGACCAAAAAACATACTTCACAACTTCTGCCCAGGCATCTCCAGCTCCCTTTCCGGCTGTATCAGGGAACTAGTACAGGCTGCTGGAGTGCTTTTACTGTCACAAAAAGGTCCATCATGCCAGAAAGAAGTGGGACTTAAGGAATAGAAACATAGGGGGTGCTGAGATAAGCCAAAGGGTCTTTGGCACGAGCGTGTGGGGGGAATGGCAGGAACTCTGAAGCTGATTTTTTCATTTTTCCTGATCCTGATGTCCTTGTCCTCAGCTGTCCCAGTCTCTACCCCTCCCCCTACTGGTGAATCCCATGTCTCTCTTAAAAGTTGGTAACATGATTTGTAATTGCGTATTAGATGCTGGAGCTTCTAATTTGGTTTTGATGAGTAAACTACATTCTGATTCTACCTTTCTGTTGGTTCTCTACATATTGTTGGGATCTTGGGGAAGCCTCAAAGTATCCCCAAATTGTCTCCCTTTATGGTAACTGTTGGTCCTCTGTCAGTAGAGCATTCCTTTCTCCTTATACCCAATTCTCCTGTCAACCTGTTAGGCCATGATCTCCTTTTTAAACTTAGGGCCACTATTTCCTGCTCCTTGATGGATCTCTCCTTGCAACTCCCTGAGGACTCTTTTTTTTTTGTTCCCTGTATTGTTTTTGAATGCCCAAGAGGCCCTTGACGATAGCCCTGGAATTCCATCTGATGTTCCTCATTCTCTATATTCTATATTCATATTCCATATGAAATCTATTCTTGATTTCATCCTCAGACGTAGGATTGTTAAAATCCACTGTCCTTGTCATCAAAAGCAAGGGAGGACTTTCCACCATCTATTCCTCAATCTCCTTTGTACTGGGAGGCCTTTGAAGGTATTATACCCATTATTAACTCTATGAAGGATCAAGATATTATTGTTCCATATAAATCCCTTTGTAACACTTCTGTTCTCCCTGTTAAAAAAACAAACCCCAGCCAGGCCCAGATGGCAAAACTTTGTGCAAGGTTTACATGCCATTAATGCTTATGTTATACCCACATACCCAGTAGTTCCCAGTTTCTGTGACCATCATTCTCAGTTCCCTGTGATGTAACTTTTTTATTATGATAGATCTTTGCTCAGTTATATATATATTTTTAGCATCTTCATTCACCCAAATCCCAGGTACCTGCTTAGTATGAAAGTAAACAGGAAATGAGAGTCTGGGTGAGTGGGATTTGCCTTCACCTGGAAGAGCACACAATAGACATGGACTCATCTGCCTCAAGGGTGCTCCAGTTTGTTCTTTCAAATCTGACGGTAGGACTTGGCTTCCATTACTCTCTTCTCTGGTTCAGTGCATTGATGATCTGCTAGTGGCGCCCATTGTTGAAGTCTGTCAAAATGACAGCTGCCATCTTCTTTTCCACCTTTGTCTGAAGGGTTGTAAGGTTTCTAAATCAGAAATGCAATGGTGCCTTCCTAAGTTGGAATACCTCGGTTTCATTCTCTCTGCTGGCGCTTGCTCTGTTTCCCCAAAGAGCATACTACAGGCTCTTCAGTAATTGTCAGTACCCATAACCAAAAGACAGTTATGTGCTATTTTGGGAGCAGCTAGATATTGCTGCCAGTGGATTCTGTCATTTGGTGAGATCATTAAACCTCTGGTTTTCCTAACTGAAGATAATTTTTCAGAATCTTTGCACCTTGAACCAACACATCTCACTGCCTTTGTGGCCCTCAAGAAAGCCCTGCTATCAGCTCCAGCACTGAGACTTCCAGCTTACAGGAAGCCATTTTCTATTTTTGTACACAAACATAAGGGGATAGCCTCAGGGATCCTCATTCAATCCCTTGGACCTTCTCTTTGCCCTATAGTATATTACTCCACACAGATTCAGTGGCTGCAGGGACTTGTTAGTGGTAGAAGCCACCACCACCTTTTTGGTTGAAAAGGCATGTTTTTTGGTGTTAGGGGTCTCACTTGTAGAGCAGTGCTCCCATGAGATTGAGGCTCTCGTTTTTGAGATATTTCATGCAAGCTTTCTCTAATCAGTGACTTGTTAGATATGAAATGACTTTATTGGACAAAGAAAATGTTCGCTTCTCAACCTGGCCATGTCATTTCCTGATATACCTGCCTCAGGAGAGCTTTTCCATGACTCTTCCTCTTTGGTAGATATGGCCGATAGACTCTGACCTTTCTGATATCCTTTTGCATATATACTGATGGTTCCTCCTTTATGAGAGATAGCATCTGGTACACAGGTGCAGCCTCTGCCAACTGAACTCAGTGCCCAAGCTGCTGAAATAACTGCACTTACCCAAGCTTGCCATCTGCCTGTGAACAAAGTACAGCCATCTACACCAATTCCCATTATGCCTTTAAAGTTTGTTGTGATGATGAGGTGCTATGTTTCAGGGGGGTTTCTCGACTTCTTCTGGTATTGTCATTGCAAATGCCCAAAATTTTGTTTGCTATACAGCTTCCTAGTGCTCTGGCTATTGTCCATTGTCCTGCCCACACTGATCATACTGACTCTGTTTCAAGAAGTTACAATCTTGCTGGTGCTACTACAAAAGTTGCTACCCTTGAGGGCCCTGTGCCTGTGTTTCATCCTTCTGCTTCTGTTGATGTTGACCTCTCTCTATCTTACACTGACTCTGAAATTGCGAAGTTGAAATGGCGTTTTTGTGCCAAGCAAGTATCTAGGGTCTGGGTGACTGCAGAAGGCAAACCACTCCTTACTTGGAGTTTCTCTCACCAAGTATGACTGTCTGTCCTTTGGGGTGCCATTTCAAATTTAATGGGACCCTTGAGGCCATCAAATTTAGTACTGTATCACTTGTAGTCACCACTCTCCTTCTGAGTTTGCATATCTGTGTCACCAAGAAGGAAGGCCATAATGATACTGTAGATTTAGGAAATTTGAAGATAGGTAGATTGACTTTTTCTTTTCCTGATATTACCAAAGAAGATCCTTTTATTTGCACTAAAACCTACCTCTTTAATGAGATTAGAGACAAGAAACTTCAATATATCTCTTCAGCCAACCATACTTATAAGGCTCTAGCTGGACCAAGTATGATAAAACTTTCAGGACAAATTTATACTATAAGAATAATTGGACCTTTGAGGGGATTAAGTATTCCCCTTCAGGAATTCCTTGGGGTCTAGTAGCCCTTGGACAGTTCTTTGGTTGTGCCAGTAATCCTCTCTTCCCCTGAATTGGTTTGGTACATGTGGGATTGTCTGTTCAACCCTGCCAGTATCAGTCTTTAATCATACCATAGGACTAGTGGGAAAGAAAACTACCAGAAATTTGGGAGCTTGGTGGTTTAAACATCAAAAAATAGAAGAGACCCTAGCTAGTGCAGATGCAAATACATTCCAGAACCCTGTGAAAGAATATGGGCTAGGGATGAAGATCCTCTGGTGCCTATTTCCCTTTGTAGGGTTTGCAGTACTAGAGTAGGCTCCTAGAAACCACTCACTTGAAACTGAGGCCACAAGTGAGTCTATCTCCTTCCAAATCCAGGCAGATTCCTTAGAACAAATGGGCTTACATACAGAATTTTACATAGAAAATCATATGGTCTTAGACCTTATTATGGCTTCATTGGGAGAGCCTTGTGCTATGATTGATAAGTTTGGTTGTTTATATATTAACTGATCAGGAGAAATTGTGACAAATCTTCATAATATCTAACAGGTTATAGCAGAAACACAGTTACCTAAACCAAGTGACCCTTGGTGGGATTCTTCCTCTTAGTTCACTTAGTTGCAGGGAAAGTAGCATATTAGCCACCGTAAGTAAATGGGCTGTCTTTGCTTTATGCATCATTTTTGTTCTTAGATTTTGTATTAGCTGTTGTTCTAAGCTGTGTGAAAGGATGCTTCCTAGGGAGCTTTTCTTGGTATGTAATGCTGATACATATAAAAAAAAACTTTATAAATTTAACTTAGCATAGATAGTAATCCTTGGGAGTGAGAGGCAAGGATCAAAGGAGGAAATTGTGAGAATCAAACTGATTTCCTCTTGTGAGCAGTGATTCCATTTTGTGAATGATTTTCATTTTGTTGTTTTCATGTAAATCACCTGATTTTGGGGAATTCCACTCTCTTGCTCCCACCCCAGAAAGGACCAAATCTCTCCTCCAATGAGGAATCTGATTACCTAATTTTACGTCCTGTTTTGTATCCTATTTATTGTTTTCTTTTACCATATAAAAATCTGTGCAGAATTTGTATTCAAGATCCTTGTGCCTTTTGAGGGGCTCCAGTCTTGATTTGTTGTGATACCTGCATGCCTTGCTAATAAGTTACATAGCTCAAACTTTGTTTCCTCAGTTATTATAATTGTATTTGTAACAGTCAGTGAATAGCTTTAATACAAAACAGAAGAGTTTATATTTTTCCTAAAGGGAATGGAAAGTTCCTGAAGCTTCTTGAGTAGAGGAATGACATTATCAGACATGCTCTTTAGGAATATTCCTAATATTTATTATTCTGAATATTATTACAAATATTTAGCTGGAAAGAGGTAATATCCTTAAAGTATCATTCTTAAAATATTAGGAATATTTAGTTGCATAGAGGGTGTGTTTGGAGAGGGGGAAAGATTGGATTCAAGAAGATCAATTAATAGGCTATTGCAGTAGACGAGTGAAAGGTAATGGGGGCTTGAATAAGAAGAGTGGTTGTGAATGGAAGTGAATGTGTTATGGTCGTTGAAATCAATAAGATTTAGCAACTGATTGTATATTGGAGTGAGTGAGAGTGAAAATTAGAGACTGACTGAGGTTTGGGCTACTAGAAGAATGGTGGTCTTGAGAACCAGTGAATACAGGAACTGGATGACGATCCTGCAGAGGAGAACTGGATTGATCAGTCCAAGGCAGCAAGGCAACCAGGACAGAAGTTGTGCCGCAGAAACCCAAGGAAGAGAGAGTATCTAGAAGGAGGTGGTGCATTAAATGGTGCAGATAAGTAAGAAGGGAACTATGAGAACTAAGAAAAAGCGATTGAATTTAGGGATGAAAACACTGACCTTGGAGAGACAAGTTTCTATCAAGTGGTTTGGGTGAAAACCTGATTGCAAGGGATTGAGAAGTGAGTGGGATTAAGTGGAGACACCTGAGTTTGCAGACCTTTTCCTAAGAATTTGACTATTGAAGGGAGAAAGGATATAGGAATGATAGTTTGATGAGAGAGTATGATCAAGTAATTGTTTTTTAAGGATGGGCTTGAGTGTTGGGATTATTTAAGTAATATTTGAAAATTAAAGCCAGAGAGGAAATGATTGAAGGGACAACCTGCAAGAGAAAATAAGAAGAGAATCAAGGATAAAAATGGAGAACTCGGTATTGACAAAAAGAGCTACCTCATTCTTAGAAGCAGAAGGAGGAGAGGACAAGGGATGATGCTGAGGTGATATTAAGTGTGAGGTTAGAGAATAAGGAAAAGAAAATAAACATTTATTAAGTACCTGTTATTTTCCAGGCACTGTGCCAAGTACTCAACAAATATTTCATTTGATCTGTACAACAATCCTGGGAGATAGGTACTGTTGTTATCCCCGTTTGACAGTTGAGGAAACTGAGGTAGACAGATTGAGTGATTTGCTTGGGGTCATGTAGTTAGCAAGTGTCTGAGGGAGGATTTGAACTCGGGCTCTTCCTGACTCCAGGCCCAGTGCTCTATCCACTGCACCAGTTATCTGCCTCTAGAGGGAGGTAACAATTTTAGGGATGGCCTTGATTTAAAATACAGGTTTCTTTATGGAAAGCCATAATCTAGATAAAGGGGAAGCATGAGTGGAGCACATTTTGATGAGAAAGAAGGAAGGAGCAGAGGTAATCTTGTGTGGGTATTCTATGTTTGCCAGCCAGAAAGAGGTAAGGAGTACTTAGCTCTAGAAACAAATCACTAGTCTGGTGCCGAGGTAGTACACTATATTGGTGAAAAGGACTATTAATTTTCCACACATCCAATTGAGAAATTGAACAACTGAGAAATTTTAAACTTTTTTTATAAGAGAGGAGAGGAAGCGATAAGGGAGATTTATTCCAGGATCTGATTTCTACCAAGAAGAATTGATGAATTGGAAATGATGAAAACCTTTGCAGAAAGAGATTACCTCGTTCTGGAATATATAATAATAAGGACAATGAAGGTAAAACTGGCTACAGTTGCACATACCTTGTATTTTGGAAGAGTAGATTTCAAAAATTTCAAGGAAAGGAAAAGTAGGACTTGTCTAAGATGCTATAGTAGAAGCTAAGGTCAAGAGGATCATGCTATGCAGACAACATCTCCCTAGTGCAGAGACACTGAATATGGAAATTAATCTGTTTGGCAACATTAGTTTTTGTTGCTAGCTCTTGTTTTTACATTGCCTTTATTTCTAAATATGTTCCTCTCCTCTCCCTTCCCAAGAGAGCCATCCATTATAATAAAGACTAAAAAGGAAAGAGAAAGAAATAGAACAGCAAAAACAACTGATATAGCAATCAGTTGTGTCAGTATATGCAGTGTTCTGCTACCACAAGCCCTCAGGTCTATAGAGTCAGGAAATTGCCAAAGATGACAAAAGATGGCAGTAGTCAGTACTGGAGAAGTTGTGGAAAGATAGACACACCTAATGCATTGTTGAGGGAGCTGTGAATCAGTTTAACCATTTTGGTTGGCAGTTTGAAATTGTGAAAATAAAGTGACTAAAAAGTCTATACTCTTTGGCTCAGGGATTCTGCTACTAGATTTGTATCCCAAGGTGACGATTAATAAGAATAAAGTCCTCATATACACAAAAATATTAATAGCAGCGCATTTTGTGGTAGCAAAGACTTGTAAGCAAAGTAGATGCCTATCCACTGGAGAATGACTAAAGAAACTGTGGCATATGCACGTATTGGAATATTGCTGTCCTTCAAGATGATGAATATGCCAAATTCAGAGAATCATGAAAAGCTCTAGATGAATTAAATCAGAGCAAAGTAAGTAGAGCCAAGGAAACCAACAGGTGGTGCAGTAGGTATAGTGCTGGACCTGTAGGCCAGAACACTCATCTTTCTGAGTTCAAATCCACCTTCAGATGCTTACTGTGTGACCCCAGGCAAGTCACTTACCCCCTGTTGCCTCAGTTTCCTCATCTGTAAAATGAGCTGGAGAAGGAAATGGCAAACCACTCTAGCATCATTGCTGAGTAAACCCCAAATAGGGTCATGTAGAGTTGGATACTACTGAGCAACAGAAAATATGTATTTCTCAGCACAACCTGTTGTTATTCAGTTGTTTCAGTCATGTCCAACTCTTTGCGACTCCATTTGGGATTTTCTTAGCAAAGATACAAGACTGATTTGTTGTTTCCTTTCTCTAGCTCATTTTAGAGATAAGAAAACTGAGGCAAACAGGGGTAAGTGACTTACCTCTTTGACATGCCTTGAAAATGAGTCATGTAGCTCAAACTTGGTTTCCTCAGTTGTTATAAATCTATTTGTGACAGTTGGATTGTTAATAGCTTTGATGTCAAAAAGAAGAGTGTATTTGTATGATTCTGTCTTTCAACTATGCACCAATGAACTTGTGAAATTTCTTAACTAATGAAACCATGATTATTTGGGTTCTATAATTTCTCTGTTTTGGCTATAGTGTTTGATATTTTTGCTTTTAAAAGAAAATAATTAGAAATATTTTTCTTTCTAGAAAAGTTGATTGCATACCAGCCAGAATTTCATGCCTTGAAACAACGTCTCCGTATAGCTGAACATAGAATCTTGCAACGTTCTTCTGAACTAAATGCAATCTTAGAACAATTCAGACGTGTAATAGCAGAAACAAATGGAACCAAGGCTGCATCAAGTAATTTTTCAGGTAAAATAAATATTTTTTTGATGGGTTCTTTTTTTAAAAAATAAATTTATTTATTTTTAGTTTTCAACATTCATTTGCATAAGTTTTAAATTTTTTCCACCTCCCTTCCCCCCCTCGTTCCCAAGATGGCCTGCAATCCGATATAGGCTCTACATATACATTCTTATTAAACTTATTTTCATATTAGTCATGTTGTATAGAAGAATTAGAATGAATGGGAGGAATCATGAGAAAGAAAAAACAAAACAAAGCAAAAAAAGAGAGCAAATACTATGCTTCGATCTGCATTCAGACTCCATGTTTCTTTCTGCATCTGGATGGCATTTTTCATCATGAGTGTTTTGGAGTTGTTTTAGGTCCTTGCATTGCTGAGAAAAGCTGAGTCTTATTTGATAAGTTCTTGAAAAATTTTGGAAACAGCTAGCAGGATGTTAAGATTGTGTTTTGAAACAAAAATGAATTGAAATTTTATAGAATATTACTCATCAATCTATGTGGTATAAACATTTATATGGCGTGTAATGTTGCATGAAGTCAGCTTTTGTTACTCTTTCCTGGGAAGCTAGTAATTAGAGGGAAAAACAGCATCATCACAGATCTTTATCCTATTGTGGTGAAGTTTAAAAGCTTGTCCTAATAATTAGCCAAAATTGTTTAAGAGCATATAAAAGCAAATTATAGCAGTAGAGTTTACATTGAAAACAGGAAAATGAAACTTGGTTTTATTTTCTTTTTGAATACGATATGAACTTATTAAATCGCTTGAAATTTTACTTTACATTTTCCCATAATGCATGTGTAATTTTTATATCTGCATGATAGTATTGCAACCTATATTCAGAACCCAGATGGCTCCTTCAAAGGTAAGAAAATCATATATTCAGGGCTTCAGGAATGAATAAAACCATTAGCCCTAATTTAAGTTAAATGGAATAAACAGACCTGGACCTAAGCAGCAAATAGTCCAGATCATACTAAATTTTAAGACCAGCTTTTTAATGTCTTACAAATACCTGTTGTAGATCCATTGTTTTGTTCTGCTTAGTTTTAGTCAAAGGCATTTTTACATTTGCATTTCAATATTTGTTTTGAGTGACTCTAAGTGATTCCATACCCCTGGCACATATTAGTTTGCCAAATTGACAGAATTCTTCTTTTGAGCTACAGCCTACATAATATCTTTAAAAACAAAAGAAACAAAAGCAGTCTTTCTTGAGAGGCAGAGCTAAGATGGCAGAGAAAAGGCAGGGACTCACCTGAGCTCTCCCAAATTCCCTCCAAATACCTTTAAAATATTGCCTCAAAGCAAATTCTGGAGTGGCAGAACCTACAAAAAGATGGGGTGAAACAGTTTTCCAGACCAAGACGACTTAGGAGGTTGGCAGGAAAGCTCTGTTGCACTGGGGTGAGAGTGCAGAGCAGTCCAGTGCAGGCTGTGCCAGCACAGACCCATCATCAGCAAATCAGCAGTGGTCCTTGGGAGAGACTGAATCAACAGTGGCCATGGCTAATTCTGGAGCTCTTAGCCCAGAGATGGTAAGGGAGTCGGACTACTGGTCAAAAGGAGATTACAGGGGTCCCTTTGCTGGCACTGGGGGCAGGACTCTGTTGCATTGGTCCTACTTGGATCCAGGTTGCAGTCCTGGATGGCAGTCTCAGGGCAAAGAGAAACATTAGCATACAGAACTTTTTGCTGCAGGGCAGAAAGGACATGGTCACAGTAACATGATAGAAAAGAATACTTGTGGTCACTCACACACCAGAGCACAGGCTGGGAGAGGAGTAAACACACCTCTCCTTAGTTCATACCATCTTGGAAGAACTGAAAGCTTACAGACCCCCAGAACTACTCTGAAAACAACTGCATAAAAACCCCGAAGCTTGGGAAAGTGTTCCCTCCATCCCAGAAGCAGAGCCCCACTTTAGCATAGAGTGAAAAGTCAAGAACTAAGCTGGAAAAATGAGCAAACAATAGAAAAAAAAATTCTGACTGCAGAAAGTTACTGTGGTAAAGATCAAAATACACACTTAGAAGACAGCAAAATCAAAACTACTACATGCAAAGCCTCAAATTAAAATATGAATTTGTTTCAGGCCATGGAAGAGCTCAAAAAGGATTTTAAAAATCAAGTAAGAGAGATAGAGGGAAAATTGAGAATAGAAATGAGAGTGATGGCCAGAAAATCATGAAAAAAGAGAGAATAGAAATGAGAGTGATGGCCAGAAAATCATGAAAAAAGAGTTAATAGATTGGTAAAGGAGGTGCAAAAAATACTGAAGAAAATAACACCTTAAAAAACAGACTAGGCAAAAAAAAAAAAGAGGTACAAAAATCCAATGAGGAGAAGAATATCTTAAAAAGCAGAATTGGCCAAATGGAAAAAGACTTACAAAAATTCACTGAAAGAAGAATGCCTTATAAAGCAGAATTGGCCAAATGGAAAAAGGGGCACAAAATTCACTGAAGAAGAGAACTCCTTTACAATTAGAATTGAGCAGGTGGAAGCTAGTGACTTTATGAGACATTAATAAACAACAATACAAAAATCTAAAGAATGAAAAAATAGAAGACAAAGTAAAATATCTCAGGGGAAAAACAGCTGACCTGGAAAATAGATTTAGGAGAGATAATTTAAAAATTATTGTATTACCTGAAAGCCATGATCAAAAAAGACCTTAGACATCATCTTTCAAGAAATTATCAAGGAAAACTTCCCAGACATTCTGGAGCCAGAGGGTAAAATAGAAATTGAAAGAATCCACCAATCACTTTGTGAAAGCAATCTCAAAATGAAAACTCCAGGAATATTATAGCCAAATTCTAGAGCTCCCAGGTCAACAAGAAAATATTGCAAGCAGCCAGAAAGAAACAATTTAAATATCATGGAGTCACAGTCAGAGAGTAACATAAGATTTAGCAGTTTCTACATTGAAAGATTGGAGGTCTTGGAATATGATATTCCCGAAGGCAAAGGAGCTAGGATAATAACCAAGAATCACCTACCTAGCAAAACTAAGTATGTAATCCTTCAGGGGAAAAATGGACATTCAGTGACATAAAAGATTTTCAAGCATTCCTAATGAAAAGACCAGAGCTGAGTAGAAATTTTTTACCTTCAAATAAAAAACTCAAGAGAAGCATAAAAAAGATAAAACAGGAAAGAGAAATCATAAAGATTTCAATAAGGTCAAACTGTTTAAATTCCTACATAGGAAAATGACACTTGTAACTCCTAAAAACTTTCTTGTTACTAGGGCAATTAGAAGGAGCATACATAGAGGGTACAGGTGTGAGTTTAATATGATGGAATAAAAATAAAAATAAAATTATGGGGTGAGAAAGAGGAAGCACTGGAGAAAGGGGGAAAGGAAAAGGCAGAATGGAGTAAAATCTGACAAGAAAGAGGCTCAAAAGAGCTTTCATAGTGGAGGGGAATATGAGGGATGGGGGAGGGGTGCAGTGAGTGAACCTTACTCTCATCAGAATTGACTCAGAGATAGAATAACGTACAAACTCAATTGGATAGTGAAATCTATCTTACCCTACAGGAAAGTAGGAGGGGAAAGGGATAACACAAGGTGGGAAGAGGGGTGTGTGTGATAAAAGGTTGGGCAGATTTGGGTAGGTAAAAGACAGAACCAAAACATTTTTGCAGATGGGAGGGAGGAGTGAAAGAAAAAGTAGGATAAACAAGGGGAAAAATAGGATGGAGGGAAATATAGTTACCATAACAGTGAAAAAATTTTATAGTAAGTTTTTCTGATAAAAGACCTCATTTCTCAAATATATAGGAAAACTGAGTCAAATTTATAAAAAAAATCCATTCCTCAGTCGATAAATGGTCAAAGATTATCAACAGACGATTTTCAGACAAAGTAATCAAAGCTATATATAATCATGAAAAAATGCTCTAAATCACTACTGATGAAAAACATGCAGTTAAACAACTCTGAGCTCTAAACCCACACCTATCAAATTGGCTGATATGACAGAAAAGGCAAATGACAAATGTTGGAGGAAGTGTGGTGAAATTGAGACACTGATGCACTGTTGGTGAAGTTGGGTGCTGATTCATCCATTTTGTCGAACAATTCAGAACTATGACCAAAGGGCTATACATCCATGCATACGCTTTGACCAATAGTATTTCTACTAGGTTTGTATCCTAAAAAGATATTAAAAAAAAAAGAAAAAGACATGTATGTACAAAACATTTATAGCAGCTCTTTTAATGGTAGCAAAGAACTGGAAATTGAAGGGATGCCCATCAATTGGGGAATGGCTGAACAAGTTGTAGTATATGTTTGATTGCATATTATTGTTGTATAAGAAATGATGAGCAGGATGTTTTCAGAAAAACCTGCAAAGACTTACGTGAATTGATATAGCAACAATTTGGCTAGCAACAGCTGAACTTCAGAGCAAATACAAACAAATTACAAACATACGTTATAAACTGACCAAATATAAACCAATATCTGGGTTAGGAAAGTCAGGGGGCAGTTACAATAGCTTGCCCAGAGTCACACGCCACTCTTCCAGTGAGTGAGAGCCCCAAACAAAACATCTGGGTTTCTTCAAAGCCGGGGGCCTCTTAACAACATTTGCCCAGAGTCTCCACATCAACACTTCTCCAGTGAGTGAAAGCCCCAGACAGAATGCTAACCTTTGAGTTTTTATACCCTGTTCAGGGCTTGAAGGATTCACACCTAATCAGCAAAAGGGCTGATGTGAGCCTCGGGCTTAGCATCTAGTTAGCAAAAAGGTGTGGGCTTGGGGCTTTGCGCCTAGTAAGGCTTAATCAAAGGCATTTGATTACTTTAGCATTTCTGAAAGAGAAAATATTAAAAAAAAAAAGTCCCACCTTAATTGCCGCGTTCCCCCTAGGCCTCTTCCTGGGCCGGGGGTCGCGGGCAGTCCTCCCCGGGGGACCTCTTCTGCTCCTACACCGAGCCTTCGGTCGTCACCGGCCGGCCTGGCCTCCACCCAGACCGGAATTCACCAGACAGAACGCCAGAGGATCTCGCTCACGGTCTTTATTGGTACATCTTCCACGGCGACTGCTCGACTCTGCCTCACTTCCCCTATCCCCGTACATTATATAACCTATTGCAGCCAATCCAGTGGCGAGAGCTATAACATTGCCTTATATGGACGGGCTTCATCCTAAGCCGGCACCGCCCAGCGATATACCCGGAAAAGCGTTATACCCGGAAAGCTGTAGTCCCTGCCCCACCCTCCACCCAGCCCTAAGCGGCGTCCCACCCCCACCCAAATCCCAACAATTCACCCCTTAAACTAAAATTAAAAGGAAGAAGGGGAAACATAGGGCAGTGCTCACAAAGCGGAATCAAGATCCAACCAACCTGAGGGGTCCTCCCCCACACCTACGGCCCGCAGGGCGCGGTAACCAACCCGCTGGCGGCGAGAAAGCAGGGAGATGCGGGCGCAAAGAACGCGGACCGCAATAAGCAGGGCGAGGAAGGCCGCCGCAGCAGCCAGGTAGGGCCACCACCGCAGTCGGCGCAAAGGAGCCATTCCAGCAAGGGGAGAGGTAACATTCAACCTTTGAACAGTTGAGAAGGGGGTCGGAGAGAGACGCGTTGATGAGGAGCCAGAAGAAAGGGGGTTGGACGCAAACGTCCTGGGGGGGAACAGTCGGAGGAGTCAAGGTCCAATTTTTTCCCTCTTTCTCCCAAGAGAGAACCGCCGCTCCCGGTGAACGATGAGGAACCCCCAGAGCAGGCGAAGTCCAGGTGTCGGGCACATGGCTGAAAAAGGAAAGAAAAGGAATTAGTCAGGGCTGCTCTACCTCTTCAGAGTCACTAGGGTCCGTCCTGACGAGGACGTCCCGAACCTGACGGAGAGGGACCCAAAAGGGCCCGTCCCCGGCCTGGGGGCCCTGTACAGCCAGGCACCCGCGGCGTCGGGCCACAACCCGACTTGGGCCGTGCCATTGTCCTTGGGGGTCTCTCCAAAGAACTGAAGACCCCTCCCGGGCGCGAACCGGAGGCGGAAGTATGGAGGTGGGGTCTGAGTGTCCGACGAGACCGGCGTAAAAACGGGCCGCCGGTGTCGTCCCGTCTGCGCGAACAGACAAAAAGTTTAGGGCGAAGAGCACGCGAGCGAGGTCTGGGGTCGACGGTCGACGAGGGAGTTTGCCGAACATTTTAGTAAAACAATCCTTCAGGCTGCGGTTGGTGCGCTCGACCACCACCTGTCCCTGCGGATTATAAGCGATGCCCGTGGTATGTAGGATGCCGAACTCACGGCAGAAGTCCTCGAAGGCCTTTGCGACATAGGCAGGGCCATTGTCCGTCTTGATCTCCGTAGGAACGCCGATGTGTGCGAACGCCTGGTAGAGGTGAGCAATAACACAGCGGGCCGTCTCCCCAGGCTGAAAGGAGGCGCTGACAAATCCCGAAAACGTGTCCACTGAGACGTGGAGAACCCGGGAGCCAATGTGCGTCATGTCCATCTGCCAGAGAGCGTTAGAACTGTCCCCTCTGGGGTTGCGAGCTCTTTCCGGGATGCGGGGCTGAAAGGGGGCGCAAGAGGCACAAGCTTTGACAATGTCTCTGGCCTGCTGTCGAGATATTCCGTACAGATGACGGAGAGATCGGGCGGAGAGGTGCCAACGGGAATGGGCCAATTGGGCCGGATCTTCGGAAACCTCATCCGCGACAGCAAGGAAAGTCTCAGGCGGCGACCGGAGGGCGGCGTCCACAACAGCATTCCCCGAATAGATGGGGCCCGCGGTCGTCCGGTGAGAGTGGACATGGAGGAGGTAAACGCGGGCCGAACGAGTCTGCAGAGCCTGTTGGACCTGTGAAAAGAGTGGGTGGAGCGGTACACCGGGAGAAATAAAGGAGTCTGGGAGGCCAGAAACAAGCTCCACGGCATATTTGCTATCTGAAATCACATTAATAGGCGTATCAGGGAACAACTGGAGCGCCTGAAGGATTGCCCACAACTCACTGGGCTGCACCGAGGGATATGGAGAGAGCAGTCGCAGGCACTGTTGCAAATGGGGGATATACAGCGCCACTCTGTGGTCCTTAGAAGCATCGGTAAAAATCTGGGGCCCCTGTACCGGTTGCGGGCTCACCGGGGACGGGGCGAGGGAGATGGGGAAAAGGGGGATGGTCTCCAAGAGTTTGGGCAAAGGGCCGCCGCCCACCGGGACGTCAAGCAGTGTCACCGCCCACGCCCAGGACGCCTGCAT
This sequence comes from Trichosurus vulpecula, assembly GCF_011100635.1. Lineage (NCBI taxonomy): Eukaryota > Metazoa > Chordata > Mammalia > Diprotodontia > Phalangeridae > Trichosurus > Trichosurus vulpecula. The sequence continues at coordinate 388,219,651 of NC_050574.1, forward strand.
CAGTTCAGGAAGGACCGGAACAAGGTACGGTGCGTCCAGGGTGGGCACACAGCCTAGCAACGCTAGGCAGCGACGCCGGGCTGCTATTACAAGGCGAGCCAAAGCGTCCAAGCGCCCCTCCAGCGAGGAGGCCGCGCCTGAAACATAGATCCACTCAATTACTCCATGGGCCTGATACAAGGCACCCCATGGTAATAGGCCGTCTTGCAGGGGCCTAAAATAAACTGTCTTATTTGGCTCATATCGTGTCAGCGCGGACGTGGCTCGAGCAATGATGCGATGCAGTGCATCGCGGGCTGCAGGGGTCCAAGCTCGAGGAGATTTAAGGTCCGTGGGTCCTCTGAGAAGGTCATAAAGGGGTTGCATATCCCCGGGGGGAATAGGAAGATAAGAGCGGACCCACTGCACCGAGCCCACAAGTTTTTGAAAATCATTAAGAGTCTTGCAGCGCGCCTCCTGTAGCACAGGAAAGGGGCGCCGCACGGAGGTCTCCCCCACCACCGAGCCAAGATACTTAGCCGGGACCGTAAGTTGGACCTTCTCAGGATCCAGGAACAGGCCCGCACGGTGTAGCGTCCTCCGAACATCTCTCAAGCAAGGGTCCAACAATTGCTGAGTAGGCGCCGCCACCAGGATATCATCCATATAATGAAGAAGGAGAGCTGAAGGGTGGTCCCGACGGACCGGTTCCAGCACCCCGTCCACATGTCTCTGGCACAGCGTAGGGCTGTTGGCCATTCCCTGCGGGAGAACCTTCAACTCGAACCACCTGTGGGGACGAGAAACATTAGTAGATGGCAGAGAGAACGCAAACTTGGGGGTGTCTTTCGGGTGGAGGGGAATGGAGAAAAAGCAGTCCTTTATGTCCACCACGGCCTGGAATGGCCGTGGGAGAAGGAAGCCCGGGCTGGAGCTTCCCCATTGGTAACATAATACGGTTGATGGCCCGCAAGTCCACCAGGAGTCTCCAGCGGCCTTTTCCACCGCGTTTTTTAATGACAAAGGCAGGAGAATTGTAAGGGCTAGTGGAGGGCCTAATTTGGCCCTGAAGGAGCAGACCCTGGACAATCTCCTCCATTACGACGAGCTTTTGCAACGGGAGGGGCCACTGGTCTACCCACACTGGCGTGGTAGATGTCCAAGTGATTCGGGGTGTGGGGGTGCCCGTGTCACGATCAGTGGCCCTCAAGAGTTTAAAGTATCCGGGCCGGACAAGGTAACCTCGAGCTGTGCAAGGATGTCACGACCCCATAGTGCATAGGTGAGACCGGGAACGCACAAAGGGCTAAACTGGCCCTCAAGCGCGTCCCGTCTCCAAGTCATAGGCCTGGCGGCCTCCCATGCCTCCACTACTCCTCCCACTCCCTTTACTGGCTTGCCAGCTCGTCGGCGTGGAATTTGAGGAGGCCACTGGTTGCGGGGCAGCGCGGAGCGATCGGCTCCCGTGTCTACGAGACCCCGCACTGGCTGTCCCTCCACCAGGAGGATCATCATGGGGCGGTCCATTGTGATCTTCTCCATCCAAAGGCAAGAATCAGCCTCTGTGTCCTGGAACGGCACTGCCTGAGCGAGGACCTCACCTGGAAAAATATCAACTAGAATAGGGTGTGGGTTAACTACCAGTAACGGGTCACCGGGGGCCAGCACCTGGGTGGGAACGGTATAGCGGGACTGAAAAGGGTTCCCCGTGGCCAGGAGCACTCCTGCTGGCCCTTGGACCGGGATTTCTATTGCCCCCCACGAGGGAAGGGTGGTTGAGTCTCGGGCCGTAAGGACTGGACCCGGGGGGGGGCGAGTTGCCCGCTTTCTCGGCCCCCCGTGCTCGTTTCCCGACTCCTGGATGGGGTTCCTTTGGTCGGAGCGGCAAAATTTCGCCATATGGCCAGGCTTTCCACAGCGGAAGCAATTTGGGGTGCCTCGTCCCGACCCGCAGCTTTGTGGACACTGGGCCCGAAAGTGACCCAGCTGACCACATTTAAAGCACCGACGGTCGGATCCGGAGTCCCGGGAGACCGCGAGGCGGTTCAAAGCCTCTACCAGGGCGTCATTTCTCGCGGCCTCCTCTTTCAAGCGATCCCTCCGGTCCCGTTCTATGGCCGTCGCCAAGACTTCCATGGGACAGGGAGGAGCGAGGGACATCACCTTTTCTATCATTTGGTCCGGGGTGGCGTCGGGGGGCAAGGCCGCCAGAGCTGTCTTCGCCTCCCCCCGGAACCCCTCTCGGAGGATCTGCTTAATGATGAGTTCCCGGCCCGGCCCTGCAAACGTGCTGTCCACGTATCTCCGCACTCGCGTGGCAAACTCAAGTGCGCTCTCCCCTGGCTTCTGGCGCATATCGGCCAGGCCAGCTGGGGTTTCTGCAGAGGTACGCCCCAGCCTTTGCCATGCCTGTTGATGCACTACCCGCACATCCTCCAGCTCCTGGTTACTAAAAGTGGCCTGTACCCGGGGATCACTGTATTGTCCCCGGCCCAACAACAGGTCTACCCGCCCCGGGGGCCCCCCGGTGCGCGCTTGGAGCGCTCTAGCCTCCGATTCTTTGATAGCCTGGAACGCCGTGTAGTCCACAGGGCTCAGGACCCCCAACGCGAGGTCATCGAAATCACGCGGGGTCCAGACTGTGGAGACAGTCATATTAGAAAGAAGGCGCTGTGCCAACGGGGAAGCGGGGCCATTCTCCTGCACCGCCTGCTTAAATTCCCTAATGGTCTTCAGCGGCAGGGGCTGAAAAACTCGGGTACCATTATCCAGAAATAATGGAAATGCCTCAGAGATTTCTGAGTCCACCACCTCTCCGGACCGCATAGCTTCGCGGATCGCGCGAGGTATCAGAGGAAGGTACCCGCCTGATCTATCCCCCGGGCTGAGCCGCTCATAGCGGCTTTCGCTTTCGCCGTCAGAGTGGGGAAAAGAGGAAGTAGATCTGCGTTCCTGTTCTGGAGGGCGGGGCAGTGGGCGGCCCTCTGGCACACCACCCCTCCCTCGCGCCTCCCCTTCCCCGCAGGAGGGAATCGCCCGCGACTCCTCCCTCGGCCGGAAACCGGCGCCATCTTTGCTGGGTGCGCCCACCGCTCCAAAAAGTCGAACTGCGCCTGAAGCGTGGTAGCAGTTCTCCGAGACTAGTCTTTTCGTCTCTAAAAGGGGCCATTGTCCTGTATGTTCCGCCTGAGGCCGCTCATTTCCCGCCTCCTGCATATCCTCCCAAGGGTACAACGGGGGAGCAGAGGCCGCGGGCCTTGGCCCAGTTACCACCACCTCAGTCAGATCAGTCTCCCCTCCCGGGCCCCCACCGAGTGGCCGGGTCTCCGTCTGAGTCTCTGCCGTGCTGGTGTCCGGAGGAGGCCTGGGGTCGAGCAACCCCTTAATGGCGGCCATCAAGCCAAAGTCCTCCGGAAGAAGAAAACCCGGGCACTGTTTTTGATAAGACAGCATTTGCTGCTGTAAGACCGGAAAACGGTCCGGCTGAAACCCCGAGTGTATGAGCCACGGAGCCACCACCAGCAACTTTTCCACGAGCCGCTTTAGCTGCTCCGTGGAGGCGGACAACCCCCGTTTAGACAAAGCAGTTCTGACCTGTAAAGTTAATAAGTCCCGATCCTCTGGCCGCAGCAAAGGGAGGCTGCGCGCTTGCCCCATCTCCGGGCCTTTCCCCCGTTACCTGCACGGAGAAGCTGTCTGGTCCGCCCTAGTCGGGCTAGTCCCCCCTATCACCGGGGCTCTTCCGGAACTCTGCAACGGTCCAGCCGTCCTAGGCCGGTCCCTGTTCGGGCGCCAACCTGCCGCGTTCCCCCTAGGCCTCTTCCTGGGCCGGGGGTCGCGGGCAGTCCTCCCCGGGGGACCTCTTCTGCTCCTACACCGAGCCTTCGGTCGTCACCGGCCGGCCTGGCCTCCACCCAGACCGGAATTCACCAGACAGAACGCCAGAGGATCTCGCTCACGGTCTTTATTGGTACATCTTCCACGGCGACTGCTCGACTCTGCCTCACTTCCCCTATCCCCGTACATTATATAACCTATTGCAGCCAATCCAGTGGCGAGAGCTATAACATTGCCTTATATGGACGGGCTTCATCCTAAGCCGGCACCGCCCAGCGATATACCCGGAAAAGCGTTATACCCGGAAAGCTGTAGTCCCTGCCCCACCCTCCACCCAGCCCTAAGCGGCGTCCCACCCCCACCCAAATCCCAACACTTAATTACTAATGCAATTGATGCAAAGTGAAATGAGCAGAACCAGGAGAACATTGTACATAGTACACAGTAAAAACAATATTGTGTGGTGATCAGCTGTGAAGGATTTTGCTATTCTCAGCAATACTGTAATCCAAGATAATCCAAGGGATTTATGATGAAAATGCTTTCTATCTCCAGAGAAAGAACTGATAGTATCTGAATACAGATTGAAGCATATTTTTTCTTTGCCTTCTTTATCTTTATTTTTGGTTTTGGTTTTCTTTTACAGCATGAGTAATATGGAAATATGTTTTGCATGACTGCACAGGGAAAGAATTTGGAACTCAAAAAAACCCCCAAATTTTAAAAAAATATTTATTTATTTTTAGTTTTCAACATTCATTTTATAAGATTTTGTTTTAAATTTTGTCCTTTCCCTCCCTCCTCCCCAAGATGGCATGCACTCTGATATAGGCCATACATATACACTCATATTAAACATATTTCCACATTAGTTGTGTTGTAAAGAAGAATTAGAACCAAAGGGAAAAACCACAAGAAAGGAAAAACCAAAAAAAAAAAAAAGGAAAAATAGTATGCTTCGATCTGCATTCACACTCCGTAGTTCTTTCTCTGGATGTGGATAGCATTTTCTGTCATGAGTCTTTTGAAATTTCCTTCAGTCATTGTATTGCTGAGAAGACCAAGTCTATCAAAGTTGGTCACCAACACAATGTTGCCGTTACTGTGTACAATGTTTTCCTAGTTCTGCTCACTTCATTCAGCATCAGTTCATGCAAGTGTTTCCAGGTTAAAAAAACGGAATGTTAAAGATTGGTTTTGCATGTAACTGGGGGAAAATGAAATATTAACTTATAAAAAAAAATGTCCTTCTTGCACTTTCTAGTCACGTGAAAGCAACCTTCTCTATCACAAAAAAGGATATGAGGAAGTAGCAGTAGTGCTGTTGTACTAGAGTTAATGTTTGTTACTGCTTTCCATTTCCTATACCAGAAGACAGTGACTCCATTGTCAACCTAATGGAATGTTTTGTATTCATGAATAATTATCCATCCCAAGAGTAATACATACATATGTAAAATCATATTCATGAGGTGTCATATAGCTTATGATGGTGGTACTTATAAATGTGATTGAAAAGCCAAAGAACAGAAAGTAAAGATACCACTGTGTGTTCTTATTGTGAATAATGGTAGCAAAGGAACCCATTGAGGCCTTTGCTTGTCAGTTCTAATCTTTATGGTCTTTATTTTGTTGTAACTGCTCTAATAGCTGAACTGATAAAAATGTTTGCTGTATCTGTTTTGTTGTATCCATGAATCATTCCCCACCTCCCTATTTTATATCACAGGACAAACCTTTTTTCTTATTTAGCTATTGGGTTAATAGGTTATGCCAGCCATTGTTACATTATGGGCCTTTTTACCAATGTGTTATCTTATTTTAAATGTTCATACTTATTTTTATTTTTGGAAAGTTAGTATCAAATTTGAGAAAATTAAGAATGTTTCATTTTTACAATTGAATTTTTACCATCATATTGAAAGTTTTCTTGTTGTGCTTTAATGATAACCTGAAAATATTGGAAAATCACAATCCAAATTTGCCCAGTTTTGTTTCTTGCTTAAAATCTTATGGATTGAACCTCTCAGTTTAAAAAAAAATTCTTCACAATTTGTATTGGGACTTTTGGAATGAAATGCAGCAAGATGAGAAGTTTCTTAAAAATTATGTGGCATTGCATTTTAATTAGCTAAGGATATGTAGCACTTTTATGGACTGCATAATATAGATGATGAGTCATCCATCATAATGGTTTATTCAGAGGTACTGCTAGCCGTTGTGAGCAACAAACAATATCATAAAAAACGACAGTTGTTATGTTTTAATAGAGAAGAGAAAATTCATTATTGATGTGGGTATTATCCCTGAATCAGCTGTTGTTGTACATCCAGAATGTCAACTTATTATAAAATATTAGAATTAGTATAAAGCCAGAAGAAGAATGAGAAAAAGGGTATGCAGTTGAAAATTCAGTCTTGATCTATTTTAACAAGTTATTGAAGATTAAAAATGGATGGTGAATAGTAGAAATGACTAATATAGAAGTTTAATCACTTCCTATTAAAAAGGAAACCAAAGGAGCCTAAAAAAAAATGCCATAGTCAGCAAAAACTCTTGACTTCCTGGTCAGTCAAAGGAAGATAGTGATGAAAGACAAACACTAGTTTAGAATATAAACTGGTTTTAAAAATCTTACAAAGATGAACCGTGGAAGATTATGAATAATATTTCCTCAAAGCAGTTGAGTTGAAACCAGTTTGTAAAAACTCTCAGCAAGAGACCAAATTAAGCAAAGTGATTCTAAAGGCATTTATGGATGAAAATGAAAGACAGCAAATAGAAGTAAAATAGAAAAGATCTGGAAAAATTTTTATAACATTTTTCACTAGCAGGGACAACAGAATCACTACACTTATGGACTCTAATGTGATACTATCAGATGTGCTTGTAAAGGAAATAGAAATATCCCTAAATAGAACAGAACAGAGACCTCTTTGCAGAAATACAGACCTAATTGGAGAAAAATTAATTGCTTGTGGGTTGAACCAATATAATAAAATGATACTTACTACCTAAATTAATTTTATTCATTCAGTGCTATGTCAATCAAACTCCCAAAACAATGTTTTGTAGACCTAGAAAAATAATGAAATTCTTATAGAGTACAGGTGTCAAACTCCTACTAGCCTGAGTAGAACCAGATTAAAATGTAATGGGGACATGTTTAACGAAATAAAAATACAATACAATATAGATAATGTTACTTTGTGGTTTTCCAAGTCAGTATTACAACCACATGTATCCCTTTCTATTTGAGTTTTATACCACTCATACAGAGGAACAAAAAGTCAAGAATCCCAACTGTAATGATGGAAAAAAGTGAGAAAGGAGACAATCTATCAGTACTAGATCTCAAACTTTACTACAGAGCAGTAATTATTAAAATTATTAAATCATTAAAATGATTTCATAATGGTTTAAAAAAGATCAGTTGATCAGTGGAACAGATTAGGTACCATATACAGGAACAAACATACTCAGAAGCGCAGTGTTTGATTAATCCAAAGACCCTGATTACTAGAGCTCAAGGCTTACTATTTGACAAAAACTCCTGATAAGACTGTGTAGCTATCTGGAAGAAATTAGGTTTAGACTCACACCTCATACCATATACCAAAGATGAATTTCAAATGGATGCATGACTGAGATATAAAAAGATATATTATAAAGGAATTAGAAGTGCAAGGAGAAAATTAACTTCTGAAGTCTGTGGATAAGTTCATTACTAACCAAGGGATAGAGATCATGAAATATAAATGTTTTAAATATTTAAAGTCAAAAAGTTTTTGCACAAACAAATCTAACATAAAATCAGAAAAAAAAAAACAAAACAGGTTACTCCAAGAGAATCTTTGCAACAAGTTTCTCTGATAAAGGTATTTTATTAAATGTATATCTGTATGTGTGTGTTTATATACACATATGTGTATGTATATAACTGAATCAAATTTATAAGACTAAAAACTACTCTTCAGTTTTTAAATGGTCAGAGGGTATATATAGTTTCCAACAGAAGAAATCCATACTCTCATCAGTCATATAAAAATGCTCTAAATCACTAATTCTTAGAGAAAAAAAGCTTTTAAGGACCTACCTCACCCCTGTTAGATTGGCAAAGATGATAGAATCATGAAATAGCAGATGTTCAAGGAGGAAACAAATATCCAAGTGCATTGTTGATGGATCTGTGAATTAGTCCATCCATTGTGGAAAGCAATTTGGAATGATGCCCCAGAGTTCATGCATACTCTTGGCAGTAGTGCGTTACAGTACTAGATCTGTATTTCATAGAAGTCAAAGAAAGAGGAAATGGTTCTACATGCATAACAATATTTATAGCATCTCTTTTCATGGTAGTCAACAAGAGGGTGTCCTTCTATTGGCAACTGGCTAAACAAATTGAATGTCCTCCAGAAGCTCCTGTTTGCACATGACATCATGCTGGTTTCATATAAGCTCCTTAATATTGCAGAACATCCCGGAAAACATCTATAAGAATTGAGAGGTTTGGCCTGACAGTTTACATAGGGAAAGATCAAGTGGAAAAAGAATGTTAATGGTTCAAATTTTGACATGCAGTTGGATGGACAGCCTATAAAACTTGTCCATTAATATGTATATCGGTAGGAGAGAGTGTGATGGATGAGTTAGGCACAGAATTAAACAGGAGGAGGAGGAGGAGAATGGACTGGATTGCCTTCAGGAAGTTGTGCAGCTACTTGATTGATCCTAAATTTCTCCAGAAACAAAGACTCATCTTTTTAATACCCATATTAAACCACTGTCTTTGTATAGTTTCAAGACTTGGAATCCTACAGTATACAAAGAATTAAAAATGAATAGTGCCTAGAAAGCAATGGAGAGCCTCATGATGGGTGTGAGTAGGCTTCAACATGTGACCAATGAAGAACTTAAAAGAATAAGCCTGAAAAATATCAAGGATGTATATGAGAGAAAAGGGTGATAGGCTGGTCACTAGGCAAGGACCAGGGACAATGGGTGCATACCAGTTGTTCTGCTGGTAGCTTTGTGATTACAGAAGAAATTGATGAAGAACTCTAGCAAGTTGGAGGATACTTTGCTGTGAACTTATGAAAGACTGATAAAAGTTGTACAAAAAACATGGATGAGTTGCTATTTGCATTGTTAGAATGAATATTAAAATCAGTGGGCTCCAAATTGATAGGATCACAGATCCATTTGAATATTTTAATAGTCAGTGGTAAGTATTCAAAATTCTATATTCTTTCTGTTAGCCTATATTGCTTCATTTAGATTGGTCAAAAAAATTTTTGTTTTAAACTGGGGCTTCAATTGGTGTGAATTTGGGAATGAAAAGTTTGTAAGTCTGATTCTCATATTTCTAATCATGGGTTTTACTTAAGTTTTTATTATCACTCATTCATAAAACTATTAAACTTAAAAAGTGATTATGTAGATTGATAGTGGTCTCTGTTTTTCAGATAATACCCTAAAACTGTTAAAAGACTTAATGAACAGAAAATCTCTTCAAGTGCCAAATATTTATTACCATTTGCCTCATTTATTGGACAATGAAGGAAGCCTTCAACCTGCTGTGCAGATTGGTTTTGGAAGAGCAAGAGGTATTTTTTATTTTTGTAAAATTGTTAAAAAAATTTTTTTGTATAGATCTTAATTTGGCTTTTCAGATATGTTATGGTTTTATCTGACTACTCAAAGTTAAAGCTTTCACTTTATTTATGCCAATTTCTCTTGAAATCAGCTGCTAAATTCCAAGATCTAGGTAAGGTAAAAAACCTCTATAAAGATGAAAGAATTAGGGCCCTTCTGACTTTCTTAGGTGTAGGATTTGGATGATAGGGAAATACTAAAAAGAGATAATTTAAAAAAAGATGATTCTTAAATTTTGGAGATTAAGATTCCATGGCCATACTTTCCAGCCTATTCCAATGTTGAATAGTTCTTAGAAGGGTTGCTCTTATGCCTGTCTTTACTTTCTCTTACTAAAATGGAAGCATTCCTTCTGTTTGTTCTTCTGTGGAGTTATAAAAGCAGTTAGTTTTTATCTCTAAAAACTTCACATACCCAAAAATAGTTTTTGGGAGCATTCGTTGCTTTACTTAAACAACTGTATCTTCTTTGATAGCTGTTCTCCCTTTCATCCAGTTTATTTTCCATTCCTTTAATTATTTTAATTAGTTTTCTGTACATCTTCAGCTTCGCCATTCTTTTCAAAGTGTAAGAATAAAGTTTTGGGATATGTTATTTCAATGAAAATCTAATCATGACTATAAAGGTTAATTCTTAGCTCTTGCATCCATATTCACTTTTTGAAAATATGATTACTGTTGCTTTCATTAGTTTGTGACTAATGTCTCTTAACTCTTTCTCTCTTATACTTTTATCTTTAATCTTCTTACCTGTTTCTTATCCAGAGGTATATACTACTGTTTTCAATGCCTCAAAAATTTATGAAGCACCCATTGTGTCAAAAGCAATGAAGACACAAAAGTCAAAATAAGAAACAAACCCTGTTTTGAAGGAGTGTTTGGTTACTTTATGTTTAATTTTATCCAGTTTTTTTGTCAGGCCTTAATCTACTGAGGTCACTTTTCTCTTCCTACTTTAAAACATATTTTCAACCCCGACTTAGTGGTACGTGCAAATTTATTGGGGATATTCTAATTTTTTTCACTTGGAACATAGAATTTATAAATTTTCATGTACTAAATGTGAAGTTAAATGTATCTCAGTGAAGTCCTGTAATTTTTTTTATACCTTTGGTATCTCTCTCCCTCTATCTGTTCCTGTCCCTCTCTTCAGACCAGTTTTTTTTTTTTTTTTGTATAGGGAACTTCTGGTAAAGAAATTTCCTTTACCTGCCAAGACCAGCAACTAGTTTGTAATTTCTAGTCTTAGTTGCCTGAGACCTTGAGAGGTTAATTGACTTGGAAGAGTCAAATAGCCAATAGGTATTAGAGGAGAAGCTTGTTAAATGAACTAGGCTTGTCTCAGGCTAAGTCCTCTGGTAGTTTAGGTCGGAAATTGGGAAGAAATTAGATAAGTCATGACCCATAATAGTTAACCAAAGGAGATTTACTTAGTGAAAACATAAAAAGAATATTCAGAATGGGGAGAGAGATGGTTTTATAGGGTAAATATCGATTCATTTGAACCCAGCTTCCTAGTGAAGTTCATGCTTTTAGTCTGTGATCATAGGCCGGGTGGAGCCCTAGCTGCTTTTGTGCTTGAATGGTGGCCTAAACCCTTCTTCCTTGAAGCATTCAAGTGTTGAGAATTTCGGTGTCTTTTAATAAAAACTTTGTCTGTCTTGCATGTGGATGGGGAAGGGAGTGGCGCTTAGAATATTGGTGCTACCACAACTTGAACCTAAATCTTCTTGATTTTGAAGCAAGTTTTCTCTTCTGCTCCTTCTTAACAGGTAAAAATATTAAGTACTAAAAGCTTCAGGACTAACTTCTGTATCTCTGTCTCTCTCTCTCTCTCTCTTTCTCCATTTTGCTTCTGAATAGTTTATTATTATCCTTTGGAAAAGTAGCTCTAGTAAGTTGGTAGTTGTATCATTGAATCAATATGTTTTTAACTTATGAGAATGTCATTTAAACAAATTAAAGTCCCTGTAAAGTCCATTATATTTGCTTATTTCTCCATGTATGAAATCTGTGACTATTTCAAAAAGAAAGTACAATAAAATTTTGCTGAATCAATTTTTATGTAAAAATTCTAATATGCATTTTTTTTAGAGAGCAAAAATTATGGTCTGGAAGAGCTGAAAATTCAGTCTGTTCTGTTTTCAAAGGCTACCTGTTTGATTCCTTTAGAAAACAAAAAAGGCTTTAGAACTTCCTACCAAGAAGCTAATCTACACAGGAGGCAGAATGCCCATGTTCCACATTTCTATTCCAGCCAAACCCTCAATTTGCACCAGACCAAAAATAATCAAGAATTACATTGAAACTACAATAAGTGATTTCTTCCATCCCTGAACAGCATAAAAGATAAGTCAAAAGCTTGTGAACAATAGAAATGGGCTTGCCATCGTCAGTAAAAACCAGTGCCAATTCCTCCCATTGTGACCAGAGATAAAGACACAAGTAGCCTGTAAGACTCTCTGTCCAGAGATAAAAAGAGGAGAAATCTGTGAAAAAGCCTCAGGGTAGGGCCTTTGGAAATCAGTACCAATTAGTTACAATGGGCAGTGCCCAGAATGGTGCAAAAGTGGCTTTTGGATTGGGACAATTCAATCCCATGGACTCCTAGGTCTCCAAAACTCTTTTCCTGAAATACCAGGAAGGGTCTTGAAGATCAAGTTCTCTGATCCTCAAAAACTCTGGGAGAAAGAAATAGGGACAAGAAACTAGGGAATGCAGGTCAAGATCATGCAGAGTCTATCACTTCACCCAAAAGCAAAGTGGGAGACAGAGACTGACCATGGCTCAAAGCCCCAATTCGTATTAGGATGAGAGATGAGTAAACAAAGCATTTAACAGTATCAGAAATTCTGCAAAAATAGAAGTGAGTGACTAACTCATTAACAACTATAAACAGAAATTCAAAGGGAAAATGGGTTTTCCATAAGGACTACTTGAATATCTAGAAGAGATAGAGAAAGAGATTGTTAAAAATAAAATAAGAACTTTGGAGGAAATAATTGGAAAGGACAATTAGTGGAAGAAGAGAAAGTGGCAAGAAATTGACTAAAAAAGGACTTTCTTACCCAAGAAATGGACTTGAAGAAAACTAGAATAGGTCAAACAGAAATCAGTGACTCCGTGAGACGGCAAGAAATAATAAAACAGCATCAACAGATTGGGGGAAAAAAAGATAATCAAAGATACTGAGTATCAAAAACAACTGACTTGGAAACAGATTAAAAAGAGATAACTTAAGCATCATTGGACTCCCTGAAAACCACATTTAAAAAAAAAAAGAAGCCTGAATGCTGTATTTCAACAAATCATAAATGAAGAACATTCAAATCTATTAGAACCAGAAGGCAATGTTAAAGATAGAAAGAATCAACTTTTTAAATGGAACTACAAAAGAAGTCCCGGTATTATCTTAGTAAGAATCCAGAGCTCCCACATCAAAGAAGAAATAATTACTAGCACACAGAAAGAAGTAGTTTAAGTACCAAGAAATCAAGTACCAAGAAACCAGTTAGGATCACACAAGACCTGGAAGCTTCTACATTAAATGAAAAAAGATTTTGGAATACAATATCCCAAAATGTTTGTAACCAAGAACAACATATTCTGCAAAGCTGAATGAATCTTTAATGGAACAGAGGATCTTTAAGCATTTCTGTCGAAAGAACCATATCTGAGTAGAACTTTGAAATGCAAAACCAAGTCCAGAGAATCCAAGAAAGGTAAAATTTGTAGAACAGTTATTCATTAGAATAATTCTATTTTAATAGAAACAAGTGATTCTTTGTTTACCATAGTGGTTCTCAAGCTAGCAGGGGTTTTGATGTGGTTTAAAAAGAAAAACAGAAGCCTTAAGAGTGGATTGGTTGTTTTCTGAGTTTTTGAAAAAGAAGAAGGGAGGAAAGGAGGAAAACACTAGTGTAGAAATGTGGACTAAGGTGGTAGTCTTGCTATTTCTCATAATTGGGGTATGTGAGAAGAAGAGTACATTAACATGGAGAAAAAGGGTAAGGGGGAGTAGGCATCAGGTGACCCTCACTTTTATCTGAAACAGAGTAGATTGAACACACACAAAGAGTTTGGTGTAGAAATCAGACTCAACAGAGATAAGCAGGGATGGAGGAGTATTTAAAAGGGAGGGTAATACAGGGGAGATAATAGTTATAAGCAAAATAAACTTACTGAATCTGAAGGAGGAGTTAAAAGGGAAGGAAAACAAACAAAGAACTAGAGTCTAAAGAGATGTCTTAGATTTCCTCTTAGTTAAGGAATGACTGAACAAATTGTATTATATGTATATAGTGAAATATTACAGCACTGCAAGAAAGGACAAAAGAGACATTTTAGGAGAATCCTGGATAATATGAATTGATACATAGTGAAGAGATCAGAATCAAGAGAACAACTTATACAAAGGCAGCAACAATGTAAAGAAAGACAGCTTGAGAAGGCTTATGACTGGTGATCAGTGAGTGCAGGGACTATATATGATAATCAGAAGACATTCTACCCATCTTTTGATAGAGAAGTGATAGACTTAAGGTACAGAAAAATACATTTTTTGGACATGGTAACTTGTTTCATTTATTTTGCTTGACTATGCATATCAGTTGCAGCGTTTTCTTTCAAATTGGTACACAAATGCACTGTTGGACTTATAAACTGGTCCAACCATTCTGGAGAACAATTTGGAACTATACCCAAAGGGCTTTAAAATTTTGCATACCCTTTCTTTGATCCAGCAATACCACTACTAAGGTTTGTATCCCAAAGAGATCAAAGAAAATGAAAAAGGACCTATTTGTACAAAAATATAGGAGCCCTTTTTGTGATAGCAAAGAGATTGGAAATCAAGGGAATATTCATCAGTTGGGAATTCATCAGTTGTGATATATAATTGTGATGGAATACTATTGTGTTATAAGAAATGATAAAGGAAGATGGTTTCAGAAAAGCCTGGGAAATCTTATATGAACTCATACGAAGTAAGTGAAGTGAGCAGAACCACAAGAACATTGTACATAGCAACAAGCAATGTTGTAACAGTGATCAACTGTGAAAGGCTTAGCTATTCTAGTCAAAGCAGTGATCCAAGACAATTTCAAAGGATCCATGATGAAAAATGCTATCCACTTCAAGAGAGAGAGAACCAATGAACTCTGAGGGCAAACTGAAACATACTTTTTTCACTTTCTTTCTTTTTCTTTTATCTGTGTGTTTTCTTTTGTAACGTGACTAATGTGGAAATATGTTTTGCTAGACTTCACATGTATAATTGATATATTGCTTGTCTTCTCAGTGAGTGGAGGAGGGGGTAATAAGGAAGGAGAGAATTTGGACCTCAACATTTTAAAAAGAGGAATGTTAAAATTTTTTTGAATGTAATTGAAAAATATTTAACAAAATAAATAAAAAATATATTTAAAAAGCACAGATTTTCTTTCTTTAGTTTTCTCTTGGTTTTTGTTTGGTAGGAGGTCAAGTGGGGTAGTAATAATGATGCCAAAAAAAGAGGATCACTGTAATTTTTTTAAGTGCACAAAAAGAGAATTGAAGTAAATTCAGAAGAAACCAGAATATAAGCATAACAGTTTTGAAAATAATGTATGTAATTTGTTATTATGTATTTAAAAGTGGTATAAAATAGAGATTCCTGTTATTATATGGAGTCCTTTGTATATTCTTTGTATGGGGAAATTCTCTCTTTTGGTATTTGTAAAAATAATTTTACCAAAAAGAGCTTCAAAAGTTACATTGAAAGCACGTATTGGCTCTATGACTCAGGGCAAGAATCTCCCTGTGCCCCAACCAAGTTTCTAAAACAATAAGTTGCCAAACAAATTCCTAGTAGAAGTTACATCTTCACTGGAAATTCTCTTTACCAATGAATTTGCAGATCTTGACTCTTCTACCCCCAACCCCCGCACCCAAAAATAATTACAGTGGTAGTCAAAAAGTTCTAATTTCATACCTTCTTAGAGAACCTGTAGTTATAGAACTTAATTTTGATTCTAGTCCTCCCTCAAGGTGAGAAAATAAGAACATTTTATGGGGAGTGAATGAACAACATGTACATAGAAAATTAAATACAAAATATGGATACAATGATTTACACTGGAAGAAGGGATAGGTATACTATGAAAGATAGTTTGTTAACAATAAAACAGTTTCCAGAGGACTCAGTGGAAAGATAGAATGGAAAAGGGAAATAAGAAGGATTGACCTGACAATGATGGTGGATCTTTGGCTTAGGCAGTCATATAGGAATATAGAATATATTACAGAATATAGGAATTCTGAATAGAACCAGAACGGTAAATTGTCACATCCTTCAAAGTATCAATAGTAATGTTGATTTGATTATCTGATTTCTGAATAAAGATAGGGGCCATATGTGCAGAAGTGGTTACTGGTGTCTGAGTCTACTGGATAATCTGGGAAAGGGCTGGGAGTGTTCTGTGGCCTGTTTAATTAAGGAGGAATGAAACACATATTTGAGGTGCTTATCCTCCATACCTTAGCCAAATCAGCTTTAAACCAGGGTTCACTCTGGTGTTTAGATGACTTCTTCTAGGGTGGAAATGCTCATGGAGGGAGTGGGGGGGGGGAAGGGTTGGTCCTGTAGAGGTGATTGGTGTGGAGGGAGAAGGGTAGCAGTGTAGATGACCAATCTTGAGTCCTTCCTAATGGTCAGGTCAGAGGTTGGTGAAGTCCTGAGTCCTGAGTGACTATAGAAGAGTCTGCTTTTTCAAATTTTGTCTGCCTAGGGAAGAGGACAGTGGGCTTAATTAGAGGACAATGAGAGAGATTTTGAACTGACTGAATGGATGGATTTTGCTGGTCATCTGCACACATATCTCATTTCTTCCCTCTCTTTCTTCAGTGTCTGATAATCAAATCAAACTTACATTGCTACAGCAAAAGGTGTAACCTTCTACTACTGTGTGGATACTTAAGACCTGTTGCTCCTGGGTGTAATCTTTTCTCTCCAAGCATTTCTCAATGTATTAAGTTAGTAAAGCTAGTAACTATATCAGTAAGGCAGAATTCATGACTTCAAAGATAACCATGAATATGCCTGAATGGTCCAGAATCACAGGATATGAGGAATTCTCTAAGTAGAAGGCAGAGGAGTTAAAGCATTTATTGAAACTCAAAAGTAGCAGACCCACGGACCAGTGTCCCCAATTTCACATCCTGGCAAGCATCTTCCAAAACCAGTATGCCCATCTCACAATGGTGACCAGGAGGCCACAGAAAAACATTATGGCAGCAAGCCAAGCCATACTGGTGCTTCCCCCATAATGCCAGGACCCTCCAGCAAGAAGACCACCCACTGGCCTCAAGCCCCTGCTCTCAGCACTCTCCAGTCTCCACGAGGGTCAGTCCTGCCTTTTTGTACCACCCGCCGCCATCTCCAAGCTGTGTTCCAGCTAGTTGACTGCTTCCTCTCTCCTTCAGCTCTCAACTGCTTTCAACAACTGCCTCCCCAAATGCCTCTTAGCTCTGCTCCAACTGTTCAGCAGACTCCTCCCACCATAGGCTTCCATTGGCTCCAGTCCTAGCCAGTCCCCCCAGGACCCTGAGAGCCCCGCCCCTGAAGCCCACTCAAATGGGCAGGGAAGATCTTCCTATTTACTGATTGCCTTTACAGTAACCTATGACATCCCTGAACATATTGTCTCTAAATGAAACCTAATATTACATTATTTTCTTGGCTTATTACGTATCACATCATATTGTAATTACAGTCCAATAAAACACCAAGCCCTTTTTAAGATGAACCACTGTCAAACCCTGGTTCTCCAATCTTTTATTTAAGTAGTTTATGTTAAGACTTGAAATTTAATAAGGTTAAATGCAATCTTTATTCATCCCAACATTCTAGTCTGTTGGCTCATTCTGTACGGCGTACAGACATGCCCATGTCTTCCCTGTCCTGATGAAAGTTTCACTTGATCCTTCTCTTTACATTGTCATCCTATATCTCTTCTGTCCTTTGTAGCTAATCTCTTGGAAAAGGCTGTTTACAATAGGTGTCTCCACTTTCTTCTAACTATTCTTAGCCTCTTACAGTCTAGCTTTCCTATTATCATTCCACTGGAACTATTATCCTAAAGTTACCAGAGATCTCTTAGTTGCCAAATCCAATGGCCTTTTCTCAGTCCTAATCCTTTTCTATATGTCTGTAGCCTTTGACACTGTTCATTATTATACCCATATGGGTTAGTGTCTTTTGTTTGTGGTCCTGAAGTAAGAAGTATTTTTATTGTGTTATGGATCCTTTATAGACTGTTTCTGCTTTTTTACATTTGCTTGAAGGGCAGCCAGGTGGCGCAGTGAGTAGAGCATGGGCCCTGGAGTCAGGAGGACCTGAGTTCAAATCTAGCCTCAGACACTTGACACACTTCCTAGCTGTGTGACCTTGGGCAAGTCACTTCACCCCAATTGCCTTCCCTTCTCTCCTCCAAAATACAAAAAAAAAATTGTTTGTAGTATCTCTGTGCCCTATTGCATGGTCAATTATAAAAATCAGTTGTAGAAGTTTCATGTGGTATTGAGAAATATGTATATTCTTTTGCTGTCCCATTTAGAAAATGCTATAAGTCTTTTTTTTTTTAGCATTTAATTTTTCCCCAGTTACATGGAAACAACAATTTTTAACATTTGTTTTTAAAACTTTGAATTCCAAATTCTCTCCCTTCCTCCCTGTCGACCCCAACTCATTGAGAAGGCAAGCAATTCAATATAGGTTATATGTGTGTAGTCATGCAAAACATATCCATAATAATCATTATAAGTCTTTTAACTCTAGTATCTCTAGCTGTTTATTCAGTTCCATGTTTTCTTTTTTGTTTATCTTTGTCTTAGACTAATCCAAAACACAGAGAGATATTGAATTCTCCTGTCACTCTTGTGTTACTATATCTTCTTATAGCTCACTTAATATTTCCTTTTTATTTTTTGAATGTTTATTTTGCTTTGTCAGATAGCATTGTAGCAGCTCTTGCTATGTTGGATTCACTTGAAGGATAGTATTTTTTTTCTATCCTTTCAGTTTTATTTTAGCATGTCTTTTTAAAAATGTGGTTATTTTAAGCAGCAGGTTTTCTTAACCAATTTATCACTCTTTTTCATTTTATTGGGTTGTTTAATCCATTCACATTTAAAGTTATGAGAGTTACATTTCTATTATCCTCCATTTGTCTCTATTATTGACTTTTTCCAAAGTGATGAGTTTTTTCCTCTTCTTCTATAAACGTAAGTAATGTGTTCCTTCAGCTGTTTTAGCTTATTCTCTTTTAAGGTGACCCTGTTCCCACTGGCTCTCTTCTGCTCACCTTTGATCTCCCTTCCCATTTATTATTCCTCCCTTGATTTTGTGATCCTTCTAGAGAGATTTAGCAGTCATCTGCACAAACAGAAGTTGAGCTGTGGAGACATAGGTTAGAGATACATATTTAGGAATCATATGCATAAAATTGATAGTTGATTTCATGAAACCTGATGAGATCACTGAGAGGATGTATAAAGAATAGAGAGTAGAGTATAGGACAGAAGTTGCAACATGCCCATGCTCTCACTTGGATGAGGTTACAGTATGGTTTTATAAAGGGATGGCAGAGGGAGAGGTGAAAAGCCAATAGATTATGTTTGGATAGTGGAATTCTTGAATTCTTCAATGTGGAAGGTAGTATATTTGTGGGTGATAGAAAGATTGAGGGTAAGACCATTTTTGTGTGTGGATCAGGCTGGGGAGAGGACTAAGTCATGGGAAGTGAGTAGGTTGAAGGACTGAGTGTTTAAGGTGTTTAAAAAAGAATAAATCTATATATTGAAGTCCCTTAGTGTGGGAATAGGAGTTGGAGAGGGGAAAAAAATTGTGAGCCATGTACTGAATTCATTGATGGAGGTAGTGATCTGGAGACTTGTAGAGGGTCATTAGCAGGATTTTGATTGGGTGATAGATATGAATAGCATGAGAGATTACTCAGTGATTAAAGTAGGAGAAAAATTTGGAAGTGGCAATGTGGAACAAGGAGTATTCCCACTCCCCCACCTCAATTAATGAGCTGAGGGAATTCAGTAAGGAAACCAGTTTTAGAAAGGGTAGCTAGGGATGTTGTGTGGGGATTGCGGAGCCAGGTTTTAGTAATAGCTAGTGGATATAAGGAGAAGTACAGCTTAAATAACTGGAGGAATATTTAGCATTCTTGGCCAGACCATGCCAACATAATAAAAATGACAATGTTACTATATTTAGTTTACACTTCTAATGCTGTACCAATCAAATTACCACAAGAATTCTTTATAGAGCTTGATCACATAATAAAAAAAATCATTTTGAAAGGCAAAAGATTTAGAATATTAAGGGATATGATAAAAAGAAGTAAGGATGAAGGGGGAATAGCACTTTTAGACCTCAAGCTATATCATAAAGCAGCAATCATCCAAACCATCTGATAATGGTTAAAGAATAGAGATATAGATCAAGGAGGAGGAGGCTGCAGGGTATAATATATGGATAGTTTTCGGATAAAAAGTTTACAGTTATTTGAAGGTGATTTGGCTATCTAAACTAGAAAACAAAATATGTATTGCCCAGATTTATGTATTCATTTGGATGGCTAGCACATTGAGTTAGGCCACTAGTAAATGTATCTTGAATGAATGATGTAGATGATATAGGGCCATATTTGAATAGGAGAAAGAGATCTATCTAGATTACTTTTGGAAAATTGGACTGAATGGAATTTTAAAATGAAGTAGTTTATTCTCATGGGAATACTAAAATGCAAAGATGCCTAAATTTCCAGTAAATTATAGTTTTATTTTTGTCCTATAGATTTACAATTTGCTTGTTGAAGATAATTTTAAAATAGCTCAGCCATGTTCTGCCCCCAGACTGAAGATCGTTTTTATAAAATATATTGGCCATTTCTTTTTAAGTGATTCTAATTTATTAAATCTCTCATTAGTTTCTTTGATCTGATCTGACAAGATTTCTATTTTTTTCTGTCAGTTTTAGTATTTGTCAAATTACTTCTAATTCATTTAGTCAAGAACAATTTGCTAGAGTAAAAAAGCATTTTTGAACAGTAGATTTTTTTCTGTTGAGGAGTAATCATTGAGAATGTTTGTTATAGGCTGGAGTTAGGCTATATCTAACTTGTTTTTTTTTTAAGTACTAAAAAGAAGATCTAATGAATATGATAATAATTTTATTGATGCTAAATAGGAATTTTTAATAATAGGTAGTCCCTAGTGCACTTTTAGGAGGCTAATTTGGAATAAATTAACAAAATAAGACTGGCTTATTTTTTGCAAATCAACTCTTCTGTATTCCTAATACTGTGTGTAATGAACAGAATAAAGATAGAAAATGGCAATTTTTAGGTAATATGTACTACTGTATGACACAAAACTGCTGAAAAAATTTGAAGAGGGATATTACCCATCTTTTTAAGAGGGCAGTGAAACTTTTATGAGACCAGTAAAACATCTAAAACCTTTTGTTCCATTTGGTTCACTTTAAACCAGACAAATAAGAAGTGGGAAGAGATTAGGCAAATATCTAATAATAATAATTTTGTAGTGAAGATTTTAATAGCATTTTATTGTTTGCAAAGTACTTTGTATCCATGTTTTTTCATTTGGTCTATTTATAAATTTTCGAATAACAGTAGAAGCTCTTCCTTCTGGGGCCTGCTGGGCCCCTTACTAGTTTATGATTTTAGATTAAGTCACGTAGTCTCACAGAATCTTAGTTTTCTCATCTGCAAAATGGGGATATGATTTGTAATATCAAACTCACAGTGCTGTTGTAAGAATGAATTGTATTGGAACAGGCCTGCCTCTGCCAGGTACTCTGTCAGTTCAGGTTTGATGTTGGTACAAAATAAAGGACTTGTAATTCATTCATTAGTTAACAGAAAGAGGTTTGCTAAGCTCTGGCATCAAAAGGATTTTCAATAACTTAGGTCCGACTTAGGTCAGGTAGATATGACTCTTCTCCTGGTCTCCATTTAGAAACACATTTTATCAGCAGGGCAGGGTGTGGAAATTCAAGAGGGCTTGGGAGATCTGCCAAATCAGAAAGACCGTGACTCCATGTGGGTGGGCCTTTTTGTGCCTTTAAGTGAACAGGAAGGCTGTACAGTTAAGAGGTTTCCTGGAAGCTGTCAAAGGAGACATAGCTTGAGCCTTGGCCATCTGGCCAATTGAGTCTCAGGGACAGCCTTGTTTCCTTTTAGGGAAAAGCTGGCTTAGTCTTTGTTGTGTGGGGAGGGAACAACCCTGGCAGGTATTGGTCCTATCACTCCTTGTGTAAAACTTTAAAGTGCTGTGTAAATGTGAGCTATTATTATACTCCTGGAGGTCTCCAGTATAATTTAGTGGTATGTCTTAGTGCTACATCTTTAGCCCTGTTCTGTTCAGTATTCCTATAAATGATTTGGTTGAAGGCATAGATGGTATGTTCATTGATTTGATGGGATGTTATGAAGTCTGGAGAATTGGCTAATACATAGGATCACAAAATTGTGATCAAGAAAATTTTCTCCCTTATTCTGTATCCCCAAAAGTTCTTTAAAATCCAAACCTTCATCTTTCGTGCTAGTTTTTGCCAAGAGTAACTTCTTGTGCTCACAATCCTGTGTTCTCCAATCAGAAGCATATTGCTTCTGTATTTTGTTAATCTGCTTTGTCTACATTATACCTGAACTTCCTTTTGTGTTAATGATCAGGACCACTCAGGTATTTTATGGGAAAGTTAGATGGATCTAAAGAGTATCCTATTTCTGACTTCAGGGTCGAGAGATTGATCAGATAAAGAAGGTGGAAAATTCTAATGTGCAATAATATTTTCCTAATAGAAGATTTCAAAAGAGAGGGTACAGGCTAGGGGGGAAAGGGGTATTTTGTGGGTATACAAGTTTACTAGGCTGAGAAAGACTAGATCTGAAAAAGACTATTCCAGACTGTTATACATCTGATGGCAGAGATTGTTTCTGATGGGAGCATTAAGAAAGACTTCCTAATGGCAGTAACATTTCAATTGGTCATTAAAGGATTAGGAGAAATTTAGTTTAGCAAGTCAAGAATAAAAGCAAGAAAAAGTAGGAAAGAGGATGCTTTAGCCATAGGAAGACCCATGAAGAGAAAAGTAAGAAAGAATAATGTCTGTTATTAAAGGAACAACATTTAGTCCATTTTTGCTGGAGAACTGGAGTATGAAGAGAGCAGTATGAGGAAATAGTGGGGATAGGGTGTTGTGGTGGTCCTCGAATGCCACACTAAGGAGTTCGAACTTTACTCAATAGGCTTTGGAAACCAACTAACGTTTTTTGAAAAGACTTTGGCACTAATGTAAAACATGATTTTGAAAGTTTGGAGGTTCACCATGTGGGAAGAACTATTCCAGAAAGTTAATAATAAATACTAGAGTGGTGATAGGGAGATTAGAATATAGAGGACGGATGGCTTAGAGATATTGTGGAGGTAGCAGCATCAGTAGTACTTCATTATAGATTGTATATGAGATGAAGGAGAGGAAAATAACACCTAAGTTTTGACCATAGGAGACTGAGTGAATGTGTACCCTAATAGATATTCTGAAGTGGGGTAAATGTTTATGGGGGAGATAATATCTATGTTGAATATGTTGAAAGTGAAGTGCCAGTGGGAAATGCATATTGAAATGTTCTGTAGAGGCAGTTGAGTGGTTAGGGCGGAAAATACAGATTGGGAAGTCATCTGATAAGAAATTTGAGTGATTGAATTTGCTGAATTAGAGTTCACATTGAGGTTGGAAGATTGTTTCCAATCCTACACTTGGCACAGAACTGGGTCTTACGGTTACAACTTCTTGTTTGGGAGGTTTTGATTTTCTTTGTCACTTAAGAAAGGAAACATTTTTTAAAATCTCGGAGATGTGCACAGCTATCTCCCTGAGAGACTAAGAAGGTACTTCATCTCTTTATCCCTTAGACAGTAGGACATAGGAGTTTCAGTTCTGTGCTATCCAGGAAGACATGAAGTTTTGGGATGATTTGCCAAAAGCCTAAAGAATTCAGAAATCCCTTCCATTTATAGTTCCCCATTGTTCTGAGGCTCTCACTGATACAGTGCAGTAGAGGCTGAGGACCTGGGTTCAGGTTCTGACTCTATTAGTTACTGCCTGGTGGGCAGTAAAGATGGGGAGTCTTTGGTCTTGAGGCCACCTGTGTCCTTCTAGGTCCTTAGGTGTGACCTTTTGACTGAGTCTCAAGTTTTATAGAACAAATCTTTTATTAAGGGGATTTGTTCTGTAAAACTTTGGCTCAGTCAAAGGGCCACACTTGAAAACTTAGAGGGCCACTCCAGGCCACCCCTGCCTTAGGCAAATCACCTTATCTGACTAGGCGTCAGTTCCCCTCATCTGAAAAATGAAGGAGTTGGACTATAGTAACTTCAAAGGTCTCTTACAGTTTTAAGTCTTACTTACTGCTCTTACTTTTTCTTATCTTCAGTCTCTTCTAATCTACTACCTCCTTTCTTTTTACATACGTATTGGTCTCTCCCATCTTTTAAAAACATTCATTTGATTCCAACTCAAGCTATCTTTATATATCTCTTCTCTCACAACTCAAGTCCTAGCAAGAATTATCTACATCAATTGCCTCCATTTCCCTGCCTCCTATACACTTCTTCATACCTTGCAAACTTGTCTGCACCCCAACATTCAACTGAAACTTTCTTCTCTAAAGTTACCAGTGATCTCATAACTGCTGAATCTAGTGACTTCTTAGTAGTTTTTGTGGCACTGCTGTAACAATGTTGCTTGCAGCTGCTGTGGAGGTGTGAGACCAATAACACCAGCATACGGGAGGGCTGCTAGCACAGGTTCCTTGATCTGCTTTTCTAAGGAAAGCAACTTTTAAGGGGTTTACAGTCTCACTTTAATTAAACAGATATATATCATTCACTTAGTTCAGGGGAAAAAGTTAGCACCCTGAACCTCAGAGAAAACACAAACAGAAATTACAAGCAGAAATTATATAAATAGCAAAATAACACAAATCAGTAGACAAGCTTCTAGCTATCTGTCCAAGCAATGCATAAACAGTTACCAGAGAGAAGCAACAACATCTGGGTTTTCAAAGCCAGGGGAGTTCCATGATGGCTACCCAGAGTCTTGTCTGGTCAAATCACACAGCACTCTTCCAGTGAGTGAGAGCCCCAAAATAAAACACCAACCTCAGATCTTACATACACTTCTCAGGGTCAGGGGATGTCACATGAACTAAGCTTTCTTGTTTCTTAGGCAGGTCAAAGACTCTTGATTCAATCAAAGAAACAAAAGACAACAAAAAGTCCACTTTGCTTGCCATTACGTTTGAAAGGCAAGACTCATCAAAGGTACTTGATTACCTTAGCATTCTAAAAGAGAAAATAAAAAAGTCCCACCCCAATTACCATAACAACTGCCCACTTCTAATGCTCCTTCTACATATCTAACTGCTTCTTCTCAGTGTCCCCCATTAAATCATTCTTTGTGGTCCACTCTTTCCAGGTGGTTATATATAGAAGCATTGTCTTTGCTTTTTAAATTCTCTTTCTTGATTATATCAGTTCTCATGGGCTTAATAATCATTTCTATGCAAAATAATTCTAAAACTACATATCAGGTCCTTTTCTCCTGAACTTTACATCACCAACTGACTATTGAATATTTCTAACTGAATGTCCTGTAGGTTTCTCAAATTCAGTTTATTGAAAACAGAGCTCTATTTCCCCCTGTGTTGCCTTATTTCTATCTTTGATTCTTCACTTTCACTCAGCTGTCTCCTATACTTAGTTGCTAAGTCTTAATGAATTCTACCTACTTAACACTTTTTGCATAACCATTCATTTATAACCATTCATAACCCACTCATTTTGATTTTTGCAATAGATTTCTGTGTCTTCTTGTCTCACGTCATCCTCCCTCTTGTTATCAGTTCTCTATAGATCTTCAGAATTGCTATTCCTAAACTGAAGGTCTGGTCTCATTGTTCTCCTCAAAAAACTTCATTAGCACTCTGTTCCCTCTTAAGATAATGTACAAACTTGTCTTTCAGTACTTATACTCTTTCAGAGACTGGCTTCAGTTTAACTTTCTGGATGGATTTCACATTGTTTTCCTAGCTTACATTATATTTCATCTAACCTATTCTATTTGCTGTTCCCCATACATGCTATTCCATTTCCTGACACTGTGTTGTTATAGTAGCTGTCACCTATGACTGTAATGTGTTTTCTGCAGTGTGAAATTTCTGGTTCCCTTCCAAGCTCTTCCTAACCAAGGTTCTTCCCTATTCCCTCCCTTTTTAGTGTTTTTTTTTTCATCACATCCCTCAAATTACTTTGCATTTGCTTTGTGTGTATTTTGTTTTTCCTTTGGCATATTTTGCTTTTCTTTGGAATGTAAGATTCTCAAGTGAAGGGATTGTTTATCTTTCTCTTTATATCCTTTACATGAATGGCTATAGAATTAAATGATATCTCAACAGTCTGGACCTGAATCAGATAAGACAAAACTTGATAAACATAAATATACTGTTTTACACTTGAGTTAAAAAAGAAACTATACAAAGAAATGGGAAATGCATAAGTAGACAATAGTTTGTTTAATAGCCCTGGGAGTTTTAGTGGGCTGCAAGCTTGATATGAATCAGTGGTATAAGGTGGAAATTAAGAAAGCTAATAGAATTTGTGGCTACAGTAAAAGAAGTATAATGTTAGACTAAGAGGGTACCCTAGAGTATTGTGTTTGGTTGGTTCTAGATATTATCATAGAATTGACATTTCCAAATTAGAGCACCTCCAGAGGAAGATTAAAGGGATGGGGAAGGGACTTTAAACCATAAGCTGCTACTAGGTCTGACAGAGTATGCCATATGAAAATGAGTGGAAAAATGTTTTGAAGCTGTATACCCTGGAGAAGAGAAAATGTATTAGAGGAACATAATTACTGACATCCAATATTTTAAAAGGCTATCAGTGACTCCTTGGCCCTGGGGACTGGGTAGGAATTATAGGAAGATAGATTTCCGATCATTGTTAAAAAAACAAACAAACAAACTTTCTAATTCTTTAGATATGTCGAAAAAGGATTTGTCTGGCATTTAAGGTAGTGAGTCTTGCTTCCCTCCTGTTACTTGAGGTGTTTAGGCATTTAAATGGTCTTGTTAATGATACTCTTGAGAGAATTTGTACTTTTATGTGTGGGATAGATTAGATAAGCTCTAAAATTTCTTTCACTTTTAGCTCTTAAAACTTTGTTCTTATCTTGGGATGAGATAGATTGGGTGTGGAAGGGCTAGGAAAAAACAGTAGTAATCTGTATGGCAAGCTTTCCTTTTTCTCTTTATGTGTTTTTTCACTAATCTGAAAATAAGTATTAGAGAGCAAGAACTAAGTTATATTAAATTTACCTCTGAAATTTTTTACCTGCAGCAGAGTTTTCTACCTTTAGTTATCTTTAGAGATTAACTAATTTATTAATTAGCTAAGATTTTATGTTTTCTTTTAAATAGATATTTCTAAAATGTTTTTCAAAGTAACTATCTTCTGGAAATTATTCTGAGTTAGCTGTGACATTAAGCACAGCCTAAAATTACTCTTTCTATAACAGCTATTTGTTTTTCTGAAAAATTTGATAGCTAACTTGACTAAGTTTTTATGGCATCAGTAGTAAGCTACCATATATAATTAAGGAAAGTGTTTTTACAAAAACTGTGGCATTCCAGTTGTCAAGTGTTGTTACATATTTTCTTATGTATGAATGATAGAAGCAAAAAGTCATTCCAAATAATAATTTAAAATGTGAGACTTTTTTCCTTTGCAACTATATTCAGTTTAGCATGCATTTAACAAGTTCCTATATGCCTTATACTTCTAGGTGCTGAGAATACAAAAACGAAAAATGATATATTCTCTGCACTAACACAAATAATGTTAACTAGTATTTATTTAGTTATTTAAGTGACATAAATCCATTTCTTAACAACCTGGCAGCTTATGGTCTTGCATCCTCAGATTTTGTTACACTATATAATACTTATGTGTTACTGTAATTCGAGTATTATTTCTAATACATTGAATAAGATTTTATTACTTGTTTAGTGATATAATGATTTTGGGGTTTATATTCAAGCAATATTTAAAATAATTATGTTAAGTGGGATGTAATGCAATCTTTAAATATTTGTTCTCTGACACCTGTTACTTTGATCCATTATTTATTTCATTTATATTTAACATGATACTGCTACACAAAATAGAGAGAGTAACTTTTATGAAATGGACCTATTGAAAATATTTTTTTTCTAATTTGCCCTTGTGAGTTTTACACTAATTACTAAATTATTGTTTTTTTTATTTTTATTTTTCAGTTTCAATAGTAATGGGAATTCCCACAGTGAAGAGAAAAGTAAGGTCTTACCTTGTAGAAACTCTTCATTCTCTTATTGATAAGTTATCTCCTGAAGAGATGTTGGACTGTATTATAGTAGTTTACATAGGAGAGGTAATTATTAAATTTTTTATTGTTTTTATATTTTTATGTTGTTTCTGACTTTTTATATCACATTTTAACTTGTGGTGTAGACATTAAAGCCAGGATTGAATATACTTTTGTAAGCAGTGCTTTAAATGACATGCATTTAGGGGTAAGTAATATTTTACTCATGGTAGTGTTAAGCAAAACATTGTAGTTACATTTTCCTCAGCCTCTTCCTTAGCCCCAGTTTAACTGGGGCTTGCCATTTAAACATATAAGTGGTGCTGCTTCCAAGCTTTTAGAAAAGAAACAAGAATTTATTATGCATTTACTATGTGCTAGGCACTGTGCTGAGCACTTTACAAGTATCTCATAATAGCCTTTTAGAGGGACGTGCTATTATAAACCTCATTTTACACTTAAGGAAACCGGGCAGACAGAAGTTAAAAGACTTGCCCATAGTCAAGCAGTTAGTTGATATCTGAGACTAGATTTGAACTCGTGTTTCCCTGACTCCAGGCTCAGCTCTCTCAGCATTGCATTACCAGCTGCCTCCAGGAGGGTAATATTATAAAGTTTGGAGTTCACTGAGCTACAACTTCTTTATCTCACCATGGGGTCATATCTTTAAAGCTGGAGGAGATTGTGGAGGTCACCAAGAAGAGCATCTCACTTTACAGATTTGGAAACTCAAGCCCAGTGTCACACAGATAGTAAATGAGGGGCTTGGGCTCAGTGATTTCTAAAATTCTTCTCAGTACTAAATTCTATACTGCCATCCCTGGGACCTACTTCTTTGCCCTCCTGTCTTATTGAAAGATTTGTAGCCTAATGTAAGAGGTGTAGCTTGGAATTTGATTGTGCCTTCTTCATTCTTCCTCCCCCCCGTTGCAGAGTCAGTTCATTATTCTCAAGAAAGGCAGAGAAATAAATATCTTATTATTGGAGGTAACTATCTTAGTTATCTTCTTTATTATAGTGGTAGACCTTTTGCATTTTTTCCTACAACTTGAGAAAGACTTCTTGAGCCAATTTTTACTCAATTGTTATTTGTTTACATTCCTACATAGAATTTCAATATTTAAAATAGTATGAAGATATATTTTGAACTAAGATATGTACACCTAAAAAAATCTACAAAATTATTTCAGCAATTTAATATTCTAACTCTCCAATCACCAAAATGTGGTGCCTCAAATATATTAATCTTAACTTAGTTCTTTCATATTCAGATGATTACATAACTGTAAGCAACTTATAAGCATTGATTCTTATTAGCTGCTTTTGATGATGGTAAAAATTTATTAAGGTTGTATATGAACTATACTTTCCAAAGCAGTTAATGAATTCAAGAAGGGACATTCAGACTTCTTTGAGTTATATGCCCAGTAGTGGTATCAAGTTAAATGATATGAACAGTTTGGTAACTTCTGGGGTAGGTTGCAAACAGTTTTCCAGAAGGGTCAGACCAATCAGTAGCTTCACCAGCTGTGAATATTGTGTCCATCTTCTCATAAATCCTTCTCAATTGTCATTTTTCTCTTTTCCTCATTTTTGCTAATCTAATGATTGGTAGAACCTCAGAACTGTTTTTATTTGTGTTTTTTTACTTACTGATGATTTGGAGCATTTTTATATAGTTGTTGATAATTTGCAGTTTCTTCTTTTGAGAATGGCATTTCTTATCCTTTGACCACTTATCTTTTGGAGACTAGCCTTTATTTTTATACATTTGAATCAGTTATCTGAATATTACTCTATATTATTAAGTATGAGAAACTTACAAATTAAAAAAACCTCAAGTTTCATCTCAAGGCCATCAAATTGGCAAAAATGGTGACATTAAACTGTGTGGGAAGTAGACAATTTATATACTATTTGTAGAGCTGTGATTTGATCCATTCTTTCTGGAAAATAGTCTGAAGTTATGTGATGTCACTAAAGTCTCCATAGCTTTTGATCCAATCACTATTGGGTTATATCCTAAAGTCAAAGACAGAATATTTATTCCAAAATATTTGTAACAGCAGTTCTGCAATGGCAAAACAAACAAATAAACATGGAAACAAAGTGGGTGCCCATAAATTGCGGAATGCCTGAACAAATTATAGTAGTGCCGTAAGAAATTGTTATTATGAGGACTTTAGAGAAATTAGAGGACTTGTATCATCTGATGCAATATGAAATAAGCAGAAGTAAGAGTACAGTATACATGGTCACAGTATACATGACCATTAAAATGGTGTTAGCAAAAATAATACTTACAGGCAGCTGAACTCAGAATAAATGCCCCTAGGGAACACATGATGAAAAATACTTCCTTTTCCTCTGTAAAGAGACAGGAAACACTAGGAGTGGAAGTTGATTTTGCTAAAGTATTTTTCTTTGTGGTAAGGAAGAATTCACTGAGGAAGTGACATCAACATAATTCTTGTCCGTGTTTTACCATAAGTTTGCTTTGAAGAGTCTGTCCAGTGTGCTAGGACTTTTCTTGATTTCTCCTCACATTTCAAAGAAGGAAGCAAATGGGCCATTTGCCAGTTATCCCTCACCACATGGACCAATCCATTTTTTTTTTGATCACACAGTTTCCTGATGACATCCTTTACTCTAGTTCTCATGAGATTTCTTTGTTATGTGTCACAGCCTGCTGACAGTCACCAAGAACCTCTCTATAGCCATCTGAGTAATAGTCCTTTTTAATTCTTTGGAGTCTTTTAGTCATACAACAACATTCATAGAATATTGGTATTAAAAAGATAGGCTTTTGTTTCTGAAAGAAGTTTGTGGTCATTAAAAGAACTTTAAAATTTTAGGAAGCAATTCAGCCCACTATTCTTTTTCAGTCTGATTCTGGGCTCAACTCATTATCTATTTGTAATGTCTGTCTAACATATATGTTCTGAAGGATAGGATACAAAATTTGTTGAAGGAACAACAAATTGGCCATTTTGTCTGGAGCGCAGAGTGGGTAAAGGGGAGTAGGTTTTGGTTAGATTGTGAAGGACTTTAAATATCAAATAAATGTATTTTTATTTTATGCTCCAAGCATTAATGGAGTAACTGGAGCATCTTATAAAAGAGAGTAATGTAGTCAGACTTAGACTTTACAAATATCAGTTGGGCAGCTGTGTGCAGGATGGATTGGAAAAGGGGGAGACAGGAGAATAGGATACCCCAATTTTGAAGCTATTGTAGTAGTCCAAGTAAGAGATTATTAGGCCCTTAGCTAAGGTAATGGTCATATGAGTGGAGAGATGGGTATAGTTGGAAAACATTTTGTGGAGATAGAATTGACAAGACTCAGCACCTGATTGGGTATGACTCTGAAGTTACACACCTGGATGACTAGAAGTATAGTACTGCCCTTAATAAAAATGAGTTGAGAGTAAGGACTGGTTAATGGAAAGGAAGAAAACTTAAAGTATTTGAAACAGTGAAGTGATTTTTTTTCTTCAAAACCTGGTAGTATTAGTTTAGCAGCCTTTAGGAGTTTGAGCCTCTCAAAAAATGGCAACAAGTTGAGTTAACTTTGTCCTGACTTTGAACTTAACTAGAATACCTGGTATCTTGCTTGTAGAAATTTTTATTACAACACAGGAATTATTGAAAGTAGCCACAGCCAGGCTATCCAAAAAAATTATTTGACTTCTCAATGGATAGTATTATTTTGCCTTTTTTTTTTGTCATGCTGACCTAATGGTGTAATGATAAATCAAAAGGCATTGATTTATAAGGCAGACATAGATTGTAGGGGTCAAGGGGGACTACCGGCTTTATCATTCAAATACCTTTTTGGTGACAGTTTTCCATTTTATTTGTTGTTTATTAGCCATTCAGTTGTATCACATTCTTTGTGATCCAATGGACCATACTGCCCATGGAGTTTTCTTGGCGAGATCCTGGAGTAGTTTGCCATTTCCTTCTCTAGTGGATTAAGACAAACCAGTTAAGTAACTTGCCCAAGGTCATACAGCTAAATCAGTGTCTGAGATTAGATTTGAACTCAGGTGTTCCTGACTCCAGGCCCAGAGCTCTATCCACTGCATGGTGCCTAATTCCATTTTGTTACTTATCTTTTTGTTTATTTGTTTGTTTCTTTTTTATTAGGATTTAGATGTAATTATGGTCATAAGGGGGCCAGGAAAGCTCCTTTTAATCATCTGATCTTGTATTTTCCATGCTAATGCTTCCTATTCTTGTTGCTGATTGAATAGAAATTCATATGTAGAAAGAGTTGATTAAATATTACTAGCACATGTTTCCACTGCTGTCATCAAGCAAGGTGCTAAATTAAAACTACACAAGATTTATTTTAGATTCTATTTTCATCTGATGCTAGAAAGTTCATTTGCAGTATTTGTTTTTCTTACATAGGAACTGACCTCAAACTTTCTGGTTTTATTCCTTAAAATACTCAATTAACTTCCTATGATTCGCTATAGAAGGCAATCATTTGGGTGGTATTGTACCATTTATTTTTATGATGAGCATAATGGTTTTAGCAATTGAAATTTTTCTTTTTGTACCAGCACATTAAAAAAAAAGATTTCTAAACTAAGTTATTCCAGTGGAATAGTTCTGAAAAAATGTGCTATGCTCACTCATGTAATGTATATTCCTGACATTTCCAATGCAAGTCATTATACTTCTTTTCTTTATTGATCAGTGCATAGAATAGAGAACACCTTTGCAACAAA
The DNA here is from genome assembly GCF_011100635.1 of Trichosurus vulpecula. NCBI lineage: Eukaryota > Metazoa > Chordata > Mammalia > Diprotodontia > Phalangeridae > Trichosurus > Trichosurus vulpecula. Next base: position 388,252,344 of record NC_050574.1, read on the forward strand.
ATATAATCAAATGTAAACAAAATCTAAATATTCAGAAGTTATAGGATCTTATTTTGCATTTCAGTTAACTATTCTCAAACAATTAGTTGACTTTGGGGCAGTTTCCTATCTAGCATGAAGTAATTTCTCTACAAAGATCTCTTTTCTTGACAAAAGAACAAGGGCAGGAACTAAGTTTAATTTAGTATTACTATCATCTGCTATTTACAAAATTAGTTCTTAAGTGATATAGTCCTATGTGGTTATGCTGAAATTATTATCCTTTAAGAAACATCAAATGCATTTAAATATTTTTTAAGTTAAATTTAAGCTTCTTATCCAGGCAGTAAGTAAATTGAGCAAGAAACATTTATTAAACATCCACTGTGTTCTAGGCACTGTGCTAGGCACTGGGCATATAGAACAAAAAAGAAAATAGTCCCTGCTCTGAAGGTGTATGTTCTATTGGGAGGAAATGATACACAAAATGTGTATGTAAATACAAAATATGTATACAGTAAATACAAGGCAACTTTAGGGGAGGAGAGGACATAGTAAGAGTGGGGGAAATTAAGGACAGCCTCATGTAGAAGGTAATGCTTGAATTGAGCTTTGAAGAAGGCTTCTAAGACGTAGAGGTGAGAAGGGCACTGCCTGCTTTGGTGGGGAGGGGGCAGCTTGATCAGAGGGACAGAGGTGGGAGATGTAATGCCATATGTGATGGATTGCAAGTAGCCTAGTTTTGCTGGAATCAGGTGATGAAGGACTTCCTAAGTCAAACAGATAACTATGTGTTTGAACCTCTACTTTAGGGCCATCACTTTTGCATTGTGTAAAGTCAGGGAGCTAATGAAATACATTGAGCTTCCATTTGTTGTACCAGAAGCAAGCGAGACACACCACAGAGTATAAGTTTTAAGTGGAGAATTTATTAGCCGGCAGCCATTGGGGTACTGCACCACAAATCGATGGCAATGTGTTGGGGTGACAGCTTGGCTTATATAGGATATGTGGGGGTACAGGGTGGGGGGGACAGGAACAAAGGTCCTGGCTGATCAAAAGATTCAGTCAGGTTATCTTACTAGTGGGATAATCTCATTTACATTCCTTGGTGGAGTCAAGGAGCCCCAGGGATATCTGCTGGAAAGGGTCTGCCAGGTTATCCTTCGGTGGGATGGTCCTATCTATTGACATTCCTTGGTGAAGTCATGGAGTCCCAGGGGGTTTGCTAAATGCAAAGATATCTGAGTCCATTCTTTTTGGGGGTGCTTGTCAGTAGCTAGGGGTTTCTCAGGGGTTCCTAATTTTCCTTGTATTACACATTTATCCAGAATATTTTAGATAAGGGAGTGTTTTGATCACTTGAATATTCTGCAAATAACCTCCATTTATATCAGGCTTTAAGGTTTACAAAGCACCTCCTCACAGCAAACCTGTGAGGTAGGTTATGACAAGTGTTATCCTCATTTATACACATGAGGAAACCTAGATAAAGTTAAATGTCTTACCTAGATTCACACAACTGGCAAGTATCAGAGTCAGGATTTTAATTTAGGTATTAAAATCCCAAAGATATTTCCCTTTATGGTGTGTATAGGTGTATATACACGAATCACACATATGTATATATATATATATATCCACATGAGTTACCCAAAATGCAAGAATTTGGATAACAGAAAATATCCTTAACACTAAAATTGTATTAAGCTTAATTTATTTTGATGATTCCAAAATCATTTTAGTATCTTAATAGTGAGTAGAGTCTGGTCAACACATCATTGTGCAAAATTACAAACATTGATTATCATTGTATAATATTATTGGTGTGGAATGTGTAGGCTGTTGGGTTTTATTGGACCTAAGAGATACCCTAAAAGTTGCTTTGGTGGGGGAGGAGTCAGTCAGAGTTAAGTGACTTGCCCTGGGTCATTTGAACTCAAGCTCTCTTGACTCCAGGGCTGATGTTGTATCCACTTCCTCACCTAGCTCCCTCAGAAGTTGCTTTTTTCAAGAGATTGTTGACACTTATTTATTTATTATTTGTCTGTTAGCACTTTCTTGCTTATTGAGCTCATGTTTTACCATGGCTTGAACTATCGTCATTATGCACTTGCCTCTTAAATCTGTCTCTGAATATTCCTACATTCTCTTTGTTTTCAGACCCACATTACCACCAGGATATTTCCTGCCATTGCTTCTTCTCCCATGCCTTAAATACCTAGACTGTTAGACCAGTCATTCATTTTGACTTCTCTGTTTGTTACTGGCATGATTCTTTCTCCAAACTACAGAGTCATCTTTGATTCTGTCCTCCCATATCTACTTAATCATCAGATTATGTTACTTGTACCTTCACAATGATTCTGGCATGTTCTCCCCTCCTTTCCATTCATCTAGCAAACATTTATAAAGTACATACAGATCATTGTGCTAGGCACGTGGAGAAAATACACAGTTTAATAACCAGTCCCTTCCTTTATAGTACTTAGCATTTGGCAATGGAATTCAACACAAAGAAACAACTGTAATACACAATATTCTTTGATAAGCGAATTAGAGGGGAGAGGTGTAAAACAAAATCCAGTCCAGTCCGGTCCAAAGGCATTTGCTATGTGCAAGGCATATACATGTGACCTGAAGGGAAGATTATTGCTAAAAGGGCCGATAAAAATTGGCTTCATGAAAGAGATAGCATTTGAGTTGGACTGTCAATGCCTGGTACGTAGTATGCACTTAATAAATAATTTATTGATTGATTTGCTCACAAGGAATTATTAATTTCAGGAAGATAGTATAATGGTATAATGTTTTTGGTGACTGCCTCCTGGAGCACAATAAAATATTGGTGTATGTAGTATATTAAACAGAATACCAGCTACTTTTAAGTTGTTTTACTTCACTGTCTGCTAGAAACATTCCATATAATGAATGACGGGCATTTGACTTTCTCCCCCTTCCCTTGAATATTAATTATCCTACTGAAGTATCAGGGTGCAGAATAATACAGAATTTGCTTTTTGTTTTATGTATGTTAGGTAATGGCAAGATTTCCCATGGCAGCACAAAAACAGATCAATCAAAGTTTTGAGAATAAATTGAAAGTTTTAGGGGTCCCTCCCTTTTTGTCTTGTCTTTCTTTAAAATGTATCATATTTGGTGGTCACATATATTGTTATATGCTTGAATTTCCAGGTCCTTTAATCAACATTCACTCAATATTGATTTTTCAAAGTCCTTTGTTTGTAAGTTAATTAGATAAAAAGGGTATTACATTCATTTAAAGGAAAAAATAGTTAATTTGATAATCTATATTTATTTCCAGAGGCCTTATTTGGGATTAGACTTTTAACCAAGTTACTAATATATGTGGTCAAAAGAAGATGGCAAAATGAAATTCTGAACTCAGGCCCCATTCTAAGAGATTGAGGGAGTGAGGTGAGGATTCTCTGAGTGGATTGAGGGAAGTGTCTACAAGTGGTGTCTCATCCCATAAAATCATAGTCGCTAAATGTCATTTCTCATACCCATTTATGTATCCATAGTCAACAAAATGGCATGAGAAAATTCTCTCATCCCTCCCTGTTTCTTCTAAACAATAGTTGAAAGGGCTAGGGCACTACTTAATTCTCTTGATCAACTTCCTTTGGACCCTGGGCTCTGGGCTGCCCTATTCAGTCTTTGTTCTTTAAAGAATAAATTAATCCCTCAATACGCAAGCAGTTAAGTGCCTATTAGGTGCCAGACACTTTGTTTCACACTTAGGATGCAAACAAAAACTACCTTTCTTCAAGGAGAGGTAATGTTATTCTCTATATATTTATATAGCATATTCTCAAAGTCTTAGTGCAGCTTTAAGCTTAGTAAATTTAATGTATATATTTAATAATAAGCCATTAAAGCCTAGAACTGAACAAAATTTTAGAGTACTCTTTATAAATATATACAGAATAAACATTAAATAGAAGGTTGTTGGAATTAGGAAGACTTTAAGGGTTTTTGTGAAGCAGAGGTGAGGAGGGCATGCCTTGTACACTTGGGGGATGGGTGGTGCAAAGGCAAGGACACAGAAGATGAGGTGCCAGGTATGATGAAAAGAAAGGTCAATTTGGGTGGATCATCAAGTGAAACAAGGGGACTAATATGTAATGAAAGTGGAGAGAGAATTCAGGCCACGTTGTGAAGGGCTTTAAAAACCAGAGAGAGGAATTTATTAGGGAGCCACTGGAGTTCATTCAGTAGCAAAGTAACATGGTCAAGTCTGTCTGTCTGTGCTTAAGGAGCTCTGTAGGACTTGGTCTGGAGTGGGGAGAGCCTTGAGGTGAGGAAACCAATTATGACATTATTGGATTGGTCCAGGTGAGAAGTGACAAACATGATGGCTGTGAGAGTAGTGAGAAGGTGGCAGATGAGAGAGATGCTATAGGGGTAGACAGTGTCACGTAGAGAAATGGCAAGATTTGGTAAATAATTGGACACATATGGTGATGGGCAGTGAGTAGCTGAGGATAATGGTAAAGTTATTCATCTTGGACACTGGAAGGATAGTGCCCTTGACAAACAGAAGAAGGGTCATAGTGGTGGGAGGGGAGTCAGAAAGTTAATGAGTTCCATTTTGGATATGTTACATTTGGGAAGTCTGTGGGACATTCACCTGCAGATGTTAAATTGTCACAGGGTGATGTGAGAGTGAATGAAGCTCAGGAGATGGACTGGGGTTAGATAGATCCATGAGTCATCAGAGAGCGGCATGAGGGGGAGGGGAAAAAGGAAGGTAAGTCTTCCTTAACTCTAAGGCCAGCCAGCACTCTGTCCACTAGGTTGTATTATCTCTCATCTCATTATATATAGTGCTAAATGTCTGAGACCATGAACATGACTAAAATTTTTTTTTTTATTTTTCAGACGGATCTAGATTATGTACACAGTGTTGTAGCCATTCTGGAGAAAGAGTAAGTTATTCCTAATTAAAGAATTAGGTGATATTTTAATTACCATCTCATTGTCTATTGCACTTTTTTACCCAAAGAAAATATAAAATAGTACATCTTTTATGTAGTATCTTTCTTGATGAAATTTAAAATATGATGTTAAACTTCATAGTTCATATGCCCATAGGACAATCTAGGACACATATCCAGAGGAGGGTCTACAAGTGGGGGATCTTCAGGTTCCTTATGTATCAAACTGTCAGCAGCAATTTTTAATTCTAAAAGCCATGATACCTAGAGAATTCTACCTCTCCCCCTAATCCCATGTCTTACCCATTCAGATTTGTCCACTTGTCTTTATAAAGGTACATTGATATTCAGTAAAACATTTCAGTAAATATTAAGAGCCTATATGTGCCAGGCACTATGATAAGTTCTGGGAATACAAATAAGAAAAAGAAGGTCCTTGCCCTCAAAGAACTTACAGTCTAATAGAGGAAGACAACACAAAGAAGGAAGTGGATGGACTGGGGGAGGGAGTGGGTGGAACAACAGGTGTGAAATTCCATGGAGTACAAACCAAGCAGGGCTACTGATGGAAAGTGGATAGTAAAGTAGATGGCTCGGTGGACAGAGTGCCGAGCCTGGAGTCTAGAAGATCTGAATTCAAATCCAGCCTCAGATGCTCACTAGCTGTGTGATGCTGGGCAAGTCACTTGACCTCTGTTTGCCTCGATCCACTGGAAAAGAAAATGACCAACCACTCCAGTATCTTTGCTAAGAAAACCCCAAATGGGGTCACAAAGAGTTAGACAAGACTGAAAGGACTGAACAACAACAATAAATCAGATCCTAGTCCTTTATAAAGGATGGCTTTGGGATGATTTAATTTTCCACCCTCCAGCCCTCTAATCAGAGTGGAGAGGAGGCTGAAGGAGTCGAGGTATAAAATATCCAAAACTGAGCCATCAACATGATGATGAGACTTCAGGTGATCACCTTTTTTTGGGGGTGGGGCATGACGTTCCTAAAGTCCAGAGTAAGCAGAGGTTCTGTTACTCGTCGTTCTTTGACCTAAGCAATGTTCCTGATGTTATTCTTACCACTTATCTTAAGGTTTCTATAATTGGATATTTAAGATATTCAATTTGCTTTTTTTCCTTCATCAGAGAAATAATGCTGTTTTGCTTATTGTCATTTTGATGAATGAGGTAGATGAACAAATTCATTTAACATATTTATTATAACGATTAATGATTTGTTTTCTGTCAAATTTAGTAAGAATGGCAAGAAGACAAATAAATCACACTTAAATAACTCAGTTGACCTTTATTTTGATAGATTTTCTACGGAAATCAATTCTGGTTTGATGGAAATAATATCCCCTCCTGCGACTTATTATCCTGACTTTACAAACTTAAAGAAGACATTTGGAGACTCAAAAGAAAGAGTAAAGTAAGATTTTTAAAAATAACTTGATTTTTGTTGTTCATAAAATGCCTGAATAGAAATTCTTGTATAGCAATGTTGTGGGGAGGGATATTCATATATCTTGAATAAAAGTAATAATAATGACCAACATTTATAAAGTGTTTCAAGTACTTTTTATATAGGTATTTCAAAGCACTTTGGGCTTCTCATTTGAGCCTCACAACAAGCCTGTGAGGTAGGGGCCTAAATGTATTATTATCCACATTTTACAGATAAGAAAACTGAGGCTCACTGAAGTTAAATGATTTGTTTATGATGAAATAACTAGTAAATGAGAGTAGTGGTGGCCTGTAAATGTTAGATTACAGTAATACTTAGGGTATTCTGAAAACTTGTTTTCGCTTACTATCTACCTTTTAATTTACTTTTTAAAAAATGTGTAGCATCACAAATAATTTCAAAAACTCAAAACAACAACAACAACAATACACCTGTTAATACAGATTGCAGCTAGTTGCTTTTGGGAAATAAAAGATTTAGATAACCTGTAGAGTTCTTGACTTTGTAGAATTTACATACAGTCTAGTAAACCATAAGATTAAATTTGTAATTTGTTTTATCTAAGATACTTGGCCAATTTTTAGATGTTAATTCATTGAGTAGAAATAGGTCATATTTCTAATGTTTGAATTACTTGCTTGATTAATGTGCTCTATTGCATTGAGCATTTATTTAGTGCCTACTATATGCAGTATATTGAATTAAGCACTGCAGTTTGCTTTGTTGTCATTATCATTTATTGCAAAACTTTAACTGTATATTATAGCCCATTTTGCAAATAAGTACACCCATGAACAGGAGAGTCTTGCTGAAATTCAAACTGGGTTCTATTGTTTTCCTGTATCTGTCCCCCACAACCACAGTCCCCTCAGTGATTTTGTTGTGTTCACATTGGAATAGAATTGGTAGAGATGTTACTTGATTTAGGTAAACTTTTAAAAATATTACCAGATTTTACTGAAAATTTGCTATATTAATGGGTATTTTTGTCTTTTCACTCTAGGGAAATATGAGGAGTCTTTGAATGGGACAAAGACTTTTTCATTAGGGAGAGTTTTTTGGAGAGGGGTGAGGAAAAATTAAACTTTAGTAAATTCAAACCCAGGTACTTGACTTGCTAATCCAATTTATACTGTAGAATTTTATTTTTAGGTGCCTAGGAGAATATTTGGCATCAAAAAATAGGTGTGATTCAGAAGTTAGGCAGACTTTCCAACAGTTATCTACAGTGGTGTCACAGGGTGCTCCTTTGAAAACTCCTATTTGCTAGTCAGTGTAAATCTTGGTTTAGGAAAGAGTGGTACCATGGAAAATTTGACCTAAGGCTTATTTCTTGAGATTAAATTTCATTTTAAAAACATTACCAAGCATGTTTTTCCCTTCCCCGTCTCTCCTTCACCCACTGGAGAGAAAAAAAGAAAACAAAGCCCTTGTAACAAATGTATATAGTTAAGGAAAACACATTCCCACATAGGCCTTGTCCAATACTGTATATTTCATATTTCACCTTTCTGTCACAAAGTGGGTAATTTTCTTTTTTTTCTTTTTTGGAAGGAGGAGGGGAGGCAATTGGGGTTAAGTGACTTGCCCAAGGTCACACAGTAAGTGTCAAGTGTCTGAGGCTGGATTAGAACTCAGGTCCCCCTGACTTCAGCACCAGTGCTCTATTCACTTCTCCACCTAGCTGCCTCTGTGGGTAGTTTTCGTCATCATTGTTCCTTTGAAATCACTATTGATTACTCTTTCAGTAAGAGTTCTTAAGTCTTTCAAAATGGTTAGATTTTACAGTGTTGATGTCATGGCATAAATTCTTCTGTCCTGCTCACTTCACTCTGTATCACACCATACAGGTCTCCCCAGGTTTCTTTGAAACCGTCTTTCTCACGGAGCAATAATTTTCCATTATATTCATATACCATAATTTGTTCAGCTATTCCCCATTTGATGGGAACCCCCTTATTTTCCAGTTCATTGCCACCATTAAAGAACTGCTATAAATGTTTTTGTATATAGGGAACCTTTTCTTCTTTCTTTGCTCTCTCTTTGGAGAATAGGGTTAGTAGTGGTATATTACTGGGTCAAAGGGAGTATACCCATAGTAACCATTTGGGCAAAGTAATAAATTGCTTTTCAGAATGGCTAGATGAATTTACAGCTTTACCAGCAGTATTCTTGTTTTCCCACAGACCGTTCAACATTTGTCATTTTCTTTTTTTTTAAATCAACTTTGCTCATCTAATGGGTGTGAGGTGGAACTTCAGAGTTGCTTTAATTTACATTTCTCTAATCATTAGTGACTTGGAGCATTTTTTCATGTGGCTATAAATAGCTTGGATTTTTTTTCCCTTGTGACCTGACTATTCATATTCTTTGGCCATTTATAGTTGAAGAAAGGCTTTTATTCTTAGAAACTTAATTCATTTATATATCTTTGAAATGAGACCTTTTTTCAGAAAAGCTTGCTGTAAAAGCGTTTTCCAAGTTAATGGTTTTCCTTCTAATTTACCTTCTTTGGTTTTGTTTATACAAAACCCTTTTATATTTTGTTATTCAATCCATCCATTTTGTCTTTTGTAATCTTCCTTGTTTGGTCATAAACCCTTCCTTTCCCATAGATACAAAAGGAAAATTCTTCCTTGTTCTTCCAGTTTGTTGAGGGTGGGATCTTTTGTGTCTAGATTATGTATCCATTTAGAGCTTATCTTGGAATATAGCGTAAGGTCTAACCCTGATTTCTGACAGATTGCTGTCTACTTTTCCCAGCAGTTTGTCAAATAGTGAGTCCTTACCACAGTAGCCAGGGTCTTTGGGTTTGTCAAATACTAGAGACTTTTCTGTGTGTTTCCTTCTATATGTTGTATACCTAATCTCTTTCATGGATATACTTTTCTGTTTTTTAACCAGTACCTAATTATTTTGGTGATTACTGTTTTGAGGTGTAATTTGAGATCTTATACTGCTAGCCCCACTTCCTTCCCACTTTTGTTCATTATTTCTTTTGAAATTCTTAACTTTTTGTTTTTCTAGTTGAATTTTTATTGTTTTTTTTTCAATTTCTATAATCACCTAAGGATTATCTTAATTGATGTTTATCTTTCTTAACCATACCCATCCTAGACTGAGTTTTTTTGGGGCATGATTTTGAATTCCCCCTCCCCACCCCCAGCTTGTACCAGTCTTATAGGTAATGTAGACTACTTTGAAACCTCATGCTTGTACATAATGAATACTCTATTCAAGAAAAGAATCTGAAGATACTGGATTTGAGCATTGATTTGCATTTCAGAAAATGGAATTGACTATATCTTCGCAGATAGGAAATTACTGATTACCACTGTTCCAGCCATATCAGAATCAGCTCTGTAGGCAAATCATTAACTTATACAGCAATGATCAAAGTAAACACCAAAGTTGAAGAAAGGATAAAGATGAGAAGACATGGAATGTAATGAAAGCGGCTCTAATCAGACCTATTTAAACTAGTTGTAGACTCAGAAAAATGGAAATTGCACAATAGTTAACTATGTTGATTATCATTATCTGTTAAAGTTCAACTTATGAGAGAAGTCAATTCTGAAAGTGAGAAAACTAATAAGAGTCCACAAGTCCCACCAGCCTATTGAAGAAGAGGATGAGGGAAGTCTGAGCAAGCAGTATTATTTCACAGAATAACAAAAAGCAGTTGAGAAATTGTGCCTTCAAAGAGCTTAGCTTAGTGTGAGATCTGACCAAATCAATTATCTTGAAAAAAAATTATATGTAAAACCCAAAGAAGTACAACAAATACATAAAATAGAACTGATCTGTGGGCATTTCTTCTGTAATCTCTTTTCATCACCAACAGTAGTGAAACTCTATCAGATTTGGACCCTGTCACCTCAGTACCTGATGTGACATGTGAAAAATTGGAGGTAACTCAATTGAAAAGGCATTCAAGGATCAATTTTCAAGATATCTTGGAGGGGAGAAATTTCATTAAAATCCAAAATACCACAGATGGTGCTTTTAATACTGCTGCACCTTCCCTCCTTCTCTCCTTCTACCCCAGCAAACAAGAAGACACCTGTAACTATTAACTGATAGGCCAAATTTGTCATCTCTACAAAATCTTTGAGAATAATCAGTGCGTGTATCAAGAGTATCCTTGATGAAAACATGAAGAGGTAATAAGATTTTGTAAATGATTTTCTTCAATAAACAACATCCTTCTAGTTATACAGCTGTCTGAGAACTAGAGAAAATATTAATATTCAACCATATTTAGAATCAAATGCTTTAAAAATCAAAAAGGTGTAGAGTAAAATGTGGTATTATGAAATAGTAATCACATTTGGTACTGGTTGCAAAATGAAAAAGTATATTAGTGGAACAGACTAGATGAGATAAAGAAGACCTAGCAGCTGATGAACATAGTAGCGCAGTATCTGATAACTCCAAGAATGCAAAGTTTTGGAGAAAGGGCTCCTTTTTCACAGAAGAATTGCTGGGGAGAATGGAAGGTAGCTTGGTGTGGTACATAGGTTTAGATTAGTGTCTTAAATACTAAAGCTCCAAAAGGATTTGTCCTAACTATAGAAAGGTGCACCATTTGAAAAAAATAGGGAAGTAGTTTTTACACCTATAGCTAGAGCAAGAGTACATAACCAAAGGACATAGGAAATATTATAGAAGGAAAAAAACAGGCAATTTCAGTTACATATAATTTTTAAAATTTTGGCAAGATCAAAATTAGTGCAGGTAGAATAAGAAGAGAAGCTCTTTGCAATCTTTGGATCATTTATTTCTGGCATCACTAATAAAAGTTGGGGACCAGTGATACATAGCAAATGGACATAATCTGTATGACTTGGAGCCACCTCCCAAAGGATTAGTAAGTGATAAGGTTAATAAAGAAAATTTTTAAAAAGAGAAATTCAATCCGTTAACTACAAGAAATAATGCTCAACATCCCTAATAATAAGAGAAATGCAAACTGTATGTATCATATTGATGAACATAATAACAGTTGACATTTTTATAGCCCTTTAAGACCTACAAAGCACTTTACATATAGTATCTCCTTTTATGTTGATAAAACATAGTAATCAATGTTAGAGAAGGTATGGGAAGTCAGGCATATACATGTACTGTTGGTAGAGTTGTGATGTGACTTATCTCCTAGAAATCATTTTGGAATTACATGAAAAGAACTATTCATACCCTTTGGTCAATTGATCCTATCAGAGAAGTAAGTCCATGGCAGGAAGATGCCATTTATACCAAAATAATTATAGCTAAAATTTAAATAGCATTTTCAGGTTTGCAAAGCACTTTAGATATACTTTCTTGTTTTATTTAATTTTCAGATCACCCCTCTGAGATAGGTGCTGTTATTAATATTCATAAAATATTCCTAACACATTTTCTAGCACCCAAGAAAGTGCTAACTGTGGGCTTTTATCAATTGAGGAATGACTGAATAAATTGTGGCATATGGCAGTAATGGAATATTACTATGCCATAATGAAAGAATGAGTATGAAGAATTCAGAGAGACATGGGAAGACTTACATGAATTGATATATAGTAAAGAAAACAAGTAGGAAAAGAGTTTACTCAGTAGCTACAATAATGGAAATAAAAATAACACTGAAAGAGAACAGAAATCAGGCTGATACTTAGTTCCAAAGGAAAAATGACGAAACATACTTGCCTCTTCCCAAGTATGGAATGTTACATATGTAATCAGACTTGTTTCCTTTATTTGGCTTTGCTTATACAGAACAAAAAAAGACCCTTAAAACAATGTGTATGCTAAACAATCTAAACTGACAAATATGTCTTCAGTGATGTTCAGTAACCCTGAGTATCCGTGTCAAATGAGGCCTTAAATAAGGAGATAATTTAATAATCTTTTATACAAATTATATATAACTATACATACTTAATCATTTTAGGTGCTTAGTGTCTTAGCAATGTTCTATGTAGATCCCAAACAAAAGAATTACCTGTTAATAGTATGAATGTCCATAAGTTCCTGTTTATAGGTAATATTGTAGTAATTATGTCAAGTAGTAAAAAAACAAAACAAAACCCAAAACAATAATACCTCCTCAGGGAAAATTAATAACTACTCAAAATAAATTGATTTAGCTATCCATTATGGAAAATCAAGTGAATTTAAAAGGATTATTTTCCAGACTCTGAAAAGCAGATATGTTGAGAGATACATATTGTCTCAGGTGCTCAGGTTGAGTTGGGCTTAGGATTCAGTGGGAGGAAGAGATCAGTTTCGAGTGTATTTGGGAAATTGTGTGGTGTTGTCACTCATCCCAAGACACATGCAGCCACACAATCCCTTCCTTTCAGCACCACTATCCTTCCAGCCATTGCTGCAAGTCCTGTACCACTGTAGTCATGGGAAAGTCATAAGTGTAGGTGATTTAAAGGGCAATGAAAGACATATGGTAGATGTAACAAGGTTTCAGTGTGTAATTAATTAGAAATTGTTCTCCAAAGTGGTGTAAAAAATATTAGATGGGGAAAAATAAATGGGCCAGTCATGTACCAAACATGAGATGTGAAAGAACAGCTGGGGTGCTACATTGGTGCCTTCCAGGTTACCAATTACAGGAATGAGAGGGAGGCCTCTATCTCATTGTGTAGGACCTCTACAGATAATTTATGGAAATAGCTAGACAAGAATTACAGAAAAGTTTGAAAGGGGATGTGTAACTTGTGGCAATGGAAGGAATATTGTAGATTTCCTATAAAGGATTTAACAGAAAGCCATGAATGAGAATTTCACAGAATGAAAAATCATGGAGATGGCGCTAGTAGAAGGAATATTCACCCCATTGAAATCAGATTTGTCTAAACATACAGTTCCTAAACCTGTAGGATTCTCAGTATGGGATAGGATATATTTAGGCTAACAGTTTTATCTTTGTGGAATATAGTTGAATCAGTACAAAGTGATGTAATAATGCAAATATTTTTCATTGACAAGCATGTCCACAAGAAAAAAGTTCATAGGCTTATTTTATTCTTGACTTTGATTCAGTGAATGCTGTTGGGGGTATTTTATGTGTTTTTTGTTTGTTTGTTTAAATCCCACACAATTTCAGCTTTTTCCCAACCTCATTAGGTTTTTTTGTTGTTGTTGTTTAGGTAATCTCTTTCCAAGACAAAGTTTACAGTGACGATCTTAGTCTTTCACAGGTGTGTGTACTTTATTTTGGCAGGCTGCTTGTTGTAGGATAAAATTTTCTAACTTGTTTGGTGCCTATTCTCTATAACATTCTGACTGTCCCCTCCTAAGTACATAAAAGAAGAAGAAAATTATTGATTCATTTAAGCAAAATAGGTGCACTTTCCCAAGGTACACTAGAATCTGTACAGCTCTCGCCTCACCTAAAATTTCCCTCCATTGACTAACCAGTTATGAAAAAGAGGAATACTAAATTTATTCTTTGAAACTTTTCAAAAAGTTATGAAAGCAAGTCAGAAATACCACAAAATCCATCTTAACCCGCTCACAATTTGAGGACTAATTGTGAATTTAACTTGAACTTGATCAAGTAGGCTCTTCTCCACTGATGGGCTGAAACATAAGTATTTCATTAAATTCCATGTTTAATTTCTAATTCATGTTTTTGATGACTTTTTTATTTCAGGTGGAGGACAAAGCAAAACTTGGATTATTGTTTTCTTATGATGTATGCTCAGGAAAAAGGCATTTATTACATTCAGGTAGTGTGTTTTTAAAAGAATTATTTATAGGATAGTTTTGTAAATTGAATCTTTTAATGAAAAAAAGTTTTATGAGCATAATCTTGATAAAGTAAAAAGGTTAAAAAACCTCAAATGCATAACTTCATTAACATATTATAAATTCAAAATTTTCCTAAAGAGGTAGGTTTAAACATTTAAAAAATTTGAGTCCTCTTTTTATTTGTTAAAATGTCATAGATTTTGAAATCTCATTGCAGTAAAGTGCCTTCAAAATTATTAGTTTGTAATTTATATACATATACATTTATATACATAGAGAAGTTCTTGGCTAAAGTTTATCTTTGCTTTATATTAATATAAATAAAAAATAATGTTTTTAAGAGCTTATAATTGCATCAATATATTTAAAACACTTAAGAGTGTCAACTTTTATCAGACACCCTCATACACTCTAGAACATAGATGTCAAACTCTTGGCCTTCTCTCAACACTTCTTAGTGCAGCCAAAACAAGATTGAAATGTAGTTGGGAAATGTTTAAGAAAATAAATAAAAGTACAGTATAACATAGATAATGTTAATTTGTGGCTTTCAAAATCAGTATGTGGCCAGCAGGAATCTGCTACTCTTTGAGTTTGACACCAGTGCTCTAGAATTGCTGAGATAGTCTCATAGTAGATTGAAAACTAAGCTGAAATTTAGATGACTTGGGTTCTAGTTCCAATTCTTTCATTAATTTGCTCTGTGAGCTACATCAAATGACATTACTGTGCTTTAATTTTCTCAGTTGTAAAATGAAGAGCATTGAACTACGTTTATCTTTCAGATCTCTTAAAATTGTAAAAGTAAAGCAACTGTTCTCTGCTTTATGAACAACTATCATACTCATTACGCATTGCTTTTATTTATTTGTTAAAGCATACCCCTGAGGTTCTTAAGTATACTTTTTTTAAGCCAAGTTTGAGGTACTAAATATCTTTTACGTTAATAAAATTGCATTTCTTTAAAATGTTTGTTATTTCAATTGGTCTTCTCAGTAGTATAAATTAGTGAGATTTCACTATATGGGATTATGAAGCAAATTCAGCTTAGACTTATGTATCCACTAAATTACTGTGTTATGTAACAGAAATTGTGACTGATGAAAGGACTGGGCAGGGGCACATAGTGTTTAACTGTCTTGATGCATGTGGGTAGGTGCTATTGGGGGTCAACAGGGGATCGTATCTCTGTCAGTAGGCATACAACAGTCCCAGGATGAATCCCTTTGGCAGTTGTAACACACGGGTGGCAGAATTTATAATGTCATGCTGCCCTCACTAGGATGGATAAAACCTGTTTCCTCTCATGAGTAACCTTGTTATCACTGCATAGATATTCCTGGAATGCATAGCTTGTAGACTCTGATGGCTCTTAGCTCAAGTTTTTTCTTTGTTTATCATCCTCCACAGAGAGAGAATTAAGCCAATGGAGCCTTCTCCTTCGTGTCCTCAGGTTTTTGCAGTTAATCTGTTCACATTCTATATGATAACTTATCATGAACATACTTACTATAGGTAGAAAGACCATTGGTTTTGGAGTCAGAAGACCTGACTTCAAATTCAATATCAGTCACTGTCTATGTGATTTTAGGCAAGTTACTACTTTTTGGTAAGGTTTTTGTTATGTTTTTCATTTTTATACCATAGTCCTTTCCTATTGAAAAAGCCTCTCTGAACCCTTCCTCATAAAAAAAGAAAAAGAGTTAAGCATAACCAAACAAGAATAACCCTAGATGACAGCATATACCAGATTCCATATCCATAGGCTCCCAACTCTATACTGAGAGAAGAGAGGTGTATTTTATTATTTGTTCTCTGATACTGAGATTGCTTCCTTCAGTTAAATAAGATAGTTACTTTGAGTGTTATTTTTGTTTACATTATTGTAGTCATTGGATATATTTTCTCTTAGTTCTGCTTCCTGTGCTCTGCATCTGTTGACACAAGTCTTAAGATGTTTCTCTGAATTTCTTCATAATTTCTTACAACACAGTAATACTTCATTACATTCATATACCACAGTTTCTTTAGTTATTCCTCAAGGTATGGGCACATCACTTTTCTTCCAGTATTTTACTATTGTAAAACTTTATGATGTTAATATTTTGGTATATATGGAAACTCTCTATCTTTGCCTTCCTTGCATATATTCACAGTAGTGGAATGGTTGTGTCAATAGATATAAACAGCTTACAAATTTTTCCCACATAATTCCAAATTATTTTCCAGAACAGTTGGGCAAATTCATAATTCTTCCAATAGTATATGAATGTGCGCCAGCCTTCTACAGCCTTTGCAACATTGTCTGTTTCTATTTTTTTATTATCTTTGCCATTTTGAAGGGTTGGACATAAAACCTTAGAGTTGCTTCCACTTGAATATTTCTTATTATTGATTTCATGTAATTTTTCATGTGATTATTTATAGTGCTTTTGAAAACTTTGTATCTTTTAACCATCTATCTCTTAGTTCTTAAATACTTGCATGAGTTTCTTATATATTTTGAATATTTTACTTTTTCATGCAAAGGTATTTTCCTACTCAATAATTTTTCTTTTTAGAAAAGCTATAGTTGGGGGCGGAGCAGGGACTTGCCTAGGGCTCTCCCCCAGGACCCTCCAAACACCAATAAAAAATGGCTCTGAACAAATTATAGAACTGCAGAACCCACTAAATAGCAGAGGGAAGCAGGGCTCCAGCCCAGGACAGCCTGGATGGTCGCTGGGTAAGGTCTATCGAGCACAGAGATGGGAGAGGAGCGAAGCAGAGCCCAGTGTGGGCTGCACCCGGACCAACCAGACCAAGAGCCGGGCAGAACAGGCCCTAGCGCCCTGAATCAGTGAGCTGTGGCAGTTACTAGACTTCTCAACCCCAAAACACCAAAGACAACACAGAAGGTTAGTGGGAAAAGCTGCAGGGGACAGAGTGAAAGGAGTTCGCTGTTCAGCCACCGCCCCAGGGGAAGGGGAGGTGGTGCAGCTCTGAGGCTGCTTACAGAACTACAGCCGCAGTTGTTTCTGGCCCCAGGCCCACCTGGTGGGAGGAATTAAGTGGTGGATCAGAGCTGGAGTGCAGAGCCTGCTTAAGATCTGAGTCAGGTCCAGGTTGGCAGTTCTTGGGGGAGGAGGAGTGCTGGTATGGCAGCGCTTGCTGTATAGAAATAGCTCTGAAAACAACAGTGCATCCCCTCAAACTTGGAACAGAGTACCCTCTACTCTACAAGCAGTGATACCCTGCTGAAAAACTCAAGAGTCAAGTAGTTGGCTGGGAACATGGCCAGGCAGCGAAAACGCACTCAGATTCAGTCTCAGACTTTGGAATCTTTCTTTGGTGACAGAGAAGACCAAAACATACAGCCAGAAGAAGTCAACGAAGTCAAAGAGCCTACATCAAAAGCCTCCAAGAAAAACATGAACTGGTCTCAGGCCATGGAAGAGCTCAAAAAGCATTTGGAAAAGTGAGTTAGAGAAGTAGAGGAAAAATTGGGAAGAGAAATGAGAGTGATGCAAGAAAACCATGAAAAACAAGTCAATGACTGGCTAAAGGAGACCCAAATAAAATACTGAAGAAAATGACAGCTTTAAAAATAGACTAACTCAAATGGCAAAAGAGCTCCAAAAAGCCAATGAGGAGAAGAATGCCTTGAAAGGCAGAATTAGCCAAATGGAAAAGGAGGTCCAAAAGACCACTGAAGAAAATACTACCTTAAAAATTAGATTGGAGCAAGTGGAAGCTAGTGACTTGATGAGAAATCAAGATACTATAAAACAGAACCAAAGGAATGAAGAAGTGGAAGACAATGTGAAATATCTCATTGGAAAAACCATTGACCTGGAAAATAGATCCAGGAGAGGTAATTTAAAAATTATTGGACTACTTGAAAGCCATGATCAAAAAAAGAGCCTAGATATCATCTTTCAAGAAATTATGAAGGAGAACTGCCCTGATATTCTAGAGCCAGAGGGTAAAATAGAAATTGAAAGAATCCACAGATTGTCTCCTGAAAAAGATGCCAAAAAGAAAACTCCTATGAATATTGTTGCCAAATTCCAGAGCTCCCGGATCAAGGAGACAATACTGCAAGCAGCCAGAAAGAAACTTGAGTATTGTGGAAACACAATCAGAATAACATAAGATCTAGCAGCTTCTATGTTAAAGGGATCAAAGGGCTTGGAATGTGATATTCTGGAGGTCGATGGAGCTAGGCTTAAAACCAAGAATCACCTACCCAGCAAAACTGAGTTTCAAGCTCCAAGGCAAAATATGGATTTTCAGTAAAATAGAGGACTTTCAAGCTTTTTCAGTGAAAAGACCAGAGCTGAATAGAAAATTTGACTTTCAAACACAAGAATCAAGAGAAGCATGAAAAGGTAAACAAGAAAGAGAAATCACAAGGGACTTACTAAAGTTGAACTGTTTTGTTTACATTCCTACATGGAAAGATGGTGTGTATGATTCATGAGACCTCAGTATTATAGGTGAAGGGAATATATATACATATGTGTGTGTGTGTGTGTGTGTGTGTGTGTGTGCGCGCGCGCACGTGTGTGTGTGTGTATATATATATATATATATATATAGACACAGAAGGCACAGGGTGAGTTGAATATGAAGGGATAATATCTAAAAAAATAAAATCAAATTAAGGGATGACAGAGGAATATGTTGAGAGAGGGAGAAAGGGAGAGATAGAATGGGGTAAATTATCTTGCATAAAAGTGGCAAGAAAAAGCAGTTCTGTAGGAAGGGAAGAGGGGGCCAGGTGAGGGGGAATGAGTAAATATTGCTCTCATCAGATTTGACCTGAGGAGGGAATAACATACATGCTCAATTGGGTATCTCACCCCACAGGAAAGAAGGAGGAAGGAGATAAAAAAGGAGGGATGATAGAAGGGAGGGCAGATAGGGGGAGGAGGTAATCAAAAGCAAACACTTTTGAAAAGGGACAGGGTCAAGGGAGAAAATTGGATAAAGGGGGATAGGATAGGAGGGAGCAAAATATAGTTAGTCTTTTACAACATGAGTATTGTGGAAAGGTTTTATATAATGATACACATGTGACCTATGTTGAATTGCTTGCCTTCTTAGGGAGGGTGGGTGGGGAGGGAAGAGAGGAGAGAATTTGGAAAAGTTTAAAAGAAGATGTTCCCAAAAAAACCGTTTTTACCTGCAACTAGGAAATAAGATATACAGGTAAGGGGCATAAACATCTATCTTGCCCTACAAGAAAGTAAGGGAAAAGGGGATGGGGAGGAGGGGAGGTGACAAGGGAGGGCTGACTGGGGAATGGGGCAATCATAATATGTGCCATCTTGGAGTGGGGGGGAGGGTAGAAATGGGGAGAAAATTTGTAATTCAAACTCTTATGAAAATTAATGCTGAAAACTAAAAATACTAAATAAATAAGTAATGATTAAAAAAAGGAGAGGTGCATTGATTTTATTTGTGGAAAAAGTTTTATAATTTTATGTAATTCAAATTGTCTTTTATATTTTATGATCATTTCAATCCCTTGTTTGGTTAAGAATTCTCTCTCAGCCTTAAAATTTCCTCCTTACATTCTCCAGTTTTTGTTATTGTCTTTTATAATATGGCCTTTTGATTTTGTGTCATGTAGACAGTTGGAAACTTACTGTTATTATAGCAGTCATTTGGCAAGTATTTAAGTGCCTACTATGTAATTTAAACCAGTGCCTACTTTAAAGTGCTGATAGAAAACTATTTCTGCCAAATTCCTTTCAGTTTTTGTAGTATTTCTCATCAGATAGGGAATATTAGGTTAACTAAGCACTGAATTGCTATGTTGGATTGCTTCTGCATCTTAGTTTTCTAGTATGTTCCATATTAGGTAAGTGCCAGAGCCCCTCTCTCTCATTTCCCACAGATATCACATGAACTTTGGTTTTTTTAGATCTCTGAGGTATATCCCAATTTTCATGTCCTATGCTAGGATATGTACTCATGTTCCATCTTTATCATCTCATTGACCATATGTTTTATTGGTCATGAGCCTTTCCTAATGACTCATAGACTGAGAGGTATCATGATCTGTTGACTAGTATCTGATTGAACTTGTAGTCTGGAAGATCTCCGCTAAGGTCCTGCTTCTAATACTTACCGGCTGGGTGACCTTGGGCAAGTTCATCTTTTAGAGCTTCAAGGAACTGAGACTTCTCAACTAAGTTATGAGAGATTGTGGTCTGCCCCAGGGTGTTCCACCTACAAAATCACGGGTCCTTAAAATAATGACATAATAGGTATTCATGTCAGCTTGTCTATAAATATTATAAATTTTGTTACTTGTCACTGTTGTCAGTGATCACTAGGAGTCTTTGATTCTATTCTGCCTGCACCTGTGTGGAGCAGTGGGGCCTTAAAGTCAGGTTGGACTCTCCTGTCATTCCTTTCTTTATGCTTTGCTAATTTTAGTTTATCATCCCTTCTTTTCTCAGTGGCACTTTCTCTGATGTTGCTTTCCCTTTCTTTTCCTAGTGGTTGGCTAGTCAGGAAGCCTGGGTGTTTTGGAAAGCATATTTCTTACCATTGTGACACATAGGGTCCATAATATAGGCCAACCCCTCTGCCCCCTCTCCCTGGCAAATAAAAAAAAAAAGACACTGTTCAGACCTCTGGATCATTGTCTGGTTTTGGAAACCACAGTTTAGAAAAAACAGTAAGAACTTTGAATATTTCCTGAGAAGGGTAACCCAAGGTAGGGAAGATATTTTAAACCATGCTATATGAAAGTTGTTTGAAAAAACTAAATATGTTTTGCCTGGAAAAGAGGAAAGTTAACCATGACTTGAACATTACATTGAAACATTTGAAGGATTTTGTTGTGTGGGAAAGAGATTAGCTTTAGAATTCTGTATTCCGAGTACAGGATTACCATATTTCCCTATGTATAAGACACACCTTAATTTTGGGGTCCAAAATTTGAAAAAAAAATGTATTACATAAAGTTATCGAACTCAAGTTTTATTCATCTGCTCATAGCTTTCAGGCATCTTTTGGGCAAGTCTGGTGCGTGTATGCGTGCTTAGTCCATTCTGTTGCATGAACCCAAAGTACAAATTGTGTCCTCCTTTGAAATCAGTAGCTTCTTTTTCATCAATTCTTCTTGCCTCATGCTGAACCATCTTTGTGGACATAGGAATTCCAATTGCCCTTTGCTCTTCAATCCATATCTTCAATTCTCTTTCTAAATCAGGCCATTTTGCTGACTTGCCTCACATGGCCTTCTTCTGCCGTGGTGTTTTCATTAGGGTTTCTTCTTCCCGTAGCCAGTCTTGGATTGTTTTCTCAGTTGGAGGAGGGAGGACCAAGCTTACATTCAACAGCATGATTTCCATTCACTGTTGCAAACTGGATCATCTTTTCTGAGCCATTTTTGGGCAGAATGTGGCAAAACGTAACCTAATATACCGGTAACAAATGCGAAACAATGAGAGCAAAGACAACAAGCGCGAAAAAGCAGGAAATGCAAGTAAAAGAATCTACAACAATGAGCGCAAGAACAAGCGTGAAAAAGTGGGAAATGCAAGTAAAAGAATCTATAACCACTGTATAAGACGCAACCAGTTTTTAGACCCCAAATTTTTTGAAAAAGGTTGTGTCTTATACATGGGAAAATATGGTAACTAATGGATGAAAGTCATAGAAAGAAAAGTAATAATTTAATGTGAGGAGGAACATCGTAATAATTAGACGTATAAAAAAATGGAATGGATTGGTGGAGTCAGAATGGCAGAGAGAAGCTTGGAAGTTGACTGAGCTCTCCCCATTTTCCCTCAGAAACATTAAATCAAGCCTCTAAATGGATTCTGGAGTGACAGAACCTATGAAAAGATGGAGTGAAACAATTTTCCAGCTTAAGATAACTTAGAAGGACTTCAGGAAAGGTCTGTCTCACTAGGGTAAAAGGGGAGTGCAGCCCAGAGCAGACACTGTCTAGGCAAGCCACCAGGAGGCTCTTAGTCACAACACAGATCAACAACCAAGACCCCTTGGTCCTGGTGCAGCAGATCAGCTGTGAGGCCACTAGCCCCAGTGCAGAAGGCAAGTTGCCAGCCCCAGAAAGCAGGCAACAACAGGTGCAACTTGGCCTGCTCATCCCAACACAATGAGCAAGCCACGAGCACCTGAGGTCACAGCACACAAAGTCAGTGACCAGGCCCCTGGCCCCCAGCACAAGAAGCTTGAGACAGTGCTTCCGTACCCCAGGAGGAGAGTTGAACTTTAAAAGCCACAAAAATAGGAACCCCCCACTCCCCATGAGCAAGAAGCAAAAACAAACATTGACCATAGAAAGTTACTATTATGAAAGGGAAGATCAAAACACAAACTCAGAAGAGGACAATATTGTCAGAGCTCCTACATATGAAACTTCAAAGGGGAATATGAATTGGTTGCAAATCCAAAAAGCCTATTTGGAAGAACTCAAAAAGCATCTTAGAAGTCAAATAAGAGAGGGAGAAGGAAAAATTGGGAAAACAAATGAGAGGTATGCAGGAGAGAGTCAACAGCTTGGAAAAGGAAGGACAAAAATTTAATGAAGAAAACAATTCCTTAAAAATTACAGTTGGCTAAATGGGGGGGGAAAATTCACTGAAGAAAACAACTCCTTACAAAAGATACAAAAGCTAACTGAAGAAAGTAATTCCTTAAAAATTAGAATTAGAAAAAAAAATTAGAATTGGCTAAGGGGAAGCTAATGGCTCTATGAGGCATCAAGAATCACACAAAATTAAAAGCATGAAAAAATATAGAAAAAAATGTAAAATATGTCATTGGAAAAACAACTGACCTGGAAAACAGATCCAGGAGAGATAATTTAAGAATTACCTGGGTTACCTGAAAACATGATCAAAAAAAGAGCCTGGACAGCATCTTTTAAGATATTATCAAGGGAAACTGTCCTGATATTCTAGAACCAGAAGGCAAAATAGTCGTTGTAAGAATCCACCAATCACCTCCTGAAAGAGATCCCAAAATGAAAACTCCAAGGAATATAACCAAATTCCAGAATTATCAGATCCAGGAGAAAATACTGCAAGCAGCCAGAAAAAAATAATTTAAATATTGTGGAGCCACAGTCAGGATTACACAGGACTTAGCAGCTTCCACGTTAAAGGATAGAAAGATCTGGAATATGACATTCTTTAAGGCAAAGGAGCTTGGATTACAACCAAGAATCAACTACCTAGCAAAATTGAGCATAATCTTTTGGGGGGAAAGATGGACATTCAGTGAAATAGGGAACTTCCAATCATTCCTCATAAAGACTAGAGCTGAATGGAATATTTGATCTTCAAAACGAAACTTAAGAGAAACATAAAAAAGTAAACAGGAAAGAAAAAAGATATTATTTAATAAGGCTGAATTTTTACATCCTTACGCAGGGAGATGATACTTGTAACTCTTGAGAACTCTATATTAGGGAAGTTAGAAGGGGTATACATAGACAGACGGTTTGGGTATAAGTTGACTTTAATGTGATGATATAAAAAATTAAGGGTGAAAAAAGGATTGTACTGAGAGAAGAGGAAAGGGGGAAGTAGAATAGGGTAAATTACATCACATGAGGCACAAAAGACCTATTACAGTAGAGGGAAAGGTGGGGGGAGGGAGGTGAGTTTTGTTTGAACTTTACTCTCATCAGATTTGGCTCAAAAAGGGAGTAACATATGCATTCAGTTGAGTATAGAACTCTATCTAACCCTATAGGGAAGTAGGAGGAGAAAGGGGAAAGAAAAGGGGGGGCGGTGCTGATAGAAGGGAGGGCAGATTGAGAGAGGTAGTGGTCAGAAGCAAAATACTGGTGAGGAGGGAAAGGGTGAAAAGAAAGAGGAAAGTATAAATGGGGGAAAATACAATGGAGAGAAAGACACAGTAATCATAACTTTGAATGGGAGTGGGATAAACTTTCCCATAAAATGGAAGTGGATAGCAGAGTGGATTAAAAACCATAGTCCTACAATATGTTGTTTACAAGAAACCCATTTAAAGCAGAGAGATACACACTGAGTAAAGGTAAAAGGCCGAAGCAGAATATATTATGCTTCACCTGAAGTAAAAAGCAGGGATAGCAATCCTGATCTCAGATAAACAAAAAGTGAAAATAGAGCTAATTAAAAGAGATAAGGAAAGAAACTACATCTTGCTAAAAGATATCATAGACAATGAAGTAATATCAATACTAAACATATATGCAGCAAGTGGAAGTGATATAGCGTCCAAATTCTTAGAAGAGAAGTTAAGAGAGTTACAGGAAGAAATAGACAGCAAAAGTGTACTAGTGAGAGACTTCAACCTCCCCATCTCAAAACTAGATTAATCTAACAATAAACTAAATAAAAAAAAGTTAAGGGAGTGAATAGAATTTTAGAAAAGTTAGATATGAAAGACCTCTGGAGAAAACTGAATGGGAATGGGGATAGGAACATATCCTTTTCTCAGTGGTACATGGCCCCTACACAAAAATTGATCATGTGTTAGGACATAAAAACCTCACAGTTCAGTAAAGAAAGGCAGAAATATTAAATGCATACTTTTCAGATCATAGTGCAATAGAAATTATATGTAACAATGGGCCATGGAAAAGCAGACTAAAAATTAGTTGGAAACTAAATAATCCTAAAGAATGAGTGGATCAAACAACAAATCATAGAAACAATCAATAGTTTCATCAAAGAGAACAACAATGAGACAACATACCAAAAGTTAAGAAATGTCGCCAAAGCGGTTCTTGAGGGAAATTTTGTATCTCTAAATGCTTACATGAATAAAATAGAGAAAGAAGAGATCAACGAATTGGGCATTCAACCAAAAAAGCTAGAAAAAGAACAAATAAAAAATCCCCAATTAAATACCAAGTTAGAAATTCTGAAAATCAGAGGAAAGATTAATAAAATTGAAATTAAGAAAAATATTGAACTAATAAATAAAACTAAGCTGATTTCATGAAAAATCCAATAAAATAGGTAAACCTTTGGTTAATTTGATTTAAAAAAAGAAAGAAGAAAACCAAATGGCTAGTACCAAAAATGAAAAGGGGGAATTCACCACCAATGAGGAGGAAATTAAAATAATAATTAGGAGCTATTTTGCCCTATGATACACCAATAAATCTGACAATGTCAGTGAAATGGATGAATATTTACAAAAATATAAATTGCCCAGATTAACAGAAGAAGAAATAAAATACTTAACCCCATTTCAGAAAAAGAAATTGAACAAGCCATCAGTGAACTCCCTAAGAAAAAATCTATAGGGCCAGATGGATTTACAAGTGAATTCTACCAAACATTTAAGGAACAATTAATTCCAATAGCATATAAATTATTTGGAAAAAATAGGTGAAGAAGGAGTCTGTATTGGCATTCAAAATGGGTTTGAGTGACATGTTTGTGACATCAGAGGCTTTTAGACCATGTGAGTTTAAGTTGCATTTTTGTGATGATTTTAGGTCACGTGGGTGAGTCACATGGGTGACTCACCCTTGACCCTGCAAAAGATATAAAATCAGAGGTTGGCTTTCTTTTTCAGAGCTCTGAGCTGCAGCAATAGTGATGTGTGACTCTGAGCCAGCCATTGTCGAGCTCCCCAGCTGAACTCAGATGTTGGTAACTACTAATTGTATTTGGTCTGTTTGTAATTTGATACATTTGCTCTGAAGTTCAGGGTGCTAGCTTTTCCCCCTGAACTAAGTTAATGATATTTGTATGCTGGATTAAAGTAAGATTGTTAACCCCTTAATGTTGCTTTCCTTAGTAAAGCAGATCAAAAGGACCTGGGCTTTTGCAGTGTTCTGTGTGCTGGTTGTTGTTGGTTTTACCCCCACCCCACAGCAGCTGCTAGCCAGATTGTTGAAACAGAGTCTTACTAAATTCTTTTTATGGTACAAATATGGTCCTGATACCTAGGCCAGGAAGAGTCAAGACAGAGAAAGAAAATTATAGACCATTTAAACTAATGAATTTTTTTTCAGCAGTCCTCACATGCAAGGCTAAGGAGTCTCCATTTCATTTTATTTATTTTCATTTTTTAAATTAGTATTTTATTTGTCCCCAGTTATATGTAAAAACAGTTTTTAACATTCATTTTTTAAAACCTTGAGTTCCAAATTCTCTCCCTTCCTCCTTTCCTGCCCCACCTCATTAAGAAGGTAAGCAATTTGACATGGGTTATACATGTATAGTCATGCAAAACATATCCATAATTCACTAATGACTACTGATGCAAAAATTTTAAATTAAATATTAGCAAAGAGATTACAATTTATCATGAAGATAATATACTATGACCAGGTGGGATTTATACTAGGATTGCCAGGCTGGTTCACTATTAGGAAAACAATCAGCATAATTGACCATATCAATAACAAAACTGACAGAAATCGTATGATCATCTCAGTAGATGCAGAAAAAGCTTTTGACAAAATACAGTACCTATTCCTACCAAAAATGCTACAGAGCCTAGGAATAAATGGAGTTTTCCTTACAATGATAAGTAGCATCTTTGTAAATCCATCAGCAAGCATTATATGTAATGGAGAAAAGCTAGAAGCTTTCCTAATAAGATTGAGATGAAACAAGGATGTCCACTATTGCCACAGTTATTCAATATTGTACTAGAAATGTTAGCTTTAGCAGTAAGAGAAGAAAAAGAATTTGAAGGAATTAGAATAGGCAATGAAGAAACAAAGCTCTCGCTCTTTGGAGATGATGTGATGATATACTTAGAGAATCAACTAAAAAACTACTTGAAATAATCAACAACTTTAGCAAAGTTGCAGGATTTAAAATAAGCCCATGTAAATCATTGGTATTTCTATATGTTACTAACAAAGCCCAGCAGCAAGAGATGAAGAAATTCCATTTAAAATAACAATATAATTTAAATTTAATTTTAACATTTAAATTTGAAATAGTGTAAAATATTTGGGATTCTGTCTGCCAAGACCAACCCAGGAACTATATGAACACAATTATAAATCACTTTTCACACAAAGTGTGATCTAAATAATTGGAAAAATATCAGTTGCTCATGGATAGGCTGAGTTAATATAATAAAAATGATATTTCTAACTAAATTACTTATTCAATGCCATATCAATTAAACTACCAAAAAATTTTATAGAGCTAGAAAAAATAACAAAAGTCATCTGGAGGAACAAAAGATCAAGAATATCAAGGGAATTAATGAAAAAAATGCAAAGGAAGGTAGCCTAACCGTACCAGATCTAAAACTATGTTATAAAGCATCAATCATCAAAACTATTTGGTACTGGCTAAGAAATAGTGTGGTGGATCAGTGGGATTGGTTAGGTTCACAAGACACAGTAGTCAATGACCATAGTAATTTGGATTTGACAAACCCAAAGACTCCAGCTTCTGGGATAAGAATTCAATATTTGACAAAAAACTGCTGGGAAAACTGCTGGCAGTAACTTGGCATAGCCCAACATCTTACACCGTATACCAGGATAAGGTCAAAATGGGTACATGATTTAGATGTAAAGGGTGATACCATAAGCAAATTACGAAAGCAAGGAATAGCTTACCTGCCAGATCTATGAAGATGGGAAAAATGTATGACCAAACAAGAGATAGAGAACATTCTGAAATGCAAAATGGATAATTTTGATTACACTAAATTAAAATGTTTTTGCATAAACAAAGCCAGTGCAACCAAGTTTAGAAGGAAATCAGAAAACTGAGAAACAATTTTTACAGCCAGTGTCTCTGATAAAAGTTTCATTTCTAAACTATATAGAGAACTGAGTCAAATTTATAAGAATACAAGTCATTCCCCACTTGATAAATGGTCAAAGGATATAAACAAAGAAGTTTTCAGATGAAGAAATTAAAGCTATCTATAGTCATATGAAAAAAATGCTCTAAATCACTATTGATTAGAGAAATGGAAAGCAAAACAACTCTGAGGTACCAGTTCTCTCCTGTCAGATTGGCTAACATGACAAAACAGGAAAATGATGAATGTTGGAGAAGATGTGGGAAAATTGGAACACTATTGCATTGTTGATGGAGTTGTGAACTCATCCAACCATTCTGGAGACCAATTTGGAACTATGCCCAATAGGCTTAAAACTGCATACCCTTTGATCCAGCAGTACCATTAAGAGATCTTAAAAACAGGAAAAGGACCCACATGTACAAAAATATTTGTAGCAGCTCTTTTTGTGGTGGCAAAGAATAGAAAATTGAGGGGATGCCCATCAGTTGGGGAATGGCTGAACAAATTGTGGTATATCAATGTAATAGAATACTGTTGTGCTATAAGAAATGATGAGCAGGCAGATTTCAGAAAAACCTGGAAGACTTACATGAACTGATGCAAAGTGAAGTTAGTAGAACCTGGAGAACATTGTACACAGTAACAGCAACATTGTGTGATGATCAACTTTGATAGACTTGGCTCTTCTCAGCAATACAATGATCTAAGACATTTCCAAAAGACTCATGATCGAAAATGGTGCCCATATTCAGAGAAGGAACTATGGAGTCTCAATGCAGATTGAAGCATACTATTTTCTCTTATTTCTTTCTTAAGGTTTTTCCCTTTTGTTCTGATTCTTCTTTCACAACATAACTAATGTGGAAATATGTTCAATATGATTTGTACATGTATAGCCCATATCAGATTGCCACCTTTAGAAGGAGAGAGGGAGGAAAAGTTTGGAACTCAAAATCTTGTAAAAGTGAATGTTGAAAACTATCTTTTCATGTAATTGGAAAAAAATACATTAAGTGGGGGAAAAAATGGAATGGGCTTCATTAAGGTTAAGGTACTCAAGACATTTTATGATCCCTCTACCTATTACTGCTATCTCCTCAAATTATATTTTATTTACTTATCTATGTACATGCCGTACATAACCCTTTAGTCTAAGGTAATCTCTTTGAAAAAGGAATTGTTTCTTTTTTTATCTTTGTATTTAACAGTACCTTCCACATGAAGGACACTTAATAAGTATCTTTGACTTTGTTTTAAAATTGTGTTGATGCTGTTTTTAGAGCAATCATTTCCTACTGTTTGAGTGTATATAACTCTCCCTTGTAGCCACAGAGGGGTATGGTGGATATTAGCCTAGTTCCTTGTTTCTCTCAGTCATTTTCCTCTGGGGCGCTGGTTTTCATTCACTTATTGAACCTGCCTCATGCATTATTAGCCTAATTACTCTGTTTTTTGACATTATTCTAGGGTTAGATATATGCCCAGAAGTCATATCACTCACCTACTTTACTCCTTTCTTTTCTTTAATAACTTCAACCACTCAGTCAGCAAATGTATATTAACCATTTACTATGTGCTGGGCCTGAGCTAATCCCTGAGGCTATAAAGAAAGGCCCTGTCCTCAAGGGGCTCAGTTTCAGTTGAGGGAGAAAACATGCAAATACTTATGTACCTATCAGGTGCAGTTTAAATAGAAGAAAATCTTGGGGGAAGGTCAAGTTGGGGGTGGGGGATGGGGGGTAAGGAAGAGATCCTGCATTGTGCCAAAACCAGTGTTTCTGTAAGCAGCTTAATTGGACTAGATGAAAGATAATAAAAACAGAAGCATCACTTATATGTACAATAACATCAATATAAAAATGTGTAATTTTGAAGATACAAATTACCATGATTCCAGAGGACCAATAATGAAGTTTGATGTCTATTTATTGATAAGTGATGGGTTCATGTATAGTATGAGCAATTTTTTTTAACATAGGATTTTTTTTTGCATAACTATGTATATTTGTTAAAACAAATTTGTTTTTTCCCCTCGATGGTATAGTTGGTGGGAGGGAGAGAAAATAGATTTTTGTTCATTAAAAAAATTACCTTTAAAAAAACTGAGCTCAAAAGCTAGACTTGACTGTATGCACCTGTAATCTGAGCCTCTGAGGAGTCTGGAGTTGTTGGATCTCTTGATTTTGGGAGATCTGAGCTGATGGGGGCTAGGCTCAGTGGGTGTCTGCACTATGTCAGGCATCAATACTTGTGACTCCCAGGTTGCCTAAGGAGAGGTGAATCAGCCCTGGTTAGCATTGGAGCAGGTCAAAACTCCTGTGCAGATCAGGAGTGGGATCCGGCCTGTGAGTATTACTAGCACTTCCAGCCTGGGTGAGATAGACTCATTTTTTAAAATTAAAAAAATAAAAACACAAACTGTTGAGATCAAACTCTACTTCCTCTAGGAATCCTTTTCTAGTCCCTGCCCCTCTCCCTTTCCTCAAAGGCTACTTTCCATTCACTCAGTATTTTGCTTTTATGTATTAATTTATATATCATATATCTGTGTGTTGTCCCACTTCACTAGGCCTGTTTTTGCTTTTTTTGTGTACCTAGTGCTTAGCATAGTGCTTGGCATATAGTTAGCGATCAATAAATGCATGTTGATTGGTTGGGTTTTTTTAAAGAAGTATTATGGAACATAAACTGATCCATTCCCATATCCATCCTCTACTGAAGACAAAAGCTATTTCTGGGCCGTAGTTCATCTTTCTCCCTCTCCCCCTCCCTTTCATTGATCTCTCCTTCCTCTCCTCTTCTCTCTTCCCCTCCCCCTTATCTCTTCCTTTTTCTGTCCTCTCAGCCCAAGAATGAGGATTAACCCAGAAGTTCAGTGTCCTATTTTTAGATTTCCGGTTTCCCCATGAAAGCTAGGAGGATTCATGTAGTTAACTTGACTATCCTGCAGTTAGAGCTCAGGGTGGGAAGCCTGTGGTGATTCTGATGGTAGCAGCTGTGCAAATTGAACAATAGAAGGCAGGCTTTTAGGTCCCTCCTCAGGATCTGAAACTTCAGAAGACTTTTGGTCTGCCCTACCAACCAAGCAGTGGAAATGGGGTGCAGACAAAATGCTCCAGAGGCTGATGCCAATGTGACTCTGATTGTCCTAAATCTAATGGTGGCTACAGCAGCAAAGGGCCAGTCATGGCCTTGGATGTTTGGCCTTTGAGTCCCTTCAAGTCCTTCTCTAGCCTTCACAAAATCTCACTCCTTTTGTCTACCACCAATCATGTAAGCTTGGGTGGCTAAATGGGTTTAGGAAGCCATATCAGATCATCAGTGTGCTGACAAGGAGTAGAATGCCCTTACTACCTAACAGCAAAATCAACAAACTTAGCAATGATGTCTTATTACCATTTCACATCTGTAGTTCCCTTACCTCTCTACCAAATGGAAGAAGGTGTGTTTCTTTATCTTTTTTCTGTGACCAAGATTAATCATTACAACCAGTGAGAGTTTGGCTGCCTTTCAGATCTGTTTTTGTTCTCTTGGTAAATATTGAATTAAATTAAATTAAATGAGTGAGTTCCCTGCCTCTTAGAAGTATTCAAACAGAGAATGGTCTTGTTAATGGTGGTGTATAGAGATCCCTGCTCTAGTTAGGGCTTAGACTGGGGCGATCTCTGAGATTCTTAGTTATTATTCCATAAAACCTTAATGAGTTACAGACTGTAGAATTCTTTCAGTCATTATAATAATGTATAATGGACTGTAATACATATGTAATAATAAAATACTTAAAATTTAAAGATAGCGCTTTCTCGTTCAGCCGGCCAAGATGCCAAAAGGGAAGAAGGCCAAGGGGAAGAAGGTGGCTCCGGCCCCTGCTGTAGTAAAGAAGCAGGAGGCCAAGAAAGTGGTCAATCCTTTGTTTGAGAAGCGGCCCAAGAACTTTGGCATTGGTCAGGACATCCAGCCCAAAAGGGACCTTACTCGTTTTGTCAAATGGCCTCGGTACATCAGACTGCAGCGTCAAAGGTCTATCCTTTATAAGCGTTTGAAAGTTCCACCGGCAATTAACCAGTTCACCCAGGCTTTGGATCGTCAGACAGCTACTCAGCTGCTGAAACTGGCTCATAAGTATAGACCTGAGACAAAGCAAGATAAGAAGCAAAGGCTTCTGGCTTGGGCTGAACAAAAGGCTGCAGGCAAAGGAGATGTCCCCACTAAGAGACCACCTGTCCTGAGAGCAGGTGTTAACACTGTTACTACCCTGGTAGAAAACAAGAAAGCACAGTTGGTAGTGATTGCACATGACGTGGACCCCATTGAGCTAGTGGTCTTCCTACCTGCCTTGTGCCAAAAAATGGGGGTTCCTTATTGTATTATCAAAGGTAAAGCCAGACTGGGTCGCTTAGTTCACAGAAAGACCTGCACAAGCATTGCCTTCACACAGGTTAATCCTGAAGATAAGGGAGCCCTGGCTAAGCTGGTAGAAGCCATCAAAACCAATTACAATGACAGATATGATGAGATCCGTCGTCACTGGGGTGGCAATGTTCTGGGTCCAAAATCGGTGGCTCGTATTGCCAAGCTGGAAAAGGCAAAAGCTAAGGAACTTGCAACCAAATTGGGTTAAATGTATATTTGATTTTTCCCTACATAAAAATAAAAATTTAAACAAAAAAAAAATTTAAAGATAGCTTTTCCCTGAAGAGCTCAAAGAATTTGTTTCACATTTTCAATAAGACATTTTATTTTAGCATTACCCAAATATTATTGTGTCTGGACCTTACACTTTATCCTACTGACAGTGTGCAAGTATTTGGGTTATAATGATTATAGGTGTTTGGAAGCTTTTTAGACTTGAGTAGAGAATTTCCTCTTAAAGGTTAAGAAGGCTCATTTACTTATATTTCAATTTCTGTAGTGCTTTCTCTCCAAGAGATTGAAGGCTTATATAAGTTAATGGAATTTCACAATACTTGCAAGAAAGGGAGAGTAAAAAGAAAGATAGAAAATTAAGAAAATTGAGATTGAAAGAGGATGGAAGAGAGGCACTGCCATTTAAGTGAAGTTAAAATACCAAAAAACTATATTAGCAGTTCTAGCCTTGTGAGAAAAGATAAGACAATTACTTTTCTCTCTTCCTTTGGGTCAAAGGTGACAAAAAACAAAAAAACATTGATAACAATCCTGTTAGCTCTTGCTGCCACCTTGTGGAACAACATACTACTTTCTTCTGTGTTTTGATTAAAGGTTGCCTGAATAATAAAATAAAATTGTGAATTGGTAGGCTTTTCTGGATCTCCCAGAATGAAATTAAGGAATTGAAGTGTTTCATCTGCTATGAAATCTTTGGACAATTTAATTTCTGAATGAAGAAACTGTTTTTGAAAGGCTGGTTTAAAAGCTTCTTTATGTGAAAACACTGGGAAAAGTTGCCACCTCCCTCAAAAGCTCCCCCACCAAGTAATAATTCATTATTATTCCATTATTTTTATGTGATGGAGACATGGATGGAGGTATCATGATGTGTTCCATTTTTTCTTATTTTATTTTAAATTATTCTCATTTTCATATTGGCTTTATATTTTTAAACCAAACATTTCTTTGATAGTTACTAAATTGAATTCCAGGCCACTCTTTCTTATTGTTAACATAATTATTCCATTTTTCCTAGCTTGAAGATGATATTGTTGTTAAGCAGAATTACTTCAGTACGATAAAGAATTTTGCACTTCAGGTCTCCTCTGAAGACTGGATGATTTTGGAGTTTTCCCAGCTTGGATTCATTGGTGAGAAAAATAGAAGTTTATTAATTTTTCAAACAATGTTATTTTTCTCAGAATATTTAATTGTAACTGTACCTTAAAGCTCATCTTTTGTTGAACATGGGAAAATAAATTTATTTTTCATGTGTAAGGAAAATTGCATAGTGTGTAGAGTGTTAAAGACAGAAAAGTAATGGCATAATTGAATTAAAGAATCCTTTTACAATTGTGCTTCTCTGACAAGGTCTCAAATAAGAAAAACAATGTTGAAGAGTCCCACAAGATTGTAAGATCATATACTCAGACTAGTAACAGATCTTAGAGGACATAAAATCCAGCCCTTTCATTTTACAGATGAGAAAACTGAGTCTCAGAGTTTAAGTAACTTCCCAGGTTCACCCAGTAAGTTTCTGAGTCAAGTTTTGAGCCCAGTTCTTCCTGATGCCCAGTAAATTGCTCTATCCACTATGACCATTTGTGGTGCTTGCAGTACACATTTTAAAAAAAAATGTTTTTGGAACATTATTTCTTCAGCTGAATGAATGGAAATCCCTGGTTTATGACATTCTTGCACTAAGGCAATTAAGAAGACAGGTTAAAAAAACTGAAATGTTGAGACAAAAATTTAAATATAAAATTTAGAAAAACTATAATTTTCAGTTCTTAAAGCATTTTAAAATAAGAGTCTCTTTCTGCCCCTTGGTATTCATTCAGTACTGAAATGCTTTAAAATTGTAAAAGAAACCTGAAATAGTGTGAAGTTTCTAAAACGCCTCCCCATTTATGGAGATAGAAACATGAGCCAAACCCAGCTTGCGTTTTGCAGTTATACAGTTCTAAAATTTGATTTTTTACTTAAACCATTTATGTTCCATCATTGTGGCAATAGAGTTCAATTAAATACGTATTCATTAACCCCAAAACTTTGTGCTAGGTGCTAGGGAGACAGTGTGGTTTAGTAGATAGAAATCTGGATTTGGAGGCAAGAAGATATGATATCAGACCTCATTTCAATCACTCTCTTGGAGACACTGGGCTAGTAGTTAACCTCTCTGAGCCTTAGTTTCTTATCTGTAAATTGGGAATAATAATAGCATGTACCTCATGAGAGTTTTGTGAGAGTCAAAAAAGGCTTAATAATAGTATATACCTCATAGAACTATTCTAAGGATCAAATGAGATAATGTACGTAAAGGATTTCGCACCCTTAAGGTTCTATATAATAAGTATTATGGAATGGAGGAATAATTACATGTGGCACATCTCTGTATGATCAGAAGAATGTTATCAGCTTTGCTGTGTCTTTTGTGCTCTATCACCACAGCAGGCTTTGCTGTGTGGGCACGGCGCTGAAATAAAGCTTAGTACTTGAGATGTTTGCTTGGTTTTAGCTGAGATCATTATTTAGTTCATACAGTTTCCTCTCACAAAACCAAGGAAGATAATACAAATGTAGAAATGTAGATTATAACTTTGTACTAGAAAACATAGAGTTACCACTAATTTTAGTTGTTCAAACCTAAATCAGAACAACTTCTTATAATAATTTGAATTAGGGCTGTCTTTGAGTTTTAGGATCTCTTTAAAATGAGAAGACTTAAACATTTCTTCTGCTTTATAGAAATCCCCAATTTTGGTGGCAAATGAGTTATTAAGGTGTAATCCAGAGACTGGGAAAGGTCACCAGTGCTCATGAACCAGAATTAATTCTTTGAAGTAGATTTTTAAAAAGGACTTCTTGGCTGGAGATAGGTGGCGGAAGCAGTCATCCATTGGCATTCAGATTGGGGTGATGGTGTTGCAGTTCCTCTAAGATGATTTTTCCTTTTGTATAGGAAAAGTGTCATCTGTAGTATATGGTATAGATGCTTCCTCTTTTGGGGGAATTCCAGGTGTTATCTCTTCTTTCCACTTTAGCTTTGAGTTCAGCTGTTGGTTGAGGGGCATGAGAATATGGCAATACAGTTTCCTCATTTGCTCAATGTTGGCTGAGTTGGGGGAGGGATATATGTGGAGGTATAACCCCTTGTCACAGATGCTATGGGACCACTGGGACCCATATGGACACTTACTGAAAAAGTTATAATTGATAACCTTCTCAACTGCTTACAAGGGAGAAAACACAAGAAAGCAATACACAAAACTACATAGGTATACAGGGTAGTAACCAGTAATGTCCAAAGGATAGTTTTGGGTTACTGTCAGGAAAGGATTGGAGGCTTCTAATGGAGGAACTTGTCAGTTTTCCCTTGTGATTCTAGATACGAAAGCTAATTCGGATTCTATAGGGGAGAGAAAATCAACTTCCTGAATACAAAACCCTTAACAAAGAGTGAAAGGCCTTTCATTATTACAGTGGAGACAGGCATTGGACCTGTGATTCCATGGGTAGGGAGAACCCTAGGTACAGAAACGTCTTTCACCAGTGCTGGTCAGCACCTTCTCTGCAGTAGCTATGTATAAATGTGTAGATGAGTGTATGTATATTTTTAGCAAGTAATATCAACTCATTTACATTCCCCTGTGAGGCAGGCTAGCACTCGGAGTTACAAAATGCCAAAAGACAAACATCTTCATATGTAGAATAAGAATGGTAATAGAAACCACAAATCAGACCCTATGAAATGAATTCTGGCAGTTGAGTTCGAGGCCAAAGTTTTTAACTTAGCATCTATAAATTTGTTTTAAAAATTATTTTGGTAACTGTTTAAATATAATTGACTTCCTTTGTCAGATGAAATAGTATTTGCAAAGGCAGCACAGTCTGGCACATAGGAGGTACTTAATAAATACTTGTTTCCATCCCTTCGTAATCCTATGT
Source organism: Trichosurus vulpecula (assembly GCF_011100635.1). Taxonomy (NCBI): domain Eukaryota; kingdom Metazoa; phylum Chordata; class Mammalia; order Diprotodontia; family Phalangeridae; genus Trichosurus; species Trichosurus vulpecula. Next base: position 388,288,832 of record NC_050574.1, read on the forward strand.
ATTTTATTTTATACATTTAAAAACATTTTTCTGTTTAGAGGGCCTTAGGCTTTACCAGACTGCCAAAGGGACATGACAAAAAGGTTTAAGGGATCTTGTTTTAAGAGATCCTACAACAAAGCTCTATATTTCATTAACTTATTATTGTTTACTTGGAATATCTTTTTAGGTAAAATGTTTCAAGCATCAGATATCACTTTGATTGTAGAGTTCATATTTATGTTTTACAAGGAGAAACCTATTGATTGGCTTTTAGACCATATACTTTGGGTGAAAGTCTGCAATCCTGAAAAAGATGCAGTAAGTTAATTTCTTATAAAATAACACTTGTTCTGTAATGTATTTATTTAAGGATTTTTCACTGGTTTAGAAATGTGATATATGAAAACTTAGGCTCATGAATAAAGACTAAATGGAGTCCCTGTCTGAACCCACAGTATAGATTGGAATTGAAGTTGATAAAACTGCATTTGCATTTAGGGGCTTTTGAAAAGGTTTTTTTTTTTTTTTAAATTGTGCCATTTAGTAAGGATCCAGGAAATTTGCTTGACTTGCCCAAGCCCTTTTCTTTTCTGTACACTTCCCTCTAGTGGTCCTAAGGTATCAGTGTGGCCTTTTATTTCTTTCTTTTTCCCTTTCCCTTTCCAACATCACCAGGTCCAAGGACAGGATGTACATGGTACAGCGGTTCCCAACTTTTTTTTGGTCCTTATACCCCTTGGCTTTCAATCAACCATTTCATACTCTCTATTCAATATGGAAGGAAGTAAGTTCCATAGTTTACCATGTTTATGCATATAAGAAATAAAAAAATCACTTAATTTTAATAGGATAACATAGTTATTTACCAGATATTCCCTGTACCACTTTAGCAAGTTTCTTATACCTCCTAGGGGTACACATACTATAGATGGGGAATCTGATGGAATTCAGTTTTGCAGTTTTCAATTAATTTTTTAAAAAAAATATAGACCAATACAACATTAGGGTTTGAAATAACTTTAGTGTTCACTAGTCTAATTCCTCTCATTCTACAGATTAGAAAACCGAAGCCAGAGAGAGAGGGAGAGAGAGATTAAGTGATGGTATCCAAGGTCACAACAGCTGATAGAGAAGAAAGGACTAAAACTTGTGTTTTCTGAAGATTCCCAGTCGAGTATTCTCTTTTTTTCGGGCTGTTTTTGGGGGGCAGGACAGTTGGGGTTAAGTGACTTGCCTGAGGTCACACAGCTAGTACTTGTGTCAAGTGTCTGAGGCCATATTTGAACTCAGGTCCTCCAGACTCCAGGGCTGGTGCTCTCCTCACTGTGCCACCTAGCTGCCTCTAGTCCAGTATTCTTTACGCTGCACCGTGCCATTTCACATGCCAACAATTCTATAATTGTCACTACTTTTTAAGTCCTAACTCTAAACTGTGGATGCTTCACAAGCAGGTTTTTCCATTATCCTAGTGAGAAAAAAATATGTGCTATTGCTACTTATTGAAGTCTCAGAGACAGGAGCAGCCTGTGCTATTTATTTGATGATAGCAATACTACTGGTGATACATAAAGAAACTGAGATAGAGTGCTCTAAGTAATTGTTCTGGGTCCATCTGGTATCTTTAAAGAAAAAATGGTCTAATCAATTGCACCCTCTTGCTTCTCCTTTTTTGCGTAGTTCAGGTGTCTCTTCTTCTTGTCCATAAATCACAAGATATATTGGATGTGAAATCTCATGAAACCATGATATATGTAAAATGTACCCCAAAGCCCATATTTCCTTTTAATTATAAGGTTTTGCAATAAATACTTATTGAATAACTAATTTGGATAAGTTATCGAATAACTTATTTGTAATTTGGATAATTTGAAAATAATAGTCTAACACAAAAATCACCTGGGTTTAAGGGGTAGTAGTGGAAGTGGTAGTGTATAAAATGAGGATGACAGAGGAAAAGGAGTGTACGAAGTCCCTTAGCCAAGGAATACTTTCTCTTTAGGAGGTCTTTAGTTCTATCTTATTTTTCCATTTGTGTCCTAAATCCTATTTCTCCAGTCACTATCAGTTAAGGAGTATCAGGTTAATTATGCTGTATTTCCCTAGTGCAGGAGTTCTTAAACTAAGATCTGTGAGCTTAAAAAAAAAATGTTTTTAAAACTTTCAGTATGAGTTTCCCTCGTAATCCTGTGTATTTTGTTCTCTGCATTTAAAAACTTTGTTAGCCTGTCAGAAGGGTCCATCATACAAAAAATTTACGAACTCCTTCCCTAATGGGATAACAACAATGCCTGCTAACACCATGAGAGTTTCTTGGTCAGTATTTTAACATCTTTGGCTATGGTTCAGCTTAAAACACTGTTAACAACCCTGGTCTTACCTCTATATTGGAAATTTTGGCCAGTGATAGTTTCTACATACCTAAGTGAATGACAGTGACCATGAGGTTTTTAGTTCTCTTTATCAGATTGAAGTTCATTTATTGGCTGTAATGTGTCAGTAATTGCTATAATGACTCAAAGCTTGCTTTTTTGGGTTTTCACATTCTTCTTTGTTATTGTTTCAAAAATGATATTTTGAATTGTTTTTGAAGTGAATCTTTAGGTAATCATAATATTTATAATCACAGTAATATTAAAAACAAAATATCATGTATTTTGAATTAAAAGCTTTCAACCTGCTCTTTTTGTTAAGTTATTATCTGTTTCAGAAAATTGCCATATTTACCAAGTAAGTAGCAAATCCAGGTATACTTTGATATTCAGAAAAATGTTCAACATGAAATTATGTAAATTATTGGATTTTATTTTAGATATTCTAAAAGGCTTTCCATTATTCAGGTGAGTAAGAGTTCACACTATCAAGTATACTAACATAATTTTTTTTCTTTTGAGAAACATTGTGATAGGCAAAAATCAAATCTACGAATTCGATTCAGGCCTTCCCTTTTCCAGCATGTTGGTTTGCACTCGTCACTAGAAGGAAAAATTCAGAAACTCACAGTGAGTGGTTTAATTTTACTATATATGTGTGTGTGTGAAATTTCATTATATGTATGCATGTGAGTTCATTCTTTTCCTCTTAGTAGACGATTGCATGTAATACTATGTCTCTTAAAAATTTATTATTAGGATAAAGATTTTCTGAAGCCATTACTTCACACAATGCATGTAAACCCACCTGCAGAAGTATCTACTTCTCTGAAGGTCTACCAAGGACACACATTGGAAAAAACTTACATGGGAGAGGATTTCTTCTGGGCTGTTACCCCAATTGCTGGGGACTACATATTATTTAAATTTGATAAGCCAGTTGATGTGGAAAGGTTAGTAATTATTGCCATTTGATCTTACACTCCAAACTTCTTGTTTTGTTATGGCATTCCAAACATATGTAATGCTAAAATGAACAGGCTTTAGTTGGAAGGTCATCTTCATTTATCTTAATTGATTAACTCACTGTCATTTGTAAAATTGTATTTACTAAGTTTTCCCTAAATTATTTTCATGCATCTTGCTATCTTAGCTATTTGTTACATTTCTACTATTCTGTGACATATATTCAGTGCAATATATACTCTTCAATTATATGCAACATATAATTATATTCGATTGTAATTATATATTGATCCCCATTGTCTTCAATGGTTGGTACAACATAGCAACTCATTCACTTGATACCATTGGTTATGTGAAGAGTTACCTTGTATTTTTTAGTCTGCATTGTTTTCCAAAAGAGAAACAGAAATACTAAGAAAAAACAATAATTGAATAAGTTCAATTAACCGTTAAGGTCTTATGTGTAAGGTGTTGCGTTGTGTCTTGGGGACTCAGAGATGAAAAACTGCCCTATCTCTGTCCCTGAGCATCCTATGGACCAGTGATGGGAAGGATGACCCATATGTAAAGAATTATGATGCAAGATAGAATTGTGGCTTCTAGATGGTGGAGTGGATAGAGCACTGGACCCTGGAGTCAGCTAGATGCGAATTCAAATGCTTCCTTAGATACTAGCTGTGTGACCCTGGGCAAGTCACTTAACCTCTGTTTTCCTCAGTTTCCTCAGCTGAAAAAATGAGGCTAATGATAGCACCTATCTCCCAGTGCTGTTTTGGGAATCAAATAAAATAATTTGTAAAGTGCTTAGCACAATGCTGGCACTTAATGCTTTTTCCTCCCCCATGAATGTTAAGAGTTAAAGGGGAGAGGTCTAGGTTAAGAAATCTGCAAACTGAGAAATCAGTTTCAGCTGGGAACTCAGGTGAGACTTCAAGGAGGAGGTGATAATTGATGTGGGCTGAAAAAAAAAAAATCGTGATGTGAGCTGAAAAAAAATCATAACGTGGGAATGTGTTCCAGACATGGGGAAAGGCCTATTCTCAAGCAGAAGGGTATAGGGCAAAATCAAGGAACAGTTAGTTGGTAGTCCAGTTTGTCTTAAATGAGATGGGGCGGGGGTGCTAGCGTCCAGAAAGAGTGGGTATCTGGTTCCTGATGGAAACTGGGCAGTAGAGGTGGGGGTACCTTTTGGCATGTGGGCTGGCAAATTGGGATGGGGAAAGAGAAAGTCAGTTGATTCTGCTGGTCCTTTGGGCCACCCATTGGAGTCATCAAGGTAGAATATTGAGAGAGAAGAGGGGCTAAGGAATAAGCCTTCAGCTTATTCACTCCCAATTCAGGAACAAGAGTGGGACAATGAAACATTATAGGGGACAGGACTAGTCAGACAGGTAGAAGAATAGGAAAGGAAAGACCTTGCCACAGAAACCAGTGGAAGCGAGAATGTCCAAAAGTTGTTTATTCTCTGTAGTTTGAAGGAGATTGCAGCTTGAAACAAAAAGGCCATTCATTTTTGGTGGTGATTAGTGATGTTGGAAAAGGGCAAGTGTTAAAAAGTATGGAAGCTAGATTACAAGCATGACTTCCTTCAGCAGCATTGGGCTACTGAGGAGGCAGGTGTGGAGGCAAGACAATAAGATTGATCATTCAGGTGGGAACAATGGATGGAGAAGCATCTAAGGGGTTCTGAGGTGCATGACAGCGTCTTGTTGAAATGGCTGATTATGTGGTTGAGACTATGAAGGAAAGGCAAATGAAGCCAGAAGAGGAACGGTAGACTAGAAGAATAAGGAGGGATCAAAGAGTGTGATGAGTATGAAGAGCAGTTTCAGGAATAAAACAGTAGGAGAGAATTGGAGGGATGGGAGATGGTGATCAAAAAGAATAATTTCAAACTTCAGTATCTTGGAGATAAATAGTTTTGGGTGACAATGAGGTCAAGGTTATGATCATCCCTGTGTTAGCCTGAGGAGCAGCCAGTCAGTGCTCGGGTTCACATTACAAGTTATTGTAATTGGCCACACAAGAGACTTATGTTGCAAGGTTAGAGGTTTTTATTGATATATATATATATATATATACCTACAGGATTAAGTGGAACTCATAAGGTCCATAATCCAATCCTGCTAGCCCTGAAAGGGCAATCTGAATCAGCATCATCAGTCATGAGCTTCTGCTTTCTGAATTCTGAGATATGATTCAGGATTCACCAACACAAAATGTGCATAGCAAAATGTAAGGCTTGGTCCTATGCTAAACTAACTCTCCTTGATTGCCCCTTCTTATAGTCTCATGGGAACATGAAGTTTCAGTTAGTTCAGATTATTTGTAATAGTAATCAACGACTCTCTAAGAAGTCCCTCATCTGAGTTGGAATACCTTGGTGCTGCCTCCATATTAGGTCTGTGTTCTGCACATACAATGATTCCAAGGCCACTGAGGAGAGGTGGCTTTCCTAGTCAGCCAGTTTGGTACACAATCCAACAAATTTTGATATTATTAATTAACAGGATTGCAATCCCTATGAGAACTGGAAAAAAAAATCTTATTCCTAAAAAGGGAATTTATTGATCTCTTCATATTTGATCAGTGTCCCTAGCCTGAGTTCGAGGTTTATTCCTCTTCCCATAAACTTATAGGGCATCTCTGAGGGAGAGTTACAAGACAGGCACTGTGGGAAGTGGGTGTGTTTATCTTTTCTCAGTATTGGGTTATGGTAGGAGCTAGGAGGAAATTAATTCCCGAGAAACAGGGATGTCAGCTTAAAAGCATAGTCTAAGGCTTGTGTATGCCTATGTATATGTATATATACATACGTGTGTGCGTATGTATGTAGATAGTTGATGGAGTTAGTAATAATTACTTCCTACCACAGCTCTTGAGGAAGGTGGGAAAGGAACCTGGAGGTTGGAGTGGAATAGGGTGATAGAATCAAGTGACACCTGCTTTAGAAGAGAGGCTATTAAGTGTCCACAGCAGAACATGTATACTGATGATACAACATTCAACTTAATATTTTCTTAGTCATCAAAATGTTTTACAATTACTGTCATTGTTTTGGAGCTTATTCTCTTAGGGCTGTCCAACTTTAGGTTTTTATTGAAACAATAGACAATATATTTTGATTTGCCATTTTAGTGAGAATGCTGCAGTAGCTGGGCTTCATTTACTAAAGCATTTATGTAAATTTCTATGCTTGTAGGCAGGCTGCATAAATTGCACTGCGGGCCGCATTTTGGACAGCCCTGTCTTAGACCCTCTGCTAGTCAAATCATTGGCCCCTAAGTTATCCTCATTGTTTGATCACTGGCAGTGTCACCTTTTCTCTTTCATGGAAGGGAATTTCTTGTTGGGGTGTTCCTTTTCAGATCGTATGTACTCAAATGAAATCTGTGATGAATACCTTCAACTATGCAGGTCCAAGCCTTCCTATCCTGTGTGACTCTTGTCCTTGTCCTTCCATAACTTCACACCAGGGGATGCACCCTAGATTTTATTTTATTTTTTTTGGGGGGGGCACCCTAGATTTCTACGAAGATAGGTTATTTAGCACTTAAATCAACACCAGTTGTGCCTTCTTTAGTTTTGAAGCTTTTGGCTCCATGTCATTTACATTCAGTTGTGTATTTTTTCTCCATGGGTATTGGATGAAAGAAAAATTTTGGCACAATTGATTTGGTAATGTGGTGATAGATAATATTTACATAAAGCATTTTTCTTATAACACCCCTTGGAGGCAGGCAGTGGAATCTTTAAAACCATGATAGAGTAAGAAAACATAAAATAGATGAGGAATGCAGGAAAATTTAGAAAAAGTAGCAGTTCAAGACAATGGTTTTGGTGTTATTTTTCAGAATTTTAAAAAAGAAAAAATATTTTAAAAAATAAAGTTAGTCTGGAAAATTATCAATTTATTAATGACATATATTGCTGCAGCAAAAAAGAGAACTAAGTCAAAAGGAGAGGATTGATTTCTTACATTTTGGAAAATAGGTAATTTGACCTTCATCAGAAGTATATATTTTTTTTTCTGGGCAAAACACTTAAGAGCTTAAAGTTTTTAAAACTAGTTTTCATCTAGTACATATACATATCTGTGAAGACAAATATCAAGGTTAAAATTAAATTCCATAGTATTAAACTACATGCCAGACACTGTGCAAAGCCCTAAGGATATGAGGAAAGAAAACAAAACAATCCCAAATCAGTCCCTGTTCTCAAGGAGTTCATGGAATAATGGGAGAGACAACACACAAACAGTTATCTATAAACACAATATATACTTGATAAATTGGAGACACAAAACTAATTAACAGGCTCCAGGGCTTACTTAGTATAGTGGCCTACAATTTTTAAAATTGTTGGGAGAGATGAATTCAATTCCATTTTACTTCATTTGGTACTAACATTACTTGAGTTATATAAAATCAGCCTTGATAATGCTGTAACCAGGTGTTGGGTGCAGTGAAATATTCATGCTGAGTAAGAGTTGGTAGTGCTACTGCCATCAGCTTCTTTACTTCCCTTGTTAATACCTGTTTGGATATTTTTGAAGTTATTCCAAAACCCCTTAAACCCACCAAGCTTTACTCTTATGAAAGTTATTTAACATAAAATCTGCAAGTTTGCTTTTATATTACTCAGTAAATATTTCCTTTTTCAATGACAGGAATTATTAAAATGTTGCCCTTAGGTCTTATCTATGAATCTATGAAATAATTGAAATACAGTTTGCAGTTTATCACTTGTGTATAGTGTTATCCCTGACATACAGCTTAGTTCTTTCCTAAAATCTTAATTTATTATCCTTTTATAATCACTAGTATATCCCAAAATATTATCATATGCAACATCATTTATTTTTTTTAATAGCTACTTGTTCCAGAGTGGCAATCCAGAACATCCAGGAGATATACTGATAAATACAACTGTGGAAGTTTTGCCTTTTAAGGTATGACTTGATTTTTTTTTTTCACTCAGCCTTTCTTAAGAAACAAAAAGATAGCAGAGATTTGATTCATAGGAGACTGTTGGCATAAGATAAAACGAGTTGTTTCTTTTGATTGAAAATCTCAGTGTTGATCATTGTTGACCTTGTAAAATATAGAGTAGATCTGTTTTCCTCATTTATGAAAGAGAAGGGGCCTAAGTTTCGCTCAAAAGAAAGGATCCCAGAACTTCCTATAAAATTAAAGTGGATCTTCCTTTTTGTTTTAGTTTAATTCACCTATTGGTGCTAGATTAATTGCATATAGTTTTAATGATTGTTATACATAATAAACCTATGATCTCACCCTTTCTCCCTCCTACTGCAGTCAGAAAGGGTTCCACTTGTGAGACACTTTCAGCAGAAGCCTCCTTCACCTCAGGGACTTGGGTGGGCAAAGAGCAACATACGTCTTGGCTTTTCCTCCTGAGTTAGCTAAGGAGGCTCCCACCTGAGACATTCATAGTAGAAGCATTTTTAGAACGCTGGACATCTCTTTTCTCCCACCTTTTCATGCCAGCTGATGCTTTTCTTAAACCTGTGGCACACTGGGTCATTCTCCTGGTTCTCCCATTTGGCCCTCCAGACCCTCACTCTTTGCTAGTCATTTATCACTTTCTCCTTTGAAGTTCATACCATCAAACAATATCAGGCACTTTTGATATCAGAGACCTTTCCCTTATGATTTGTGGCTCCATCATCCACATTTGTGGCCCTTCTAACACCCTGGCCTCTGCCTTTACGACCACTTAAAATTGTTCTACCTCCAGTACTTTGAACTTTGAGGTTCGCCTCTCAGATCACAGTCTCCTGCCCTACCACTTGTCCTTTTTTCTAATTCCTTTTAAACCAGTTCTTTGACCTCACCATAATCTCTGGTTCTTTACTCGTCTTGTTTTTCCAGTCCATAACATTTGTTGTAATCTTTTTTCCTCTCTCCACAGTCTTAAACCAATACTTGTTTAATTCAGTAAGATTTTTGCCCTCTGACCTTGAATCTCTCTTATCCCTACATTGTTCATGCCCTGCTAATTCTTAGTTTTGGGTCACTCCCAACATTTACCTTTTCAACTTCAGCAGAACACTGTTGGGGAAAAGTCACACAATGTAACTGGGACCATTACAAATTCATGTTATCTAACCCCAGCTGGGCTCATGCTCATGTATGAAATTCCTTTTGTTCTATCTCTGACCAACTGCTCTGCTTATCCTACTCCCTAGGGTTTTAAATGCCTCCTGCTTTACTCATCTAGGATCAACACCAGCCATTCTAAGTTCCCTTTTATCTCTGCTTTTCCACCCCATTACCCATCTTTTCCTCCTTTCTTCTATGCTGAAATGATGAGATAGCCCTTCTTGCCAAGGCTAATCCTTATACTTTTGCCCTCAATACTATCCCTCGCTCAATCTCTTGGTACCAACAAACATATCAAGTTGAATCTCTCCTAAAAATCAACAAAAATTTGTCTCTATTATTCTCCCAAGCTATCACAGAGCCTACTACACTACTGTTTACAGTTGTCACTTTTCAGCCTCTTGTGGCCTGAAATCGCTCTCTCAAAGGTCACTAGTTACCTCTTCATAGCTCTGGTAGCATTTTTCTCAGCCCTGGGTCTTCCTGATCTTTACAAAAATATACCTCCTAGGCCACTGCTCCCTTAGCCTCTCCCTGTGGGCAGGTGCTGTCTTCATAGAGGGCCTTGACCCTTTTCCATCTATTAGTTCATTATAAAAGTATTATAATTTTAAAGTTTCTATGTTCCAAATTAATTATATAAGATCTGAAGGGCTGTTTTTTTTTTTAAGGTTTGGGCTAACTTTTTAAAAAGCCTCATAAAGATCAAATTTATTTAATGAAGCCTTTTTTTTTTCAAATATGGGGGAGCTTTATGTACTTCTAGAATATGGCAATGAGTACTCTTTCTTTTGTATAAGTAATTATTTTCATAATGAATATTTCTGTTTTAGGGTGAAGAGTTGGAAATAAGCAAAGAAACCAAAGATAATCAATTAGAAGATGGTTATGTCAGAATAGGTAATGTATACTTTTAATTAGTAAAAACTCACTTTCTTACATAAACTTCTTGAGTGCAAATACTGTCAAACCTTTTTATTTTTATTCCCAACAAGGATATAGCAGGTGCCTAAAAATGTTTATTGATTATGTGGATTTATCCTTAAACTCTAACTTCTTTTGGGGCAATAATTTCATTATAAACTTATAACAGATAATCAGGATTCAGTCACTTAAAAAACCTATAGGTTAATGGTTATTTATGAATGTTATATTGGTTATCATTTTTATTTTGTTTTGGGATTTTGCTTTCTAGTAAAAAATGCAGATGTAAAATCAAAATTCTGGTAAATTAGCATTGTATACTTGGGCAATTTAGAATTTTAAAGGTTAGAGGCAAATTTATTAAGTCTTAATTTTGTTGGCATGATAATATACCCATCTATTCAATTAAATTTTCAGTCCTATTTTGTGTTTCAGTTCATCATGGTCTAATCACCGGTGATACTTTTTATTTTGAAGGAAAATTTGAAGGTGGTGTGGCAGAAGGGATGGTGGACCCCAGTCTAAACCCCATTTCAGCCTTCCGTCTCTCAATTACACAGAATTCTGCTGTTTGGGCTGTTCTTAATGAGGTGAGATATTTCTTCAACTTAGTGAAAATCAGTGGGAGGGTTGCATCGTTTCAAAAAGATTTCAAATTGCTTTTACCTTAAGAATTTGAAAGTTGTGCTTAAAAGAATTTAGAATTTATTGCTTTTACAAATTAACTTAAAATTCTCTATTTCAGATTCATATTAAAAAGGTTCCAAACTGACCAAGTTCCCTTAGGAAGTCAAGATCATTTCAGACAAACGATCTTAATGGGACTTTTCAGCTCTGAAATTGATTCCCTGTAAGATTGTTCTTCAAGGAAAAAAAGATGTTAGAACAAATTCAAGACAATGAAGCATGTTTCTGTTCTCTTTTGTATTTCACTTGAATACTACCTCTTGTGAAATCTACTGTAGATAAGATTGTATTAAGCCTTTTTGTCAGATCAATTCAGAAAACTAATCTCCCATCCATAATATTCACATGAAGCCTGAGTCCTTTATTTGAACATCATTTGTACATTTTACAGTCACATTGTGTTTGTTTGTATTATCTTGTATTATTTTGGTGTTTTCCTAATACGTAAGAGGTGTACATATTGCTACATTCCTTCAATATAAGAGGAATGTTAAATACATTTTATGAAGGGGGTACTTTTGGATTTCATTTATTTTACTATTGCAAACCCCCTTTTATAGATTATCAGGGATATATATGTATAAATATAAATATACAGAAAACCATTAAGTTAATTTATTGAAATTATTTGAGGAGTAAATATTTTGGTGCATAAACTCTGAATTACTTTTTAAAAACAGATTACACCTTGCTTTGTTAAGTTTTATGTATTTTTTTTTGACAATGAAAACATTTCAAATGGTAATGTCTTTTCAAATGTACTGCCAGTATAAATAATTCCAGATGGGTTTCCTAAATGAAGTACTTTTGTATCCTAAAGGATCTGAAATAGTGTATTTTCAAAGGCATCATCATTCCTTAAATCCCCTTGTTTTGAAGATCAGTTTCTATGTGGGCTGTAACACTGTACTGTGTACAGGGTAAGGCCATATACAAAGCAGTTTGCTAAATTTTGGCGTACAAATGTGATACGTTAAAAATAAAATAACAGGCTTAATGTTTCCCTGTTATGCATTGAAACAAGTTGTATTTTATTTTTGATCTTTGTAATCAGCTCAATATTCCTTTCATTAAATATTACCTAGATATATATACATTCATGTTTTATAAGTTTGGACAAATTTTTTGGTAACACTTGTATCAAATTTTTTTCTAGGAAATGTTATCGCATTTACAAATTTAAAGACAAATGATATGAGATTTTTAGTGAAAGGTACTGTTGCAGCCATATTGTATTTCTCCACTGATTTAATTTGCATTTTAAAGTTACAGCCCTAGCATCCAAGAAACATAATTACATAATTGATATACATGTAATTCCAAAATTACCATTTCGTATAGGTTTTTGTTTTTTAATCAGCTTCAGAAATTATCTTTGTAAAGCTTTTCCTTTTATTAAAGAAGATAAAAGTCTAAGGATGATGGAATATGTAAATATTTTGATTCATTTCATGTTGGTTTTCTTGCTCATAACTTCCTGCCAAAATTTTTTTTTAAAAGATGCTAAATTTCCAAGTTCAATTTAAACTTTGCCTTTGGGTTTAGTTATTTCTTAGTCAGTTTGGTCAAATTCCTAAAGCAGATGATTTGAAAAGGAAGAAAAAAATTTTAGACCTTTCTGGTGTACTAGGAGTCTTCTTAATTGGCTGTTACAGTAGTTAATAGAATCATTCTAAGTGCCAAGAGCCCTTCAAATGCAGCCTCCACCAGCTGAATTATATTTAACTACTTTGTGACAAGATTGGGGAACTCAAAAAAGAGCATTGTGAAGCATGTATAGTTGCTATTGCACCTTGCCATTTTAAAATGAATTCCAGTCAGCCTGGTGGTCTTCCCCATCCCCTTTCTTCAGATCCTTATTGGTTAAATCACAGCTCAGATCCCACCTCCTTCTCCTTGAAGCCTTTAGCAATCAATTACTTCCCTCTACTGAACACGTTATACCGTACCACATATTTGTATATTTAAGAAGTTCTGCCATCATTTCAGACATGTTAAATGTCTTCTCTACCAGATTTTCAGCTCTTGGAGAGTATCTATTTCTTTCTTACACATTTTCTCTTTCATGAATCACTTTCTCTTCCTCTTTTTCTACCTCTGTTCCTCTCCTCCCACTTCCTTTCTATAAGAGGCAGCATGGAGTAGTTACTTAATCCCTTAAACTCTAGGTAGTGAAAGTGCAGATCTGCAGGGGTAGGAGTTTTCTTACTTTGGGCTCCCTATATTAATGACATCATGGGTCCCAGCCCCGAATCCTTTCTCCTGATTTGTTCCTGCATACCCCATGATGCCTGGGCACAGCACTAGGCATAAAGGTGCTCAATAGACACTTTTTGGTTGGTTTGTTCACTGTTTCTCCTATTTCTAGTGCAGGTCAAATGCCTTCACATATTAAGGGCTCTTCAGCATGGCACAAAGATCCTTGTAAAACAGTTTAGTTCTTCAGAGTGAGGTTAGGTTTTAAAGTGTAAAAGGCAGAACTGTGTTGTAGTAAGAGATAACTTGAAGGGAAGATATCTGGATTGTGAAGAATAGGTGAATGTTTCTAAGTTTATCATGACTCAAATCTACTTTTGTTTATGTTGAGTAATGGTATATTTAGTTTTATATTCAGAACAAGAACTTTTGTGAAAAATGTTTTCACATGTGTCAGAAAACATTTAGATACTTGGAGTGTGCTAACAGTAATAACATTTTAGTTGCACTGGTAACTCAAGGTCAAAGCACATGGCCACATATATGTATATATAATTTGTATTTGAGAATTATCCAATGGTGAAAGCTATTGGAAAATTATTATTAAATGTGTTTTAAAGTGGAAAAAAGCTTTCCACAGTGTTTTGTTTTGGAAAGAACTAGGTTTTTTTTGTAAAGTAACAAAACTCTGAAGGCTGCTTTAGAGGATTTAAAAATCTGTAGCTTTCACAAAGCAAGCTGTTTGATATCAACATCTACCAGGTTTCTAGGAAAGACTGGTCATTCACAGTTTTAAGAAAGACTATTATAGAAGTGAGACAAAAAAGGGAAGCTGTCATGTTGGATATTCAGAGACAGGTGAATATATATCATAACCTAGCAGTCATATCCCTAAAGCTTTATCCTGTACATTCTCTTCCATGAACATTATATAGGCTTAATTGGGAGATCAGTAACCAGAGATTGCAGGTGGAAAATTATTAGCACATCCAAATTAAGTGTTGGAACCATTGTGTAGTTACAGGATCCCCAAATTTGTGTTAGTGACAGGTAAAAAAGTACACGATAGCTTTCTTTCTGGAAAGGATAGTATATGATTAAGTTCTAGAAGGTATAGTAATCATTAATTAAGACTACTCCTGAATTTGAACCATTATTGTCTAAACCCATTTTGGAATTTTAAATTGGACACCCACATTTGGAGTAGTAAAAATTACTTTTCACCATGCAGTGGTCAGACTATATGGAAGGACTTGGAGGGAAGAACTAATATTTGGTTATTTTATATTTGTCTTTATCATGCAGTATAAAACAGTTGTACTAATTTGTGTATTTTGTATATTGGAAACTATTCGAAATACCCATAATCAATTACTTCACATGTCTAACGGTATTCTTAATTTTGTTATATCGATTATTTTCGTGCTTGTCTAATATTGCCATACCCTCTGGATTCACATAGTGAGACTTACAGAAATAAAAGAAAGAAAATAAGAGAATAACTATTAATAATGTGGCCAGAAATGCCATTCAAAAAATCCACTCAATTTTCCTTAAAAGTTGGTTTTAATTTGTTGCTTTTTAAAAAATGGTCTTGAAATGACTGAATTTATTTGATAAATGCTACAATAAGCCAATGCTTTTTTACTGTATTCATGCATGTGCCCATTTATGCTACAAGAGAATAATGCACTCGTGCTCTTAAGAAGTAGGACTTTATCACAAATACATATCAGTGATATTTTGGTCCATTTCAAAGGAAGGATGTTTGTTATATTAGATCACACTATGAGAAAGTTCTCTAGCTTCTTGTTTCAAGAAAGGTAAATAAAAACATTTCAATGTAAATTACTCCCAAAGGATTATGAACATTTTAATCTTTTAACTCCAGGCCCTAGCATAGTGCCTCTTTTGAAAAAGAGTTATTTAAATGGGGACATGCTGCTTTTAAAAAGTTTGTGTAAACAGTATGGGTGCTTTCTGCAAAGAAATGTTTTTAATATCCTTGATTGTTAGCAAGGGGCACTTGAGTATTACCACCTTCTAGTTAGGCCCTTGTAAGTAGCCAATGCCAGAATTAATGCTTTAGTTGATTGAGTTGAGATTACATTTCATTTTCCCTTAAAACTCAGTGTTTGCCAAGATTTGGTGAAAACACTTTTTGAGGAAATTACTTTTTCTGAGCCTTAAAAGTGGCTGATAGCAACAGTACTGTAAGATGCACTGCCAGCAAATAACTTTCTGTTTGGGTATATAAGTTTTTCCTTAGAAGGATATAAAATGATATTTGTTTAGAACACGGTGGTTCCTTTTTTTTTTAATTAAAAAAAATTTAAATGTGGCCCTTAATTCTTCCTTTGGAGAAGTTTTTCCTTTTTTAAAGAGAAGATGCCATTTGAGAGATCTTCCCTATGGAATCTTTACCTGACAGGTTCTGCAAGAGGCTTTTCTTCAAAAACTTGATCCATGTTTCCCTTAAATGTCCTCATTACTCAACTGTGCAGTATCTGCAGTAATCCTTGGAGTACCTGTTGAGTTTTTATCGGTAGTCCGATCTTTGTTTGAAACCTTGCTGCTATAAACTGAAAACCTGATTATAGGTGATGTTGATTGTGCCTTTCATCACTGTTCTTTCTGTGCCACAGCTGTCCACGTGTATTTGAAATAAAGAATTTTTTAAAAAGTCAAGGAGAATTCAAGGTTCATTCTAATAAAACATTGTAATATGAAACATACATCGCATAGCATTTTATGGTCACAAAATTACACACATTAATCTCATTTGACTGCCACAACAAACAAGAGATACAAAAAGTATTCTATCTCAGAGATGGAATTTAAGTTATAGAGGCAAGAGGACGAAGCCATAAGACTTTGGGTTCTAGTCTTTATTCTTCTATTACCTTGCTTTAGGACCCTGGGTGGGCATATCATAATCACTCTGGGCCTACTTCCTCTTTGATGAAATGGATCTTTACTTGTAGAACACTCTCAATGACTCACATCACAAAATACGGCTGCATTATTTTAATGTAACACCCATTTTTAGTTATGAAAACAAATGTGGCTATTAATCAACACGTGCTACCATGCCATCTTTAGACTTTGGTGATGAGTAAATTTTTCAAAAAAAATCCTTGTTATATTTAATGTCAGTATAATAACTGGTTAACATTTGTGTTCATTCCTGTAAGAAAACTGAATTCACAAGAGGACAATGCATCTTGGGCGGTAGGACTAACAACCAGAAAATAAGTTAAACACATTTACAATAATTTACATTCTTTTTGTTTCAGATTACATGTTATTTTGTGTTTTTGTTAATATAGTTTAATAGCTGTACATGTAAATGGAAACACAAAATTTACATTAAAAAATACACACACAGTTCCTAAAAAATCAGCAGCTAAATTACAGATGTCCTTTTCATAGGAATAGTTCACAAGGCCTGGCTGGGAGTTCCAAGCTGGAAACAAACACATTCTTCCAACAGGAATGGTTACGTTTTAGTTTGGTCAGAAGTTTCAAGTCACAGAACAGATCCACAAAAACCTACCTACCAATTTACTTAGTATTGTTTCTGTGGGGAAATGTATTTCCCATTGAATTCCCACAATGGAACTAGAGATTAAAAAAAAGAGATTCATACTGCAGAATGGTCCTTTATTTTATCAAAAGCATTCACTGCAGGGTTCCTTTACACCTCACACGTATTTACCAAAATTATTTTTCTAACTGTCTTTTCTGGATTCCATCCATATTATAAAGGGAAACATACAGATACTATACCCTTACAAATCTGGATATTCTTTGGGTAGATGGGTGGGTGGGGGGAGAGGGTGATGAAAATTCAGAACACTGAATTTATAATCAATTACATCATTTCTAAAACAGTAACAATCATTAATCTCACTTAATATCAAAGAATAAAACATGAAACCTTCCATTAGCAGAGATTCTTAATTTTCTAGCAGTGCTTCTGCAGCATTAAGTTCTTTGATTTTACTCAGCCCTGTAAAGTACAGTGTTGGGGAACGGATGCTTCCTACTCAAATTTCTCAGGGAACACCAATCCCAGGTTCATGCACTTTCCTGTCAAAGCCTTTCAGAGATATGCCCTCTCTGCTCACTTTTACAACTGCCAAAACCCTGTCTTCCAAATGGGCTTCTCCTTTCCCAAGTTCCTCATCAAAGGGTACCCAGGTTCACACATTTTCCCCTACTTTGTTAATGAAACAAACATACAGTTCTCCAGATGGTTTTAAAGGATTTTCCTGCCAGTAGGTAGATATAGGAAAACAGAGGATTTAAAAATGGTTAGAAAAGTTATGTAATTCTAAATCTTTTCTATCTACTCAAATGTAAAGGGCAGTAAATCTCCTTAGTTCTTAGCACCCCATTTGCTGACCCATCTTCTTGTCTTTAGCACTCAAAATGACAAACAGGGATGTGCTTTACTGAACAGATTTTATATGCCAAGGAAACGAAAGTCTAGCCTCAGGTAGAAGTAGCTGACACAGTTGATGTTTAAAAAAAAAAAACAAAAACAAAAAAAAAACAAAGTTTGTGCCCCAATTGTGTAGGGATTAGAAGCCAAGTTAGGTTTAGGTGTTGACAAGATCAAATAGGTTCATCGGTATTTATCCACATCTGCTATTTAGTTGTCTTTGGACTTTCAGGTACTAAATGAGATGGCAGGTTTGCTATACAATTTATCCATTGCCCCCCTTGCAGTGTCTCTGGTCCTCCATGAATGAAAGTAGCCTTCCTATGGGCTTTAGATATTCTACACTGACCTTGAAGGTCCTTTCTGCTTCTGTTTTGATTAAAGCATATTCACCTAGCAAGTCAAGACAGTTTTTGATGTACATGAAATTTTACTTTTTCACTTACTGTTCTGAAGTAACAGCCTGCACTTAAAGGTTTCCAAAGGACTTTAAACATATCTCATCCTCTTTACACTCTTTAAAGAAGGTTTCATTATCCCCATTTTGCAAATGACGAAACTGGGGTTTAGTGGCTTGCCCAAGGTCACAAAACTACCCAGGGACTGAGGAAGGAAGTGAATGCAGCTTTTCCTGACTCCAAGCCTGGCACTCTATCATTCTATACCTTGCTGCCCATATATGGTAAATGAATTTATGTTCTCTATAATATCTACTTCTATCACCCCTGAAGCCTGTTTCCATTTCAAGAGATTCCACATGTTTTCTGTCTATACCCATTTCAGAAATCACACTCCATCTGAATTTCCAGGCTATTCAATCCTGAACCAGATGACTTGATGATAGCTGTCAGTGGTGGAAGCTAATAGTTTTGCCCTTATATAAGCAGGGTCTGTATAATCTTTCCATATAACATGTAAAATAAAGACCTGGAGGGTCTTGGTAGGCTGCTAAACAGAGGTATGGAGCCCAAAACAGATCATGTAATCATAAAGTTCATTAATTAGATGCATAGTATATAAAATGAGGTAGATGAAGCTAGGATTCAGGCTTTGGTTAGGGTTATACTAGATGACAGGTCCTTTTGACCTGAGATGAAAATGGCCATCACGTCCCCCAATGAATTTTCTCTTTTCCAGGTTAAACACCATAGATTCCTTCAATTCTCACAGCACAGTTTCCACTCCTTCCAACATGCATTATAGCATGTAAGTCCTAAAATGTAGTATCCAGATCTAGTTACCATCCTCAGTAAGTGGTCTGACAGCAAGAATTACAGATTCAGAACTAGAAGACACCAATTGGACCATAAATGCAATCCCTATCTTAATTATTAATCCCATCTATACCTCTCCTCCCCAAATTCCCGATAGCACATGTCTATTTAATAAAAGGGGCTAAAACTGCATTAGTTGTTTTGGCTGCCAAAGAACAGTTAACTCTACTGAGCTAGCAATTCACTAAAACCTCCATCTTTTTCATAGGAGTCACTGTCCAGCCACATCTTCATCCTAGTATTGATTTTTAAAAACTCAAGTTTTGGATTTGTCAATATTCGAGTCAACCAAATAGTAACTAGCCATATGCAAGGCACAGTGCTAAGTACTAGGGATACAAATAAAAACCAATTTATCCACTCAAATGAGGTGTCAAAAGAAAAGTCAGCCAAAAAGCTCTAAGCAAATTGGAGGTGAGAGAGAGAAGTAAAATGTGGGAATATTGGGTACGGCCTCTGGAGGGGGTACCTGAGCTGCTCCTTGAGATGAGGAAGGAGGGACAACCTATACCAATAAGCCCCTTTGGCTGGTTCCTGTAAGTACATGAGGGCAAGTAGTGTGGAACAGGACTAGAAAGATAGATGGAAGCAAAATTCTGATAGGCTTTAAACTCCAGGCTAAGGAATTTGCATTTTATTCTAGAGATGATAGAGTATCACTAGAAGTTTTTGAGCAGGGAAATGATATGGTCAGTTCTGTGCCTTAGAAATTTTTGCAGCTTGAGACGAGGATAAATTCGAGGGAATGGTGGCAGGAAGACCAATTAGGACACTGTAACAATAGTCCAAACAGAGGTAGGAGAGAATATGAAGTTGGGTAACAGCTGCTTTACAGAAAAAAACAAAAAACAAATGCAATGTTTTTGGAACCCAATTCTGTCTTCCAACACATTGGCTGTGCCTCCTAGCTTTGTGCTGTTTGTATATTTGATGTGTATGCCACCAAATGTTCTTTCCCTCCTCAAATTTTCCAAGATTACTTTGTTAAAATCCACCCTTTGCTCTTAGCTCCAACTGCTTTGAATACTTCTGAACTCCTTTAGAATTGGGACCATGAAAGCATGGAAAACCGTGGTTTTAAATCCCACCTTGGACCCTGACTAACTCTATGGCCAAGGGCAAGTCACTTAACCTTGCTGGGCCTGTTTTCCTCATCTGTAAATGGAAGTCTGTTAGACTCCACGGCCTTGAAGATCCCTTCCAATTCTTAAACCTGTTCCTAGTCTTTATCCCGCCTTGCCACTAGCAGACATTTGATGTATATTGAAAACACTGATAAAAATACTGAACACACAAATCCCTATGACTTTCCACTAGAGACCTCCTTCCAGGTTGACAATGAATTCACTACAATTTGACCACTCTTTGGGTCAATTTTTCCAATTAAGCCCTGAATTGTGTCCCACCAGTGTACAATTATCACCGGTTACATCTCTCTGTCTTGTCCACAAGCGGGACTTTATTAAAAAAAAAACAAACAACTGGCTAAAATCCAGATACTACAACAGTATTTATTACTCTGACCTATCATTCTAGCAATACTGGCAAAAGTCTGGCACGATATGCATTTAATGAAATAACACTGCCTCATGATAAATCACCCCCTTCTGTAATGTGCTTACTAACCATTCTTTTAACAGTAAGCTCTCTGAAAATTTTACCAGGAATCAAATTCATGTTCACCAGATACTTTGAAGAATCTACTTTTGTCCCTCTTTTGAAAATCAAGACATTTACCTGTCCTCATTCCCATGCATGTTTCCTATTCTTCATGATTCTTCAAAGAAGTTCAACCCTCTTATTTTACAGAAGAGAAAGCTGAGGCACAGAGGTTAAATAGCTTGCCCAAGGTCACATGGTAAGTGGCAGAACTTGGAAAAGGCTTCTTGACTTTCAAAAAGTTGATTACCTTGCTGAAATGAATTAACCACCTTACTAGACAGAAAAAAGAATACTGAATTATTGCTATGACAACAATCAATTTCTTATATAACATACTTTAAAATTTTAAACATTCTAAAGTATTCAGGGCAGGTGTTTTCCCCCAGTAACCAAAAGAATGATGTGAAATACCATCCAAACTGCCACAGCTAGTAGGACAAAATAAACCATTTCAAAGATTTTGGCTAAGTGTTACTGGGCTTAGCTGCATTCGTTAGAAAGCACCAACTCCTAATGAAGTAATATTTGGCCTCTACTGGATAACGTCATTTAAGTGCCTATTTTAATGCCTTGTGGCTGGTAACCGGCTTCTGGAATGCCAGGCCAGCGGAGTACAAGTTCTGGCAAGTCTCAACCTGCCTTTCTTCAGCTAAAAAGGCCTGAAGTAAACAAGTAATATATATGTTTCTCATGGGCTGGTCTAGATTGCTACATTATGAGGCTCAAAAACAAGGGTTAAGCCACGAGATTATTAAAAGATTTTGATCTCAGGGCCTATTAAGGCAGAGTTGCACGCTCTGTGATAGAGATCACCAATAAAATCAAGGATCCTTGAAATTCTGAAGTATGGAGATTACTGTTAAGCAAGGGTAAAAATCAAAATGCTTCCAAAAAAATAAAATTACTGCTTAGTCAAAACTAAAAAGGCTTACACTTTGGTTTAAAAATATTTATTACACAAATGTACATTTTATGCTTTTAAAGAATGTACTGTGAGTGGAATCAACATGAAGTTGTAAATATTTCCAAAAATTCACAAAAACTTTACATTTTTAAAGATATCTACAATTAAAATTTATTTACACTTTTTACAAGAAATCTCAGCCACTTTTTAGCAACACTGTTAACAGCTAATAGTCACATTTTTTATTTCACTCTATACTTGTAGAAAGAGCACAGTGTGTGAGTGAAGTTCCATCCCAGTGCTAACGACAATCCGTAGAGTAGAATGAGAGGTGCAAATGGATACAAAAGAATTACCGTGTTTTTCAAAAACGGCAGTGCTGGAAAGCAAGGAAACAAATCCAGATGAAGAAAAAGAGTGAAAAAAACATTAATTCCTAATTACAAATCTCGAAATCTACCTTGAGTTGTACAAAAATAATCAATATTTTGCTAGCAATCATATTTAAAAAAAGGTTCCAAAGCATGAATAAGAAAAATGCAAATTAAAAACACTGTGAATTTCTGCCTTACACTCCTCTGGCCCAGAAATACCACTACTAATAATATACCACAAAGAAGTCTAAGAAAGGAAAGGCCTCATATGGACAAAAATATTTATAGCAGTATTTCTAGTAGTAGTGAAGAAACAAAGTACGTACACTATAATCAAGGAATGGCTGCATGTATTACGGTATATGAAAGACTCAAGAACTCTGTTGAATGCAGTGATCAGTCATGACTCCAGAAGATTAAAGAAGCATGCTTCTTCAACAAGGTGACTGACTGTAGATGTACCTGACACATATGTTTTCAGGCGTGACCAATATGTATTCAGAAGTATTGCTGAACTATACTTGAAATTTCAAGGGAAGGCTTTTATTCCGAGGAAGAAAGTTGTAGGGAGATGTGTGTGTGAAGGAGGTAAGAGATAGTGATGCAAAAATAGAGAATATCAATATTTAAAAATACCCAGAAAATATAGATGGGGGCAAATAAATACAAGGTGGGGGGGGCGGAGATGCTGACACTACCTACTAAATTTCATACTTGTTTCCTGGCTTTCCCCACCCTCTCTGCTCCACCTCTGACAGAGGGAATCCCAATTCTCCAACCCACTCACAGCTCCTCACCATACAAGGGCTTTCATATACCCTTTCATATACCATAATATAGGGACTCCTAGGCTGGGGTCTGCCTTTGAATCCTTAGGACTTCTAGATGTTTTTGTCCACCCTGAAGCCTGAGTTCTCCTCTGAGTAATCATTTCCAATTACACAAGAGCTCCTTCAGTTCACGGACTATCTTTTTCTATTTGTTTCCTTAGCATTTAGCACACTGCTTATCTTTGTCCACAAAGCAAAAACTGCCCTAATGTATACCTTGAAATTCAAATTTGTTTGTGGCTATGATTCTGACAGTAATTAAAGAGTACTGAGACTAGCTAAGAGGAAGTTAGAGGAAAGAAAAAAAAGAGTATTTCAAATAGTTACTGAACATAAAACTTGCCAAGCCAGTTAAGAAATTACAAAAACATACTATTTTATAAGTAAATATCCTAAAAGTACCAAAAAATGAGAATGTTTCAAAAAGTAATTGTAGCCAGTAAAATAAGGCAGACACACACCAAACTTGAGGTAAAAATTAGAACACTAATACAAATTCTAACAATGCCTACAAAGCTTAGGTACAGAAGGGCCATTTAAGACAAAAGTATATGTTCAAACCCCAAATCTAGCATTGTTTGCAGTGGGGAAAACATTAGCAGCTTTACCCAGAAATCCAGGACTGAAGTACAGATGCTCCTTTCTACCATCCTTAGTTGACAAAGTTCTAAAAATGCTATTGATACCACTAAATACATAAAGAACCAAAATTATTCCTGTTTCCTGACATGATGGTTTAAAGAATCAGCAAAAAACTAATTAAGACAATTAATAGCTTTGTTCAAGTAGCTAGATACATAATAAATGTTCCCAAACAAATTCTAGCAATTTTCTTCTGGTGTTTCTAACATAGAAAGTTTACAGTTTTCAAAGAAAAAGCAACATTTCCTGCCCCCAAATCCTCTGCCTCTCAGGCCTTTAGCAAACAAACAAAAATTCCAAACACACTCATGATACCAATACAATGGCAAGTAATTTTATCTCCCGAAACAGCCTTTTGCATAAAAATACAAATTGGTTTTAGGGTTTCTCTCTGTCTTTTTTTGGTTTCCCAAGATGAACTTAAAGTAAGGATTCAGGGTCCTTAAGGAATCATTATTTATTGAGTATATGCTAGACATCTGCTGAATTAAGAAATGCAGAATTTAATAGGAATGAATTCCAAGCAGCTGAATATGTGTGGCTTTGAAAAGTTGGGTGAGAAAAAGGCCATAAAACTACTGAAGTGATTTCTAAAGCAATGAATGTTGGAAGACAATAAATTATATAATTTGTTTCCTTGCCTTCTAACGTTAGAAACTTTTACATAAATTTCAATTCTTCATTATGCTTACCACTGTATCCGAGGAATGTTACATAGATATAATAACCAACGGCAATCAACCATAATGTATTTCCGACAAAGTAGCCAATAAATGTATCTGTCATGATAACATCTGTAAGAAAAGAAAAAAATAACTTTACTATTATGTACAATGAAGATGACAATACCATTTTGAAACTGATTTGCTACTTACAGTTAATGAAAAAAAGCTGGATAAAATGCAAAATGACTAGTAGTGGATAGAAAGCATTCAAATGAACATCAAAGGCGTATCCCCATTCTACGTCATAGTCCCTGCTCTGCCGCTTCACTAAGTACTTGTTAGAGATAAACCTGATGGAAAATAAATTCAAAAGAATAAAATTAGGCAATACAAAAAGATTTCATAAAGTGACAAGTGATATAAATATTTATATATCATAGCAACCAACAGTATACTAACTATAGCAACTATACAGTGATACAGGAATATTCATATAGTAACATTCACTACTAAAACATTTATTAAATATATGTTGTGTAATGCAAACTAAATTTGGGCTATAAATTCAATTTTATACATTTAAATCAACTCTATAATAATGACAGTTGTTAATGTATTAACATATTCAAAGAAATCCTTCCTCTGAAACACTTTTCAATTTTATTATGGAAATGTGAGCGTTCATTTCCTGTGTCTGTTTCAATGAAAATTTCCAAAGAACAAACAGAAGAAACTGGAAGACAAACGGGAAGACAACGGCCTTGCTAGCACAGATTCAGTACTCTGAAAATGAAGGTAATTAAGACAGGTAGCACTTTAAGGCACTTTAATGACTGACTCATTTACAGAGGCAGTTTGTTCCAATTTTCCCCCAAGAACATTTCTTTCTTCATTCATAACCTAAATACACACAGCATATTATTATATAACAAGATTATAGACTCAACAATCACTTATTAAACATCCTTTATATTATGTAAGGCTCTGCCAGGTACTGAGGATACAAAAGCAAAAAAAAAAACCTATCCTCCACATGTAAAGAAGATAATGGAGATGGCACTAGCAACTGGCGGAAGCAATATGATTTTTTATTCTGTGTCTTCATAAGATATTTTGGTAGCTAGCTATGTGATGACAGAAGATGGGAAAGCTTGAAAAACTACCGATTAGTAGGGTCCTGAAATAGTCTTAATGAGAGGCGATAAGGTCCTAAAGATAGGAAATCGTCCAGCAGATATAAAAGTGGTGATGAAAAGGAAAGTTGTGAAAATAAACATTACAAGGATTAGCAATTCTTTAACTATAGAGAGTAAAGTCAGTAACCAAATATGAAAAGCAGATCATATATTTTTCACAGCTTATAGAGGACAAATTCTTAACTAAACAAGGAATAAAGACAATTACAAAAGATAAAATAGATAATGTTGACTGGATTAATTTGAAAAGCTTTTTTTTTTTACACAAAATTATATGCCTAGGATAAGAATGGAAATGGTAGAATGGTGGAGGGGGAATCATGTATTTCTGATAAGGAAGCAGACAAGATGTAAAGACAATTAAGAGAAATATAAGACTAAAAACCACTTAAAAGACAAGAAGTCCAAGGATATGAAAACAGTTCTCAAAAAAATTGAAAACTATTAGCTACTACATGAAGAATGCTACAAATCACAGAAGCAAAACAAATCAAAACAATTCTGAGGGCAAAAATGAAAAGAATGTAGGAATAAGTCATGTTGGAGGGGTTGCTGGTGGAGTTGTGAACTGACACAATCATACTGGAAAGCAATCATTAATCATGCAAATGAAGTGACTAAAACATCCACTCCTTTGACTCAAGAGTTGCCATTGCTAGGCTTATACCCCAACAATGTGAATAACAAAAACACAGGCCCCAAAATATTTAAAGCAACACCTTTTATGGCAGCAAAGAACTGGACATGAAGCAAATGTCCACTGGGAAATGTCTCAATTGTGGTACATTAATGTAACAGAATATTACTGTACTGTAATGAACATGATGAATACAAAGAATAGAATGACATATGAAAAGATGCAAAGTCAAGTAAGTAGGACAAGAAAAACATACGCATTGCTGTAGAAAGGACAACAAAATAAAACTCAATGCTATAAAATTACAATATAGAAGCTTGGCCCCAAAGAAGATATACAAGAAGACAACTCCCCAGAAAAAGCAATGGCACAAATAAACTTAAAAGGGAAAAAGGGGAAAACTATATATTCCTAAAGGCAACACTGACAACAAATTAATTTCAATACTTAACACATTTTCCAATTGGCACAGATTCTAACTACATGAAGGAAAAGCTAAATGAACTACAAGGAGAAATAGTAAAACTACAACAGTGAGGGACCTCCATTTACCACTATAGGCTCTAGATAAATCTAATTAAAAAAAAAAAAACCAAAAACCACAAGACAGACATTAAGGACTTGAATAAAATTTTAGAAAAATCAGACACAATACACACCTGACAATTACTGAATGGAAGTAGAATGGAGTATATATTTCTCTGGTGCACATGGCACCCTTACACAAATTATGTGTTCAGACAGAAATCTCAAAAACAATGCTGATAATATTTTCATTTTGTTGTATTTTTTTCCTTTTGTTCTGTTTCTTCTTTCATAACATAACTAATGTGGAAATATGTTTAACATGATTGCACACATATAACCTATATCAGGTTGCCTGCCCTCTTTGGGAGGGAGCAGGGAGAAAAATTGGAACTCAAAAGTCTTATAAAAAATGAATGTTGAATGACTAATATGAAAATACATTTAATATGAATGCATATGTAGAGTCTATATCAGATTGCATGCTGTCTTGGGGAAGGGGGAGGGAGAGTAAATTTAGAACTCAAAATCTTATGGCAGTGTATGTTGAACTAAGAAGAAATTAATTAAGAAAAATTTTAGAGTATCTTCCACATATGTATGTATATACATATATATGCACATACACATTTGACTCACGCAAATACACTAATTACATATATTATAAAACATATGAAAATAAAATTTGAAAAGGTTGAAAAAATGAATGTTGAAAACTTAAAAAAAAATGGGAGGGGGAACAAATGCAGAGAGAAGATATTAGCATTAAGGAGGAAATCTGAAAATGCTCTTTGTAAAAGGTAGAATTTTGGGTCAGAGCTAAAGGAAACATTCTTGTTGGCTTGTATCATCTCCATACTGGCTGTCTAGCCCCCGATGGATCATAATAATAACCTCATACCCTCCTCATCCCAGTGATGCTAAACTCTCTAAGTCATTTTACAAATCCCATTCCCCATTGCCTATTCCCTCAATCTCATGCTCTTTCAGCCCCCCAAATCCCACTCTACCTTAGCCCTTCTCCACTGTTCTCTGAAATGTCTGTTCCACAGATAACAAACTTGCTTTCATCTTCAACCTTTTCCTGTCTCACATGATCCTTGTGCACACATGAAGACCTGGGTCTTGAGAGCTAATACAGAGTATCGCAAAAACTCAAGGAGAAAAGAATATTCAAGAGAAGGAGAAGGCCATTATCATCAAAAGCTGCAAAAAGGACCAGAAGAAGTACTCAGAAGAAGCCAAAGTACCTACCAACTGAGATCTTTCATAATGTTGGGAGGAAGTAGTTTCAGGAGTCAAATGCAAGAATGGGAAGTAGAGGCAACAAGAGATGATCCTTTTAAGGAAGCAGGCCAATGAAAGGCAGAATTTAAATTCCTTGAGGGAAGGAACTGTTTAACTGTTTTTCTTTGTATCTCTAGCCTATAAGACAATGCCTGGTTCATAAAAGGCTTTATCAAATTAATATAGAATTGAAGGGAAAGACGTAGGATGGTTTGAGGGCATGGCAGGAATGTGGTTTATTTTTATTAATGTTCCTTTTTAAAAAATCTGTCACTTCCTGGTACACTCCCCCAGTCCCACTGAATTCTCTCACTTAACAGAGAAAATCAATTAAACAAAATTAATAAAGAAACCATTCAAACAACATATCCAAAACTTCACAGCTTTCATACCTCACACCTCTCTGTGCTGAAAAGGTGTTTTATTCTGTTCTCTGCAACCAAGGTTGTTTAATGGAATTAGCCTGAGATTACCAGCCTCTCAGTGTTGTTTTCATGTCCAATATTATTATAATTTTGTATCCTGATTCCCCAAAATCCTGCTTTTTTTCACTCTAGGCAACTAGTGGTACACTAGACAGAGCACTGGACCTGATTTGGGAAGAACCAAGTTCAATCCTTCTTAGCTGTGTGATCCTAGGCAACTCATTTAACCTCTGTTTAATTCCGTTTCCTCAACTGTAAAAATAGCACCCACCTTACATGTTATTCTAAGGATAAAATAGTATTTGCAAGGTACTTAGCACAGTACCTGGTACACAGCAGGTGCTTAATAAAGGTTTATTCCCTTCCCTCTAAATAATTTTCCATGTTTTCCCTTGTTTCTCTACATATTTACCATTTCACACGACAAAATAATATTCAATTATATTTATATACTACATTCCCCAAATAACGGCACCTACTTTGTGTCTTTTTTTTGGGGGGGGAAGGGGACTACTCACAAAGAGTGCTGCTGTGAACATTTTCTTACATATGAAATCTTTGTCTTTGACTCCCTTAGGATATGAATTAAATAAATGAAATAGCATTTGAGGGCTTATTAAGTACTAAGCAATGTTGATGAGCTCCACTAATGAGATAGCTGGTTAAAGGAGTATGAACAAGGTAGTTACTTTCCTTGAATAATTCCTAATTATTTTCCAATTTACATTTTACCAACAGATAACTATCATGTCTCCCCATAGGACCCTTCAAAATTTATTATTTCCATCTTTTATCATTTTTACTAATTTGATTTTTTTAACCAGTCATGCTTTTCCTATCTATTGATTCTGTTAATATAAAAGCTTTTAAAATTTCATGTGATATTGCTTATTTTATGATTATCTCTCTTAAGAAATTATGATGGACTGTCTTTAGTTCTATTTTATTTAAATATTACCTTTTAATGTTTCGATCATGTATTCATATGGAGTTTATTATGGTATGTCATGTAAGATGCTAGTCCAAGTCTAATTTATGCCAATTTGCTTTCTCCCCATCTCCATCAGTTCTTGTCAAATGAGGGTGGGAGGTTTCTTCTGCTGACTTAAACTGAGTTTAATCAAATACTGAGCTACGGTGCTCAACTGTTTTATGTCTTGCTTATCTGATGTCTTACTGATAGACTTTACTTTTT
The DNA here is from genome assembly GCF_011100635.1 of Trichosurus vulpecula. Classification (NCBI taxonomy): domain Eukaryota; kingdom Metazoa; phylum Chordata; class Mammalia; order Diprotodontia; family Phalangeridae; genus Trichosurus; species Trichosurus vulpecula. The sequence continues at coordinate 388,318,141 of NC_050574.1, forward strand.
ATTTCAGTACCAAGGAGTTTTGACGATTACTACATACCAGATATCAAACCATATTGTTAATCAGTTATTCATCATTCCTACTTTTGTTCATTAGATTCTTTATCTTTTGTTCCTCCAGATAAATTTTATTATTCTGTCCATAAAGCAAGCCTTTTATAGGCTGGTATTGTACTAAATCTTAAATTAGTTTAGAATTAGATCATCATTTTTGTTAAATTGTTATGGCCTAACGTAACCAATAAATGTCTGTCCAATTGTTTAAGTCTTCTTTATTTCTGTATTTTGTGGCTATTTTAATTTAACCTGTAAAGACACACAACATTTACAGTGAAATATTTTATTCCCATGACAGTTATTTTTGAACACAAATTTCTCTTATTCTCCTACAGTTTTACTAGTAACATATAGAAAAACTGGTGATTTTTGTGGACTAATTTTATATACTACTTTACTAGAGTTATTTCTGTTAATTCCCCCCACCCCACCCCACCCCACCCCACCCCTGGACTCTGGGTTTCATTAAAGCAAGGTTCTTAACCTTGTGTCACAGATGTCTTTGGCAGTCTGCTGAAATCTATCTCAGATTGCTTTTAAAGGCATCAAATAAAATACACAGGATACAATGGAAACTAATTACACTGAAATATAGTTATCAAATTATTTTAAAAATAAGTTCAAAGACCTAGGTTAAGAACATTTGCACTAGGGGAAATAAAATTTACCAGAAAATAAATCATTGCTTATGCAAATAACGAAAACAAAATGCAGAGCCATCTCTTTCTGCCAACTCTCTACATCCATATTTATCTTTATTGATATAGCTATTTATATCATCTATATACAAATGTATTTATAAATGTATGTGTATGAACATATGTGTACATTGATATATACGTCTCTCTGAGTGTATATAGCTTGATTTTAGAAGGACCATAGGAAGATGACTGCAAGGTAGGACAGAGATGAATTCAGAACTCCTACAAATATGCCAATAAAACTTTAAAATGCACCATTAACTGGTGAACTCAGGAGAATTACCTGTAGACTATTCCACTGAGCCCAAGGGTACACAGGACAGCCTGAATCCTTCAGGAATCCAGAAGTAGATAATCCAAGGTAGGTCAAAAGCAGTAGGTAAAGTAGCTTGAGAATTCAACATAAGGAGGGCGGATGGATTGGGGGGCTGGAAATTAAAGCCCAGTGGTAAGACAAGGACCCTAGCAATGATAAGATGAGGTGATCCATGGTGGGAGTTTGCCAGGGAAGGGCCTGAAGCAGCTCCAGAGCCCAAAGCAGGGGGGGAAGTTTCTCAGGAAGAGCCTAAGGCAGAAGGTAGCTTGGAGCTCTGTGGCAAAAAGGAGCACCATGATTCTGAAAGCAGCCACAGCAGCCCTGATGCCCAAAGCAAGGAACATAAAAGCCCCAGGAAAAGTCTAACATAAGGAGTGACCTAGTAGCCCTGTGGGCAAGAAGGGGAACATAGGAACAATCCAGTCTCAGAGCAACCCTAGAATCTCTTTAAAGAAGAGGCCTACTTTTAAAATACTTAGGACCAGGCAAAGCTTGCCCACTCCTTTCAGAAGTGCAAGAGTAAAGCTGGACTGAACAAGAGACCACCCCAATCCTCAACACACTGAGGTGCTAACATGCGCAAACTAAGGAAAATATTAAGAGGAAATATCTTTGACTGAGTGATGGTCAGGTATGAACTCTAAAGAAGAGAGTGATCTCACAACAAATTCAATTAAACTTGTGAGAAAAATAAATATCCTGACCATAACAACTACAAAAAAATCTGGAAGAAATGATCCAGAGATATGAAATGTAAGAGCTAAGGAGGAAAGGAAGACAAGGAAAACTGCTATCTTAGAAGAGATGGTAGAAAACCTTACCCAAGAAATGAATGGCTAGAAAATGAGAATGAGTCAAAAAGAAATCAACTTACTGACAAAAAAAATTAAATAAAATTGAATTTTTTAAAAACTTAAATATATCTAATTTAAAGAAATAAATTTAAGTAAATAAATTTAAATACATTTAATAAAATTAAATCTAAAATATTTTTAAAAGAAATAAAATATTAAAATCAACTGACTGGGAAAACAGGTCAAGTAGATATAGTCTAAAATTGTTAAAATAACCATATTTCAAGAAAATGGAAATAAAAACTGCCCAGAACTCTTAGAATCAGAGGGCAAAGTGAAAAAAAAAATAATCCATATAGGTCACTTCCAAAAACCTCAAAATGAAAACTCAATAATGTAGCCAAAATCCCTTCTGTATCAAAGAAAAAATACTATAAAGCACTCTCCCACCCAATTCAAATAACAAGAAGTCACAGTAAGGACCATACATAAAGAGCAGAGCTTGTAATCCAATATTAATCAAAAAAGCAAAAGATAAAGGATTACAACCAAGAACAACTTACTCAACAAAACTAAGTATAATCCTCCAGGAGGGAAAAAAAATGAGCCTTTAACGAAATAGAGAATTTCAAAGTATTTTTCATGAAGAGGCCAGAAGTGAGTAGGTATTTTAAAATAGAAACACAGAAAGGCACACGGTTGTTTAGCTGGAAGAGTATATGTGGAGATTGATTATTTACATGATAACAAGGGTATCAGGATCATATATTTGTCTTATAGCAGGAGTCAGTAAAGTGGAACTTAAGGTTATTTAAAATGCCCAAGTAAGGGGAGCAAGATGAGATTGAAAACATAGATGAACGAGGTATGATTAGTTCTGCTGTTTTTTGATAACATAAATTTGTTCCAATGTGACTGACTTATTAGGAACATTTTGAGCATGATGTGAATTTTGAGTTTTCTTCTGCACCATTTCTTCAAGAAACAGCAAGAGAAAGAAAACTGTACCAGTCACAATCACTCACAACCCTTCTGGCACCCATTTCTACAAGCAAACTTTGGGTATTTCTCAAAGCAAAGTGCTATATTTATTCATTATCTTCTGGTGTAGGAGCTAGGAGCAGAGAAAGGCTAGCTGCTTGTTCCACCATAATATTTGGACCGTAGGCACTCTACGTCCATCAGCTCTCTACACAGAGATGTGGAGTACCTTAGTATCTTATAATCATCAAGTAATGATTTCTGAAAGGATATTTTAAATATGCATTTTCAGTTATCATACCAGTAACCGAGGTTTGTGTATATTCTTTCACAAAAATAATATATGATATAGTAAAGAAGAATATTTGTCCTCTATTAAAAGGTAAGAGGATAAAGTTGCTTCTGAGTTACATTTATGGTACTTACTCCCAGATGTTTCATACCATTTTATTTTTGGACTCAATGTTAGTTGTGCTTAAATTTTTGAAGTGGGAATTATATTTCAAAACTTTAGAATCATTAGTATACACTTTTTAAATATAAATTCTTGTGTTTATGGTATCACTTGGATCTGCACATCTTGTTTTTACACAAAAGCCATTATGAAGAACCTGAATTCTATCTACCAAAAATGGGAAGGAAAAAAAAAAGAGTATACAAGTAAATAAGATTTTCTGAGTCAAGTTGTCTCTGAGTTCTTTTTCATATAAGACACCTGAGATATCTATGTCTTTGTACCCTTTAAACACAATCGATAGTATTTTGTTATATATGGAATGGCACAATGGCTCAAAAGTTACTTCTTGCTGGATGTCTTCTATTTCATTTTCTGATTCCTTAAAGTCTATGGAGCAGCTACTTATTGTATCCAGTTATTCCCTTTAAAAATTTCTCCAATGAAGCCTTTCCCAAAGTATTCAAATTCTGTGAGCAATTCTTCTGGATCAGTCGTTTTGTATTAATGGAATAAGGATCTGCTTTCATTCCAGGCACTTGGACAGACAGTGGTCAATGTGCCATGACAAGGGCTGCAGAGTTCTCCACCCAGCAGTCTCCCTAGCAAGTCTGGTGGCAGCCAGGACACTAAACCTAGGTGTTCCCCTACCATCTCTTTATTTACTCTGGCTATAAATGCGTTCTTAGTAATTTCTGGTCTGATATTTCTAGTCCAACAATTTGCTTTGGCAGAAAAAATACACCAGCCTATCCAACTGAATAAACAGTTACACTACTACACTCTGTGTTAAGGCTGGGATGCAAGAGTTCCTGCCCTCGAGGAGCATATAATCTAAAAAGGGGACACAGGAAAAAGGAGGCATGAAAGGCACAGAGGGGAATACCAAGGGACACCCTATGCAAGGGTACCTTCTTCTAGAGCCGAAACTAGGCAAAGCAGCAAATGCAAAGTGGGGAGAACTGAGAATCTAGTTTTTGTCCTCTACAAAGGAAGGCACTGGGAGGAGTTCAGTACTCCACCGACCAATCAGAGGGAAGAGAAGGCTGAGGGCAGTTGACTCAATAAAGGCTTTCTTTGATTATTAATGGTTTTCTCTAATATAAGCTTAAAAAAATTTTTTTTGGTCAAACTTGGCCTTCCTTGTCAGCTTCAGCTCATTTTGAGATTTAATATTAATGATCCTTCTCTTATAGGACCTGCCGTGTCATACTCACTTGCCTGTCCTTATTTCCATCTTCTCCACATGCCTTTTAAAATGCAAGTTGGTTGATGAGTTCTAAGTGTCCACATGGTCTCTCCACACAATGTCAATTTTTCCTCATCAGATATTCTTCTTAGTATCTTCAAAATCTCATTTTTGAGAGCTTCTCATTTCTCTTAGGCTGACTTCCTCCATAAACTTTTACACCATAGGATCCTACTTCTTCCTTCTCTTGAACTCTTTGAAATCTCCTCCCTCTCCCCCAATCTAGGCCACATGTCAGGCTACCTCCAGCTTTCCTCTTTTTGTCTATCACAAATTCTAAGATTTAATGGTACCTTTCCCAAAGATTCCCATATCTACCTACATATCTTCCTTATTGGTGAAAATCAGATATGGAATAAAAATTAATATTGCTGGTTCTACCATGTTCTGAAGAATTATCATTAAGGAAAACTAAAAAATTATTAACTGCTCTGCTTTGGGTGAAAAGATAAAGTCACCCATCACTACTATTATCATGCCTCCATGCCAGGCTTATGATAGTTCCCAAATACTGTATTTCCTTTCTGCTTACGTAGTCTTTAATATATTTTAAATGACAAAATCACAAATGCTCTTCACCATGCTTACTCCCTTTGAAACCTGGAATTCTTTACAAAGATATCTTAATAAATACTTTTCTACCCCCCAACTCTTTACTTTTTTGGTTTCTTTTGAATAAGGTAATGACTTTCCTAGTCTTATTCAGCCACAGAGCTCATTCTAGAAGTCATAGTTGATTCTTTATATTAAGATCTCTAGTTTGTCTTGTCTGTTTACCCAAATTTAGTACATCTGCTTATAGGCATTTAAGGCCAAAGGGTCTTACTGTAGGCTCCTTTCTTAGTTTTTTATCTCTTCTGAGCTTCTGGGCATCTCTTCCATTAGTCTTCAAATGTAGTAGTTATTCTCCGTGGCATCTAGTTTGGTGGATTTACCTGGGAAGCTTCTCCTCTTCCTCCACCTGATTTAAGTTTTTGTTTTTAAGTTAAAAGAATCTTTAAGATTAGATTTTTAAGACTCTAGGCAAATACATTTTTAGTGGCCCTTTTTAAATGTAGTCCATTCTTGAATCAAGTCCCATCATTCCTATATTTTAAATCACAGTCCAGAGACCCAAGTCTCAGTTTCAATGATCTATTTAACGAGGTTTATATTCTTCAGATCTGTCTTCCCAAGTTCTCACCTGAAAATGGCAGCAGAGAAGCACTGTCTGTACCTCTAAAATCTTCAGTTTATTGCATTTCTTTAAAATCTTTGCTAAAACTTTCTAGATTCATTTTGGCAGTATCATTTATGCGCCAGTGAATCATCAGAAGTGGATAGTATTTATGTGATTTGATAAATGTTGGGAAAATCCTCTATCACATCTTGGATACATATCCCAGGGACAACAGGAGACTTTTACATTGTTATCAAGTCAGCAGGAAGCTAAAAACTATCATTTCTTGTCTCTTCTGAGCTATATGAGATGATCTCAACCAAAAGCACCTGTGTATTAACATAATCATTCCTTAGAGGATAAGCAGTTCTTTCCTTTTTGGAAACAGCCAATTATTGTTACTTAGCTCCAAGAGTTCAGCGGTCTCTTTTTTCTCCTCAGGATGCCACTTTTCTGTACTCCAATCTCCTGACACCAGTCAGTAATTCCTCTCTGTTGCTTAGGTTTCCTTTTCTTCTTTGTTTTCACATATAAGCCTTTCTTTCATTCTTGTAGAGGAGCTATCACTTGCCAGTGGCAGAAATACAAATATTTCACACTCAGTATAGATTACTTCAGATGTTCTCCTTATCTTCATGGTGGAAGTGACAGTCTCCCATTACTTTGTCATCTTTGTTAATTAATTCCCAGGCAGATATTCAACTTTAAGAGTTGTCAGTCTTTTTTTCACTTCCATATCTTCGAGTCCTTCTCCACCTTCAGTTTTTCAAGTCCTCCCACATTCCCCATTCCCAAAATCAATCTCAGACCTTCTTCACAATTCTAACTCCCTCATCCCCAAACACCTTCATAATCCCTTTTGCTTCTTTATCAGCTCAAGTCTTTCTCATGGCTTTTGTGGGAGGAGCAAGGGAGTTGTAAGGCCTACTCTCACTTTTGATTTTTAAGAAAGTGTATTTAGCAAAGAATGTTTATATTATAAGAATCACTTAACTAACCAACATTTATCAAATAACTCCTTTGTGCTAGTGTCTCTGGATACAAAGATAAAAATGAAACATTCTCTGCTTTTGAGGAGCTTATATTCCATAGACGGAGAAAATGTGTACATATACATATGTACACATATGAATATACATACATATGTATATACAAGATATAAACAAAATAAAATTAAGGTAATTTGGGTGTGAGAAGTTCTAGCAGTTGCAGGCATCAGGAGAGGCTTCATGTAGGATGCAGTATTTGAAGTGAACTTTGAAGGAAAATGGACTTCCAAGAGGCAGACATAAAAGGGAAGTACATTTCAGGCATGCAAGACAACTTGAATGAGAGCGCAGAGATGGAAGATGGAATGTTACGTGTGAGAAACAGGAAAAAAGTCAGTTTGGATCGACTAGAGTCAGGTGTGTAAGAAAGAATAGCAAAAATGACTTTCATTAATGTCTTAGACTTTATCATCCATGTTACACATTCAAAGGCCTTTTCCAAATGAGTATATTTTCTAAATCTTACATACATTATTTCTGCACATTTGTAGATAGAATCATAGATTCAGAGTCGATCATCTAGTTCAAACTTACTTTGCAGTTTAATAACAATAATAATGATTATAGCTAACATTTATATAGCACTTACTATGTGCTAATCACTATGCTAAGTACTTTACAATTATCTCATTTGATCCTGACAACAACCTGGAAGGCAGGTGTTATTATTAACTCCATTTTACAGAGGAGGAGACTGAGGCAAACAAAGGCTAAGTAACTTGCCCCAAAATCACAGAAGTTGGTAAAGTCAGGATTTAAACTCAGGTTCTGTTACTCAAAGTTCAGCAATTCAGGTTCAGGGCTCTTCCCACTGCTCTGCCCTATCCATATCAATTTTTTTATTAAGAAATGAACAAAATTGATCACAATGCAAAAGGTATTGAGGAAATAAAATGCGAGATTACTAACAGCAATATCTTTTTCTGGAAGGCATCTAACATGGACTATTTGGCATATATAGATATGGCAAATCAAGAAAGGCAGGGCAGCATAAATACGATTTGCCCCTGACAAAAAGAAAATTTTAAAAAACAAAACAAAAAAACATAACACTGGATAAAAAAAAACACAAAGTAGTAGATAGGAATGATAGAGCACAACCCTAGGGAATATGAACCTCAAACAACGATCACTCTAACTAAGAAATTTTTAACCTGGTGTCTGTGAACTTACGTGTTATTTAAAAAAAATTTTTTAGTAACTATGTAAATATAACTAGGTTTCTGTGTAACAACATAAATTTTATTTTATGCTTTTAAAAACATTATTCTGAGAAAGGATCCATAGGCTTCATGAGAATGCCAAAGGGTTAGAAGGTTAAGAACTCCTGTTCTAACTAAACTTTAAGGAAGAACATTCCATTAGGGAAGAACATTCCATCATCTTAATATTAAGGATAACACATCTATCCGGTATAAAATACATTCTGGAGCAGAATAATTCAGGAAGCAATAAAAACTTGGGTCTTGATTATGGCTTGCTATGGTTCACTAACTCAAAGCAATGTGCTTAAGAGATAATGAACTGTAATGGGCATATTCAAGTTTTTTAATTTTTAAAAAACTAAATTTAAATTAAATGGTCCAATTAAGGACATGAAGGTACTAAGTTATTGCTAACAAGTTATAGAAATATAAGATTTGGCACTGATAGATTTGCAAATGTAAGTTATATACTACCTGACTTTTAGCTGCATATAGAATGTGGTACTGTATTTGAGGCTGTACAGAAAAGAGAAGAATGATTCATACGTCCAAAATATTTACAGTTTTGCAGCTTTGTTCATCACCTCTCTTTTTTGGGGAAAAACATTTGCCACAACTATTCGTCTCAGTCAAAATATCAAGAGAGAGCACTACAGATTTAAAAAAAAAATCAGGAGAATTGAAAGCTTAAAAATAAACCTGGAATTCATACTTACATCTGTTTAAAAACAAGATATAATGATGAGGTTTGGGCCCAAAGAGGACATGTGTGGATGCACCTCCCTCCCTTTCTCAGACACAGGAGACTGTGCCATAGAGTTCTCCACATTACTTCAGATTTGGTTGATCTGTTACTTAGTTATGCTAGATTGAGCTTTAGATTAGATACTGAGAATCCTTTCAGTAAAACATCACTGTGCATTCTTTAAGGCATAAAAAAGTCTTTTCCTTTTCAAAGGTGTTTCATTAATGATAAAGGCTAAGGAAAAAAATCAGATTGTAGCTGTTATCCATCTACAATAGATCATCTGCCAAATGCCACTGAAAAGACTGCTCTAAGTAAAGGAGGGCTAACTAGGAAATTTATTTAAAATTAGTTATTTTGTTTGAATTAATAATCATTGTTTTGATTCAATTCTTGGCTGCTCTTTGACAATATAGGCTTTATCCTGTATTATTTACTGATGCTGAAAGCAGCTGAGATGGTTTATATGAAATCCTGACTATCCTAATTAACCCTTTTCAATTAGTCTTGTGACCTCTTGTTTTAATTTTATCAGCTTCTAAATTTTAGAAACAAGTAACTTAAGGGTCTATAGCAGTGCCTAAAAAACCCAAAGGTGTGGTACTTACCACATCAGAGTTGATATTAAAAGGCCAACACCCACACAATCTATAAACACAACCCAAAGGAGCAGCTTTATGGTTTCAAAAAATCCCATATCCAGGACAAATCCAAATCCTATAGTGGACACTGAAAGGAAGATAAAAATACATGAATTAAACTGACTGCAGATGATTCTCTAAGGCAACAATCAGAATTTCAAGTAAATTCTACATTAATTCACTTTACAAAAAAGCTCTCAACGTCAATAAACAAGAACTTTATGCTGGAATCACAATGAACTAGCTGGACAAGGCCCTTTTATTTAAATTTAATTTAGTGCTTCCAAAATTTTAATTCCTGCTTCACTCAACTGTGTTGAAATTCTTAATCTTCATTATTTTGCATAGAAAAATATTACTTAAGGTCCACTTTGCTTAGGACTTCACAGCAAAGGCCAGATTGAGTTGTTCCCTCTCCAACAACCTTTAATGTGACAGTTTACTCAGCTAAAACCATTATTCTGATATTATTTAATTGGAGAGACTGCAGTTTTTCCTGTGGCAACATCTTTTGACAATTCCAGAAAAGCTTACTTTTTCAAGTATTCCCAAATTTCAGTTCACAATTCATATTCAGATCTTCCCTATTAAAGGGCATAATCTTCACAATCAATCTTCTGAGTCGAAACGTTTGACGTGTTAAATTTTAATGTACATGTGCTAAGACACTTACCACAGAGCCAGATACTCAGCAACACCAAGAAGGCAGGATCATCTCGTGCCCACTGATCTTTTGTTTGTTTTCGGTAATGAAAGTTTCTGTAAACTCTTTGTGGGGAAGTGAAAAGATAGAGCATCTGCCAGGCAGCAAACTCAAAGTCCATCTGCCTGAATCGGAAAAGCCTCCGAAGATACTTGTAGCGTTTCGCTCCAGCTGTGTGCCTTGCTGCATCTCTGGAACTCAAGGCACCATTCCCCTGTAATCGGGAATTCATTGAGGTGGTTGGTAACATCTTTCTGGAGTAAAAAACATAATAATAATTTGTCTTATAGAAAGCAGAGTGATACTAAGTGATAACCAACCTTTTTTTTGCTAGAAGTATGCCTTCTTCCAGTTATCCTACCTAAGAATGAACGAGTTTGTAAAAGACCCTTTAAATTGGTACCTAAAAATTCTAGGTAGTCAACGGTGGACACTTATAGAAAAATCTTCACATTCTGTTTGGCCCTTGTGTTGGAGCTCCCACTAATTAATACTAATGACTTAGTGAGTCTGGTTTACAGTAGCCCTTAAAAATATTCATAGCACTGTATTTATATAGTCATTAGTACTCTGAGAATCACTGCGTTAGGCCCTTTATTTGGGGGGAAAAATTCATGTATATCTGAGTACCTCATATATACCAATTTAGTCCACTAATACCAAATGTTTCCTCAGACCAGCTAAAACAAATTTATGTGCTTTCTAACTTTGTTATTGCTACTTCTTCCTCCTTTTAGAATCACAGTTAAGCTGTCAAGTTATTTTTCTTATGGTCATTTACTAGCAAATTTCACAAGGTCTCTTACTTTTTAAAAAGCCATTTCCTTCTGTTTCTAGCTGTTGACAATTACTTCACAATATTAAAGCTGGAGGAAAAAAGAGAAGAAAACTTGTAAGCAATAGCCAAGAAGGGAACTCCATGTACCTGAGGTAAGTACAGCAACACAACCAATTAAGAATGTAAAATCACTTCCAGTACATTGATAATATGTGAAAATATGCAGGTTTAATGAACAAACTCCACCACCGAAACTTGAACTCCTAAATAAAGTATCTACATTTAGTTAAAGCAAGGTCAGATCAGTCAATGAAGTTTTACCTAAGGAAAGCGAATGGTCTTGCCACACACAACCAACCACACTGTCATTGTAGGGGGTACAAAATCTCAATCCTAATTCCAACCAACTAGGCCAGGAGGAAGATCGATAATATTGAAGCTTATTCTAAAGCTTCCATTCTCACTACATTACAATGTCCTTTCAATGTCCAGGAAACCGGTATTGGAGTCAACAGTAATCCACACTGGGCCCCTTTGGAATACTGAATCATGATTGACCAAATAACTACAACCATGTTTGATCAACATTAGTCTCCAGACTGGCTAAGTACATTAGAATGTTTTATAGTAACAAGTAAACTTGAATGTGTGGTGTTTTATTTTTTAACTTTTGTATTCCCAGTGTCTGGGGCTGTGCCTTCTAAATAGTGTTTAATACGTATGTGTTGAATAACTCAAAAGAATCTTGGAGTACTCTACTTATATCAAAATCCAATAAACATTTACTAAACACCTGTTATGTGAAGAGTACTTTAGGCACTTATAGAACTGACAGTTTAATACAGGAAAATAACTCCATCGCAAAATAATACATAATTGCCTTAGATGTATAAGCAAAGTGTGGCAGAGACTCTCACTTTGGATTTATATACACATATTTTATATTTAGTGCCAGAGGAGATGGGAATACAGGTTCAACCACCACTTTTCAATAATTACCAAATGTGTGACTATAAGCAAGTCAACTAAAAATTTTCTCCTAATCTATAAAATAAGAAGCATAATTCCTTCAGTACTTACTTCACAGGGTGGAGGTGAAGTTCAAATGAGAGAATTAAGTAAAACCCTTTGTAAGAAGCATTTTGTAAATAACAGTATTGGTAAATATTTATGGAGATCACCCCTACCCTAGACTCTGTAGGTCCCTATTAAGTCACTTACCAAGGGGCCTGTCTTATCTAATTCCTACATCTAAAGCCATAACTAGGAATCCCCTAACCCAAGGCAAATTCAGTAGAGATAGCAAAGTAGAGGGTTGGGGCTAAGGCAGATCCACCTGGGTCTAAAGTAGAAACACACTTCTGTTTGGCTAATGAAGACTGGAGGTAGAGATAATGGGAGTTGAAAATAAAAGAACCGAAAAACCAGGGTTTTGGAAAGGTGTAAAGATGGGAAAGGAATGGTTGGATGGAGAAAAAGACTGAGATTCTTGAACTGAGCTTATTCAGGAGGAAAGAAGACTGATGAGGACAAATGGATCAAACTTTAAAGGAAGAAATGTAACTGTTGAGTGACAGTGAGTGAGAGTGAGTCTGAAAAATACATTGATTATGCCAACCCTTTGTGGTTCTGTAGAGAGTGGCAAGAGTTGTAGTGAAAGGAAAAGAGTTGAGGATTGCTGGCTCATTAATTTGGGATTGGAATGGACCGTGGAGGTCTCATCTCACAGACAGGAAACTGAAGCGCAGAGGTGGAGTGACTTGCCCTTGTTTTTACAGCTACCAAGGGACAGAAACAGGATTCCAAGTCAGGTGCATAATAAAAGCAGTGACAACATAACACAACCGGGGAAGGATCAGCACTGGGGAAGGGATGAAGGTGGAGAGGACGAACAGCTAACAAAGCATCCCCTTCCTGGCTCGAGCGTCCACCTGATTCCACACCAATCCGCCTCACCCCGCACTATGCCGGGATCCTGGGCCTGGTAGCAAGCGGGCGACGAGGGAAAAGGTTGCTCAGTCCCCTTGGGGTGAGGGGGGGGGCAGTAACCGCGCCCAACCCGCCCCTGTACGCCCAGGTAAGTGCACCTGGGGCTTGGATCGCCCCGGAGTGGGCGGTGGCCGAGCGTGGGCGTGTCCGGGCCCGAGCCCGGCGCTCCAGGAGTATCCCAGGCCCCGAGCCGCCTCCCTCCTCCGCAGGCCGAGGCCCCGATCACTCCTCGATTATTAGTGACACCTTCAGAGCCTCCCTTGGGGTGGCCACGATCCTCCTCCACCCTCGAGGAGTCTTGGGGAGGGGGCGCTGCAGGCGCGGGGGCTTCTTGTGACGTCGCGAAACGCGGAGCCAAAGGAAGCCGGGAGAAAAGGCGCTCGAACTTTGGGGCGCGTGCGCGGGGCGCGCCCGACGGAGGAGGGGCAGTTCTGACGGGGATCCCTCAGTACTCACCTGGAGCCCGGCTGGGGCCTCGGCCCGGATCCGTAATCTCCCCCGCCACCTCTGTTCAAGAGCCGAGCCAGGCGCCCGCCCCGGCTCCGGTTCCCCTTCCTTCCTGCTACGTAGTTGGTCTTCGTCACACCGAGAGCAAGGCAAATCACGTGCTTCTCCCACTTCCGCTGCGCTTCCTGCCGGAGGGCTTTCGGAGTCTTGGATTCCGGTGGCTGCGACTCTGCCGCCGGAAGGAGCTTATCCCTACTTCCTGCCTCTTCCTCTCCAACACCCTCCTCCGCCCCCTCCGCCATCACGGGTGCTGGCGTCCAGAAGGTTGCTCCTGCCGGAAGTGCAGGCAGCCCGGGGCGTGTGGGGGCGGTGTCGAGAACGCTGCACGCGGTGTTTGTTGAAGCCGCCGGGCTTGGCTCTTGGGGTAGCTCTCGGTCCTCTGAGTCGGAGGCTGCCTCGGCGGCGGCGGCGGCAAGGGGGAGGTGATGCCCCGTTACTATGAGGACAAGCCGGAGGATTACGGCGCATGCGCCGGGGTGAAGGAGGATCTGGGGGCGTGCCTACTGCAGTCGGACTGTGTGCTCAAGGTAGCCCCAACCAACCGAGGACCGCGGGGGAGGGGGTGTCGGGCCCCTCCAAGACTAGCTGCGCGCCACCATCCCCCAACCCTCGTAGGGAAAGGCAAGCCAAGCTCCCAGGTTCTCCGCCAGTTAGCCAAGCTTCTCTCTGGGCTCCTTGGGGTAGCCGTGCCCCAGCCCCATCTTTGTGTCTCTGGGTAGTTGGGTGAGCTGGCCTGGCGTAATCGAACAGAAATTAAAATCATAGAATGATAGGTCTAGAGCTGCAAAGGACCTTAAAGATGGTCCAGTCCATCCGCGCCTTTACAGAGCCAGGAAACAGCTTAGAGAGACAAGGTGACCTGTCCAAGTTAAGTCAGAAGCATAATTTGAACCCAGATCTTTTGACTACAAAAAACCCCACTTTTTTTCCGTTATACTTTGCCGCAGATCTTGACGGCAGATGCTCGTTCTCGGACCTTAATGATGCCACTATTCAGCAAACATTAAGCGTTGACACTGTGTTTGGAGCAAGGTGAAAGACGGATAATTTTTAGCGTGTAGTGGGGAATATTTCAAGACTCAGTGTAGATGCTTCTACAGACACAAGTCACAACTTTTCTATGCCTCTATGTAAATGGTTTCAGTGTTGTGAACATGAAGTTTGATCGCATAATGGCTAAATTAATGCGTATCAGCGTGTGGACCGGGTTCGTTCTTTTCTGTCACCTGGAGCTTGTACTCTCCTAGCACATCCTTTGCAAATCCAGGGCCACTTCCATACAATGAAGCATTGGAGATGGACTTTAGCTGAAGACTGTAATACAAAGATGTATATATATATGCATATCTGCATATGTATGCATACATGTGTGTATGTATATACACACATGTATGTATGCATGCATATATATATAAAATTCGTTAGAGTTGTTAGCATAATGCTATACGAGGTCAATGGGGGTGAAAGATCATGTTCCCTTGGGAGGATCAGGGAAGGTTTACAGACTATAAATGTTCAGTGGAATAGAGGTCATAACCTCACTGTATAGGTTGCAAACCACAGTATCCTGTCTAGAGAATAATCAAAATTTACTGAAGGGAAACCTTGCTCTCTGCAGTGATCATGCAGAACAGGTGGAACTTTGGTTAACTTCTCCCCAGTATATTAAAGTACCATTTCTCTTGAAATAAAAGAAACCTCACATTAAAATACTCAGTAACACACCTTAAGTACTGCTTGGTTTCAGAGCATCTGATAATAATTACTGGCACCTTAAAAGTGAAACTGGATGTGGCTAAAAGACCAAATAGCATATGTCTCCATTTTTATCAGGACTCACATTTTGAATAGAAACAGGTTAGAAGTGGGAAGGGCCTAAGCAATTATCTGATCCACTTGACTGATGAGGAAATACTATAGACTGAAAGAAGTGAATTGATTTGTTCAAGGTCACATAGCTACTAAGTGGGTCACCGAAGAACTGAACCTAGGTCTAGTCCTTCCCATGTCAAGTCATTTTTCTGTTATACTGTACAAGCTTCCATTCAACAAACTAGAAAAGTGCAATGCATTGTACTAGATTGGGGGAGGTACAGATAGATTGATGCCCTCTAGCTTACTAACAGATGATAAGAAATACACATAAATAACTGTAACATGTATTCCATTATAGTTACATAAAAGTTCAACTAGTATTCCATGAATTTAGATGAAGGAGCTAACACTGGGAGAATCAGGAAAGGGTTTCATGGAGGTGACATTTACACTGAGTCTTGTTATACTTTTTAAGTCACATTGTTAACATTTTGTACTATATATTTAGCTTTTCTTATTTTTTCCACTTCGTAGTATCTTATTTTTTCCAGTTACATTTTTCTAATTTTCCAATTACATTACAACCCTAAATGATAGTTTTCAACATTCACTTTTGTAAGATTGTGAGTTCCAAATTTTCTTCTCCCTTCTGAAGAAAGCAAGCATTCTGATATAGGTTATACATGTACAATCATGTTAAACATATTTCCACATATGTTGTGAAAGAAGAACAAAAGGGAAAAACCACGAGAAAGAAAAAACCAAAAAAAAGAAGTAAAAATAGTATTCTTTGATCTGCATTCAGACTCCATAGTTCTTTGCTGTTACCGTGTACGGTGATCTCCTGGTTGTGCTCACTTCACTCAGCATCAGTTCATGTGAGTCTTTCAGAAATCCTTCTGCTCATCATTTCTTATAGCACAATAGAAGCCCATTACATTCTGTATTTAGCATTTATGCATGCCTTTTAGATTTCACAGCAAAATTTGAAGGGAATTCTTATCAGAGTTATAAAATGAGTGTTAAATACGTACATTACAATGATTATCTTATAAGCATCATTAAGTAGAGGCTGATTTTGCAAACTTAATTTGTACTCTTCTATGTTAAAGATGTCTTAAATAACTATACCTGTGCCCTACAAATTAATAATTTGTATATTAGACATAATTTTATCCCATGAATTCACATATACCATTCCTTGTACACATCGTTCGTTCACCAGTTTATGTAACATCTGCCCTACAGAGAGTGCTGTGTTAGGCACTAGAAGATGTGTGAAGTTAAATAAGTTTAGGTAAGCTTGATGTACATGTATACTACTTTGTGATATCTTTTTTTTTAACTTTTTTTTACATGTATCTATTAAATTTCACCATCTAATGATGACAGTAATTATAAAGGGCTTGTTAATAAAGCCAACTTTAGTCACATTTGTGATGTAGGTAATGCAAATGTATTGCAGCCAGGTCCCTATTAGTGCCAATAACAAATCCCCTAAAATGCTTCTATATATTTGGATTCATACTATTTGAAGCTATAATTATGAAAAATATGGTAATTAATTTCAGCCCAATGGAAATATGCTATAAAATATATTATTCCTGTTTTGCAGATGATGAAACAAGTTCAAGGAGGCAAATTGATTTACCTAATCACACAGCTACTTAGTGTCAGAATTAGCATTTGAACACTCACTCTATGTCCATTGTTCTTTCCTGTACCTGAACGGGTATTCTCTTCGTAATATCTTTAAGTAGTTCTGTGAAAACACAATATTAGGGGAAATGATATTACACAGGGAAGCTCCATAATATGAGTCATTGAGACTTCCAGCCAAAATGGTTGCCTAAGTAGAGGCAGACAGTCTAACTCCCACATACTGCCTCCAGGAAAAACCTAAAAATAGCTCCAGACTGAATAATTCAATGAAAACAATAAGTGGCTTCTGTCATGCCAAAACTACGCAAAAAGTTAGAATCCCGCAAGCAGAGCCTACCATATAAAAACAGTGCTTATGCCCAAACGTACAAGCAAGAAGTGTCACTAACAATTACAGTTGGACCAGAAACACTTGTAACATTCAGTTATCTGTATCTAGAGGCAGTAAGAGTGGGGTTCCTCCAGAAGGCCCCAGGGTGGCCAGAAATTCACTTGTGGACAGTTATAGCAGTTGCTCAGACTGTGACACCTTAGGCTTCAACATCCCTGGCACTCTAAGACACCAAAGAGTACTCTAGATCTCAAATAGCCAGACGAGTGAGTGGATTGTCACAGGAACCCAGATGATCCAGGTTAAGACCAAGCAGAGCCAATCACAACATCCCAAAATGCTGCAGGGTGTAGAGCCTAATCCTGGCACAAAGCCCCTTTCCAAGAAGTAAGGCTGGAGAGATGAGGAAACGAAAGAAGATACCACTATGAGGAATTATTGTATTGAAGAAACAAATCTAAAAATCTGTACTGAAAGAGAATAACTCCACAAAAAATGCAAACAAGAAAAATGGATTGTCCATAATGACTATATGATACCTAGAAGAAATGAAGCAAGAGATAAAAACAATAAATACTCTGGAGGGGAGAGAATGGCAGTGAAATCTAGAGAAAAGAGCACAGCCAGGAAAGGAATGAAACTTGTTTATTCTTCTAATTCTTTCCTCCAGAGCTTTTCAGCTCCTTTTTATTTATTTTCTTTCTCCATTAGAATGTCCTTAAGGAAGCTCCTTAAGGACAGGAAATAAGGGCTGTGTATGTATCCCTAGCACTTTGCACAGTCTCTGGCACATGTCAAGCCTAACTAAGTGCTTGTTGCCTGCTTTTTGCCAAATCTATTAGGACTAAAGAGCAAAGTGAAACTAGAAGGAATCCACCAGTTATTTCCTGAAAGAAACCCCAGAGACAACCTAGTCAAAACCCAGATCTTCTTGGTCAAAAGGTAACTGTAAGCAACCAGAAAGAAAGAATTCAAGACCAAGCAGAGTCAGGATGACACAAGATTTGGCAGAATTCTGCTAAGAACAAGAGATGTTGGAATATAGTATTCTAAAAGGCAGAAGAGATGAGCCAACAACCAAGAATAACTCATTCAGGAAATTCCACAGGAGAAAAATAATGGATCTCCAGCTGACTAGCAAACTAGCAAGTATTTCTGTTGAAAAGACCACAGCTGAGTAGGAATTCTAAAGGGCCAACAGAAGACTCAGGAAACTTGAAAAGGTAAATTTATTTGAGCACTTGGAAGAAACAGAACCTTAATATCTTCAAGAATTAAGTAAGAAAAACAGGAGGATTTGGGGAGGATAGGTTTGTTTTGAGGGTTGTAGGAAAGGAAAAGGGAGAATAAAACGAACATACTAATTAAGAAGAAGGAAGAGGGGTGTGAAACTTCTGATGATTGGCGTACATGAGAAGAAGGGTATACAGGCATCAAAGAGAGGGTGAGAGGATATTAGATATTAGGTATTAGATGATAATTTATGTCTGAGACAAATAGGGAATAGTGTGTCCTATTGTGCCCCTGTACACGTGCAGCAAAGACAAGTTCGATGTGGAAGTACATCAAACTCCATAGGGAAGGAAACAGGTTTGTGGGGATAGGGAGAAAGAGGTGAAAAGGATAATACCGGGGAGGGAATGAGACAAAGCAATACAAACTTGTGATCCAGGAAGGGGTTGGGGGAGTTGAAAAGAACTGAAAACTAGGGCATGCCTACTGGAGAATGGCAGAAAAAATCGTGGTATATTAATTTAATGGAGTATTATTGCATCTTAAATGATGAGATAATTTCAGAGAATCTTGAGATTATCTGAACTGATGCAAAGAAGAACCAAGATAAGAATTTACAGTTTGAGAGCATTGTAAAAGACTTTAAGAGTTCTTACGAAAACAATAACCAGCTGTGTTTTCAAAGGACCTGTGTTGAGGCATGTTAGCTGCCTCCTGACATATTTGCTGGACTAGCCACCATGCATATTTGTTTCTGTTTCACTGTGCTTGTTTGTTACAAAGAGGGGGTTTTTTCCCTATTTTTTAATGGGAAAAAGTGATAGGAAAAGTAGGTAATGGTGATGCCAAAGAAAAGAAAAAAGAGGAAGTATTGAAACATTTGAAAAAGTACATAGAAGAATACAAAAATTCAGAAGGAAGCATAGACAAGGACAACAGTTTTGAAAATAGGTTAGATTTAATATATGTCGGGTTTTAAAAGCAACAGGTAAGTATGAAAAATTCAGTTTCATATTCAATCATCTTTTTGTCTTACCTTTTCTGTGGAAATGCTCACTTTTTGGTGTTAAATTCAAATTTTTTTGGCGGGGGGAAGGGCCATTGACCAATATTAAAATGAAATTTGGTGGGATTTGGATATAACGTTAGTTATGTGGCAGAATGATAATAGTCAGGACAAATGGGGGAATGTGCTTCCTTCCATATTACTTTGTCTCTTCTATCCCTCCTCCCATTGCACACCATCCATGCATATAGGTCTATCTAGCAAAATATTTATTAATTAATAATTGTATTAGTCAAGATTGGTTGCTAAGTAGACTAGGACAAAGCTTTTAATAACAGAACAGATGATTCACTGCTCCAGATGCTTTAGTTCAAATTGTAAACTTGTGTATAATGTCAATTATTTCCCATAGAAATTATAGTGTTTTCTGTAGCTTTTGGTATGGTTAAGCTACTTCAATTATTTAAACTAAATATCCAGATAATGATAAGATAAAAATTGTTAAGATACTCATTAGGGATAATTATATCTTTATCATTTAATTTGGAAAAAAAAGGCAAAATACCCTACCTCTTACTAGGGTGGTTTAGTTACTATTTTGTATGTATTGCTGTTGCTCAGTTGTCTCTAATTCTTTGTGACCCAATTTGGGGTTTTCTTGGCAAAGACAGTGGAGTGACTTGCTATTTCCTTTTTCAGTGCATTTTACAGATGAGATAACTGAGGCAAACAGGATTTAAGTGATTTGCTCAGGATCACATGGCTAGTAAATGTCTGAGGCTGGATTTGAACTCAGGTCTTTCTTCCTCTAGACCTGGCACTCTATTCACTGCATCACCTAGCTGCCTTTATTTTGTGTGTACTAAATT
This sequence comes from Trichosurus vulpecula, assembly GCF_011100635.1. NCBI lineage: Eukaryota > Metazoa > Chordata > Mammalia > Diprotodontia > Phalangeridae > Trichosurus > Trichosurus vulpecula. The sequence goes on from NC_050574.1 coordinate 388,338,382, forward strand.
GTAAACTTAGCTGTAGGGATTGTGTCTAATTGAAACTCTTTTTCTATCCAAGTCTTCAGCAATGTTCTGGTTACTATAGGTTCCTAATAAACATTTTTAATGTCAAATTTAATTTTGAAATTTTAAAAATAAAAAATTTTATTATAAACCCTTTTCTAGGGTGGTTTGATGGATAGAATGCTAGCTCTCTAGAATTGGAGAATCTGAGTTCAAATCCTGCCTCTGACACTTAATATGTATGTGATCTTGGGTAAGTCATTTAACTTTCTTGGGCCTCCATTTCCTCATCTGTAAAATGAAGGGGCTACCCTAGATGGCCTCTGAGGTCCCTTTCAGCTCTAGATCTGTTGTCCTACAACAAATAAATGATCAGAAAAATAGACAAAATGGATAATAAAATTTTCTCACCATTATCATTTTGCAAGATAGAATTTACAAACAAAAAGGACATTTTGTTTTGTGTTCCTTTTCAGGTCTGTGTGAAATTCTACCTCTGGCTTAATTTCTTTCTTTGTTTTTTAAATATATAATTGTTGTCACTGTTTGTACAATTCTGGTTCTGCTGTTCTCATTTTGCATCACATCAATCAATCAACAAGTTATTAAATGCCAGATATGTGTTAGGCACTCTGTTAGGCACTGCGGATACAATATAGTAAATGAAACAATACTTACTTTGAAAGTAGATAACTTTTAGTGGAAGAGACAACAAGAACATTTAAAAAAAAAGTAAACTCGTGGGCTTTTCATTATTTCCTTGTATACTTCATATTTCTATTTTTGGCATAATATTCTATTATATTAATATACCATAATTCATCTTTTCTCCTGTTTTTGATATATTGGTTGACTATAATTTTTTTTACATATAGATCACTTTTGAGTATTTTTGTAAATAGGTCATTTTTCAATTTTTGTGATATTTTAAGGATAAAGGCCTAATAAGGAAATTTTGGGGTTGAAGGGTTCGAGACTCATATTGTATATTGTTTTCCAGAGTGCATACCAGTCCTATCAGTAATATATTGGAGTGTTTATTTCCTCACAGACCTATAAACATTTAATTTCATCATTTTTTGTAACTGAATTGCTACTTTGAAATGTTTTTAGATTGAGAGCCAATTGCAAAGATGTTCCCTAAGTTATGAATATTTATCTTATGAACATCTGAACATATCAATGAAGATTGTTCCATAACCCTTAATTCAAACTGTCTTCAGTTTTGTGGTATATCATTTAGTGGCAGTTGTCACCAAGTGTTTAAACCCACCCCTCCTTTCTTGACTCTCTTAGGTACTTCAAGAAGACAGCACACAGCAATTCTCCTGTCTCCCCTTTTATTCTGTTTTTTATTTTTCGTAGATTAGTTCTTTCTACTCTAGGTTCATGTCTTTTCTACTCATACCATACACATACTTTCAATTCCTTTATTTCTAACTTTTACTTAGTGCACTAAGGAAAATTTCTCTTATTCTCTCTCCTTTCAGATTTCCCTAAGATACTTTTAAATGTTCCTAAAACCCAGTGCCTTTAATTGACTTCTCTGAGCCTCTTATTGTTTATCAGGAGAGGAGGTTGAATTAGATGAGTTACAAGGTCCTACCTTGGTTCTAAGATTCTTTGATCTTACGACATTAAAAACATTTCAGGTCCTTTTCAGAATCTTCACAAGTCTCCATCGACCTCTTCTAATTTGCTGTCAAGTACTAATATTTAACATAAAGCATTATTTTTCTAAAGAGACTTGAGAGTATAATGAAAAGGGCACTGGTTTTGAGGTAAGAAGACCTGGGTTTATGTTCAGCCTTTGATGCTTACTAACTTTATCCTGAAGAAATCATCACATTTTTGTGCTTCATATGTCTTTATCAGTGAAGGAGAACAAGGCAATACTTACATCATAGGATTATTTCGAGGAAAACATTTTATAAACCTTAAAGCACTCTATAAAGGTGAACTATTTTTATTATTTTTTGGTATTGCAACTAATTGTTTTCCACTGATATAGTAAATGTACAATATAGTAGCACATTATAGATTAAATTGGTTTTGTGGTCCTTCTTGTGAACCTGACCACCATTTAGAACAGGCCTGCACAACTTGCAGCCCATGGGTCGCTTAAGGCATGCCAAAGGATTTCGGGGCTGCCTTCAAAAAATGTACAGGAAAACATTCTTGGATGTAGAGAAAATCCTTTGGTGTGCCACAGGCGGCCTAAGCGGCCACTGGCCACAAATTGTACAAGCCTGATTTAGAACGTTGTTTTTGTGGGGAAATGCGTGTTGAGTCCAAATTTGTTTATGCTGGGCTGTTTCTTGAACTGAATTAAATTTGTAAACTAGGGACCACTCATATTGATTCAACAGTAGAAAGAATGATAAATTTAGAGTCTGAGAACATAGGTTCAAGTTCCTATTTTGCCATTTGCTACTTGTGAGACTTGGGGCAAATTCCTTAACTTTTCTAGATCATAGCTTCCTTGTCTGGAAAATGAGGTAGTTCCCCTAGGTGACCTCTGAATCTACAGTCCTACAACTGAGACTTTGTATTTTTTTAGAGTTATAGTTAGAAGTTACAGAGTTATAGTTGGAAGATTAGAATCTCATCAATAAAAGACTGGCCACCAATGATTTTGTTTACAATTATGAAATCATTCACTGAGGTGCAGAGGGATTGTGGCAGGGATATGCTAGGGCCAGTTATTAAAGACTCGTGAGAGCCCATTGTTAAATTTCTGGTGTGAGTGTTTACACCTCACACATTGGCAATTGCTACAGTTCAGGGCTTGATTTAGTGTTCTGTTGTTAGTCCAGATAAGAAAGGATTAATAATGCCTCTTATACTGAAAATATACTGTCTGCATACTTTCCCCCACCCCAACCAAGCTGGTTTTTAAACATTAATTATTAGTATATCCTTGGGTTGTAGTGTATTTTTCTGTACTCTCTGAGAAGATTAAGATTGATCCCATATTATTTTCTCATTGATTCCATTTACAATTAATTGATTTTGTCCTGTAACTGCTTTTGTCCTATAATTGCTTTAAATCATAGTTCTTTGTCTCTAAACTTAGTTCAGAATTCAGCTGGCCTGTAATGGGTTAATTTTAGAAATCCACCTCTCCTACCAATCATTGATCTATTCTTGCTTCCAGGAATTTAGCTGTTCTTGGGGGGGGGGGTGTGAACATAAGGGAGTTGGGTCTAGTATCTTTACACCATGAAGGCATTCTTCAGGGATGTCTGGTTTGCTGTCCAAAAGAAGCTAGCCTGTTATCTTTTGACCTTTCACCTGGACTTAAACAATGAGCACTTCTTAGGCACAGAGAAAAGAGAGGGTTGTAGCTAGCCTCCATTACCAGACTCACAAACAGTGATGTTGTTCACTGAGCCTCAGCTCTGTAACCAATCATGTTGTCCTCAGTCTCATGATGTCATCATTTACTTTGTTCTCTTCTTTGTATTCCCCAAAACCTCTGTAAGGGGAACTGTCCTTTTCTTTGGGGTCTTTGACATGAACAGAGGTAAATCATTGACCCATTTATTGTTATCTTGCTTGGAGAATTGCCTCAGTTTGCCCTTCATGTTAAATTTAACTCATGATACCATGCTGATGAAACGACGGAAAATTTTGAAGTATTGATGAAACAATAGCATTTGTGGTTTTTTGTGAGGGAATTTCCCAGATATTCACATTTTATTGTCTTATATATTACAGGAAGGAAAAACTCCTAGACAGTGTTTGAAGGAAGGATACTGCAAAGCTTTGAGTTACTCATTTTTTGAATGCAAAAGGTCAATGGTAAGTGGCTATCCAATAAGCAAGAAATGAGAAACAGTGAGATATTCATTTGAGGAATTGTGATTGAGTTGTTTTATAAACTGTGCTAAGGAAGAATCTGTAGAGATAGTTTTCCCAAATTTTTTACTTGGTGAGTGGTGAAAAATTCCTTCCAATGAGTGAAAAGTCATGTGACATTTGAGTGAATCTCACATACTATTGCAGTTGCCAAAAATCTCTGGTATTATTTTGCTTCTTCTGTTCTTTAGTAGTGGTATTAATTATCCAGCCTATTTGTTCTTAGGAGTTTTAGTACATGTCAGATCAGGTCTTGGTGAGAGGAAGTGGGCAAAAGTTGCTCTAGGTCACTGTGAATTCAAGCTAGTAAGTACCTCCTCCGGACTCTGTGTGTGTGTGTGTGTGTGTGTGTGTGTGTGTGTGTGTGTGTGTGTGTGTGTGTGAAGGAGAGAAAGGTTCTGGCTTAGAATGATAAGAAGCAATGGAAGTGACTTGGGAAGGATAGAAAGAATGTCATTTATTGATGTCAAAGAAGTTAGAGGTTTGGTCATCTATGAAACATTACACAGAAGACAGCAAAAGAAAATTGAAGAGGAAACAGATAAGCAAAGTAATCTTGTTACTGTGTTAAATTTAATACATGTTTTAGAAAACAAGCTTTGTAATAGAGATTCACAGTTTCTTACACAGTCCTCTTTTTCTTTGTGTATGGGGATACTGTGTTTGTTGATGTTTCAGTTTGTAATAAAAAAGAATATTAAAAATGAAGTTAGAAGTCTGCTCTAAGATATTTTCAAGCTTTACAGTTCTGTAATTCTCTAAAATATTAAGATGATACAGTGAGAGCAAGCTAGGAAAATTTTTGATAGGATGATGTTAAGAAGATTTCTGCAAAACTTCTGGTTCTCTAAGACATTATTCATTTCTGGGTAAAAGGATATATAGCCCACTGAATAATAACTATTCTAGCTCATATTTTAGAATACTTTAAGGTTTGCAAAGTGATTTCCTTGTAAAAACCCTTTGAGGTGGCTAGTTAAGAATTATTATTCCCATTTGACAGATGAGAGATTGAGATGTTAAATTTTAGGCAGAGATAAGGAGATTGATTAACCTGAAAGTCACCCAGGTCATTGGGGACTTAAACCCAGATCATACCACTTAAAACTGTTGATGGAGAGAATCACACCAAAATGTCCACTCTATCCATTAAAATCTACTTTTAATCCCAAACTAGTTTCTTGTTGCTCAACATGCTGCAGGGCTTTTCCCTTTCAGTTTTGGTGCATTATCAGAGTACAAATACAGTCAGTTCTGTAATGTGTGTTTCAAAAACACAAATTTATACTAGCACGATTGATATATTCGGGAAAAGAATGCTTCTGAGTGATTTTTTTCTTTGAGAAACAGTGAGAGAACTCAAAATTGCACCATTCACAATAACTCAAAAGCTACAATCCTTCCGATGCCCATTTCCACAAGCAAACTTGAGGTTTTTGTCCAGGTAAAGCGCATCTTCTGGTGCAGTTTGGAGCCGTAAGCAGAGAAGGGCTGGTCCATGGTACTGCTATCCTTGCCTCACCCCTTTGTGCCCTGCCCAGCCCCAGAGTTGCAGCCTGCCCTACTTGCTTGTGCAATCTGAGGCATAGACCAAACAGTAGCAGCTCAAGGCCAAGGACGTGGCTACTATTTGTTGTGTAGTACTTATGTACTTCTTATGTACTTCTTAACCTTTTGACATATATAAAACTATGCTTTATGTTTCATGATGAAGTTTTTGATCATTGTGCTCTAACCCATTTTCCCCATAAGATATATGGTTTTTATTGTGCAGTTTTGCATATCGAGGTGCTTTTTGGAATATGTGTTGTGTTATAGAAGAACTGACAGTATATTTTAATATTTGCCTAAGCAAAATTTAATTAGCTTAACTGTGAATCTCTATTTCATATAGCTTGTTTTCTAAAAGTAAATGTTAAGCGTAACACAGTGGCATGAACATTACCATACATATTTGTTTCCTCTTTTATTTTTTGCTCTCTTTGTAATGTTTCATTGATTTTATCCTTTCCAGAAAACAACATAAATAATTTTGTAATTTTCTGCATCATTGCTTCCCTGCATTAGAGCTTATAATATAGAGTTGACTGCCTTTCAAAGGATCATAGACTGAGAGCTGGGAGGGACCTCACAAGCTATCTAGTTAAGTTTCTTTCTTCTCCTGCCTCCATTTTACAGATGAGGACAGTAAAACCCAGGTGATTAGGTGATTTACCCAACGTCATACAAGAAGGAGTATCTGAGGCATGATCAAACCCAGGTCCTTTGAACAGAACTAATATTGTACCATGCTAGCTTTAAAGAAAATGATTGCTGGTTTAATTTTAAAGACACTTTTAATTGTAACTTCTGTACTCATTCCTTTGTTTTTGTCAGGCGGGTGGTGAGAAGAGCATCTCTGGTATTTTCTTTGCCTCACCTTGAAGTTTAGGTTTTTTTTACTCTTAATATGACAGCCCTTAATAGAAGTTGTAGTCAGTAATGTATCTTTTTACAAGATATTTGATTTGATAACTCTTTTTGTTTTTAGTTGGATGCCAGATCAAGATTCAGAGGAAGAAAAGGATATTGATGCCTTTCCCTTACAACCAAGATTGAAATGACATGGGTTCATCATTTAAAAGCATGGTTATAACTTTGTTTCAATTGAATAATCTCGTAATTGATTTTTAAGGGAAAAAAGAGATGAATCCTGCTTTTTGAACACTGAAAGAAGGATTAAACAGATGTAAAATATGCATATAATAAATTTTCAGAATTATTCTACACTGATTTTTAGTAAGTTTATTCACTGATCAAATGACAAGGACCACAGTTTTTTCCTAATAATACTGGCTAGGTCATTGATGTGATTGATGCTGCAAACAACTTGGAACTGAGTGGGAAAATATACAGAAAGTTTGCTTGAATCATTCTTTTCTTTTGTCCCCAATCTTCCATGGTTTAGATACAGAGTTGTGTTCAGCTTCTTGGAGAGACAATTATTCCTAGTTAATCATTTTGAGGATTAAAAAAAAAAAAGACTTCACCCTCTGTTATGTTTTCCCTTGAAATAACGTGGTCATCTTTTTAGTTAATTTTGTTAGTTCTTTTGAAGAAAGTGAACTGCTATTCAATTTTTTAAAAAGATATTAGGAAAGTAACAATATCTGTTCTAATCATCGGCTTGGACAACAATAACAACAAGTCATTTAAAAAAAAAAAGACCTGGCTAGAATTGAGAACAGATGATAAGGTTGTATACCCAAGTTAAGGTAGATTTTTAAAAATAATTAAAGTGATTGAGTAAAGCTATCATAACTGTGAATTTGTCAACTTAGAAATCATCCACTATCTAATTTTTATAAGTTATCCTCAACACTAGAGAACAAGTGTAGAAACTAAGGAATTATAAAAACTTGAGGTCATGGCAGTTTGTCAGTAGTCTCTGGTTTGATATATTACAAAAGGACTAATTTTTTCTAGTATAAAAGTGAAAGTTTAAAAAACTTTTTCTTTGATAGACACACTCTAATCTGTGTGGCTACTTCTTCCACTGCTGCAGATTGAAAGTTTTCTATACCATCTCTCCCTGTGTTATTCTCTTGTCCTTCCACAGACACTCCCTAGAGGAGCCATCAAATGCACTGGAGGCCTTTCTATTGTTCTTTTTAATATCTGGAAAATGCCATTCTAGAACTCTTGATTGGCTGGCTGTTGTCTTTCATTCTTGCTACGTGCCTAGTCAGTCTTCTACTCTGTTCTTTTCCAAAGTGATCTTTTTAATGGCTCTTCTCACATTCGAATTAAGCTCTACTTCTTTAGATTGTCATCTTCATTGATTTCACGTCATGTAACATTAGAGGAATATTGTGTCTAAGAGATGGATTTTTGCAGCACTGAGCAGCTTGGGATCCCTGAGAGCACCATAAAATTTCCCAAATACTGTCTAACCCAGTTTTCTCTTGCTCTCAGATCTAGGCCAAACTCACTGTCTAGTTGTAGTTCCCATTCAAGATACTGAGTATGTTTAAAGAAGTTAAATTGATACAGCAGTTCCTAAAAAATGATAAGAATCATGTGTCCTTTACTTGAGGACAGATTTCTGCTTTGAAGGAGGAAGATGTTCTTATCAGTCACAAAATAGCATTTGTTAATGCCGCCACAGTGCCTATTTTATGGAGTGAGGAAAAACTACGTTTCTTTCTACATTCAGCAGACATATAAGTAATCCAATTCAAATATATCCTTTGTATATGACACTGCTAAGCCTCTTTTGTCTAGCTTTTTTAGGGAACGAGGTATTCCATATAAGTGAATTTTCTGAATAATTATAAATATCCTTTTAAATTACCCAACTTTACCCAATTATATGCTTCCCTAGCTTCTTAAAGCATACTGGACATCAATTCAATTCCAAAAACATTTATAAAATGACTATTTTGTGAAAGGTACTATATTAAGAATTGGGGTTATGGAGATGAAATACAATACAGTCCCTGCATGCAAAGAGATTATAATCTCTGTATATTCATGACAATAAAGTAATATGAATTTTGATATACTTGTTATAAGTGTATTTACAATATTTCTCCACAGGAAAGAATGATATTAACATTTTCATCATGACTCAATGTCATTCTCAATTATTTTACTCTGCTGGAAAATAGTAATGACTTAAAGAACTCGAGTAGTGTAGTATAAAGTAGTTTGCCCCTATACCAAATGACCCCAGTATATTATTTTTAATACGTTCTGTTTTTTGTAATTTTACTGCCTTCCCTAGCAGTCCTGTTAGTATGTCTACCTCCAGCACCCCCATATTCCTTACTCTTTTTATTTTTTGTATCCAAACTACTGCTGTTTGATGACATAAAATGAAAAAAAATGTGCAAAGCAAAATCAGTGCAGTTAAAAATTAAAAGAAACTCAACTGGGAGGAAAAATTGTGGCAAATTTCTTGGAGAAAGTTTGCTATCCAAGATAGGTATGTGTATAGATAGACATATTTTATATATGGAATTGATAGAAACATATGAGAACAAGAGTCATTCCTCAATAGATAGGGGATATCAATAGGCACTTTTCAGAAGGAAAACAGCCAACAACCAGAAGAAAAAAATGCTCCAAAATACTAATAAGAGAAACGCTTGTTAAAACCACTCTGTTACCCTGAATCTTTGTTGGATTGTCAAAGATAACAAAGCAGGAAATCCTAATTGGAGGGACTGGGAGAAGCACACTAATGTACTTTTGGTGAATCCATGGAGCAGTTTGGCCATTCTGGAAAGCATTTTGGATCTATATCCCAAAAGTCACTCAACATGCCTACCCTTTGACCCATTGAAACCTTATGAGATTTATACATGAAAGAGACAGCAGGGTACAATGGAATGATTAGTGGAGTTAAGGGTCAGAAAGACACAGGTTCAAGTATTGCCTCATAAATTTAGTAGCTGTGTGAACAAGTTGTTTAAACTTTGGACATCAGTTCCCTCATTTGTGTAGTGAAGAAATTGGACGCGAAAGCTTCTAAGGACCCTTCCAACTAAATCTGATCTAAGATCCTATGAGACAAAGAGAGAAAATACACATATGAAAATATTTATAGCCACTCTTTTTGTTATAGCAAAGAATTATAAACAAATTCTCCATTAACTGAGGGATGGCTAAAGAAATTATGGCAAATGAATTTAGTGCAATATTATTGCACCCTAACAAAGAGGGGAGGGATTTATTTTGGGTGACTGTCCCTGTTTATTACAAGGTAGTGTTTTTAGTTTACTGTTCTTTGAAGGGAGAGTTAGGGAATATTCATGGTTAAGAATGGCAATAGTAATACTTTAAGGAAGAAAAGAAAGAAAAATTGTTAATGAATCATTGAAAAACAAAGAGTAGAAGGGGACAGATATGCAAGACAGTTCTGAGGTTACTATTTTAATTTGAATTTAAAAATTCCAAGGTTTACTTAGTGGGGGAAAAACTACATAACAGAAGTATATTGTTCAAATTTAGTCCCACCCCCCCCTTTTTTCATTTTTTGGTTTAATTTTTAGAGGAAATTTGGGTTAAGTGACTTGCCCCAGGTCACACAGCTAACAGGTGTCTGAGGCGGGATTTGAACTCAGGTCCTCCTAACTCCAGGGCCAATACTCTACTGTGCCATCTAGTTGCCCCACCTTTTTTCTGTAGTTCATGTTTGTTGATATTCATTAAGTACATTTTAATAAAAACATTTATAAAAATTGTGGCATATGAATATAGTACAATATTACTGTGCTCTAAGAAATAGTGTGACAGATCAAGAGAAATGAGACCCAGAAAGTAGTGAACAGGAGAACAATTTATACAAAAGCTACAATTTTTTAAAGGAAAACAACTGTGCAATGTTGGAGAACTGTAATATGTGGTAATCTCTTAGGACTCTGTAAGACTGATGGTGAAGTATGATTACTACCTTTTGACATGGAGGTGCAGAATGAGGCATAAGTATGTATACAGACACAGCCAATGTGTGGGTTTATTTTGTTGGATTACATTCGTTACAAGGGAAAACTTATTTTTTTCTGGTAGAGAGTTATGGGAGACAGTGGGTAACTGAGACAACTATGATGGCTATAACAAAAATATACATATAAATCTTAAAATATACAAGAAGAAAGTTCAAAAAGGGACATAGACAAACAGAGCAGAGTTGGAGCTACTGAGCTAAATTTAATGTATACTTTTTAGAAGGGTTGTCCATTATGTGCTACGTATAGTCCTCTTTCTGTTTTTAATGTAAGGAAATGTTCATATTCATGTTTCTTAAGTTCATAACAGAAAATAAAATTTAAACACTAGTAGTTGAGAAATAGAATCTGAAAGGGTATGGGGCTCTGATTAATATTCATTAGCTTTACTATATAATATTTTCCACCCTAAATTTTGGAAGCCTCTTCTACGTATGTCTGGATTCTCGGATTGTATTCTAAGTAGTTGAAGCTCCAGTCAAGTAGAACTACATTTGCGTAAATACAAATGTCAAAAACAAATTTATGAATAAATGCCATGCACCCAGATGACATTGGGAAGGTCACATTCTTGATCTTGATGTCTTCTGTGACATAATCTCCTTTAGGGTAGAGCTAAAAGCCCATCCAGGCACAAGATATTAAAAACGATTGTCCATTTAGGACTGATAATCTGGTAAACGAATTTTGATTTTGTGTTTGTCCTGGTTCTGTGTCCTTGTGCTAGTCATCTAAGCTCTCTGCCATGCTTCTTTTGGTCAAAAGGTTGCGCTGTTGTTCAGTCCTTCTTTTCAGTCATGTCCTACCCTTCATGATCCCATTTGGGATTTTCTTAGCAGATTCTGGAATGGGTTTGCCATTTTCTCCTCTGGCTCATTTTACACATGAGGAAACTAAGGCAAGAAGGGTTAAGTGACTTGCCCAGGGTCACACAGCTAGTGAGTGTCTGACTGGATTTTTACCAGACCTGCACCACGTGGGGCCAAAATTAAAACAGGCTAAACCTTCTGGCCACAGATGGGTTTTCAACAGTTCACTTTCCAAATAGAAGGTAAGTAGAGACAGACTGATGATGGTCGGTTGCCGCAGGTCACGTGACAAACGGAGAGCTTGTGCATTGGCAATCCACCCATCAAGTTACATGATGGGTTAAGCGGAGCACAGACAAAGCACTTCATACATCTTTACTTTCTTTTACATCCTCTACATATTTTGTAGGCCGCCTGACTGAAATCCTTTGGTGGGCTGCAAGCGGCCCACAGGCCATATGCTGTGCAGGCCTGATTTGAACTCTTCCTGACTTCAGGCCCAGCACTCTATGCACTATGGCACCACCTAGCTACCCAGTCAAGTGGTTAATACCTCCTATCACAGGGGTATTGTGGAGGTAAAATAACCAATTTCACAAAGGGAAGATTCTAATTCCTAGCCTTTTTAAAGATGCCTTTTCATTTGCTTTTAATCACATGGGAATCATGAATGTGGTATTTTGTTCTTTTTTAATAGTAGTGATTCACTGCTGTAGGAAATGGATGGCTGGACTTAAAACCAAGAAGGTCTTGGTTCAAATCCCATCTCTAATTTGCACTTTGTGGTTCTAGAGGGCCAGTCACATAACATCCCAGTGCTCTTAGCAAATCTCAAATACAGTAAGTTGCAGAGAACTGGCCTACCTGCCTTGATAAAGGGACTTTCCTCACCTAAGAGGAAATTCTAATCTTTCTAGTCCTTATCTTTTTCAACAATGAGGTTTTGTTATAATTCTTAGATTTCTCTTAACTAGCTGTGTTGGTATGTGGAATTACACCCAAAAGAGTAATATGCTTAACTCTAGAGTTTGAGACATCCTCACATAGATACGGTATCTCAATTCAGTCCAAAGATAGAGTTATCTCTCAGTTGTCCTTGGTAGTTTATCTTCTTATTTGGAAATCTGGTCAGTTTTTATTACTAAGATGGTTTCTACTCACTGGCAATTCAATTCAGCAACCTTTTAGCAACTTCTTACTATATACATGCTAAGCATACAAGGTGTTGTTGGCTAGCTCCTGGATACACTTCTCTCTCAAATTTTCCTGGCCTTCCCTTCTCTTCCCACCTGTCTGACTTTTTTTTTTTGTTTTAATGAGGTAAAAGGGGCCATTCTTTGCCTCATGTCTTATCTAGCCTCAATCACTGAATGGGTGTTGCCTCTGTCAAACTAAGACTGGGAAAGACCTTAGTTTAAAAAGGCCAAGCATTCTTTGCCTCATGTCTTATCTAGCCTCGATCACTGAATGGGTGTTGCCTCTCTCAAACTGAGACGTGGGAAAGACCTTAGTTTAAAAAGACCAAGGTGTCCTGCTGTGTCTGAGGCCACCTCCAGTCTCCAAATCTACATCTTGCCCCAGGACCCAGATGGTTCCATAGGAGAAAGTGAGGGTGGTGACTTTGCACAGCCCTCCCTCACTTAAATCTAATTCACTTGCAAGTTATGGCATCACCTTCCTGATATCATGGTCTTTGAGAATGAAGGACAAACAACAACCTGTCTCTCTGCCTCTTTATGTCCATTCTAGGATCACTGACTGGATAAACCCATGTCTCTATCCTGAGCCCTCTTCCCTTTTCTTTCTGTACTCCCTTACTTGGTGATCTCATCTGTGCACATATGTTCAATTATTGTCCCTTTGCCAGTGAATGACTCATATCTATATCTACTTACATATCTATATGCAGCCCTATTTTTTCTCCTGAGCTTCAGTCTTGCATAATTAACTGCCTACTGTATATTTTGAACTGGTGTCTTTTCAAACTATGTACAAAATAAACTTAACTAATCTTTATCCTCAAAATTCTTCTGAATTTCTCTATTGTTGAGAACACTGACTTCAGCCACTCATATTCTAAATTTAGGTGTGGTATTCAGTTTCTTGCTTACATTCAATACATCTGATAAGTTTCTAAACTTTGTTTCTTTACCAATGTTATCTCTTGTATAGATCTCCTTACACATTCACCACCCTAGTTCAGGCTCTCATCACCTCTGAATTAGACTTATTATTATTGCAATGTGGTTTCCCTGCCTAAAATTCCTCTATTCAGTCACTAAAATGATTTTCTTAAAGTGTAGGTGTGACCATATCACCACCCCTATTCAAAGATGTGAGCAGTTCCGTATTACCTCTAAGAGCAAGTAAAAGCTCCCCTGTTCAGCTTTTTATGACCTAGCCTGTTTCTGTCTTTCTATGTTTCTTTCACATTACCCTCCTTGGTGCATTCGTATTTGCTGTTTTTCACACAGGATGCTCCATGACTTGTATTCTTACCTTACCACTGGCTTGCCCTCATGCCTGGAATGTTCTCTCTCCTTACCTCTGACCATTAGAATCACTGGCTTCCTTCCAGGTTCAGTTTAGATGCCACCATCTGTAGGAGACCTTTCAGCTAATTCCTTCCCCTAAAGTTACCATGTATCTACTTTGTATCTTATATAAGCCTATTTATTTACTTGTCTCCCTCATTAGAGTGTAAGTTCCTTGAGGGCGGGGACTATTTTTGCTTTTTCCTTGTATCCTCTGTGGACTTTTGTGTATAGATATGTTAAATGAAGAAAGGCAAAAACAGGTTCTCTGCCCTCAAAGAGTTCATGATTCTAATGGAGGAGACAAAGTGTAAATAACTGTGTAAATACAAGATAAATACACAGAGTCAATGGGAGGCATTCCTAGAAGGAAGACATTAGGGGTAGTGAGTGAATGCAGATTGCTGTGCTGAGGGATCTCTATAAATATCTCATTTGAACCTCATAACAACCCTGTGAGGTAGGTGCTATTATCACCATTTTGTGGTAACTGTTGTCATGGTAACTGAGGCAAATAGAGGTTAAGTGACTTGCCCAGGGTCACAGCTAGTAAAGGAGACTAGATTTGAATTTAGGTGTTACTGATTTCAGAGGCAGAGCTCTCCACTAACTGGTGGGGAAGGGGGAGAGAAAAGCCTTTTGCAGAAGGTGGAATTTGTGCTTTTATACCCAGTCTTAAAGGAAGCCAGGAGGTACTTGGATCTCTTGGTCAAAGGGTAGGAACATTTTAGTCACTTTTTAAAAGAACATAATTTCAAATTCTTTCCTGAATGGTTAAATATGCAATTCACTACAGTAAGAGCTGTTTTATTTTTTGTATTTGTATCCCCAGCATTTAGTGCTATGTAGGGCACATAATGAACACTTAAATGCTTCTTTATTCATTATGTCATGTAAAATTAAGAAACAAAAATACACATATGTATATTTTAATCTTGATTTCATCTAAAGTACACATGGAATGAATTCAGCCCTTCCCCATCTTCAGTGGTTGAAATTCTTTTCTGGACTAATATAATAGTATATTTGTGTGCCTGACTTTCTATGGCAGTTCTAACTTTGACTATTTGCATCTTTTGTCATCTTTGCAAATTTGCTGGTTGCATAGAGAAACCTCAGAGTTTTTTAGGTTTATATTTCTCGTAATAATTTGGGAAAATCTTTTATATGGTTGTTAATATTTTGCAATTCTTTTGGGAACTGTTCATATCTTTTGACCAAGTAAGAATTGAATCCACATCTTCCTGGGTCTGAGGCTACAAAGATGCTACAATATGTTGCCTCTATCTTAGGAATTTTTGTTAATTTTTTAGAATCTCACTGTCACTTCCTAATAGCCTGCTCCCCTACTCTTCCTTGTAACAAAGTACAATTAAGCAAAATAAACTGACATTGACCACGTCAGATAATGCTTTGCCTCATTTCATACACGTAGTCAGTCTGAGACCTTTCTACTAATCAGAATAAAGTTATGTTTAATCATCAGTCTTCTAGATTTAACACTCATCACTGAATTTATCTGAATTCTGATCTCTTGTTGTTTTCTTTTCCATTATTGTAGTTACTGTGTGTATTATTCTTCATGTTCTGTTTATCTCTGCATCAGTGCAAACAGGATGCTTTAATTTACTTGATATAACTGAGGAAAAAAGTTTATTAAGCAATTATCTTTGTGGAGAGAAGTGTAAGTATAGTTTTCCCAATCTTTTCTTACTGCCAATATTAACTTATAATTTGGTCCTTATCACATTATGAAACCTACCTAATTTCTTTTTAAATTTTTTAATATTTTTTGTTTAATATTTTATTTTCCCCCAATTACATGTAAAAACAGTTTTTAACATTCATTTTTAAAACTATGAGTACCAAATTCTTCCCCCCGCCACACCTTCATTAAGAAGGCAAGCAATTCTTTCTATCCACACACACATATACACACACACACACATACACACATACATATATACACATATGTGTAGTTATGTCAATATTAGTCCATATTAGTCATGTTGTAAAAGAAAACAGATTAAAAAAAATCAAGAAAAACAAAGTAAAAAAAGCATGCTTCAGTCTGTATTCCGACACCATCAGTTCTTTCTCTGGGGATGGATAGCATTTTTCATAGTAAGTCCTTCAGAGTCATCTTGGATCATTGCACTGCTGACAATAGCTAAGTCATTCACAGCTGATCATCTTACAATATTGCTACTACTTTATATACAGTATATGTCACTTTGCATCAGCCTCTGTAAGTCTTTCCAGGTTTTTCTGAGACCATCCTGCTCATGATTTCTTATAGCACAATAACACTCCATGACAACCACATGCCACAGTTTGTTCAGCAGTTCTCGAATTAATGGACATTCCTTCAATTTCCAAATTTTTTGCCACCAGAAAAGACCTCGTATAAATATTTTTGTACATATAGGTCCTTTTCCTTTCTGTTGGATACAGACATAGTAGTGGTATTGCTAACTCTAAGGATAGGCATCGTTTTATAGCCCTTTGGGCATAGTTCCAAATTGTTCTACAGAATGATTGAATCAGGTCCTACCTAATTTCTTAATGCTAAAGGGGAACAATGCAAAGATATCTTAAATTCAATTATAGACATTACATCTATTTTTAAACTAAATTATAAATGCTTAATTGCTTATGTACCCCATGGACCTGAACTCCTTTGGCTCAGGACCGTCCTAGTTTATGGAATAAAAAAATGGTCCAGTTTGGGACTTTTAAAATAAAACATCAAAATAAAGTACTAAAAGTGTATGAGTTAGCCTACAAAAAGTTTTAAAACATAGAGTTGTTAACTGACTTCTTGGAATTTATATTCCATCAAGTGCTTTTATGCTTCTTAACAACTTGAGAGTTAAAGTTGAAGGAGAAAAATTTTCCCATTTACTGTATATTTCAGTTTCATTTTGTTGTGAAGCAAGGATTTTACCAATCATCACAAAATGGGGAAGAATTTAGATCTTTTGAATAGCTTTAACTCCATGTGTTTGAGCTTTTGTTGACCTTATTTGCATTTTGGAGCAAAATATGACCAGAAACTGAGAAAAGTGTCATCTGTTAATTGCTAAAAATGGACAATGCTGTTTTCCAGAAACCCAGTTCAGAATATAGGCTAATGGATTCCTAATCTAATTTGTTTCACTAAAGGAGTTATTTTAAAAAAAGCAAACACCTTATTGTTTTATTTCTAAAGATATGACTTCCCTAAAAGTAATACAAAATTTCATTCTTTGGGACTATTTACATAAAATTACATAGAATTTCTAAATTACTTGATTTAGAACTGCTAAATGAAACTTAAGTGTATCGACAGGAAAGACACCAGAAATATTCAGTGTTATTGCCAGTTCATCCTGTAATCTGTCCTTCCCCAAGAAAAGAAAAAGTTTATTTTTTTGTTTACACTCTGAGTATTTTGCCCTTCCTGATTTCTCATTTCAACCCCCATGGCTGAAATATTTCCAAAATGAATAAAAGTGCATGTTAATTTCCTCTTTAGAATTCGAACTCTTTGAGTCTAGGGACTACTATGTTTTTTGTCTTTTATTGTTGCTTTGTGTCTCTAGCATTAAACACTACCTGGCAGATAGTGAGCACTTAATGCTTGTTGGCTGCCTAAGCTTTTATTAAGGTTTCAACTATTTAGATTTAACTAAATATCTAGATATCTGGTTTATCTAGTATTCACGATTTGAAGTGGGGGAAAATACTTAACTTCTTTTTACAGTTCTTAACCTGGGGTTTGTGATTTTTAAAATACCTTGATAACTATCACAATATGAATGATTTCTTTTGTAATTATGTATTTCATTTTATTCATTTAAAAACATTCTGAGAGGTGGTCTTCAGGTGCCACTTGACTGCTAAAGGAGTGCATGCATGACACACAAAGTTAAGAACCCCTCCTCTATCCTGTTCCCAATCTTAACCTTACCCTTGTCCCAGCACTACTTTTGGGGAAGACACTACCTCATACTGGGATGATAGTGGTTCAGAAGTAGGGGAGTCAAATTAAAGCTATCCAAAGGGGGAAAAAAGATAACGTCTCATGTTCTGCAAACAAAAGCACTCCTAAACTGAAACGTGATTAAG
This sequence comes from Trichosurus vulpecula, assembly GCF_011100635.1. Taxonomy (NCBI): domain Eukaryota; kingdom Metazoa; phylum Chordata; class Mammalia; order Diprotodontia; family Phalangeridae; genus Trichosurus; species Trichosurus vulpecula. The sequence goes on from NC_050574.1 coordinate 388,356,184, forward strand.
TTCGAGAGAGTTGGTCTAGGGGTGTAATAAATTTTTAAGTCTTCATTAACTTGTCCTAGGGCAAATGTAATAGCATCTCAAAAGAATTAACTCAGGTTTCAGAATAGCGTCTTAGCTCCTAGCATAGGGAGGAAGGTTGGTTGAGAAAGTCATTCTTAGTTTTTTTAGCACCCTAATCAATTTATAAGAAGAATATTCCAGTTAACACAAGCCCGCTGCTGGGTTAAAAAAAAAATTGAATCCTATCCAGTGGCTGGAGGCGGAAGAACACTAATTTCTGGTTTAGATAGTTTTGTTTTAAAGAGCGTCTCAGAATCTTCACTTTTACAGATAGGCAGACTGAGGCCAGGGACCTGGCTGCATACAGGCAGATGTGAAAGTAGTAGTTATGGCACCTGGTAAGCCATAGCTTCCTCCCTAGGCTTTGGGGATTAAGCTGCGGATGGTGGGGGGCAGTCACGCGGAGCCCCTTTTCTCAAAGTGGCAGGTGGATAGAGAAGGAGCGTGGCAGAGTGCACTTCAGCTCCCGCTGTGAGCATGCGCCAAGGGACGGGGCGGTCTGAAAGGGGCGGGTCCAGGCGGGTCCCATATTAGCCTGCGGCCGGGGATTGGCTAAGACGGGAAGGAGGCGGGCAGAGAATAACTTGCATCCTCGCCTTGCCGCTGCAGCAGCCGGCCGCGCGGGGGAAGCTGCGCGGGATTGCTCGGGGAGCGAGTTTGCTGCCAGGCTGGTGAGGAGGGAGGAGGAGAAGGAGGAGGGGCCGGAGCCTATGACTTCACAACCAGGCAGCCCTAGAGCAGGCGGCGCCGAGGCTGCAGGTTCTTCAGTCTGCAAGGAGCTGCCACAGCGACAGAGGCGGCGGTGCTTCCTCCTCGGAGCCAACCACACGGGGAGCTCGCTTGAGAGCCCAGCGGCGCGGGCTGCTGGAGGCTGGGGTCCTGGGACTCCGTGGCGTGATTCAGGTGCGGGGCTGCGGCGCGAGGACAGGATGGAGGAAGGGAGTAGGGTCGTGGGAGGGGGGAGGGTCGGCGGCAGCTGGGGGGGCGGGGAAGAGGAGAACAGCTGGGGGAGGAGGAGGAGGAGGACTACGCTGCTGCTGCTGCTCCTCTGTCTCCACCAAGAGACGGGGTGGAGCCGCGAAAGGATGGAGGAGAGTGGGGATGTGGGCCACTCACTAACCCCGCTGGAGAGGCGGACCCCCAGGGATTAGGGTGGAGATAGATGCAGCCGGGGGTGGGGGTGTAGTGGAGGACGCTACTGCATCCTTCATCCCTCCTTGAGTTGGAGGAAAGCCCCCCCCCCCCCAGCTGTTGTCATGGAAATGATGCAGCTTCTCCTGATTGCAAGATCTTAAATGAAAATAAATAGATCAGTCCTGGGGCTCACCTCCTCTCCCTCCTTCCCCCCTCCCCCAGATGCAGATTTTTGTCAGTGACTTTTGGTTGGAGGGGCGGAGGGAGAGGCCAGGGCGTGTTTGGGTTGAGAGGAGGAAGAGGAGCCGGAGGAGGCTGGCCGGTTTCCCCTTTTGAGGAGATGGATTTTGATTGGCAAGGAGAGGACTGGGGATGCAGGATGTGGAGCCTGCAGCCCTGACCTATTTTGTTTATACGGATTCCAGGGCCTGGGTTGCTGCACCTGATTTATGTATGTCACTGAGGACGAGGTTTAGTAAACACCAGCATGAAAAGTCTCTGTGAGAGGAGAGTGAGTGAGTGTCACAGAATAAAAATAAAACATGGGTTTCCATTAAAGAAATCTAGATGTAATCTTCCTATGCTCTGATTCTCCCTACCCACCTCCGCAGAAAAATCTTTTTGTATGCAGTGAGACATGGAGAAAGTTGTGTTCTGTGTCCCTTAAAAATAAACATTGAATGTAGCTGTGGAACAAGGCTTCTTGGCTTCTTAACCTTTTGTGTGTCATGGATTTCGCAAACTCTTCGGCAGTCTGGTGAAGCCTAGAGACACCTCAAAATAATGTTTTTAGATGCATAAAATACATAATGTTGTAAAGGAAACCAATTACATTAAAATGTTAAAAATTCTCTGTTAAGAACCCCTGCTATAGAGGCTGCTCAGAATGTCCAGGGGCATTTGTTCCTTTCTGGGTGAAAGAGGGCTTTGGAAAACAAGAATTGTTAATGTGTTTATGCTCTGCCCCTCTTTTTCTTTGAGACAGGGTTTCTCTTGAATTGCATTTGATTTGGTTTTTTTTTTTTTTACTGAGCTTCTGAATGGTGGAAAAATCACCAAAACATACTTCTTAGGAAAATAAGTATAGAAAGCTCTCTCTCTCCCTCTCTCTCTCTCTCTCTCTCTCTCCCTCTCTTTCTCTCTCTCCCCCCCCCCTCTCTCTATCTCTCCCCCTCCCCTTCCCCCTCCCTCCCTCCCTCCCTCTCTCCCCCTTTCTCCCTCCCCCCCGCCCTCTCTCCCTCTCCCTCCCCCTTCTCCCTCCCCCTCTCTTCCCCGTTAGGTTCAGACATACCTAAGGGGTGGTGTTAGACTGCTTTGAAATTAGAAATAGTGATTTACCTTAAATGTCACTTGTTAATTATAGCATTTGAACAATATTACTCTGGGGATGAAGGTCCAGGAACAGGGCAATTAGGGAATGAGATTGAGACAATACATAATGTGGCAATCACTGATTCAAGCAAACTGTTAAGTGACCATCTATAAAAATGGTTAAAACCTTTTAATAGCTGAGCCAGGTTAAAAAAAATGCGAGCTGTCCTGGAAACGAGACTAATTTTTCTTTGATTTAAACCAGGCTTTCCCCTTAACCACAATTTAGCCTTAGGCATAGGGTCCTTTATTTTTTGAAGGTTTTTTTTTTTATCCCCTGAGCTAATTGTTACTCAAGACATTTCATTGACTGCATTGAGGAAGGATTAATTGGATATAGAAGAGAGAACTCTGGTGAGAGTGGAAGATGCTCTTGGTCAATTACAGGGATCATCTAGAAGAAGGGTATGTCTTTTAGGAAGACAGTACTGTATGAGGCATAACATGAATCCACTGGGGAAGCGATTGTGAATGTAAGAAAGTAGCAGTGGCATATAACATGCTCTACCATAAAAAGGGTCACTGCTTATGAAATTCTTACTATTGGGAGGGCCAGCCTTGGAAGAAGACCATCGTTTTAAGTTTTGCCTCTGATTATCCTATCTTAATCTCTCAGCTGGTGAAGCTGTTTTCTTTCTAAGGCTGTAAGTTGCTGACTATGAATTTCATGATTGTAGGGAATTTTCATACTGGCAGTTCCTCACACCTACTGGGGGAAAACTATAAATATCTCTTAAAGAAATTTTCATAGATTTTGTAAGCAACATGTGAAAGCTCCAGAAATAATTTGGGCCAAAGACAGGATTGTCACTTTATAGGTTCTGCTTTTTTTTGGGTGATAGACCAATGCAAACAATGTAAAAAAATGTAAAGAAAATCAATTTTTGTTCAGTTCAAATATGGAATAAAAACTGCTCAAGTATAATATTTTGACACTTGGATTGTTTATCTTTTTATTTATAAGTTCTGTCTCCCCAACTAGATTATAAACCCCTGGAGTGAAGGAACCTTCTAACTTTTTGGACTTCTGGCATCTAGTGTAGTATACACATAGCTGCTAAATAAATTTTTGTGGTTGATTATTGCCTGTTTTGCAGCTAGTTTCTGTTTTCATTCATTTTATCCCAGAACTTTTATCCCAGCAGTCTTTTTAGCTATACACACAGAGATAGGAATTGTCATTGTGTTTTCATTTATTCAGAACAGGAATGTATACTGTATTATTGGGGACAGTAGAACACTATATTGTATTTATTCCTTTACTCTGCCCGCCCCGCCCCCCCACCTTGTCCCATTACTCTTGTGGTTTTATAATGTTGCAGTGTATATGGAGAGAGAACAAACTCCCTGATACCATTCTCTTAGCTCACTTTTATATTCTAATGGGAATCTCAATGGAGTCCATCCCATCTGGAGCACTGACTTATATTATAGTCAGCAAGACCTGAGTTTGAATCCTACTTCAGACACTAAGTAGCTATATACCCAGATCTAGTTACTTTATCTCTCTCATTCAGTTTCCTTATCTGTAAAATGGAGATCCTAATAGTATCAATCTCAGAGTTGTAAGGGTCACATGAGGTAACATAGAGCACTTTGCAAACCTTAAAACACTTTGTAAATGTTAGTTAATGTGTTTATTCTATGCAGTTATTTGATTCCTACAAATTGGGAAAGTGTCTCTAGCTATTTATGACTTAGTAAGAGACAGAGTCATAGAATATCAGAGAACAACTTGTATCCTTGCCTTGCCACCACACAGGGGAAGTTATTCAGTCCCATCTCCTCCTAGGTGCGTGAATCTCTTCTATGATATTCCCAGTCATTCAGTCTTTGCTTAAACAGTGATGGAGGGCCTACTGTTTTTTTGAGGCAGCTCACTCCACATTTATAGAGCTAAATGAAATCTGCTTCTTGCTAACTACTCTCCATTGATCTTGGTTTTGCCTTCTGGGGCCAGACAGAACAAGCCCAGTGTGTCTTCTTCAGTACCTCTGATATTTCACAGACTCATGGTGTTTGGATTAGAAGAAACGTCACTGGTCATACCTGAAACCCATACCTGAAAAATATCCCCTCTGAAACATGGTCAAAATGTAGTCACCCAGGCTTCAAATTTTATGAAGTTTGAAGGATTCAGACCAAGAACTACCTCTTGAAGCAGTCCATTTGCTTTTGGATAACTTTAATTGTCAGGATAGCTAGGTGGCACAGTGGAATGACCTGAGTTCAAATCTAACCTCAGACACTAGCTGTATGACCCTAGGTGGGTTACTTAACCTCTGTTTGCCTTAGTTACCTCATCTGTAAAATGAGCTAGAGAAGGAAATGGCAAACTACTCCAGTGTCTTTACCAAGAAAACCCCAAATGGGGTCACGAAGAGTTGGATATGACTGAAAAACGACCGAACAACAGCTATTCTTAGCAGATTTTCTCAAACATCAGATCTGAATTTACTCTTCTGTAACAATACTCCCTCTCCCTCCCTGCTCCCCCAAGCAATAATCTTTCTAGGGAAAGACATTGTATTATATTGGAAATAGCACTGCTGCTTAACTATTTGTGTCATTTTGGGCAAGTTATTAGGGCATTTTAGACCTTTGTTTCCTTAGCTTTAAAGTAAGGGGCTTGAGAGGCAGTGTGGGACAGTGGGAAAAGGGCCAAATTTGGAGTCAGAGGACCTGGATTCACATCCCAGCTCTGCAGCAGTGACATAGTAACCTTGGGCAAGTAGCTTCACCTCTGACCCTTAGTTTCCTCATGTGTAAAATGAGAGGCTTGTCCTAGATGACCTCCAAGTTGCCTTCCAGCTCTTTAAATCTTTGATCTTGGTTCAGCCCTGTGAAGCTTAAACAGAGCAAGAGTAATCCCTCTTCCATGTGGGTCACCTTGAGATACTTGACCCTCATGTATCTTCTCTCCTCCAAGATAAATAACCCCACTTCCTTCAACCAATTCTTCCATTCCCTGACATTGAGGCCTTTACCCATCCTGGTTTCCCTACTCTGGACCTGTTTTAATTTTCTAAAACTCAGACCTGAACTCAGTATTCTAGATGGGATCTGAGTGTAGCAGGACTATCATTCCTTTATTTCTGGGTGCTATGCCTCTCTTTATTATACTTTTTATTATAAAATATGAATTGGCTACAACATAAAACTATTGAGGAACATCAAAGAACCTTGCAGTAAAAGATGTCCTCAAGGAATTGTGTGATAAGAAAAGAAGATGGCAAAAACAACAAGGCATGACAGGGACAGCTGGAGTGCTCTCTTGACACCCCTGCAATTTTAGGAGAAATTAAGTAAGTGTTCCAATGTGTCCAGAGGGAATGGACAAGTGGCCCAAAGGATGGGCAGACATGAATAGGTGGGGACCCATGTCACTGAAAGAATCTGAATTGTGAAATCGTAGATTAACTTGAATGTTAAGTTTTTTCCTTACTACAACCTCAGGAGGCAAGTAGTGTAAATATTGTCCCCGTTTTACAGATGAGTAAAATGAAAGACTTGCCCAAAGTCATACAACTAGTTCGTGGCAGATGTAAAACTCAAGTCAAGGTCTCCATGATCGTGCTGTACCAATTCTTTTCTTCTCTGGGCTAAACATTTCTTGTTCCTGTAATCAGTCTTCATATGGCATGATTTCTGAGTCTCCTTGCCATCTTGGATGTCCTCCTGCTTCTTAATATCCTTTAAAAAATGCAGCACCCAGAACTGGACATTGTACTACAGGTGTCTTCTGACTAGGACAGAGTATAGGGGGCACCATCACCTCCCTCGTTCTGGATGCTATTTCTATGAATGGAGCTTAAATTGACATCAGTATCACCCCTCCCTTGCCATTTTTCATAAAATAAATTATTTTCTTTCATTTTCTGGGGCTCTGGACCTCACAATGAGGGTATTCTTAATTTCTGTCTTATAAGTCTGCTAGCACTATAGTCATGGTACTCCCAATTCTATTACCACCCTAGTAAAGGCTTTCATTACCACCCACTCATACTATTGCAGTAGTTTTATTAGCAACCTTCCAGACAACTCTATCTTCTCCCCATACAAAATCATCTTTCCAACTGCTTCTAGGGTGATCTTTATTATACTTAGATCTGGTAATATTATGCGTCAGCCCAGTGTTCTGCTCTTTTGAGATCTCTATTAAGTGTCCCTTTCAGTTTTATGTCATCTGCCACATTATGGCATAAAAGTGTCTTCTTGGTTCTACAAGGCTTCCTATGCCATTGCAGCACAAGATCTGACAAATAATGCTACTAGAAAAGAATTCATGTATGGTCTAGTGATAAATTCTCTGTTGTCCTGGAATCAGCCTAGCCAGAGAGACATATCACCAAGTTAGGTTCAGGGTGATGAATTTTTGCAGCTGTAGCAACTCTCAAGTGCCTCATACTCACTTGTAGAGAGATTGTGATCTGTGTCAATTGGGAGTACACATACTAATAGGAAAAAAATAATTGAAGTGGATTGTAATGGGGAGAGTGTGAGGCAGAGAGGAAGGGAGGTTGTTATAATAATTGTGTTGATATTCAGTGAGAGTCTGAAGTAGTTTCTGGGCAGCAGGAATGATGGGGACTGTGTACAACCAGAAAGATTAAGAGGCAACATTAAGTATTTTCTATACTTTTGTGTCTTTAAATATTTTCTACATTTTTGTGCCATTGGACTTTTGTCTAAATCTTGGTTTGGCTAATGGTGGACTCCTTTTGCCCAGTCTGTCCAACTCAGCCACTCTAAATTGATCCTAATTCACCTTTTCCTAGATTAGACCCTAAATCTAGTCAGGCTAGTCTCAGAATCCCCTGAACACATCCTGCTCCTTCTTCCCCTACCTGGACTACGTTTATCCTTCCTGACTAAATCCAGCATATATCAGGCCTCCAGCCACTCCTCCCACCTTCCAAAGCACTTCAGGATTGTATTATTCACTTTAGCACTTACTCCCATTCTGCTTTACATTTATGTTGTTGTTCAGTCATTCCATTTTCAGTTAGTTGTTTTTTTCATTTGTGTCTGACTCTTTGTGACCCCATTTGAAGTTTTCTTGGCAAAGATACTGGAGTGATTTGCCGTTTCCTTCTGCTCATTTTAGAGAGGAGGAGATGAGGTGGACAGAGTTAAATGACTGGCTCAGGGTCACACAGCTAGTAAGTGTTTTGAGGACAGATTTGCACTCAGGAAGATGAGTCTTCTGACTTCCAACCTGGTACTGTATCCACTGTGCCAAAAAATTAGAAGTCTTGCCGGGCAAGGATCCATCTCAGACATTTTTTAATATCTCTCTCAACACCTAACACAGTACCTGGTCAGTGTTTGACAGATCCTCATTAGAGGAATTTGGGCACTACCAAAGTAGCAGAAACCAGTAGTATTTTCAGCTTTGTTGCAGCGGTGACAATTATTGTTTATTGGATTCATCCAGCATCCTTCCTTAGAATCTTTCATCTAGGTAGACGTTTAAAGGTTTCATTCTTGAGGTTGAATGCCCTAAATTATATCCCCTTCTCCCCACCTGTCATCACAGAATCCGCTACACTGCTTTCTTGTAAGCTGAAACATTGAAGATGAAGACTACTGAAATGCCTTATTACATTAATTCAGTATGTCAGCATGAATTAGTCTTTCATGTTAACCCAAGAAAAGAGCTAGGCTCCTGGGGAATTGAGGCACAGACACAAATATAGGGTAGGGCAAGGTAAGAAGGAAAGATTGGTAGTATGGGATTTGTTTCGGGGAGGGCAGGCTGCTTGAGGTTTCTATGGCTAGGTCATGAGACTACTGGTTTTTGGTTGTATGGCCCAAGTTGAGGATGACTTGGTTTCTCTTATCAAAACAAAACATGGAATAGAGAGGCATACAAAAAAAAAAAAAAAAAACCCCAAACCAACCCAGACACAACAACCTTAAAATGCCTCACAGTTTAATATGATGTAGAAGGGACCCTCACAGGTTGACTATCTTTAGCCGATTGCATATAGTGTTCTGTATGTGTGTTCTTTCGAGGTGTACAGTCGCAGGTTTCTGGAAATTCTATGTGACATTGAAACAATGAAAAAATGTGTAGAAAGTATAAAGCTTTCAAGGACTTTATAAATATTACTAGGAATGATGATCATTGCTCTCTAAACAGCTAGATGAGCTTATATGTTATATGTATATATACATACACATATGTGTGTGTATGTGTTTGCTGGAGCTCATAGCTCAAGATAGATTCACCTTTCATATTTAAAGACCAATAGATCAGCATGCATTTGTTAAGCATACATTACATGTCAGGCAGTGTTCTAGGTATAGGGTATACAAAGATTAAAAAAATGAAACAGTCCATACTGATTATACTGAAGTTAATAACTACTTATGATCCAATCTTAGATCATGGTATCTCTAAATATTACATAGGATAACTGCTTTAAAAGTTTGATCCACATGGATCTACAGCCTGTCTTTTTAGTTGGGAAGCAGAGAGAGTCATATAGATATTTTTTGTTTTTGATGGCAAAACATACATAGTTATATCTTTGAGATGTTAGCAGAGGTTGTTTTAAAAACTCTTCATAAAGGAATTGAAAAGGCACCATGTACAGGAGACTTGTCAAAAGGATACAAGGAATATTTGATAAGTAACTATGTTTTCCCTATTAAAATTAATATAGTTAATTCCTTAGAAGCGTGCAGTATATGGTAAACTCTAGAATTTATTTCCTTTGATATTGAATAAGGTACTGACAACTGGAGAAGGTTAGGAATCTCAGGTATAGTGGAAAAAGTTTTGGAGTCAGAAGAAACAGGGGTTCTAATCCTTGCTTTGACTGGCAAGTCTCATCCATTTCTTTGTCTGTAGTGATGGTATGGTTATCTTCAATTATCTGCCTTACCTTAAAGCAGTATATTGCAGGTCATTGTCATAGATTTAGAAATAGAAGTCTGTCAAGTCCAAGCTCCTCATTTAACAGAAGTGGCCCAAAACGGTGAAGTAACTTGTCTAGGGTCACAAAGTAAGTGTCCAAGGCAAAATTTGAATCAAGGTGTCCCTGATTCAACATTGAGCACCATATCCACCAACCCACATTGCCTTGTGTTATTCGTAATGCCACATAGGCAGTATTGAGATGACTGCATTCAGGACTTGATGCTTGTTCTCTTTGAGATTTTTTTTCTTGGTAGCTTCTTGATCTTTGAATGTTTTTCAGAAAATACCTTCTACTTTTGATAAATCCTTAGAGCTAAAGTACTTAGGATGATGAACCTGGAAATGAGAAGTAAGAGGAAAGGAGTGGGTGATAAACTTATCTGGGTGTTAGAGCTTTTGAGTTTCTGGCTTTTGATTAGGGGAGGTGTTGAAAGGGAGAGAGCTGAGAGGAAGCCCATGGAAAGGTCAAAAGAGAAGGATGTGGGCAAGGGGAGGAAGAGAGAAATGGGTGGGGCTTCTGATTTGTTTTAACTTCTGAGTCAGTATTTCACTTGACCCAGGCAAGACTCTTATGTGGATTTTTTTTTGCTAAACATATAAAAGGTCTTTTTTTTTTTTTGCAAAGAAGCTCTTTCTGAGAAACAGGGTGAATTTTTTTTTTATTTACACATTGTCTGTCTTTTGCTGCATAGACAGCTACTTAAGAAACTGCATATGTATGTGATCTGAATAAAATAAAATAGCAAAGAAACTGAGTATTGTGGTGGAACACTTGGGAGGATGTCATGTGATTAGGGAAGGTAGTAAACGAGGCAGATATCTCTTCTCCTTAATTCTATTAGATTGTTCTTGTGATTTAGAATAATATTACTTCACATATCGGTATAACCTTTATAGTTTTCAAAGTACTTTCAAATTTAAATAATGTTTTGAAGTAGTTATTTTACTGAGACTTGAGAGCTTGTCATTAACCAAGGGTCATAGATAAGTAACAGCATTCTAGTCAGGACTAGAACCCAAATCTTATGACTTCCAATTATTCTGTTTCCCATATTGCATGCCTTTTGTCTTCAGCTCATTCCTTCCAGTGCCCAAGAAGGCATCTGTCTTTTTTAATGCTGAAGTTTGCAAAGGAAAAGCCAGATTCTTTTTGACAATAATTCATCTCCGATTTCACATTTATCTGGCACAGATATGATCATAGTCAAGACCGCTTATGAGGGACAAGCTAAGACACTGCTAGAATTAATGGAAACACACGTTTATTTGACCCCTAGTTTGTGTAAAGACATTGTGCTAAGTGCTTGGAATTTAAAGATAAAGATGAAAGCTCGATGTTCGTGGAGCTTACTTCTAGGGAAATTCAGCAGTTACATAATTAAAATGCAAGGTAGGGAGCACTAATGACTGGGGAAATCAGAGAAGGCTTCACTGAGGAGGTAGCACCTGAGCTGAGCTTTATAGGAAGACTAGGGTTTTAAGAGGTGAAGGATAAGGAAGTGATTTCCAAGCTTGTTGGACAGCCTGTATGAATTCAGGGAGGCAAGGAATGGTGTTTCAGCTTTTAGGGTAGGAAGGAATACAGTTTGTGAATGGGTGTGGAATAAAATAAGGTGATAAGGAGAGGTGGGAACCAGACTAGGAGTGCCTAAAAGGCCAGGATAAGGAGTTTGTATTTTATGCTTCAAGTAGTTGATGGCAGTGAAGGTTTTGGGGCAGTTGATGACATTTAGGGAAATATTTTGGCAGCTGAATGAACGATGAATTTGAGCACACAAAGACTGGAACCAGTTAGGGAAGCCATTTAGAAAGTTTTAACAGGCAAAAGGGGATGAGAATATTTTTTTAGGGTGGTGGCCTTCAGTAGAGAGAAGGGGATAGATGTGGGAGCTATATTGTGGAGGTAGAATCAATGACACCAGCTGATTGCATATTGAAGGTGAAGAAGTAGACAGTTGAGGATGACTCTGAGGGAACAGTTTTGGGTGACATGAAGGATGCTTGTACTCTCAACACAAGTATGGAATTTAGGAAGAGGGATCAGTTTCTGATAAAAGATAGAATTCTGCTTTGGAAATGTTGAGTTTGAGATGCCTACCAGACATGTAGGAGGAGAGATCCTGTAGTTTTTTTTTTTCTTTCAGACTGAGTCTCTGTGTCATCCAGGCTTGGATATGCAGTGGCCGGTCCCAATGTTGACTGTCATGGTGACTTTTTTTATCTGCTGTTTTTTGGACCTGAGACAGTTTGCCCCTTCATAGGCAACCTGGTGGTCCCATCATTCCCCGGGAGTGGCTCTCCATATTGATGCCGAATTTGGTGTAGATACTAGAAGAGTGTTAGCTCTACAATGTCTCAGAAATCTTGAGGTCAAGCCATCTACCTAAGGGCTTCAGTCTTTCCTCAGCAGTAGGGATTATAGGTGAAAACCACCACACCCAGTCTTAGGCAATTGTGATGTGAGAGTAGATGTCTGGGGAGAAATCTGGGGGTGGATATGTGGCTCTGGGAGTCATTGTGTAGAAATGATAATTGAACCCATGAAGACCAATGGGATCACCAAGGCTGAGAGTATATGGAGAAAGTAGATTATGACCCTGATGGAAGGCCACAGGCAGAGGTAAAGAGATAGTTGTTGATGTAGGAAAGAAGACTGAAAAGTGGTGGTCAGGAGTAGGCCACATGGTAATAGTGGATGGAATACTAGACTTGGAGTCAGAAAGACCTAGATTCAAATCCTGCCTCCAGTGTCACGGTATGGCTGTGGATAAGTCACTCAACCCTTTTGACCCTCAGTTTGCTCGTCTGTAAAGTGGGGCGGGGGGAGGGGGTGCAAATAATATAACCTACTTTACAGGGGGAAGTTATCAGGTTTGAGTTCATGTATTTAAAGGGTTTTACTAAAGAACAATGTTAATGTGGATTATTATACATCCTATTGAGTGCTACATCATCTTCTGCCTTACCTCTGGCTGGGTAGGTAATTTCTTCTACTCTTTACTACTAGTTTTTTCTTTCCCTGGACATTTGGATAAGTTACATTTAATGCCTTTGCCCCCTGTCTTCCTCATTCACCTGAATAAAGTTGGTTCCTTTTTTGCTCTCTTCCTCCTGCTCCCCTTCGCCAACATGAATGTATAGATCTATGCTTATGCCTCTAATTCTATTGTATATCGTTCTTTTTATTTATTTTCACCAGAAGTAGGGCATTTTAATAGGATTTAAAATATTTCCTTCTGGTTTCTCAGTATCTAGAGGAAAAAAAATATGATTGAAAGTAAAAATTGGCAGTTACCAATCAAACGTTGAAGGTCATTCCTAAGATAGGCTAAAATTTCATACAAACAGTTTAGTTTGAGCATAATAAAAATACACCACTTTAGACCCATGGCTTAATCAATCTAATCTCTGATAGGAGTATTGAAGGATTATTGTAAGAGGAGACCTGGAAGCTTCCCTGAAGGAGGTTTTGTCCTTTATTACTCACTTTTTTCTATTATCACTCAAGGATTTATGGCAGCATTTTTCTACCTCAGGTCCTCCGATCAGGATCATTTTATAAAACATTTACTACCAAAGGCTCTTACTTCAAAATGATTCTTCCTTCAGTTTGCCTTCTCCTCTGCTTACTCCTGATCTTTCTGCCTAATTGCTTTTCCCCACCTACTAACCAATCTGCTGAGGGGAAGAGGAACCTTAGAAAATTCAGATATTTTATTGGTCCTGATTTGGGTTGGAAAACATCGGGAGGTGTAGACCTGGGAATAAAAGCTCTTGCTTCATAATTCTCTTCTATTCGTTCCCCTTTATACAGAATCACCAATAGCCTTTTAATCAACACCAGCTTTTTAGAATAAATGAATCTAGTGTAAGAAATCTCATGACATATAGGAAGCTGAATATGTACTGTGTGGTTATGAAACCAGTTCCTTCTTGTCTTTGCCTGAATACCAGAGAAATGTGGCTTCTCTTTTTAGTTCCACCTTGTTTCTATCACATCTTGAGCTAGGTCTGTGCCAGCTCCCCTGAATGCTAATGAGAGCAGGGTCCTTTCTGGCTAGTCCCAGAGATACTGTTCTCTAGGGTTCAAGCCAGTCTTACTCTCTTTTAAACCCCGATGGCCTTCAGCAGTTTTTTCTCATTTAAAGAGAAATGAACCTTGAATTAAAGCATCCCATTCAAATCCCATTTCCGTATTTTGCGCCACCTTAGACAAGCCACTTTGAGACTTATCTGCAGTAGAGAAGTCATTTTTTCAAGACTTTAACATACTTGTATGACCTGTACCCTACAAGGCTGTGTCTTATGTTTTTAGTAATGTTCTTTGAAACCCTTAAAGCCCTTTATAACTATTTGGAGTTGTGTCTGTTATCAACAAATTCCTCCTTTAGAATTCTAGTCCAGCCTTCAACTCATTTTGTTGTTTTCTTGCCACCTGGGTCATACTTGTTTGCCTAACCTTTTTAACAAACCTCTCCCAAAGTCTTGAGGTCAGCCTGTTCTTTAGAAAATAACCAGCATTTTATTTAGCACTTTAGAGTTTGCAGAGCACTTGACACCCATTATTTCACCTCCTGAGCTTATTTTTTCTCTACTGAGGCTGAGAGGTTGAGTGACTTTCCCACCATTAGTGGGAACGTGTCAGAGGTAAGGTTTAGACTCACGTCTTTTGACTCCCAAAGTCCAGAATTCTATCTATTATGGTGCCTTTTCTTTTTCCCTGCTAGTTAATTTCTAGTCCTTTATAAATTGGCATCCCCAGAACCTCTCCATTGATACAGATTAGATGTAAGGTTATATAATGGTATGAGATACGACTCCACATCTCATTACATTGGAATGCTATTACCTTAAAAAAATGCACCACAACATATGTGGCCAAATGAATTAATGTTTTCCGCTTTTAAAAGGTTGTCATCCTCTGAGGTGATATACTGCTAAGTAATAGAACTCATTTTCCAGTGTGCTTTATAAACTAGATTAAAAGAGTGTTTGTGGAGAATAGCACCACATATGCTTTAAGTGTTGTAGCATCGTAGGGAACCTTAAGACTATTTTATTCACATTTTTGTTTTTAGCTTGGTTTTCAACTCAAATTAACTTTTTTTTTTTTATTTAAAGACTAGGTCTCCTTATCGCACCCAGGCTGGAAATACAGTAGCCATTAACATGCTCAATTCCACTATTGATGGGTTTTGGGAGCATTGATCTGCTCTTATTTTCCAACCTTAGCTTGTTTGACCTGTCTTGGGCAGCCTGGTGGCCTCTTATTCCTGAGGGCTCACCATATTGATGCTGGACATGCAGACACCTACTTTGTTTAGTCTTCTACAGCTCAGGCCATCTGTAAGCCTCAGTATCCCTTGTAGCAGGGATTATGTGCACTTCATTCATAGTTAGTTTTAAAGGTCCCTAGATTAGAGGGTTTTTGTTTTTCTTTTTTACCGTACTTGAAACAGGTTGTATTGAATGACAGAGTTAGAACTCTTTGCATTTAGCTTTCTACAAGTGGGCCTTATCCGAAGCAGCAAAACTAAACTTACAGAAACTGCTATCACTTACTCCCTCTCCCTCTGCTCTCCCTCAGTGTTTGTGGCTTTTAACTGCTACTTTTGTATGAACTGTCCAGACTTGTCCCTCTCAAGGGAAGTCAGAAGCAGTTATACCAGAGGTTCCCAACTGGTATTTAGGGATTTACTGGTAGTTCTTGAAGCCCTTAGAATTTTTGTTTTATTTTTAGAGCTGGAAGGGTCCTGAGAGAACATCTAGTCCAACCTTTTTACTTCACAGATGAAGTAATCCAGGGCACTGTTTCCTAAGTGGGGAAGGGAGCTCAGTGATGCGGTGCCCCTTCTCCTGACGCACTAAGGAACCTGGACTTTTCTGTAAGCACCACTGTTATCTGCCCCCTCCCTCCTCCTTCCTGGCTTGAGGGAAATGAGAAAACCAAACAAAAAGTCCTTATTAAGTGAGTGGTTAGCCACAGTATAATCTGTTTCCAAAGGAAGCTTATCTGATCACCTCTCCTCCTACCCTCCCCATTTTGATTTTTTAATGTAAATGTCATCCCACCCCTCAGCACCTGTAGAATATAAACTCCTTGAGAAAATTTTCTTTCTTGTCTTTGTATCTCTTTTATTTAGCACAATGCATGGCATTTAGTAGGTGCTTAATAAATGCTCGCTATTGAATCTGCCAATGCTGCCTTCCCTAACCATAGATCAAAACTAAAATGGCTTTGAGAACAAGCTTAACCACCCCACCCGCAGTGGAAGTAGGGGTGAGGCAGGCCTGGATTGGAGTATACCCTTCCAGGAGCAGATGTGGGGTTGAGCCTTTGTCAAAGAGGTTTGGCCTTTGAGCCAGGAAGGCCTGCTCTGTAGTCCTTCAAAGGTTCTGTGGGTTGGAGGTGTCACACTTTTCGGCAGGAAGACAGAAAAAGCATTTGCTTTCTGAACCAGATGAAAATGTAATTGAGAATCCTTTAACAAAATGAATAAAATACAGTAGAGCATAGATAATCTTAATATGTGGTTTTCTAAGTCAATATGAGACCTGCAGGGATCCTTGTACTATATTTAGTGGCTCCTGTTTCTATTTGAATCAATAAATACCCCTGCTGTGGGGGATAAAAAGAGTACCTTATTCACTACCACAGTTCAGGGCTGGGTGAAAGTGTTGAGTACTATTACTTCTCTGTGGTGTTTTAGGTAAGTTTTCATCGACAATAAATGACATCACAATTGTAATTTTTCTATAAAAATTTGATTTCTAGATCTTTTTAGAAGGACATTTATTTCAAGCAAAATTAGCTATCACAAACTAAATTAATGGATAACACAATAATTTGTCCACTCCCTTGGAGTTTGTGCTGATGGAATTTGACTAAAGTTATTTACCCCTCAAAGATTAGATATTTGAATGATTAAAAAAAGAAGTTTTTTGGTTGTAAGTTTCCACCACCAGCTTCCTACAAGCTTTGTAAACTGTATTTAAACAAATTTTGCCAAAACAAATGTGGACCATGGTAGCTAAGACAGATTTGAGTTATACTTTATATACCTGATTTTTAGTAGGATAAGTCAACACTGGTGAAAATGGGCTATTTTTACACTGTAACCTAGATCTGTTTGACAGTGGACTTATGTATACTTGCTGAAGACTGCATACAAAGTCAAGTTATTAGAAATTGGGGCAACAAGTTTTGTATGTTCAAGAGAAACAGAATTAATTTGATTTTTTAGGAATTAAAGTATGAAGAAATGGTTTCGTAAAATAACACTTTTATAAAGTGAATTTTGCTTGGAATTAGTCATAATTCATCATGGTTGCACAAACTCCTACTGACTTATCCCAGATCTTGAAGTTAATTGGATTGTCTAAAAAGACAGCAGACTCGAGGAAGAGAAAAATGTTTTTTAAAAATGTAAAAGAACACTTCATCTATATACTGAATATTTTAGCGCTCCTAATCTGACCTGTAGAACAGATGCAGCGTCATCAGATAGTGTAGGTAGGACCCCCCCCAAAAAATTTAGCAGATTAAAGCTGATTTTTGTAGTCTGTTTTTAAAAATCTAAAATCTAGCGTGATAGAAAATGGATATGTGTATGATGGGGGTATTTTACTGTAATGGATCATCTTTTTTCAAAGAATGTTTTTATCTTATTTTTTGTCAATTACATGTAGAAACAATTTTTAACATTCATTTTTTATAATTTTTGAATTCCAAATTCCCTTTCCCCACTTGAGACTCGAGCACTTTTGATATGGCCTATATATGTTTAGTCATGCAAAACATATTTCCATATTAGCCATGTTGCAAAAGAGAGCACAGACCCAAAAAAACAGGAAAAATAAAGGAAGTGAAAAAAAGTATGCTTCGATTTGCTTTCAGACTCCATCAGTTCTTTCTCTAGAGGTGGGTAGCATTTTTTATCATAAGTCCTTAGGAATTGTCTTGGATCATTGTATCGCTGAGAACAGCTAAAGTCACAATTCAACATCATACAATATTATTGTGTACAGTGTTCTCCTGGTTCTGCTCGGTTTACTTTGCTTCAGTTCATTTAAGTCTTCCCATGTTTTTCTGAAACCATCCTGCTCATCATTTCTTATAGCACAATAGTATTCCATCACACTCACATGCTTATAATTTGTTCAGTCATTCCATAGTTGATGGGCATCCCTTCCAATTTCCCAAAAAGAGCTGCTATAAATATTTTCATACATATAAGACCTTTTTCCTTTTCTTTGATCTCTTTGGGATACAGACCTAGTAGTGGTGTTGCTGGGTCAAAGAGCATGTACAGTTTTATAGCTCTTTTGCCATAGTTCCAAATTGCTCTTCAGAATGGTTAGATCATTTCATAGCTCCACCAACAGTGCATTGGTGTCCCAGTTTTCCCACATCCCCTCCAACATTTGTTGTTTTTCTTTTCTGTCATATTAACCAATGTGATAGGTGTGAGGTGGTACCTCAGAATTGTTTTCGTTTGCATTTCTCTAATCAGTAGTGATTTAGACCATTTTTTTCATATGACTATAGATAGCTTTGATTTCTTCTTCTGAAAACTACTGCCTGTCTATGTCCTTTGACCATTTGTGTTAGATCATCTTAGCAGAAAACTCAGGAGTTTTAGTTTTTCCTGTCTCTACCACTAACTTAATAATGTACGTGTCCTGGAATGAAAAGCTCAATGAACTGGGTGTTAAAAGCCTTGGGTTCTAGTCCTGTCTCTGTAACTGGCTTGATTTGTGACTTTGTGCAAAGCTTCTCTGTGCCATTGTTTATCTGCACAATGGAAATGGGCAAATGCCCACAGACCAGAGCTGGTGTTAGATTTTTCCACCAGCAACTTTCCTCAGTGACACTAAACCAATAAATGTGCCCCAGAAGGACAATGATTGTAGAGATAACAAAGAAAACCTACAGACCCCCAGAAATGCCCTCTATCTGAACCTTGGCTGGAGTCACTGAATTACAGCTTAGTTACTTTTGCTTGGGGCTTCTTCTTTTGCTGAAATGCGAATATTCCTGGGTGGGGTAGCATAGTTAACCTTATCAATTGTTTATATCTCAAGATAGCAGTTCCTAGGAGAGAGGAGGGAGAAGGGCAGGAGAACCCTAAAATATAGACCTTGAAGGTTAGGATTGAAAGGGCCCAGATCAAGGGGATAAGGAGTGCTGAAAACTCAGTTTGCTCTCACTTTATATATAAAATTTTGCTAAAGATGGTATCCTTCAGAAGGACTTATTTGTTATGAAGAGTGCCTTTTCCTTTCGCTATGACTCTTGACATTGCTGTATGACTTACTTTTGGGGTGAGATAAAGACTATTTTTAGAAATTAAATATGAATAAGGCCCAGATAGAGATTTTTGGCCTACCGTTATCAGTGACTGAGTTATCAATCTGCCGAAAAGTTTTAATTGGTTGTTCTAAGGTAGCTGGCTGGCTTGACTGCTGAGGGACGTTTTGAGAATCAAACTCAACAGGCTTAAAGCAGAGCTCACCTCTTCTACCAAACCATTCCCACTGTTGACTTCCTATTTCTATTGAGGGTTCCACTATTCTTCTGGTCACCCAGGTTTGCAACTGTGGAGTCCTCAGTGCATCACTCATGCTTAGCCTTTATATCCATTCGTTCACTTGTCAGTTTTTTCTCTATAGCATCTTTTTCAGTCTTTTCTCTCCATTTGCACCAGCCCAGGTTTGCAATCTGTTAGTCACTCTCCTCCCTTCTCCCTTCCTTTATACCTAGGCATGTGCTATTCCTGTTACCGTTTGGAATAATTCAGGGACTGGGTTGCTTTTAAAGACATGGTCTTTTCATCTTTGGGGTCCAGGTTCCCTCACCTCATCATTTCATCTCTACAGTATCTCTTGGATTTGTCCCCTTCTCTTTGTTCAGGCCCACATCCTGTATGGCCAGCTTGGGGAGACTCTTGTAACAGGCTGGGTTCCGATCTCTTCTCTTCAAGCCATCCTTCACAAAGCTGCCTAAATTTTTCTGAAGCTCAGGTCTGGCCATGTTACTTCTTTCCTTAAGAATAGCTAGCCTTAAAAAGTGGCTCTTTAAATGCTTCAGTCATAATATAAACACTTCCTATTCTGGCTCCAATTTTCCTTCTTTCCTTCCTTCCTTCCTTCCTTCTTCCTCCTTCCCTCCCTCCCTTTCTTGCCCAGGATCACACAGCTAGTAAGTATTTGAGGTCCAATTTGAACTCAGATCCTCCTGACTTCAGGGCTGGTGCTCTATCAACTGCACCATCTAGCTGTCCACTACAGTTTATTTTTCCATTCATATGACTTTCCACTCCAGTAAAACTGCCCTACCTGAACTCTGGATTCTCCCTCCTCCTTTGTCTTTGCACGGATTGCCACACTCTCCTCCCATTTGTCTCTTTTGTAACTCCAGTAAAATGATCTTAGAGGGCAGGGATTATTTTCATTTCTGCACAAAGGTGGCTCTAACCTACATACTGGCTTTGTGAATCTAGGTTCATTACCTCTCAGTGTCTTCCAGGTGAATCTAAGACTGCTGTGAGGCTGCTGATCTGATTTAAAGTTTTTCATTATGGGTTCTGTATGCTGACGAAATCTCTCATCTAGTTTAACAAAACAGTACTTTCCACAAAGTAGGTGCTTAATAATTGATTAATGAAGTAATTCGTTACCTAGAGACAGCAAATTCTTAACCCAGAGGAAGGATTCATCAAGGTTGGCAGTGCAGACCCTGTGATAAGCTGTAATGGTGTCTTTCATGGGTGGATGGGGAGCCGACTACAGGTAGAGTATGGCTGGTGCCCCTAAAATCATACCGAGTAGTCAGCTTGTTTATTCTGCTTATGAGTAAAGCTAACCAGGGGCAGTTGATACTACTTGCTCTCCCACATGATGCATGATATTATAGCTAGTACTTAGGAAACTTCTACTCCCCAGCATAGCTACAATTAGCTTTCTGGTTACCTCTGGGAGCTGTAGGAGTCCCAAGACAGAAGCGTGTAGGTGGGGAGTGGTAGAAAGAGAAACGTCTACAGAAGTCAGGTACATAGTTAAAGGCTTTGCTTCTTTATATACATCTTGAGGTCATCATGACAGTTTTCATATCTGTATTTTTGGGTTCTGCTTTGCTATGAGTATCCAAAGGTGCCAATAATACTTTAGGAAAAAACCAAACCAACCTATAAACCCAGCATATCCTATCTTGTCCTTTACTGTAGTCAGTGAATAAAATAAGTTGTTTCTCTTGCCATCCCAGTATATACCTTATGTGGTAGGAAGTTATGTTTCTAAGTTTGTGTTACTGTGTTAGCTCATTGGAAAAAAAAAAAGAAACCCTTGGGAGGATTAATGTAAGTGCTTGTATGAAATACAAATGATGCCTAGATGTGCAAAAAATTAAGACGCTCTTTTGATTCAGTCAGTCCCCAACAGAAAATTAAATATTTTGATAAGGGACCATTTAAAGTTCAAGGAAAAAGAAGCTAGTGGATAAAGTGCTGGGCCTGGTGTCAGGGAGACCTGAGTTCAAATTTATCTTCAGATACTTGCTGTGTGACCCTTGGGAAATCACTTAAGCTCTGTCTGCCTCTACTTCCCCGCTGTAAAATGAGATAATAATAGCACCTACCCTACAGAGTTGTTGTGAGGTCAAATGGGATGTTATTTGTAAAGTGCTTGGCACTGCCTGGCACTTAGTAAATGCTGAATTTTTTCTGTTCCACCTCCTCACCCCTCAGGAAGAATTTGAAGCAAGACCGTTTCTCTCAGAGAGAATGGCAAAGTGATAGCTATTCACAAACTTTTCCACAAATATTGATATCATGAGTTCCAGACTCATAGAAGAGTGTTTCCTCTCCTCAGTAACTGTGTTGGTGCGAATATTACATACGGTGTTTTTGCCCTGTAAATCTGTGCACATTCCTCTCGACACTGTGTGGGATACAAGATTGTGAAAGCTTCCCATGAATAAATCAGGCAAGGTAATACTCAAATAGTACAACTTTAGTTGGGATGTAGACCTCACTAGGCCTAAGTTTCGTTTTCCTGTAAATCATATGATTTTGGGGAAATCAGGTGGTCTCCCCCTCTCCCCCTCCCCTAGCCTACTCCCATGCCGTCATCTTAACATTGAAATTTCCCTATAAGGTAATTCTGTAGTTTCTATGCTAGTATTGGGTAAACTTATTCTGGGATAGATTGTGAGGCCACCTGTCCCAGCAAATAGGGACAGGGGTCCAGCCTCTAGGGGTGGAACTTCTTAGAATTGTTTGTACAAGGTTATATATCCCCTTGCTTGCCTTCTCCCCCTTGCCTCTCTGCACTACCATCCCACCCTGGTAGCGGGAGATGCCCAGTTCTCGCGAGACTTGATCAAATAAAGCTTCTGTTTTGTTTCTACCTTGAGAAAACCGAGACACCTCTGTTTTTGTTTATTTTGAGCCTGTGGTTTTGTCCCACACAACACGATAGATGTGTCATTACTGTCTCGTGTTTAATGAGCGTAGTCCAGCTGCTCCATTAACCTTACATGGCTTTTGTTTTAAATAGAGGAAAGACAATGGGTGCTCTGATAATATAGGCTAAAAAATAAGTCATTTCAATAGCATGAATGCAAAAGAAGGATAAAAGAAACTCCAGACCCCAAACTCTATCCCCTGCACCACCTGGCTGCCCTGATTCTGTTTAATTTGGAGTGTAGAGAGCATAAAGAAGGTCCTCATCTAACTCTGCTCTCCCCTGCCAGTCTTGTTCTTCATCCAATTAGGATTCCTTTTTTATTATTCCCTGTCATGTCCGTAGGCAGGTGAGTGATTATGTTGAAGCACCAAGACAAGTTCTTGAGGAGATCATAATCTAATTAGGGAGAAAACATGCAAATAACATAAACAAACATGCATCTTCATCAGTGAGATTCAGGACAACTCAAGAGATTGGCCTAACAGTCTGCATAGGAGGAAAAAATAGATGAAGAATGCTTATTGCCCGGCCTATTCCATCAGTTAGATAGGTAATCTATGGCCCAGAACTGACCAGATTTGGTTGGTGTCTCAGGTTCAGGATTTGAATGACATCTAACAGCAAAAGGAGATTTAGTTAGCTGTAATAGGGGAGGATGTTCAAATCAAAGAAAGGATATTTCCCGGTCCTCTGGGTTTATAACCCAGGTGTCCTCCTCTACTTCTTACCATCTCTCCCCACCACCACCCACAACCAATCACTTTTCAAGGCCTGTTGATTTCACCTTCACAACATCTCATGAATGTGCTTCTCTCACTCCTTGGATACCATCACATTCCTGGTGCAGGGCTTCATCAGCTCCCAGTTGAACTATTGCTGGGGCCTCAAGTCTCTCTTCACAGCAGTTCATCCTCTATTTAGCTGCCATAGTGATTTTCCTAAAGTGAAGAGGCAACCATGTCACCCTTCTACTTAAACTCAGTGGCTGCCTATCACCTCAGTTGTACAAAGCCTGATACAAAATCCTCTGCTGTTCAAAGCCTTTTATAACAGGCCCCTTCTTACCTTTCCAGTCTTCTTACAGCTTACTCTGCTGCATGTACTCTTTCATCCAGCGACTCTGGCCTCTTGACTCTTCCAGGAACGAGACACCCCAGTTTCTTAGTCCTGGGCATTTGTTTTTGGTTGGAATGCTTTTCCTCCTCATCTCTACCTACTGTCTTCCTTTAAGTCCCAATTAAATCCCAACTTATACAGGAAGCCTTTGCCTACCCTTCTTAATTCTAGATCCATCTCTTAATTTTTCCCTATTTATCCCGTTTGTAGCTTGTTTCTACATGTTTGCTTGCTTGTTATCTTCCCTGTGAGCTCCGTGAGGGTGAGGAATGTTTTTTCCATTTTTTTTTTATTCCCACTGCTTGGCAAGGTGCTTAACACATGGGAGATGTTTAACAAATGTTTACTGACTGACTGACTGACTACTACAGTCTATTGAGTTAGTCAGGCGCAGTAGTTAAAAAAGGAGCCGGGCATTAAAGTGACTAGGAAGAAGAAAGCTTAGATTTCATTTTAAGAAACTGTATAATATGGTCAGTGATCTCAACCTCCTTTTTAAATGCCATTCTTCTTCCAGATGCTATATGGTTACAAATCAAGACAGAACCGCAGTGGAACCTCATTTTTGTGAGAGACGTTAACAGATTGAATTGTTTTCTGAGAGCCAGGACAGTGAGGGGAATTGAAACTGTATCATATGACAAGCAGTTGAAGGAACAAGCTAATAGTTCCTAGGTTGTTTGACCTACTGATAGCTGCCTTTAAGTATTTGAAGGGCTGTCATACTAAGAAGAGATGTTGAACTTCTCTTTTGCACCTCCAAAGAGTAGAAATAATTGGATGGAGTCCTAAGGGGATAGCATTCAGCTCAATTGAAAGAATTTCTTCATTAGAAATTTCTGAAAGTGGAATAGGTTTTCTCATGACAGAGTGAATTTCTTGACACTGGAAGAAAGAAGAAGAGCCAGAGATATTTGTTTTCTTGGGGCTTCCTTCCTCTAGTAATTGTTGGCATATGTGATCTCCAAGGTCCTTTCTAAGGCTAAAGTTCTGTGGTCCTAGAACTTTAAGATGCTCTTTATCATATTTTAAATAAAAATTTTGGACATAGTTCATTTGACATAAGTTTAAAGAAGGGAATAAGAGTAACCATAATCCACTAAGTGCATTTGTTAATGGGAGAGATTATAGGTTTGAGATCAAAGCTTCTGTTTTCATCACCACCAACTGGTATGTAATTAATGTCTCTTTTGTGCCCAACATTGAGTTGCATTGAATTGGTGATGCCTGTGTATGTGTGGCAGGACTTCTATCCTCAAGGGACTGAAGTTGGGAAGATAAAACTCAGGTATCTGAAATGGTTGGAGGAGAGTTTATGTGGACACATGCAACCATTACTATTTAATTCTGTATAGTGAAAAAATAAATGAACATGTTGGACTTTATATTCTAGACATATTCTAAGCTTCCTTATCATAGTGGCAAGGGTGACAGAGTGGATGATAGATTTTGGTCCTGTTCTTAACCCTATAATTAAATTTTGTGACAGCTGAATAAGATCCTTAAACTACCCCTCCCACCTCTTAAAATCTGTGAGAGATAATGATTTCTACTCATTGCAAGAGCATATTTTCATAAGATTTTAGATTTTGAACTGGAAGAAATATTGAAGTTTATCTAGTTAAACTCTTATTTTACTGAAGAAACTGAGGCTAAGAAACTGAGAGGATAAGTGGCTTCGTCAGAGTCAGTGAAGTGGTCATTGGAAGAGCAGAGATTTGAACGTAGGTCATAAGTCCAAAACCAGCCCTTTTCTCACTATACCAACTCAACCAGTATTTATTCAGAGCCAACTGTGTTCAAGTCATTATTCTAGAAGCTGAGGGTACAAAGAAGCTTATATTCATTGTACACAAAGAAATACGTGCAAGGCAACGTGAGGAGGAAAGAGAACGCCAATGACCAGGGGGACTTGGCTTGGAGTGTGTGGCATTTGAATTGAACCTTGTTGAAGGAAGGTAAGGATTCTGAAAGGTAGAGGGAAGGAGGAAGTTCAAAAATGGAGAAGAAGTGAGAGAATGGAGGATTGTATAGCCAGAAAACAGAGAACTCAGCAGGAGGAAGAATTTCTTAATAGGTGGAATTGTCTGAAAATGAGACACTGGAATTTCCTATTACAGGTGTGGAAGCAGAGTCTGAATATATTTGAAAGTGAAAATGTAGAGGTTCTTGGCTCCTGTTTCCATTAGTAGGGCCAGCCTCTTCTTGGGGGTGCTCCTGAGATTTGCCTAACTTGGCCTAAGATAAATGAAGCAGGGATTTTGTAAAAGAGGAAGAAGGACTGGGAGGGAAGCAGAGGCAGAAAAATAATAGCTGGCATACACACACCTGTGCGTGCACACACACATGCACACACACACACGCACATACACATACATATAGTGCTTTATAATATTACAAAATGCTTTATATTATCATTTGATCCTAACAAACGTGTGAAGTACTTGTTATAGGTATCATTACCCACATTTAACATGAGGATACTGAGGCTCAGCTACAGCAATGTCAGAAGGTAGTTGACCTTGGCTTTCCCAGTCCCAAGTCTAGAATTTTATCCATTACATCATAAAGAGAGGGGAAGGGTGAGAGAGATGCAAATTATGAGAAGTAGCAGTGCATTACTGACAATCGCCTTAATGCCTGTACTTTTAGGTTCCTATTCCTGTGTTAGTGGAGCTTCCTAAAAGAAAAATCCTATTGAGCAATATCTTTGTGACCTTGGCTAAAGTCCTATGGCATCTCTGGATTTCCATTACTTCAGCTTTAAAATGAGGTAATTGGACTAGATGATCTTTGTGGCCCTTTTAAAATTCTCTGACTCTGAGTTACCACAGCAGTAGTGGTGCAGAAATATTATTTATGGCATATAACCAAAATTTAGGTTTGACAGAACATAGGATTTAATGATTCCATTGGTGGTAGGGCTTTCAAATGGACCAGAAAGGGACGTGATATTTCCCTTCCCTGAGACTGCAGTGTTGTTGGGGGGAAGATAGGGGAGAGGATGGGGTGAAGTTCTGTGTAGAGAAGCCCAGCTTTAAGTATAGAGCAGAATGTTGCCTGCATATTGAGAAGGGAGGGAAGAAGGATGTCTCAATTACTTCAGGATTACAGTGTGACTTTACAGTCACTCACCGGAAGCTGAGCCTGCAGAGTTGGCAGAAGAGGGACGGAAAACCAGTTGAGGAACTAGAACTATTAACAAATGTTGCATTTCAACATGCTGGCTTCAACTGTCAAAGAAGGAAAAATGGAGTAGATTGGGGGATGGGAGTGGAAATCACTCTAGACCAAGAGATGCAAAAGCCAGAAAGAAAATAGGATTCTGGGTTTTAGTGCTTGAGGGGACCGTAAGAAAGCTTTTAATCTAATCTCCTAATTTTACAGATGAGGAAACGTTCAGTTAAAGGAAGTGTATTAGTGACTCTCACATAAAGTATAGAAGCAGTTATTTGCATATAATGTATCAATGGGCAATCACCCTTAACAATAGTATTATCACTTGTCTTGGGGCAGTATGTCTTCTGTGCCTCAGCTTCTTTTTGCAGTAGTATTTGTACTGTAATTATTGTATCTATACCTCCTATTCTTAACTACCCCTTTTAGTTACTGGTGGAATTGGAGACAAGTAGAGAAATCACCTGGACTGTTAATTTAAGGTAAGGTAATCATTATAGGAGGTTGTTATTAAATTTGCTTATTAAACTTGGGTCATGAAAATCAGTATGAAATTTAGTTGGAAAGAAAGAGGCCTATAGGAGAGGCTAATCACCAGAAGGCTGGTTACCAGGAGTTGAGTTGTTTTTTCTTATGAAGGATGATTTGTTAAGGTGCAGGGCATAGAGGAGGTTATGATCTGCATTGAAGGAGGGAGTTATCTACCCTGACAAAACTATAGATCCTGAAGAAATCTGAGAATATGTATCTGGAAATTTTAAATTAGGTTTCCATATACAATATGGCAAAGGCAAAATGGTATTTATGCAGGCAGAAGTTCCTTTGTTACCTACATACGAAATCAAACTCACAACCTTAAGCAGGATTGGCTTGAAATGCTATCCATCTTTATGCATAGAATTATTTCATTAAAATTGCTGCTGAGGATGTCTTATCACACTTTTGGTACATTGCCTTGAAGTAGAATGAAGCATGGAATCCTATCGTTATATAACTTGGACCAAAATTTTCATTTATTAAATGGATATATAAGCCTGTCTTTGTTTATCTGCTACCAAAAGGTATTGTACTCCAGGGTTTACAGATGTTAAAGGTTATATGGTTTGTTAATAAACCAAATCAGTACAAATAATTTGTGTCTTAAGTTATTTGTCTATATGATTTAGCTATATACTTACTCTCTTAGAGGAAGATTGAGCACTAATACTGTTTTTCGAACACTTGGGTTTGAATCTAAGTTCTTACATTACCTGTGTGACCCTGGGCAAAATCACTTAACCTCTCTGGGACATTGTTTCATCACTGCGAAACTGGAATAATCCTGTTCAATTCAATTCAAAACTGTTAAGAAAAAAACTTTTTTCTTTTTACTCTTAAGCCATAAACCCCTGTATAAATGTGAGTTGTAGTACTGATTGTAAAGTTTTCATAGAATTCCTAACTTGATTTAAATTTTTTTTTATATGAAGACCAATTCTCTTCCTGTCCCTCTTTGAGAAAGCAAGAAAAAGAAAACCCCAGTTACAAATATGTGTAACCAAGCAAAACATATCACAGCATTGGACATGAAAAAAATGTTTCAATTTGCACTTTTGAGTGCATCCCTTCTCTTATCAGGAGGTGGATAGTATGTTTCTTACAAGGCTTTTCGAATCATGATTGGTCATTGTGTTAAATTGGGCTCCTAAGTCTTTCAGAATTGTTTTTCTTTATAATAATGCTGTTTTGCTGTTTTATGCGTTGTTCTAGTTCTGACCACTTCATTCTCTATCAGTTCATGTGAATCTTCCCAGGCTTGTTTCTCTAAAATTATTCTGTTCATCATTTCTTACAGCACCATAGTGTTGCATCACATTCATATACCAAAACTTGTGTAGGTATTTCCCAATCGATAGGCACTCTGTCAGTTTCCAATTCTTTGTCACCATAAAAAGAACTGCCGTAGGTATTTTTTTAACATATGGATCGTTGTTCTTTGATCTCTTTGAGGCATAGATCTAGTTAGCAGTATTAGTGGGTCCAAGGGTATGTATAGTTTAATATTTTGGGACATAGTTAAAAATTGTTTTCTGGAATGGCTGGACCAGTTCACAGCTTCACCAACAGTAGTACATTAATATACCAGTTTTCACACAGCTCTCCAGCATTTATCATTTTCCTTTTATTGGTCAACTTGGACAATCTAATGAGTGTGAGATGGAACCTGGAAGTTGTTTTAATTATCATTCCTCTATTAGTGGTTTAAAGCGTTTAAAAATATATCATCATTGATAGCTTGGATTTCTTCTTCAGAAAACTGCCTTTTCATATCCTTTAACACATTTGTTAATTATATAATGACCTCTTTTTCTTATGAACTTGAATCAGTTCCCTGTAATATCTAATGTCTTAGAAATGAGACTTGCAAAGATTTTTTCCCCACTCATGCCTCTTCTAATTTTAGTTGCACTGATTTTGCTTGTGCAAAACTTTTAAATTTTATGTAATCAAAATTGCCCGTCTTAGGTTCATGACACTGTCTATTGTTTGGTCACCAACTTTTCCCCTGTCCAAATATCTGACAGGCAATTTCTTCCTTGTTCCTCTAATATGTTTATAATGTCACCCTTTTTGCCTGAATTATGTCCCCATTTGGAGCTTAACTTGTTATCCAGTGGGAGATGTTGGTTTCTACTTAGTTTCTGTCAATCTACTTTCTAGCTTTCCCAACAGTTTTTGTTGACTACTGAGTTCTTGCCACAGCAGGAGCAAACTAGATGGTGCAGTGGATAGAGTATTATGCCTGGAGTCTGGAAGACCTGAGTTCAAACTTGGCCTCAGACACTTACTCCCTTTGTGACCCTGGACAAGTCATTTAGCCTCTGTTTGCTTCAATTTCCTCAACTGTAAAAGTAGTGAAAATAACAGTACCTACCTGCCTGGATTGCCATGAGGATCAAATAAGATAACATTTGTAAGGGGATGTCCATCAATTAGTAATTGACTGAATCCTTCATGGCATATGAATGTGGTAAGGTGTTATTGTACAATAAGAATTGATAAAAAGAACAGTTTGGGAGAAACCTAGGAATTCTCTGGAGGTTCCCAAGTTGTATGAATTGATGCACAGTGAAGTAAACACATTTATATATATATATACATATATACATATATATGTATATATCAATATTTTAAAAAACCCACTCTGGAAGCATTAAGAATTCTAATCAATAAAATTACCAGCACAATCCAGAGGACAGATTAAGAAGCTTGCTGTTAAACTCTGCTAAGAGAGACAATGGGCTTAAGATGCCAAATGAGATACAGATTTTTGGACAGGACCAGTGTGGGAATTTATTTTATTTTATCATACATCTTTGTTAGAAGGGCTTTTATTTTTCTTTCAGTAGGAGTGGGTGAGAGGTGGTAGGGGAGAGGCTGGAGGAGATCCTTCTTTCTCCTCAATTAGAAGAGAAGAAAACAGAAAGAAGGTCGGAAGGATTCATAGAAAAGCAGAGCAACTTTGAAAGTTATGTATACCTTAAAAAAAAAAAGCAGTCTGTGTAGGACACAGTTTCTTTTGTTTTGCAATGTATTTGAAAAAACTCATTGAATTTGGTGTTTAAATTCAGAATAGAAATACAATGAAGCATTTGAACTGTATCATCGTTTATTTAATCTTCTGAAAGAACAAAGTATCTTAGGTACTTGTACATTGTACTTAAGCCCTCTGAGGGATACAGTCTTGTCTCTGTGCTAAAAGAGCTTATGCTCTGGCTCAGGGGAGCAATTTTGTACAGAAATTTTCACAATCTACAAAATAAAATGAATACGCAGAGATATAAGCATAGTGCTTTGGGAAAACTTGGAGTTTTCGCTTAGATGAGGATATCTGTGAAAGGTTCATGGAAGAACTGGCACCTGACCTAAACTCTTAAAGGTTGGATAGGATTTCCATAAACAGAGGATAGGTTGCCTTTTATGGTGGGTGGAAAGAGCATCAGACTTGGAATCAGAACACAAGACTTGAGTTTAACTCTAATATTTGCAGTCTATATATGACCTTGGGAAAATAGTTCTCCTTCTCTGGTATTTAGTTTCTTCATCTATAAAATGGGAACAAATAATTTCACTTCCTACTTTGTAAGAGTTATGAGAAAAAACTTTGTAAAATGTAAAGCGCTATAGAAAAGTTCTCTCCTATTTCAATTAACCAACATTAAATGGCTACTTTGTACAAGTCACTGTTCCAGGTCCTGAAGATATAAAGACTTCTACAACATGTAGCCCTCAAGGGACTCATAATCACACTTGTAATGTGACAAAAGACACATCCTCATATAACTATGATTTGTGATAGAGAGAAGGGCCAAGGGCAGAACCTTGGTTAGGGGTAGAGCTGGGGACAAGGTGAAACATAAACATTTAAGGACTGAGAGGAGGTTTTGAACTCATCAAAGGAGCCAGACAAAGATCGCTCCTAGAGCTAAAAGAATCACAAGAGTAATGTAATAGAAGCCTAGGGAAGGAGAATCTGTCCAGAAGCTTAAGGAGCAGAGGGGTTGGTGTATCTACAGTGTTAAATGCTAGAGATTTTAGTGGCAGAGCCAGAACTAGGATCCTAACTCTTCCGATAGTGTTGAGTCTGTTCTAGAAGGATCACGGGGTGGGGGGTAGGGCAGTGGAGATGAAAAACTGAGTTTGGGGGACAACAGTTTGGTCTCAAGGCCATAGGTTCCCACCCCTGGGTCAGAGCATAGAATGCATGAAAGGGAGTAATGTCAAATAAACCTGGAGATGAGGACTATAGCCATACTGTGAAGTGTTTTAAAAAGCAAGCTAAGGAGTTTGTATCATGTCCTAGCATGGATAGGGAACCAGTCTAGATTCTTGAGCAAGAGAAGGATAAGGGCAGACCTGTGCTTAGGAAGATTATTCTAGTAGCTACGTGGAAGATGAATTGGCATTGCTCTTTTTTCCCTACTTTCACCTACCGCTTTGATGTTTAAAATAAATTTTTGGCTCTTTTAAGAAATCTCTTTCTTTAGCTCTTCTAAGAATTATTGTTGGATTTGTGTCCAATCTGCATTTTTCTTTGAGGGTTTGTTTGTAGATCTTTTTATATCATTGTTTTCTAAGTTTGTGTCTTGAGCTTTTCTGTCACCATAGTAGCTTTTTATGATCGTGAACTTTTTTCATTGTTGGGCTCATTTTTTTTCCAGCCTATTTCTTGACTTTGGCCTTTATTTTAGAGTTGGGCTCTTAGGTGCCAGGGTGAGGAGAGGTCAGTGTTCTGCGCTTCAGCCTTTTTTGCCCTTCTGTTTTCACAGCTAGTTTTGGTAGTTTCTAAGTTTTGGGGGCTTCAAAGGTGGTATGATCCAGGGAGAGGTGTGGTTACTTGCTTTCCTTTTTTGTGCTGTGGTCCTTACTCAGGAAGGGTATCTGTTCCCTTGATCACAAGTACCAGCTCCCCTTTCTCTGTCCTGGAAGCAGTCCTCGTTATCCTGAAACTGCTACCCAGAACTGGGTGATGGGCCATTGAATTGCCAAACAGTGCTCTGTGCTGTTTCTCTCCCCTGTAACCTCATGGTGACCACTGTCCAATCCTTTTAGTGTCTCTGAGCTGAGGGCCTGAAACTACTGTTGCTGCTGCTGCTGCTGCTACTGCAGCAGCAGCCGCAACCTACAAGGTCTGCAGTTGGTGTTGTGCCACATGGACCCTGGCTCAGCCTCCACTCCAGAGTCACAGACCTCTCCTTCTGATCTCCAAAATTGTCCCACCCTTTTTGTTGGCTGTGCTGCTCCAGAATTGGATTTTACACATCATTTTGAAGTTGTTAGGAGGGAAATATTGGGAGAGTTCAGCTTGAATGTTCCCTCTACTCCACCATTTTGTCTTTGCCTCACTGGAAGATGAATTGGAAAGGAAAGAACCTATTAGTGAGGAGTCCAATTAGGAGATTATCGCAACAGGCCAAGTAACAGACAGTCAGGGCCTAAACTTGGACCCATGAGAAGAGAACTGACGTGGGAGATGCTGTGAAAGTTTAACCCGTAAAACTTGACACTGAATTGGCTTTTGTAACTTGGGGCAAGTCACTTAGCTTCTCGCAAACATTAATAAGTTGCGGAGAATGTTACATGAATTAATATGAGTTCCCTCGATTGAGAATTGCCTTTATCGGTGAAATCACAGGTATTATTTCACTTTTTTAAATATTTCCCCTCAGTTACAAGTAAAGACAATTTTTAACATTCATTTTAAAAAGTTTTTGAGTTCCAAATTTTCTCTCCCTTTCTCACCTACCCCCTCCCAGAGATGGTAAACAATTTGATATACGTTATACATGTTCAGTCGTGTGAAACATATTACCATATTAGTCATGTTGTGAAAGAAGACACAGACCCAAAGGGAAACACACACACACACACACACACATTACAGAAAGTGGGAAATAGAATACTTCCATCTGCATTCAGAGTCCATTAGTTCTTTCTCTGGAGGTATATAGCATTTTTCATCGTGAGTGCAGGGGTTGTCTCCTTACACACACACCCCTTAACACACACACATACAGAGCACTCAAGCAAGAAAACATGGTCTAAATCCAAACTTTAACTATCACTCTTGACTTCATGACTTTGATAATTAAAGTTTTCAGAAAGATCACAGTATTTATTTTTAAACCTACCACTAGAGAAAAGACACAGGCAGTTAAGCATGATATTCTTCAAGAACAAAACTCTGTGCTTTTGAAGATGAATTAATCCCACTCAGAGAGGAAGATGAAAATGGGCTCAATGCTCAAGGGACCAGTGTGTTAGGGGATTTGAAATAATGCTGCAAAAGTAGACCAAAGTCATTTCAAAATGACAAGGTACCACTGTCATTCTCAGAGTTTGAGAAGTATTTCTTTATAGTCATACCCACCATCCAACTATCTTATCTGTAATAATTCTTAACCCTGATGATAATGCTCCCTCCTTGGGGGTACTTTTCTATATGAAGAGATTTTTTTCATGCCCTCTGGTTGTTAGTTCACTCTTCATTAGTAAGTCTCAGAACTGAGCTCCAGTCCGAAGCAGGAAATGGTCACTTTTTTTTTGAGAGTTTTTATTTTGTTTACAACACTCAGTTCTACATAATTTTGAGTTTCAGGTTTTCTTCCCCCTCTCCGCACCTCCCTCCCCAAGACGGCATGGAATCTGATATATCTTTTATGTATAACATGCTAGTCAAGTTGTGAAGAAGAATTATGACCAATGGAATGAATCATGAGCAAGAGGAAACAGAACCAAAAAAAAAACCCCCACAAAAACAAAAGAGAAAAACAAAGGGAAAAAAAAAGGCGAGCATAAAGTGTGCCTCAATCTGCATTCAGACTCCATAGTTCTTTCTCTGGATGTAGATAGCATTCTCCATCCTGAGTCCTTTGGAGTTGTCTTTCCACCTTGTGTTGCTGAGAAGAGCGAAGTCTATCAGGGTTAGTTGTCACACAGTCCATGTATCTGTGATTGTGTATGATAGCATTCTCCATCCTGAGTCCTTTGGAGTTGTCTTTCCACCTTGTGTTGCTGAGAAGAGCGAAGTCTATCAGGGTTAGTTGTCACACAGTCCATGTATCTGTGATTGTTTATAATGTTCTCCTGGTTCTGCTCCGCTCACTCAGCATTATATCGTGTAGGTTTTTCCAGGTTATTATGAAGTCCATATCATCCCCATTTCTTATAGCACAATAGTATTCCATTACCTTCATATACCATAACTTGTTGAGCCATTCCCCAATTGATGGGCATCCCCCTGATTTCCAATTCTTGCTACTACAAAGAGAGCCACTATGAATATTTTTGTACACATGGGTCCTTTTCCCACTTGTGTGATCTCTTTGGGATACAGCCCTAGAAGTGGTATTGCTGGGTCAAAGGGTATGAACATTTTTATAGCCCTTTGGGCACAGTTCCAAATTGCTCTCCAGAATGGCTGGTTCAGTTCACAACTCCACCAGCAATGTAGCAATTTTCCAATTTTCCCACATCTTCTCCAACATTTGTCATTGTCCTGTTTTGTTATTTTAACCAATCTGACTGGAGAGATGTGGTACCTAAGAGTTGTTTTGATTTGCATTTCTCTAATCAGTAGTGATTTCGAGCATTTTTTCATCTGCCTATAGATATCTTTAATTTCTTCCTCTGAAAACTGCCTGTTCATATCCTTTGACCGTTTCTCAATTGGGGAATGACTTATATTCCTATAAATTTGGCTCAGTTCCCTGTATATTTTACAGATGAGGCCTTTATCAGAGATACTAGTTGTAAAGATTTTCTCCCAATTTTCTGCTTCCCTCCTAATCTTTGTTGCATTGGCTTTTTTAATACAAAAACAGGAAATGGTCACTTTTCAAAAGAATGCTGACTTTTTTCGTATAGCTGAGAGGTATAGACAGATGGAAATTGTTTTCAGAAAAGCAACCCTCACTTCCTTTGAACATGCTTCAGATCATTTGTAATTGTCTTGACCTACTTTCTCGGAAGCTGGGTTGGTTTAGAAGAAGTACCTTTGCATTTCGCCTCAATTATGACTTATGTGTGTATGTGAAAAATATTTTTGGTGTGAGTAATAGCCTCAAAATGTAAACAATTCATATGCATAATTTACATTTTATATATTACATGCCCTCTGATTTAGGGTAAATACTGCTATTGCTCCTTTGGAGGTAGCTAGGTGGTAAAGTCAGGAAGACCTGAATTCAAACCGAGTCTCAGGTATTTTTTAGCCGTGTGACCCTGAGCAAGTCATTTACCCTTGGTCTTCCTCAGTTTGTGAAGAAGGGATAATAATAGCACCTACCTTCTGGGGTTGTTGTGAAGATCAGTGAGATAATATTTGTAAAGTACTTTGTAAACCTTAAAGTGCCATGTGCTTAAAATATTTCTGTGTATGTGATATGACTATAAAATGATTGGTTCCTACAGGCTGAATAGAAAAAAAATAAACTTTAATAGCCATACCACATACATAGAGGAGAAAATTACCTGTTTTGTATTCATTTGATATATGACTTCTTGATTTTCTGTTAAAATAGCAGTCTGTTTGAGACATGATAAATTGTGGGATAAAAATGACAGCTGAGAATTTAAAAATATGTCTGTACTATTTAGATGTTAAAAATAGTCTTATTGTTATGTATGTTCCTGAATTTGTGGCCCATTTTGAGTTCTGTATTATGCCATATGGGTCTAAATGGGAATTTCTATTTTTTTTCAAGTGG
This sequence comes from Trichosurus vulpecula, assembly GCF_011100635.1. NCBI lineage: Eukaryota > Metazoa > Chordata > Mammalia > Diprotodontia > Phalangeridae > Trichosurus > Trichosurus vulpecula. The sequence goes on from NC_050574.1 coordinate 388,391,683, forward strand.
GTGTATCTTTTGAAATAAGTGTTGCTATTTGGTGATCATTTAGGGCTTCTAAATAGCCAAGTACAAATTATGCTTTTGTTTGCTAGGAAAATGTTATGCTGGTTGTTGAAGACACATCCAAATATTGGTAGAGGATATAAGTAGGTCCCTGTATAATTAATCTTCGATATGAGGCGGGGAAAGGGGGTGTTCTGATCGCTGTTTTCATTGGTTTGAGAAACTCCTTCCACCAAAGCAGGTGACATCTTCTCTCTTCATTTATCTATTTACTTATTCGTTCACCTGTTCATCTATCCATTTATTTATTTATTTATTCATTCACTCACATTTATTTATTTTTGACAATCATTTAAAAAATTTTGAGTTCCAAATTCTTTCCCTCTCACCTGCCCCTCCCTAACCAATTGAGAAGGCAAGAAATATTTCAGTTATACGTATGAAGTCAACAAAACATAGTTCCATATTAGCCTTGTTGCAAAAAAAAAGCAAGAAACATAAAGAAAGTGGAAAAAAAGTATACTTCAGTGTGCACTCAGAGTTTATCAGTTTTCTCTCTGGAGGTGGAGAGCATTTTTCATCATGGGTCCTTTGGAATTGTTTTAGATCATTGTATTGATCAGAATAGCTAAGTTTCACAGTTGATCATCCTTACAATATTGCTGTAACTGCACAAAATATTCTCTTGGTTCTGCTTTGTTTTGTTGTTGTTTAGTTGTTTTTTAGTCATGTTTGACTCTCTGTGATCTCCATTTGGGCTTTTCTTGGCAAAGATACTGGAGTGGGTTGTTTTTCCTTCTCTGGCTCATTTAACAGATGAGGAAATTGAGGCAAACAGGGTTAAGTGACTTACTCAAGGTCACACAGCTAGTAAGCATCTGAGGCCACATTTGAACTCAGAAAGATGAGCCTTCCTGACTCAAGGCCTGATTTGATTCATATAAATCTTGCCACATTTTTCTGAAACCACTTGCTCATCATTTCTTATAGCACAATAACATTCCATCACAATTATATACCACAATTTGTTCAGCCATTCCCCATTTGATGGGCATCCCCTCAATTTCCAATTCTTTGCCACCACAAAAAGAGCTATAAATATTTTTGTACAAATAGGTCCTATTCCCTTTTGTTTGATCTCTTTGGGATATAGACCTAGTAATGGTATTACTGTGTCAAAGGTAATGCAGTTTTATAGCCCTTTAGGCATGGTTCCAAATTGTTCTCCAGAGGAGGTGACAACTCTTCTGTAATTTAGTAATCCTATAGGGTTGCCTGGTGGGCAATAGAAGTTATTTACCTGTGTTCACATAGCAGCATGTATCAGAAACCGAACTTGTTAGTAGTAAATATTTATTAAATGCCTACTATGTGCCAACCACTGTAACAAGCACTAGACTTGAATCCAGGTCCTTTCTAAATCCAAAGTTGTCTCTTGGTTGGCCGTGAGATGTAGTAGAATATTGCACTACAGAAGAAATCCCTTCCTACAGAAACAAAACAAAACAAAACAAAAACCCGCTAGTGGAATACTTTCATCTTTGTAGAAATTCCTTCTCAAACACAATTAATTGTTCTGTGACATGGGGCAAATCTCTTAAACTCTCTACCTCAGCTTTCCCTTCTGTAAAATGAGGGGAGTGGTTGGCCTCCCTGGTCTCTTCCATCTCTGAACCTGTGATCTTTTATCCAATATTTCGGGCTCCCTCACTGAATGCTTAGTTAAAAGAGAAGTATGATAGAAAGGAACATAGGGCAGCAATTTCAGTCCTATGTGCAAAGCACAGAATGTACTAGGAACATTTTGCCAAGTTATGATCCATAGTGAAGAAAAGAAGGAAGGCTTCTAGGACAAGTTAAAAGGAGACTTTCTATGGGACCTATATCTGTGTCTGAGTGACTCAGTTTCCTATAAGAGATAGAAACCTATGTCTTTGCTGACTTGTCTATCTACCCAGCCCTATATTTTTTCTCGCTCTTGTCTTTTTTGTTCCTTTAAATTGCAGTATTATAACCTAAAATACAAATACGAAAGAGAATCAAGAAGAATATGTTATATATTCTGACTTTACCCAGTCTTTTAGCAATGTTCACATAGTTCTGAGGACCATTTCCTCCTTTTTCTCTACGCATTACAAGACCAGTTTTTCCTATTTGTGACCATGATCATTTATCTTTTGTTACCTGAAAGAATGCTTCTTCTAATTATCCAGATAAATTTTATAATATACCCTCTGATTTGAGGTACTGTCTAAAAGAAAATTCTGCCATTGTCCTATTGAGGTAGCCAGGTGGCACAGTAGATAGAGTTCTGGAATTGGAATCAGGAATACCCGAGTTCTAATGATGCTGGGCAAGTCGCTTAGACTCGCCTGAGTTGTGAAGATCAAATGAGATAATCTTTGTAAAGCATTTTGCAAATCTTAAAGTGCTACATAAATGCTAGTTATTAGCATTATCATGATGAGTGGTAAAGTTAAACCACTGTTGAGGTTACAATGATGTGCTTTTGATGAGAAGGTCATGATGTGAACCAGTAAGTTTCATTGCACTCATAACCCACAGATTATATCACTCACTGTGGGCAGCTGCTACTCGGCTCACAAATATTTGCTGCTGGTCATCAAGGGAAACATGGCAACTGTGTACCGATGATTCAATACAGATCCCTTCCCATTAATACGAAATCAATTGGAAAGAAACTTTTGCATTGTGGACCATGGCCTACTGTTATCCTCAGAAAGCAAGGACAGTATGTCACCTACTAAACATGTGTGGAGTACTTTATCTGTATGAGAAGTAGTCTTCCTCAGTTCCAAAAGACTCATGATAGAAAATGCTGTCTATATCTAGAGAAGGAGCTATGGAATCTAAGTGCAGATTGAAGCATACTATTTTCACTTTTTTTGTTTTTGTTTTTCATTGTTTTTTTCCCTTTTTGTTCTGTTTCTTCTTTCACAACATGACTAATATGGAAATATGTTTAACCTGATTGCACGTGTATAACCTATTGCTTGCCATCTTAGGGAAGGGAGGAGGGGAGGGAGAAAAATTTGGAACTCAGAATGTTATAAAAAATTACGTTGAAAACTATCCTTACGTGTAATTGGAAAAAATAAAATACTGTTTACAAAAGAAAAGTAGTCTTGCTGGGGAGGCTAAAAGTAAAATAAAACATGATGTCCCTGTCCTTATGGAGTTTCCTCTAGTTGTGGAATTAAAAACTATCTCGCATTTAAGTTAGCTATGCCTGAAACATCAACCAGTGCAAAGTGATGCAATTAGAAAGGAATTCCACCAACTATATTATCACTCACTGGTTTCTTTAGAGAAGTCAGCATCTTATTGTTGTACAGCATAAAGAACAGTAGGTTTAAAATGAAAGAACTAGGTTTGAATCCCATTGTTTAATACTGGGCTGATTTTGGGCAAATTGCTTCATGTTACCTGACCTCATTTTCCTTTATAAAAACTAGACAATTCTTTCACATTTTTAATAATTTTAATAATTCTGAATATTTCTTCCACATTAAAATCTTGTGATAGAATTTCTTACTATTGGTTTAAGTTTTTTATGTCTATGATGAGGACAGGGACCGTGTTTGATAGTATATATGCATACACATATGCATGTTTATAGATATACACATATACACACACACTTAAATATCCTCATAGTAAGCACTCGTTGAATAAATGTTGGTTGGTTGAATGACAATTAGGGTAAAGACATGAATTTCTGCTGTCAAGCAGACACAAACATGGGTACATAATAGCACTAGATACTCTTGTGCCCTTCTCACAGAATGGGTATGGTTGAGTCTAGGGGAGCAGGACTATTGATTTGTAGTAGAAATAATTTCATTATAATATCTCAGAATGGGACAGAGCAGACTGGTCCACTTTATGGGGATCTAAAGACCATAGCCCTCTCTACTGGTATGATTCCCCAGTGAGGGCCTGGAACTGTCCAGCACTGTTAAATGCCACACCCACCAGGAGAGGTGGAAGGTAGCAGCTAGAGCCTAGGTAATCAAGGTCAGGACCAAACATGGCCTAACCATTCCATTTAAAGAGGTTGGGGGCAGAGCTTGACCTTGCCACAAAGTTCCAAAATAGGAATTTAGACTGGAGATAATGAATAAACAAAATAATACACCTACACTATGAAGAAATATGGTTCAAGAGGTAAGCCCAGAAAAAGAGAATTAACTCTATGATAACTATAAGCAGAGTCTCAGAGAGGGAAAAAAAAATTGACTCAACCATAAGCACTACCTGAGAGAAATGAAGCAAGATATTTAAAAAAAATGAAATAAGTGAAATAGTAGCTCTTGAGGAAAGAACTGGAGAAATAAATCACTTTAGGACAGAAAATAGTAAACTTTGCCAAAGTAACAGACCCTCAGAAAATCAGGATGGAGGAAACAGAACTCGATTGCAGAAATGTTAGAAAAAAAGACTAAAAATGGAAGAAAATGTAAGACAACTACTATCAAAAGTAACCTGTAAAATGTCATAGATAATTTAAGCATAATGAGACTCTCTGAAAATCCAAAAAACAAGCCCAGTTTGCCATATTTAAAGAAATTGTAAGTGAAAACTTCCCATTAACTATATTAGAAACAGAAATCCAATGGTCATCATCTCCTGAAAGAAACTCCAAAATGAAATCTTCCAGGAGTATCATAGCCAAAATACAGAGCTTCCAAGCCCAAGGAAAAATATTTCAAGCAGCCAGAAAGAAGTAGGTCAAGTACCAAGGAACCTCAGTGAAGATCACACAGGATTTGACATCTATTGTGTTTAAGGAGAGAAAATCTTGGAATATGATATCCCTAAAGGCTTACAATGAAAAATTATCCACTCTGTTAAGACTGAATATAACCCTACAGGGGAAAATGTATCTTCAGTGCAATAGAGGACTTAAAAAAATTCTGATGAAAAATCCAAAATTGAATAAATACTTTGCAATGCTGTTTGCAATGCAAGCAGCAGTCAGGAGAAACCTTTTCGAAAGGTTAAGTTCTTTGAGAAATTAGAAGGGGCTGTGGAAGGACAGATAGACCAAGTATGAAGCTGTAAAGTGGTTTGCTTATTCTAGAAAATAATTTGGAATTGTACTCAGAAAGTCACTTAAATATACATGTCTTTTGTCCTGGTTATACAAATACTAGGCCTGTATCTTGAAGGGTGTGTGTGTGTGTGTGTGTGTGTGTGTGTGTGTGTGTGTGTGTGAGAGAGAGAGAGACAGAGACAGAGACAGAGACAGAAAAAGACAAGTACAAAGACTGACATTTTTTAGAACTGGAAACAAAATGAAAGTCCATCATTTAGAAACTGTTAAACGAATTATGGCATGTGAATGTTATACTCTATCATTGCATTATAAGAAACTAAAAATGGGTGGATTCTGAGAAATCTGTAAAGATTTAGAAAAGCAGAGGCAGAGTAAAATGAAGAGAATGAAGCAAATAATTTATAAATTTAACTGCAACATTATACTGGAAAACAACTTTGAGAGACAAGAACACTGATCAAATTCATTGACTAGTCATTGCTGCAGAGGATTAATGATAAAGTATGCTTTCTACTTCTTGGCAAGAGAAGTAATGCTAAGGAATATGAGGAGGTAATGATAGCATTGCAAAATAAGACAAGAAAGAAAAAAAGCATCGAGGAAATATTTCAAAAGTACACAGAAAACAAAAAAATTCAGAAGTGGACACAAATAGGGCGTTGTTGCTATTGTATTATTTTAAAAACTTTTTTTTGTTTTTCAATTCGTAAGTATTTATTTTCTTTCCCTTCTACCCACCTTTCGTTAAAAAGGAAAAAAAGAAAAAAATCCTTGTAACAGATATGCATAATCAAAACAAATTCTCATATTGACCTTGTCCAAAAATATATCTCTTATCCTGAATCTGTAACTTCTCTATCAGGTGAGTACCAGTTCTCCAAAATTGCTGTTCTTTGCATTGATTAGAAGTCTTTAGTCTTTCAAAGTTGTTTGTCTTTACAGTGCTATTGTCTAAACTTTTCTTCTGGTTCTCCTTACTGCACTCTGCATCAATTCATACAAAGTCTTTTCATTTCTCACAGCAAAATAGCATTCCATTACATTCACACATCTCAATTTGTTCAGCCATTCCCCAGGTGACTTGCATTCCCTAGTTTCCATTTCTTTGCCGCTTCAAAGAGATGCTCTAAATAGTTTTATGCATGTGAGGCCTTTTTTTCTTTCTTTGATCTTTTTAGGGTTTACTATTAAATTTAATGATAGTGGAGGATAGAAAGGCCTGGCGTGCTGTGGTTCATGGGGACATGAAGAGTCAGACATGACTGAACAACTGAACAACAACATTAAATTTAATATATACTTTAAAACAAGCTGTATATAAATGATTCATGTTTTCACATACATTCCTACTTTTGGTCTTTGTATATGGCAGTTTATGTTTGTTAATATTTGTCAAGTTCAAAATGAAAAAAAAAAAAAGATAATATAGCTGAATACTACCTGGAACTGAGATGTAGTGCAGTAGTGGGTATGCCCAACAGGCAGCAGCAGAGATAAAACACCCATTGGGGATAAATGGATAGCAAATGCCTAGAGGTGAGAAGACCCAGCAAAGATCATCCATGCAGTGACATCAGTAGAATACATTGACAACTTTGCTACATCAGAGACATGAGTTGCCCCTTCCCTGTGTATGCCCCATGTGTGGATACCCCCAATCCATGGTTTCTCTGCAGTTCTTCTGTTTCTGGTGATAGTGTAGGTATGTTTATAAAACTGCAGGTTTATGGGGGAACATTCCATTATTGCTATCACTACATTGATATTTAATTAAAATCTGTCATGGAAAAATGAAATTGTAGTCATAAAAAGTTAGAGGTGGAAGAGCCTTCAGAAATTACCTATTCCTTTCCCCTCAGTTTTGGGGAACTGAGGCCCAGGGAGGTAGAGTGAGTTGTTCAAGCTCTCTTTTGGTTGCTGAACTGGATCTGGTACCTGTGGGTATTGATTTTACTCTTTTCACTATGGCACACTGTCACCTTCTATGTTTGTTTCAGTCGGTCAGTAAATATTAAGTGCCACTATGTTCTAGGCACTGTGCTGAAACGATGGGATATGGAAAAAAAAGGCCCTGCCCTCAAGGAGCTTACAATCTAATGCTGGAAGACATACAAGACATACAAAAGGAAACTGAGAGGGGCACTAAGAGGTTGGGGAAGACGGTATGTTTGAGTATAGTCCAAGGAGTTCAAGATGGCTGTGAAATAAAAAGAAGGCTGCTCTGGGAGTTGTCTTTAAAAGGAAAACTTTGGAAGGAATTCTTTGCTCCTCCACTCAGAAAGTTAGAGAATGTTAGGAAGCCAGAGTAAATTTTGTAGTTGAAATGCTGTTGTGTATATTTCCCTAAAATTACAAGAACACAGATGTAGGGAAGGCAGAGAGTCATGGGTGTGAGAGCACCCATCATGATAGGAAATTTTGGTTCAATTTTTCCTGAAATGCTTTGGTCCTCCCTGGATTTGCCTTTCATCTATCAAGATCAATCCATATCTGTTACCTATTGAAAATACTCTTAGAGGGAAAGATGTTGCCTAATAGCAAATCTAGGCAAGAAAAGCTATTATCTTGCAGTCAGTAGATAGTATTTACTGAATGTTTATTAAGTATCTGGTCCTCTATAGTTGAAAGCAGGAAGAGACAGAATAAATAATTAACAGGTTTAGACCACAATTCCAGACAACCAAAAATGAAGCATGAGGCCTGACAGAGAAGTGATATACTCAAAAATGCAGCATGAGGCATAACATTTTTGGGTATGGCCAATGAGGGAATTTGCTTTGCTTGATTATGCATATTTGTTTTAAAGGGTTTCTTCCATCTTTTCTTTCTCTTTCTTTTTACCTCTTTCAGAGTTAGGAGAGAAAATAGTTATTGATTGAAAAGGAAAAAAAACAGGTCTTTGTTATGTTTATATTGTTTTCTAAGGGTTTTTTCTCCCTTTGTGAAAAAAAATCAGTGAATTTGTTTTTAGGGTCACATTTAGTGAAATTGTCATAAGAATAAACATTGAAACTGTGTTTTAAACATCTGATATCTTTTCAGTTAAACCTAAAATAATCCTCTTTGGAGATTGCCCCTAATCCTAGTCCTCTTTACAGCTAGCGATATTTTAGGGATTTCTTACAGGACTGTTGCTAAGTGAATGTTCTCTTATATCTGTCTTTACAATGGAAACTTTCACTTGTTACCATTTTATTTTGGGGCAAGATATCAGTTGAGTACGTAGTGCATTGCTGGTAAGTTAATTAAAGGCACTAAGAAGCTGATAGAATTGGCAAAGAATTCTAAGCAGAGCCCCATAAAACTTCATTCATTTTCATTAAGAGAATGCTTGCTCTAATTGGCTACAGAATATTAATGTGCCTTTTGACAATTCAGCTACAGAGTCGAAGGAAAATACAGCTGCTGTAACTTAAGTGTTAAGGAATATTATTAAAAACTGTAAAAGCCTCCTAATCTGTTTTAGTAGGTTTGAATGTGTTTCCAGAGTGTCTAAAAATGACCAAAAGGCAAGGGGGGAAGGGCTTTGAATATGATCTCTGGCTTTGAATATGATCATCATTTCCATTAAAAATTATTTGTTTTTCTATAGCCATAGAAACACCAAAAGGGGAGATGTCCCCACCTACTCTTACCCAGCAGTCTAAGGGACAGATCAGGACTTGGAGGGTAGAAGGAGCTTAGGAATTTAGGAAATGACTGTGGAGAACTGAGGATCAGAGAGAATTATGGCCCTAGCCCAAAAACTTCTCAAAGAGTTGGCCTCAAAGAACCAGTACAAGCAGGATGGGTTTCCTGCCTCATGTGAGCTTCTTCCAGCATGACCAGGAACTTTATCTGGAACTGCTTTATCGTGTAAAATTTTCTTTGGGATGGGTTTGGGATGAAGGATAATTTCAAAATTTCTATGTAAATGATGTGGTTTCTGTGCTACCACCAAAGTCATTTCAAGTGTGATATAGTTCCATTGGAGAGAGAGAGGAGGAACAGGAAGCCACTAAACGTACATTTGCCAAACTTCACACATATATATGCATAAGCAGTGGCAAAGAGATGCTGACATTTGGCTACTGTTGCCTTGATTAGCTCAGAGACTGTATTCCCTACACTAGCTGTTGTTTTTTTTAAATGTTGTCACTGTTCAGCTTTTTGGGAAGTTACTCTTGGTTATAAGCCTATCTCTTTGGCCTTTTGGAATGCTGTATTTGAAGACCTCTTCTTTATAATCTCAGCTTCCAGATTTTAAGTGATTCTGCCTGAGGTGTCAGGTAAAGGGACCAGGTAGACAAGTTTTAGTTGAAAAACAAAGAGGTCAGTAAAGCTTTTTTTCCACAGTCTTTAGATCAGAATGATTTTATACATCATCTAGTCTAATGATCTCTTGTTATGAATGAGGAAGGAAAGATCATATAAGTTTTTTTTTAAGCTAGTTTAGTCAATCTGAAAATGACCTTGTTTTAAAATTTTTTATTCTGAACTTAAACACAAAATAAACCAGCACCCCTTCCCTCTTGCAAAAATTCTTCCCTTTTTTATTCATTGGGCAGGGAGTAGATAGGGAGAGGGTAAGAGAGAGGGGGCCCCCAAGATCTGGGGATGGGGTAGGGTTCCTACATGAATCATGATCTCCCTTCTTCCCACTCTTGGGAGTAGATTGAATAAAAAGAACCCCTCCCAGTTTAAATCGATTGATTTCTATGAAATATCCAACCCCTACCCTTACCACCACACCCATCAATTCATTGATGATATTTACTAAAGAAACTTCTTTCTTACTCGAGCTTGATTATTAGTACTTTCAAAAAAAATGTGGTTTAGGACCTAAAAGTTTGAGTCTTTTCTTCCTGTAGAGTAGCCCATGAAATACAAGTAGCTGGGCTGCTTCTTTTTCTGGGGGAAAAAATGAGCTTTGGATGTGAACTCCTTTTTTTGTATCCTTGCAATATTTTTTTATATTTGTGATGTGAAAGTTCTGGATTTTGGCTGTAATATTCCTAGGATTTTTCCTTTTGGCATTTCTTTCAGGAGGTGATTGATTCTTTCTATCTTTATTTTACCCTCTGGTTCTAATAGATCTGGGCCATTTTAATTTAAGATTTCTTGAAATACAATGTCCAGTTTTTCTAAATCATGTTTTTTTAGGAAGTTCTTAAATTATTTCCACTTGACCTATTTTCCAGACCATTTTTTAAAGTCATACTAACTTAAATTTGCAGACAGTGAATAAACATTTATTAAGTGCCTACTATGTGCTAGGCACTGGGAATACAAAGAAAGGCAAAAGACAATTCTTGCCCTCAAGGAGCTTACAGTATAATGGGGTAGACACAAACAACTATGTACAAATATGCTACATACAAGGTGTATATATTTTTCCTTTCTTTTTTTCAATCTTTTGATTTTGTTCTAATATAATTCTTGCTGCCTCGTAGAGTCAGTGATTTCTCTTTGGTCTTTTCTGATTTTCAGAGTCTTTTTCTTGGGCAAAGTTTATCACTTTTCTTCTAAGCTATTTATTCTCCTTCAAGATACTTTCCTCCAGAGCCTGGAAGAGTGTCATTAAATGTGTTGACAACAGTACAGCTGTCTATGCTGTGAGAACTCTGTTTTTTTGTTTTGTTTTGTTTTGCTGTGGTTCAGTTTGCATCCAGTTCTAACCTCTATAAATTAATATTCTATACCTGCCTGTCCCTTCCTTTTTCCAGTGGTAATATTTTACAGTTCAGCCTGCCACCTTTCCCTTCCCCTAGTTTCTCCCCAAATGCTACTATAATTTTGAAAGTCTCTATTTAACTAGAAGGTAACATTTAAATGTCAGTTTGTTTTCCATGGTAACTATATGTTAATCATAAAAGAAATGCTCAGTCTTTGTAAAAAAAATAATTTCTCTTTGGAATCTAGAGACTTAGAAATAAATTTTTCCACATACAAGTAACTTACTTTTTTATAGCATTCTCTCATTTTTTCTTTTTGAGAGACAGGCCTACCTGTTCATGGTATGTTTTTCAAACAGATCTTTGTCAAATGGTACAGACAGAAAAAATCTTTTAAAACAGACACATCATTAAAAAAAAACACACTATATAATTATTTAATTCATTTCAACAAATGTTCAGTAAGAGCCTACCATGTGGAAGCAGTGTGCTAGGTGCTGGGGACACACACAGAGACAAAAATGAAGTACCTAAATAATAGCTAAGTGCCATAAGACTGGATGTTGTTGGGATTTCTGGATTAAACTTTAACTGTTTCATAATGTTTAAGCTTATGAATGGATTTAGGATCGTAGGATCTTAGAGCTGGAAAGGGACCCCAGAGCTCTCTTAGTCCAATCCTCCCCCCACTCCATTTTTTGGTTGCAATTTAAATAAAACATGGATGCCCTCTATTTTTATAATGCACTGATTTCCCCATTTACCTTCTCCCCCCATTGAATGTAGCTAGGCGGGGTAGCAGAGCACTGGGCTTGGAGTTGGGCAGCCTCATTTTCCCAAGTTCAAATCCAGCCTCAGACACTTAATAGCTGTGTGACCCTGGGCAAGTCATTTAACTCCATTTGCCTCAGTTTCCTCTTCTATAAAATGAGCTAGAGAAGGAAATGGCAAACCATTCCAGTATCTTTGCCCAGAATACCCCAAAAGGGATCACGAAGAGTCAGACATGACTGAACAACAGCAAGCATTGAATGCTCCTTTGTAACAAAGAAAAAGTAAAGCAAAACTTTGTCTGACATGTATTCAGCATACCTAGTCTCTTCCTCTGTGGTCCCTCCTCCATTATCTCCCCTGACACCCAACTTTTTACTGAGAGATTCTCAAGTAGAATTGACTATGTTCTCATGAGCAAAGATAACACTTCCCTTATTTTTTGTAGAGGTGAAATGATTTCCCCACAATTGGTCACTGAGAAAGCCACAATTCAGATCATAGCCTTTTGTCTCTAAATCTAGGCTTCTTCCTGTCATACTCCTTGTTTTACATTCCAGGATAAATGGGTATCATCCTTTGGATTTATGTAAATTTAACTGTCAACCAAATAAAACTATTGTAGAACACATTGGTTGGGGTGGGGGGGATGGTTAGTACCTGATAGCACAGGACAAAGTAGGCTCTTAGGAGATTATTTTAGCTGAGAGCTCTTTCGAGATGGGAGCTTCTAGATTTTACCTTTCTAAGAGAAATGTACATTGAAAACTTTTCAAAATTAGCTGATAACCACAGATATTCCAAAAGTATTGGGATGTGTGGCCTTTGCAGTCCTGTTCCATCTGATTGGCCAGATTTACTATTATCATGTCAGAAAAGGAATCCAGTTAAGGAATGGCTAAATAAGTTATGGTATGTTAATTCAATGAAATGTTGTTGTGCCTTAAGAAATGACAAAAGAGATGATTTCAGAGAAACCTTGGAGTTTTAAGACCTGTTGGAGATTGGAGTATAAAGACCCAGGAGAACAGAAACAACGTTTAAAGACAAAAAATTCGAAAGACTTAAGAGCTCTGATCAATGAAATAAATAACCACCATTCCAGAGTACCAGTGAGGTAGAATGCTTCTGATATGTTGAGGATGGACTCATGATACAGAATGAGACGTGTTTTTGAATATGGTTGATGTGGGAATTAGCCTTGCTTGAATAAACATATTTTTTTTTACAAATGTTTTGTTTTTCTTTTCTTTTCTTTTTCCAGTTGGGGTGGAATTGGAGGAGGAATTTTGGTGGTGCAGGGGATAGAACCTTGGATTTTGAGTCAAAAAGACCTGAGTTCCAATGCTGCCTCAATCACTAACTGTGTTACCCTGGGCAAGTTACTTAACCTCATTCAGTTTTGGTTTCCTCATCTGTAAAATGGGAATGATCAAAGCACCTACTTCACAGGGCTGTGTGAAGATCCAAGGAGATAACACGTATAAAGCCCTTTGCAGACTTTAAAACACTATATTTACATGCTGGCTATTACAGGATAATTTGGGGGTGAGCATAACAGAAAGGAGTGTTCTGGAGTGGAGGAATAAGTCGAGGGGAGTAATATTTCTCCTTTCTCACTCCCTACCCCCCACCCTCGCAAAATGAAAGAGAGAACAGAAACTAGACCAGAAAGAATTATGGACAAGAAATACAGTTTTAAATGTAACATGCTGAATTTATTATGTATTTAAGAAGAAAAGCAAGTTATATGTAGTGGAGATGTATAGTTTCATGTATAATCCCCTCCTGTTCTTCAGTACGTTTGGAAATGATTATTTTATTTGCTGTTTGTTATGTTCATAATAAAAAAATTTAAACAACCTCCGTCTTTAAAAAAAGAAAAGGTTGCCCCCCTGGGATCACATCGGCCAGGCTCTCCACAGATATGTTGCTGTGCCAGAGTTGCTAGGTACAGCATTCTTCAGGGTGTGACTACCTGTGGCTTAAATTAGTAAGTTGGACCGATTTTCATCTGAATTTCTCTCCCTGGCTTATTTACTTCGGGGGAACCTTTTGGGGAGGGTAGGACACAGCAGACAACCCCAAAAGATATAGGATTCATCAGATCTCTCCACTATCTTCATCCATCAGAGAGTATTTGATTGGAATTTATTTGTCCCATCACCATAAACCAGATGAGGTCTTTCCTTTTGATTTGCAGTAACAATCACGATCAGCCTCTGCCAGTGCATGCTTTTTTTTTTAATTCAAAGGTAGCAGGTGCAAATGGTAAATAATTTGCACTTTTCCTTCCTATAAATTTTACAACAGTGCTTCCAAAGGACTAAATATCCATTATGTCCCTTCAGAACTACATATCTCCTACACACAAAATTCCCAAATACTTTATCATGAGCCTTTGGAAAATTCATGCCTGAAAATGTCCTGTAGAAATCCATAGGCAGGAAAGCACAAATGCTTGCAAACAACACATGAGTACTTCTTGTGCTTTATTGTAGTTGTGGGTCATGCCACAATATTTTGTTATGACAATCCCTGGGTTTGTCTGGCACTTTTGTTTATATGCATAGGTTTTGTTAGTACTTGATCCAGAACATTTGCCTCTAAATATGATTAGGCTCAAATTTATTTCTAAATCTTATTTTCTTTTCTTTTTTTTTAACCAACATATCAGCTGATTTTTCTTCTTGAAGGTAGTCTGGTAACGTTTAGGAAACAGATTGGTATTAATGGAAAGAGCAATGGATTTGGAGTCAGAAAGACCTACATTGGAGTCCTGGCCATACCAGCTCTTGCCTAATTGAGTGGTGTTAAATCATGTAACTTTTCTTAGTCTCTTAAGTTCCTTATGTGTAAAAATGGAGATAATATACTTCTAATGTATACCTTATGGAATAGTTGTATGAATCAAAGGAATTCGTAATATTTTCAAATTAACCACAAAGTACTACTGTATCAGTGTTTGCTAGTAATATTTCTGTTGCTGAGTCATTTCAATTGTGTCTTACTCTTTGTCGGACACTCATTTGGGGTTTTCTTGACGAAGGTACTAGAGTGTTTTGCCATTTCCTTCTCCAGCTGGTTTGATGGCTGAGGAAACCAAGGCAAACAGTTAAGTGACTCACCCAGGGTCACACAGCTAGTAAATGTCTGAGGTCAGATTGGAACTCAGGAAGATGTCTTCTTCATTCCAGGTCTGGCACTCATATCTACTGCACTACCTAGCTGCTCCATTAATATTTAAAATTTGTAATCAGTAGGATTTGTTATGCTTTTTAGCTAGAAGAAAGCTCAGTAGACATTTCCATTAGCTTATTGATAAATCTTGTTAACCCTTTTTAAAAATAATTTTTAAAACTTTAAAACTTAAATACAAAATGAGAAAAGAAAAAAAAATTGCCATGTACATAGCAGACCAGAGGAGAGGATTCATTATAAAACAATAAATTTCCATTTCAAGAAAACCTATATGATAAATGCTCCATATTGTTTTCAGAGCTTCCCAGCTTTTCTTTGCATCCTTGTTGGTTTTCTTTTGGTCTCTGCTGTGCACTTTTTTCCCTCCCTCCTTGCCCCATCCTCCCCCTCAAGAAGGCTACAATTAATCGTGGAGATACACACACACACACACACACACACACACACACACATATATACATATATATATATCATACTATGCTTATTTCCACCTGTCATCTGTTTCTCTGAAGGTGGATAACATCTTCCTTCATAGGTCTAAGTCTTTCTATGTTTTTCTGAATCAGCCAGCTCATCATTTCCTACACCAATGGCAGTATTCCAACCCAATCACATCCTATCTGAAAGATTGTCTGTGACAGTTTCCCCCCAATTTTCTGCGTTCCTTCTATTCTTGGCTACATAGGGTTTATTTATACAAGAAATTTTTAATTTAAAATAATCAAAATTATCCCTTTCATACTTCAGCTGTGCTCTTCCTTATAATATAGTTAAAGGTCTGATACTGCTGAATCTACTTCCTTTATATCTTTTTTCCTGGTTTCTTTGAAGTGCCTGACCTTTTGCTCTTCCAAATGAACTTTATTGTTATTTTTTATAACCCAGTAAAATAACTTTTTAGTAATTTAATTGGGATGACATTGAATAAAGAGATTTCTTAGTTAAAATTGTCATTTTAAAAATTATATTGGCTTTATCCATGAAAAATAAATATTACTTCAGTTATTTAGATCTGAATTTATTTGTATAAAAAGTGTTTATGTTCATATAGTTCCTGTATCTGTTTTGGTAGATATAGGCTCAGGTATTTTATACTGTCTAGGTATTTTAAATGGTCTAAAAAGCTATATTGAATCATACTGCTGACACATAGTGTGGTTTCTCTATTTTTCACTTTTGATTAAATCTATTTTAACTTTAACTTTGTCTGAGACTGTGATTACCATCCCTGTTTTTTTAACATAATAAATTCTGCTCTTGCCCTTTATCTTTATATCTCTTATTTTTATGTTTCCTGAAAGCAACATATTGTTGAATTCAAATTTTTAATCTGCTGTTCATTTCCATTTTATGGGTAAATTTGTCCCATTCACATTTTAAGCTACAATTACTTGTGTATTTTCCTCCTTCCTATTCTCCTCACTATCCTTCTCACACTATTTACCCTATCTTCCCTCATTCCTCTGCTTTACTTCTACCCACTACCTTGTTCTCCTGTTCCTAAATCTATCCACCCCTCTAAAAGTCTCTCCCTTGTCCTCTCTCTTCACCCTATCCCTTGCCCTCTTATTTTCTTCTGAATTTAGAAGACTTTTATACATATGTGTACACGCACACACACACACACACACACACACACACACACACACACGTTTCTTCTTTAACCCATTCCTGATGAGAGTAAGATTTCCAGCACTGCTCACCCTCCCTGCTTCTACCTTCTTTTGTATCAGTTTTTCCTTTTATGCCTCATTTGTATGAGATTACTCCTTTTTGATTTACTCCTTTTTTCTCTCCCTACATAGTTTTGGTTTTTTAGAATGAGCCCATCATACTCAGCTCAGCCCAACCCTTTCTTTCAAACTACCCAAATAATGATGAAAATAGTAAAAGTACTGCTAATATTTTCACATATACAAAGTAAACAATTTGACCTTATTAAGTCCCTTATAATTGGTCTTAACTGTTTGCCTTATATTTCTCCTGGAAGTTATATGTCAGATTTTCCCCTAAGTTCTGGGGATTTTGCCAGAAAAACCTGAAAGTCTTTCAATTTGTTAAATGTCTTTTTTTTTTCATTCAGGATCATCCTTAACTTTGCTGGGTAAGTTACTCTTGGTCGTAACTCCAGCTCTTCTGCCATATGAAATATAGTAATTCAAGACCTATGGTTCTTTAATGTAGTAGCTGCTAGGTCTTTTGTGATCTTTATTGTAGCTTCATGATATTTAACTTTTTTTTCTTGTTACTTCCAGTATTTTCTCCTGGAAGCTTTGAAACTTAGCTATGATATTCCCATAAGTTTTCCTCCTGGGATCTCTTTCAGGTGGTAATCAGTGGATTTTTTTTTTTATTTCTACTTTTTTCTTGTTCTAGAACTTCAGGGCATTTTTCCTTGATAATTTCTTATAATATTATATCAAGATTCTTTTTTTTAATCATATTTTTCTGATAGTCTTGCTATTCTTATACTTTTTCTCCTTGATCCATTCTCCAGATTGGTTGTTTTTCTGTTGAGAAGTTTAATATTCTCTTCTCTTTTTTCATTCTTTTGATTTTGTTCTATGGTTTCTTGGTATCTTAGACTGGCATTAGCTTCTACTTGCCTGATTCTGGTTTTCAAGGAATTATTTTCTTCGTTAAGTTTTTGATTCCCTATGTCAAGTTGGTTGACATTTTCTTGATTTTCTTGGATTGCTCTTATTTATTTTTCCTGATTTTTCCTCAATCTGTTTTATTTGATTTTTAAGATCCTTTTTGAGTTCTTCTAAGAACTCTTTTTGTGCTGCGGACCATTTGAGATTTCTCACTGAATCAGGAGTGGCTTTTTTTTAGCTCCATAATCTTCCTCTGGATATGAATCCAGATTTTCTCTAACCCCATAGTAACTTTCTGTGGTTGGATTCTTTCTCTGTTGCTTACTCATTTTTATTTTTATTTTGTTTGTTTTAAGTAGCTATTAGTTGTAGTCCTGAGGTATGGGGAATGATGCCCAGAGTCTCAGGTCCTTCTTACTGCTATTTTCTGAGGTCTCTCCTTTCTTCTCCTAAGCCACTGCTAGGGCCCTCAGTTACACTGTCCTAAAAATGATCTTGCTGTCTGCAGTCCCTCCAGTGGCTGCAAACTACAGCTGCCCTCTCTGCTCTGGAACTGAATCCAGGGACTC
Organism: Trichosurus vulpecula; assembly: GCF_011100635.1. Taxonomy (NCBI): domain Eukaryota; kingdom Metazoa; phylum Chordata; class Mammalia; order Diprotodontia; family Phalangeridae; genus Trichosurus; species Trichosurus vulpecula. Next base: position 388,409,552 of record NC_050574.1, read on the forward strand.
TGCTCTCCTGCAAGTACCCACAGCCAACAGGTTTCCCACCCTGCACTACTGCACTCCTTCTCCCTGCAGCCACAGCCCAGACACATCTGGTCAGCACAGCTGTGCTTGGTGTCCCTTGACAGTGGAAGGTCCTTCAGTCTTCTAATCAGCCATTAGACCCTCACGCTATCTGTAAAAAGACTTTCTAAGACTGAGGCTGCCTTTCCCAGCTACCCCCGCCTCCCCCAGGGCTTGTTTCTTGTTTCTGCAGAGTTGGCCTGGGGTGTTTGTACTTCACTCAGGCTGAACCTCTGCCCCTTGAGGTTTCTTTCCTGGGGTTTTCTCAGATTGTCTTAGAAGAACAGCTGCTTCACCCTGTGTTTATTTCTGCTGTTCTGAGGTGATCTGTCTTTTTTTATGGAGGAAATTTGAAGAACCAAAAGTTTTCTGACCTATTCTGCCATCTTCCCAGAATCCTTGTTAACACTTAATAAGTTTGAATCACCTAGAGAAATGGAAATAACAAATTTTCATTGTGGTTACCTTGCAGTTATCCATTTGCCTAGCCACTTATTAACTCTGTGTGTCTTTGGGAAGACCACCTAACTCCTGATTATCACAGAGTAAGAGAATAGCCCTGGTCTTTCAGTTACAATATTCAATGGGACTGCTTCTCTAGCTTCACAAAGGTATTAAGAATGGGGAAAGCACCTAGTCACTTTTCCTTGGTGGATGTTTGCTAGATAAAAGGTTTTGGCCCTGTTGATAGTTTTATAATCAAGTCTGATGAAATTTCTCAGTGTTGATATGTTGGTATGTTAGAGCCTTTAGAAAAATGGCAGATATGGTCATTTTACATTTCATCATAATATGCATATGGCTTAAAGGTATGTGCAGTAATTAAATGATTAGGTTGTATATTGGTAGCACCACATGTGCTCCATTGCTGTGAGTCATTTTGCCCCAGTCAAGAGACTACAATTGTATTTATAGTATCTATGGAGCAGCACTGTGAATTACTTCAGATTCTTTAAAACAAGTGTCAAAAAGTTTAAAGGTAAAGAACAACCCTAAACTCAACCAGTTCACTTTCTTGCCTTTATCACAGAAACATTGTTATATTTTCTTCATGTGCAGCAGCTAATACGATCACCAAGAAACTTTTGGCAGAATGTCTCATTAGTTTGTAGATATACAAAATATCTAGAGTTCCATCTATGCTATATTTAGATTGTTCCTCTGGAAATGCCTTAAGGAAAAACCAGTCTCTAGATATTTAGAGACCTTGAAGAAAATGTTACAAGGGCTTTCACTAGTAGTATTAGACTTTTCACGGTGTTAAGGCAAACATCTTGAAGTATGTCTGGTGTTTTGTAGGACTTGTTTCATTCTTCATATCTCCTACCACTCAGGTACATAGTATGCCCTTAAGGCTGATTAATTGATTGGCTGTTGCTTGTTCTTTCAAACATATTTTGGATTCTGCGACTTTGAAATGCCCTTTATATTGCACAGTATGGTGTTGCATTGCTTCTTAAACCGTGGGTTATGACCCCACGGTTTAAGAAGCACTGAAGGGATCACAGTGGAAAAAGTTTAAGAAGCCCTGCTGTAAGGGGCCAGAGTGGCAATTTTTATCTAATATATCAAATGTGAAGTCATAACACAGAGACCCTTGGTCATGTGTTAGTTCTCCTAAAATAAGTGATGCTTGATTAAAATGTAACTATAATTACCTGCTACTTGTTTCTCAATTTCAGTACTCTTTGGTGAGTGGGGTAGGAACAAAGGGATTAAGATAAAAAATTGAGTGTCTCTCTTTCCTCTTGATAAGACTTCCTCCTCCAAGGACAGGAATGGCAAATCTTAGCTGTTGCTAGAGGTACTAGTTCACCAGGCAGTGAGAGAGACTGACTGATTGAGAAGCATCCTAGGGCAGTTTAATGCTCTTTATTAAGGGGTATACAGAAATGGTTCTAATGGAAACCACATGCATTATCCTGAATCACTGGAAGTTACTTATATAAAAACATCAAGTCTGTATAGCCTTGGTGCAGAGTACCACTGTTTTGGCAGCAGCCTAATCTTGCATATAGAACTTTTTTCTTAAAGTAAGAGAGTTGGAGAATAGCAGGGGATTGGGAAGGAAAAGTAGAAGTGTCTTTTAAGTCTCTTCATTAGCCACTAAATCCACTAGAACCTATTCTTGCCGTAGTAATTAGGTCTCATTGGACTTTTCTAAGGGGACTTAGTTGCTGAATGGCCACGAGCACTTCCTTGGAATATAATTACACTCCTGAGGTGGTTTCTATAGCATTTTATTGGGAGGCTCCAGTGTATCTCACCAAGTGAGTATAATAAGTACAGTAAAGTACCTTACAGCTCTCAGGTTCTATTATTCCATGAAACTAATTCTGTTTTTGAGTATGCTTCTAGGTCATAGGGTTTAAAAGCTGAAAGAACTTTAAGGCCCTGAAAAATGGGCCTCAGCGGGTCGTCTGGTCCAGTTCTTTTATTTTACAAATGAGGAAACTGAGACACAGATTAAATTACATGTCCAAAGTCACATAGGTATTTTTGCTGAAAGTGGAAGGGCAGAGCCAGGATTTGAACCTATGTGTTTTGACTGCCCCTACAGGGCTTTTTCTCCTTTTCCACTCCACAGTGGTGTGGGAGGGAAGAAATTAATGGAGAATAGTAAAATATCAGGTTTATGTGATGGTGCCTGGCATGACTTCCTGGCAGTTAAAGCCTTTGAGTAAAATAAAAGGAAACCCTCTTGAGTTGTACTTTCCTTTGTTTTGGAGATTACATGCCATTAGGGTTTCTTACCCTTCTTTTCCCATTTTCTACAAGCCTACTACACAAAAATGACATTACTTAATTTCATGCCTGGAAGATTTGATGGCTCACAACCACGCACTTCACAAATGTAACAAGGTTCCTTGCCAAGGCCTAGGCTTACAGTAGAGGGAGGAATACATTAAAGTCTTTAGCTCAGAAGAAATACAGACAGTATGTTGTGAAGTTTGGGAAGGAGGGGGGAAAGGTACAGAGTATGTGGACTTTTGTCTAGAGAATGGGAGAAAAGGTTCATGTGAGGGACCACAGGGCCCAGAATATAATAGCGCAGGATGCTTTTGTGAATGTAGAGGGAAGGAGAGAAGAATTTGACTGTAAAAGGGAGAAGAGCTCACAAGCGTATGATTTGGAAGGGGCCACATAGACCTTTTTATTCAACCCATTCCTGTAGACACGTCTTCTACAACAGTGGTGTCAAACTCATATAGAAACAGGGCCATTAAACTATACATGAGGATCCCAGAAGGCCATATATTGACTCAGAAAAGCACATATCAATATTATATATGCTCTATTGTATTTTCATTTATTTTGTTAACTATTTCTCATTTACATCATAATCTGGTTCTGACAGAACTCATGAGTGTTGTAGGCTTGCGATGTACAGTATATTTGACACCTTTGCTCTACAAAATATCAACAAGTAGCCCTTTAGACTTTGCTTGAAGGCTTCTAAGTGAGAGTGAATCCACTACTTCTCAAGGCAGCCTATTCCTTGGTCAGATTCATGGTTTTTTTTTTAAGCAGTCAGTTTCAATATGACTGTCTGCAGCTTCTGCCCCTCACTTCTAGTTGTGCCTTCTAGAGACAAAAAAATAAATCTAATCCCTTTTCAGATAATTGAAAACAACTATCATATCATTCCCCTCCATCTTATTTTCATATTTTAATATTGTTTGGCTTTATATCTCTAGCATTTTCCTTGTATTCTTCACCTTTCCTCAGAGCCATCCTTTATAATAAAGTTTTTTTTAAGAAAAGAAAATTAAGCAAAACCAAGCAACACATAAAAAAAAAATCAGATATTATATGCAGTGTTCTACATCCTTGGAATCCCACCTCTGCAAAATCTTTTTTTAAAAAATTTTATAAGATTTTAATTGACATAGTGTTTTTTATGTTGCCTACATTTCCCCCTACCATCTCCAGTGGAGCCATCCCTTATAATAAAGAATTTTTTTTAAAAGGGAGAAGAAAAGATAACAAAAAAATCAGCAAAACTAGCAGACACATCAAAAAAGTTTAATGTTATATATAGGGTTCCATACTCCTGGCTCTCATCCCAGCAAGAGAAGATGCCTTTTATATCTCTTCTTTGGGGTCAAGCATGACTATTACAATTTCACAGCATTTAGTTGCAATTGTCTTATGGTTCTTCTTTCCATTTGTGTTATTGTAGACTCCATGTATACTGTTCTATTGGTTCTGCTTACTTCCCTTTGCATCAGTTTATATGAATCTTTCCATCCTTCTCTGCAGCCATCATGGTCATCATTTCTTATAGTACAATAATCTTCTAACACATTTTGTTTATTTCTCTATTGATGGGCATCTACTTAGTTTCCATTTCTTTGTTACTACAAAAAATACTAATATAAATGTTTTTGGTGTATTTGAAGCCTTTTTTTTGGTCATTGACTCTCCAGATCTTCTCTTTTCCAGGTTGATCATGCTCACTTCCTTTAATATAGCATGATCACCAAGCACTTCAGCCGTCATGATTCCCTTCTTCTGGACATTTTCCTAAGATGTGGTGGCCAGAAGCAAACACAGTGGTGTTCTAAATATGGTCTGACTATGGAAAAGTGTAATAGGACTCTTGACCTCCCTGTGCCTAGACATAAAGCCATTCTTAATGCATTTTGAGACTACATTAGCATTTTGGGTTTCCATAATAAATTATTGACTGATATTTAGCTTGTAATCCACTAAAACTGAATCTTATTCAGATACACTGCTCTTTAGCCAAGTCTTCACCATGTTGTAGTTGCGAAGTTAGTGTTTTGAACTCAAGTATAGAACTTCGTGTTTTCCATATTAAATTTCATTGTATTAGAATTGGTCCACGTGTTTTAACTTGTCCTGATCCTTTTGGATCCTTATTCCATTACCTAAGAAGGAGCCCAAAAAGAGAGATTGAATGTTTAAGGCAAATAAATGATATATTCTTTCTGATTTTGATTTGAGATAATCTAATAAAAATACTCTTTACTCTTTGTGTAAGACTGGTGGGATGAGGTGGTGAGATTGGTTAACCAAAATTATTTGTCCCTACCCCCTCACCCTTACGCATTGCTTAAGTGAGTTTCTATACCATTCTGGAAGTTGTAAAATATCTGTAATTCTCTTTTTTCCCCTTCCCAGCACAGAACCCTAGGCAGAGACTATGCTAGCAAAATATCACAATTTCAAGCCTTATCTGTCTCCTCTCCTGGAGTGCTTTCTTCTCTTATTTCCTCCCATCTGCTTTCTTACTAAGTACACCCAGGTTAGCAATGGTTAACTATCTATTGAAATTGTTGGCTTTTAAAAATTTTTATTTTTGGAAAGATAGGTAGATAGATTGTAAAGAAACAGACTTCTTTCATTCCCAGAGGAAAAAATTTAGGCTCCTGTAATGGAATCCAGGGGGGGAAATTACGGAATTACTGTTTTGGGGGTCTGCAGTTCAGGGATTTTTCAGAGACATAGAATCCATCATGGCCACATAGCTTTGCTCCCAGTTTGATCCTGGCCACCTCCACATCTACCCCTCTTTCTCTGGGTTGCTTCTTTTGTCTAAGCTCCCACTCTTCCAGATCCACATTGCTTCTCATAGCCTTCCCTCTCCATATGTCTTCTGTGCCTCTCATGGAGATTTGAGTTCCTCCTCATTTCAGTTGAGGACTGATAAACTGGAATCTTTTAAGACCACTTCGCTGTGACAAATCTTGATCGAGTCAGTGGGCACTTGACCTTCCAGCTCAGTCAGAGGATTTTTTTTTCCTAAAGGGATGATAAGGTGAAGAGGCATCCCATTCAGTTAGGATATTAATACCTTTGTCCCTTTCCTTTTTAAATGACATTAACTAGCTGCTGATGAGAGAGAACCCAATCCCTTCCTTACCTTTGTTTCAAAATTTTACAAAAGGGGAAGAAGTGTCAAAACAGAGCATGGGTTTGAGTGACTGTCCTTTCTTTTAAAAAAGCAAAGAAATCTTATAACAGAAAATAAGAGGATACTTAGCTGGTAGCTATTTTCCTTATGTATGAAAAGGAAAAGAATTTAAAAGGCAGGTAACTCAGAAGTCACCTGGCTTAATCCTTGGTTTTACAGATGAGGAAACTGAGGTCCAAGAATATTCTGACTTGACTGTGGTCACAGAGCAAGTTAGTGGAAGCAGTCTTCTGATTCTGCAACTGTTGTGCAATTTTTTCAGTACGCCTTGTCATCTTTCTCAGTTATTGAAGAGAGATATTGGAATAGAATTTGGAAACTAAGAAACTTCTACTCCTCCTGCTGCATCTGCTGTGAGTCAGTGTTGTGAGTCACATTGTCAGCATGCGTTTTAGCTGGGATTCAACTCAGCTCTGCTGGCGATGGGACCGATAAATTAATTTTGATTACTTGCTACTACTGAGAATAGGGCCTGGATTCTCTTTCTAGAAGAAGGGCTGAGATGTAAGACTTGTGCTGAAGTCAGAATACAAACCTAAATGATGTGTATATTCTGCCTCTTCCCCCCTCATCCACGTAAAACATTTCAAAAAGGTAAGTGTTTTTCTTAAAGACAGTGGTGGGGGAGGGGAATAGACAGTGCTTGGAAAATTCTGTGTTTTCATCCTTTGATGCTTCTAGTTAAAAGTATTCCCCTAAACCTAGTTATTCTTGAGGATTTGTTTGAAACAGCACAGGGAAGATCGTGTGCTGAATGTGTGGTGATGTGGCATCCAACAATGTAAAATGATGCTTTTTTACCTTTTCTGGCAAACTAAATGTTTTATATAATTCAGGGCAGCCATGTTAGAGAAAGAAGTCCTCCTTTACCGAGGAGCAGCAGCATTGATTATTAAGGCAGAACAGTACCCAGAACTCCTTCAGGGATATGCATTTTGCTTGGTGAATCTTTCGGAGTTCCAGATATGGGAGGAAATTCCTTAATTACTACTAAGAACTTCTAATAATTTTGATAACTTCATAGCTGAAGTCTTTGTTGCTATGAAGGCAGCTTCCCAGATGTGCTGCCATAGTATTATCCTTAACATAGCCAGAGGTGCCTCTAAATTTATTCTCTACAGACATGTCAAGTCAGCCAGTTAATACACTTACTGTTTACTGGAAATTGAACTTTTTTACAAGTAAGACTAAATCTGACATTTAACAAATGTTTAGCTGGAAAAATAGTGGCAACGGCATCATTTTACGTTAAATACTTGGGACTTTTATGGCCCTAAACAGGCAGTAAGAAATGTAAATTTTATAATCTTTTTCTGATTATAAGAAATGTGAATATTGTTCTTGGCCTAATGGATCATTGTGTTTCTTAAGTATTCTGAATTTGGCACATGACAGGTGCAGCAAAAAGCTGGCTTCTTATTTCGACCTCATGGGCTTTGGGTGTTAATGCAGATTTGTGGTCTTTGAATTGATGCTCCACTTTCACATGAGGTTTTTTTTTCTTACATTATAACCAAACTTTACTATCTTTGAGAATAATGATTAAATAATTGAGCCAGACGTTTATTTTATTGGGGGTGGGGGTTGGCTTTATAAGGATAAGGAGTTCCCCTGGTGTGGCAACTTCTATTATCAATGCAGATTGGCAGGCAACTCATCTGTAATTTATAATCTGAGGTCAGAGAGTTCCCTGGGGGCAGCGGCTAGGTGGTGCCATAGCATAAAGTGCTAGGTCTGAAGTCAGGAAGACTCATCTTCTTGAGTTCAAATCTGGCCTCAGACATTTATTAGCTATGTGACCTTGAACAAGTCACTTTACTCTATTTGCCTCAGTTTCCTCATCTGTAAAATGAGCTGGAGAAGGATATGCAAACCACTCCGATATCTTTTCCAAGAAAACCCCCCAAATGGAATCATGAAGAATCGAACATGACTGAAAATGACCAAACAACAACAGGATTTAAGTTAATGGTCTATTTTCCTAATAAGAAATACAGGTCCTTTACATAATCACAGCCACCACAGCTATAAAAACCATAATTCCTCTTTATATCTTTTAATTTCACAAATTGATGTGGCCAAAGAACTCATTAACCAATGTGCTGTTCATAAGCCTTTTCATACTTGGCTGTGTTGGTCCTTAGAGCAGACTTAGCCTTTTGAGGGTCAGTATTTAAAATCTGGTCGGTTCAACCATGATAACTTTGTTGAAAAAAATAAAAGAATTGTTCTCTTTTCCATAAGATCAATTTAAAAATTTTAAATTTCCATCATTATGATTATTGGGAAACTAATAAACTTTCCATTGTCCAGTATTCTGAACTCAATATCTTTCCTTAAATGCTTACCTCTTCTGAATTTCCTTATTACTCTTGAGTGCACTACTGTCTTTCCAGTTGTCCAGGATTCCATCCTAGGGTATAGTCCTTGACTCTTTACCCTCACTCACCTCCGTATCTGATTTTGTCAATTCAGCCTTCACAACCTCTTTTCTTTACATCTGCTTGTGTCTTCCCACATAGCCATAACACTAGTTCAAATGCTTATCGCCTCTTCCCTTGGTTATTTCAGTAGCCTAACTGGTCTCTCTCTTCTTTGATTCTCTGAGCTTCCTAAGGTGATTTTTCTAAATTCTAGATCTGAACGTGTCATTCCCCTCCTCAAAGAGCTCCAGTGACTTTATATTACCCGTAGGATCAAATAGAAACTCCTGTTTGGCATTTAAAGCTGTTCACAGTCTGACTCCTTTCTACCTCATAGGGTTGTTGGAAGGACTAAATGAGTTAACTTATTGAAATAATGTATCTTTTAAAAAATGGAGCCTGTTTATAGTTAATTGATTTTTGTTCTGTCGTGATCACCAAAGCTATGCTTCTTTGTCTCTGAACTTAGTTCAGAAATTCAGCTGTCCGGTAATGAGTTAAGTTTAGAAATCCAGTTCTCTTGTTAATCACTGTTCTATTCTTATGTCACAGAAATCTGTTACCATTGAAGGAGGCTGGTGGACTCCAGGGAGTCTGTTGTAGCATCTCTATACCACCAAGCTACCCTTCAAGGATGTCTGATTTGTTATCCAAAGAAATCTGGTCCACTTCTCTACCTTGCAGCCTCGAACAATGAAGATTTCTCAGTTGTAGGAGGGAAGGAGGGAGTTGTTGCTAGCTCCTCATTTCCAATTTCCCATCGGTTATGTTGTCAGTACCCCCATTATACTGTCTATTCCAGGGGTGGGGAACCTGTGGCTTTGAGGTCACATGTGGCCCTCTAGGTCCTCAGGTGTAGTCCTTTGACTGAATCCAAACTTCCCAGAACAAATCCCCTTAATAAAAGGATTTGTTTTGTAATGCTTGAACTCAGTCAAAAGGCTGCACCCAAGGACCTAGAAGGCCACATATGGCCTTGAGGCCACAGGTTCCCTACCTCTGGTCCATTCTATAACCAGTTACATTGTTTTCCCCACCTACCCAACCTTGTTCTCTTGTATTTCCCCAAAATATATGAAGGGTAGTATAGAGAGGCCCTTGACCCATTTAATTCCCCCTGCCATCTGAGCCTCGGGCTCTGGAAGTAGTCCTGGCTGCTGCTGCTGCTGCCGCTGCTGCCACCTATGCCCCAGAGCCTTGGCCGGACTATGTACTTCCCTCACCCAGATCCAGCAGTTTTCCCACTGACCTGCTCACTTGTCTTTGGTTTGTGGGTTGAGAAGTCTGGTAACTTCCATAGCTCAGTGATTCAGGCCCCTGAGGCCTTCTCTGCCCTGTCTACTCTGTCCTGGCCCACGTTGGGTTGTGCTCTACTCCCAGTATGGTGTGATAGATCCTTCCCAGTGACCATCCAGGCCATCTTGGGCTGGAGACTTGTTTCCCTCTGTTATTTTGTGGGTTCAGTAGCTCTAGAATTTGTTAAGAGTCATTTTTTTTAACAGGTGTTTGGAGGGATTTGGGGGAGAGCTTAAGTGAGTCCCTGTTTTCAAGCCACCTCTTGGCTCCGCCCTGGGGACATCTTTCTTTGTATACTTAGCACTTAGCTCAGTGTTTGGTACATAATAAATGGTTATTAACTGACTGCTTCTGTGATCCTTTCCAGCTCTAATCTATAATCTTCTGATGGTCTTCTACTTTGTTTCCAAGTTTTGGTACTGCAAAAAACTACTTTGTAGTTTTCCAAATGCCATCCAGGCCACTGGCTTCCCTCCTGCTCAATTCTGGGCCCAATTGTTTTTCCATCTACGTTGCCTGTGTTTATTATTGTTAACTTGTTATTCCTAGTTAAGAAATGAAGGGAAGGAAGGGAAGGTTGTGGTTGGAAGCTTTCTTAGAAAGACAGTGAGTCAAGCACAAGCTTCTGACTGTGTAGGTTTCTCTTTTGTTGTTCGGTAGTTTCTGTTGGGTCGGAGCTTCATGACCCCACTAACGATTTTCTTGACAAAGATATACTGGAGTGATTTGCCATTTCCTTTTCAGCTCATTTTACAGATGAGGAAACTGAGGCCAACAGGATGAATTCACTCCCCATGGTCACACAACTGGTAAATGTCTGAAGCTGGATTTGAATTCAGATCTTCCTGACTCCAGGCCTGGCCCCCCTATCCACTGTACCACTTAGCTGCTCCAAGGTGAGGTTTCTCAGGGACCCATAATTTTTAGTGTATAGGAGTCTTACGTAATTGGAACACAAAAATAGGAGGAAGACCTTCATCCCTTTCTATTAGTATTACTGTCTTGACAATATTAACAGGCCCAGAAGAACTGTGGATGAGCAAGATGAGCGGTCTTGATGATTCAGCTAGGCAAGAGTGTCTTAGGCATCTGAGAATATAAAGCTCTATAAATGCCTGAAGAGCATTGAATTCTGGTAAATCCTTAGACTTTGCTTAGGGGGCTCCCTTATTAACTGACGGAATAGGATTTGAGCCAGGTCATAAAGGATGGCTGGGATTTCAGTGGGCAGTGGGGATGGAGTTAAGGAGGCTTGAGGGAGGAGGAGGAGAAGTTTTGTGAAACCCTGTGAAGAAGGATACAGAGGAAGGAACATAAGAGGTGCATTTAGGGCATAAACAAATAAATTAGTTTGGCTGGATCTTAGAGTGTGTGAAGGGAGGAAATAGAAAATAAGAATGAAAAGGTAGATCAAACCATATTGCAGAGGGCATTCAATGGCAGATTAAGTATTTTTCATCTGGTAGGCATTTGGGAGCCACCAGAAGTTTTTGAGCATGGGTAGAATATAATTTTTGGAAAAGTTTTGGAAAATTATCCTGACGATTGTGTGTAGGATGTATTGGAATGGAGAGAGACTTAGAGAGGGGAATCAGGCTATTTCAGGAGCCTATGTGTGAGGCGATGAGGATCTGAATTTCCATGGTGACAATGGCAAATGGAAAGAAAGGAATGCATATGAGTGATTCTGAAAGAAAAATTGATAGGATAGCAACCTGTCTAATCAAGAGACCCTGCATTCAAACCCCTGTTCTACCACTTATTATCTTCATGACACTAGGCAGATCACCAAACCTTTCTGAACTTTATAAAATATTAAAAAACCTTCTTTATAAAATAAGATATGACTAGATCAGAATTTCTTAACCTGGGATCCATAATTGGTTTCCTTTGTTATCCAATGTGCTTTATTTTATACATTTTAAAACTTTATTCTGAGAAGAGGTCTGTATGGTTCACCAGACTGCCACGGTCCAAGTAAAAAAAAAAAAGGTTAAAAACACCTTGACCTAATGACCTTTAAGGTGTTTGAGTTCTAAGTTTCTGATCCTATGACTGTATGGGTTACCAGAAAAACTCCATAGAGGAAAAAAAAAAGTAGCAACCTCTGAAAATAGTTGTCACAGACTGAGAAACAGTTTTTATGTGGTTAGAATGAGAAAGGCTCTTAGCTCATGTGATCTCTTGGTAGCTGCACCTGCACAAGACAATTTCCATGTGTTTGCCTTCGAATATAGCAGAGGAGAATGAAAAGTTAACCATTTTTAGCTGGAGAGAGAGGGGTTAAGGGTATTGTACTGAGAGACAAATGGAAATTTCTGCCATAGGCTTTTCTAATTAGGTTTCGTGGATCTAAGAGGTTTCCTTCTAAAGGAAACAACTAGATGATTAGATAACCAGTTTAAGTAGGGGAAGGTGTCAGAACTTTCTTCCTGGAGTATTGGGATACTTAACTTGTCTTATTGATCTCTTGGCAGCATGTCTTCCTTGTTCTCTTCGACATTTTTAAGTTAGGGCTTAATACCAAACCTTTTTTGAAATTTCCAAAGGAACTTTGAATAGAGATTCAGGTTGTTTTACAGCATCCTGGAAAGAGTTCTAAATCGTTTATACCATTCATTTAATTGAAAGAATTTGGGATTGGGTAAAAGTGGATGAGAGGACTGTGCTTGAATCTAGCCATTAAATTTTGTTTCAGATTTCATCCCTCAGGAGTAGAAGAATTCATGGGTTTTTGTTTTTCCCAAGAGGCTTATTGTTTTATGATTTGTGGGCTCTTAATGTTATATCCTAGTTTTTATATCATAATTATAAATAAGCTTTTGGCTTTTGTAAGGGAGAAACAAAAAACTTCCTGGAGAAAAATAGCTACTTATTGCAAGTTCTTAAAAATAAAGTAGATGGGCCAAGGAGGGATCCAGGTCCAGGCTCTGACTCTTTTTGGGAATGCAAGGTCCAAGGCCAGGACCAGGTAGAACCTCCAAATTCTTATTCTTTTTCCCCTACGTTCTATATCTCTCAACAATACTAGGGCCAGAGAGGAGAAAGCAATAAGTATGTAATTCTTCACACAGGGAAAAACTTTAAAATCCATTTATCCTATTGTAAGTGCAAACCAGTGAATTGAAACAAATTGCCTTCCTAAGGTTTCTAACCTAATCCTTAACTAAAGTTCTCTAGGCCTAGGATCACCCAAAATCATGTTGATGAGGTTAAAGAAAATGATGAGTATAGGGAACCATATGTTTGTAGGGGTGCCTAAGACTCCAAAATACCGACATGCTGGGTGCTACCGAATGAATTCAACTCAGGCCTTCTCAGCCAAGGAAAACCAAGTTTGTTAAAGATTCATCATAATGGGTAGGCTCTTAGGGAGCCTGAGCATTTGTGATGCTAATGCCAGAGGGCCAGATTAATCTGAGCTGGGCTAGATTGAATCTGAGTGCCTTCATGGAGGCAAGATGAGATTTGTATATATATACAGAAAGATTGTTGGAGGGATTGAGGGGTGGTCAAGTAGTCTGGGGTGATTAGAGGAGGGGTTTAGGGAGGGTGTTGAGGAGGAATCTAAGTAGGATCTTGATGGGACTGGGGTGGTTAGAGGTTAGACTCCAGGAGTGAGATTAAGGGTGGGAAATAGATGAAGGCCACCTGGAGATAACAGACAGTACAGGGCTAGACTAGTTTAAGGGTAACAGAGATTTGGGCCTAGCTATAAGGAAAGACTTATGGCCTCAGGCAAAGGCCAGATCTAGTGGGAAGATTCAAGGAGAGTTCAAGGGGGTTCCCGGAGACGGTACCCCATCAGTCTGACATCCATTTCCTTAATGGATATGAAAATAGAGTATGTAGTCCAGAATACTCCTAATTTAGGTTGTGCCTCCTAAAATATCTCTGGATTAATCTCACTAGCTCATTCTTTTAGTCACAGGCTTGCAACCTCAACTAATCCGGGAGACCTCCTGATTGAATGGTGGCTTGGTTGGTGATCTGTCCATATTGACATAATCAGTTAACTAAGTTTTTCCACCCTTGACTAAGAAACTAAGAAGAATATGATGCGCTTCAGGGTGCTGGAATCCCCAAACTATCAGGGTACAAGGGGGGGTCTGCCTGGAAAGAATTCCAGCAGTCAAACCGTCTTCCCATCAAAGTACCAAGGTTTATTGTTACAGTAGTGTGGCTAGATTCCTAATGAATCTGCAACTTGGTACTTGTATACAAAAAAAGACAGTGAGAAGATCTGGATGGGATTAAGGAATGTTAAATAGCTTGGGGTGGGCCAGGTGACACAGTGAAATTTGAGTCATCTGAGGTGGGACAAGAGCTCTGGGAAAGGACTATTGAGTATCTGGGTGGGCTGGGCTGGGCCAGATGCCTCGGTCAAGAGGTCGGTGATCTGGGCTGCTGAACTATGTGGGAAAATTTAGGGACTGGGCTACTTTCCAAGACATGGTCTTTTGCTTTAGGGGTTTAGGTCCCATCACCCCCCATCAGAAATACAGAAGGGTAAATTGAACAGTGTTCATATCACCTAAAATCAAAATGACTCCAGTAGACTTATAGGTTGTTCATTCTCCTCATTAACAAGCCTCCCTTTCTTTACAAGGCCCTCAGGACATCAATTTTTTTATGGTATGGTACAGTAATTACTGTTCCTCAAAACAACTTTGAGTCATCAAGAAAAAATTATATTTTGGTTTAAGAAAGGAAAGTGTGTAATGCAGATTAGCCAGAATGTCTGTGTGTGTGCGCGCGCACGTGTGCGTGTGTTGGGGAGGGAGGTTTGGGAGTTGGGGGGTGGTGGTGAGGTTATTTAAAAGAATGGGCTTTCTATCAAAAAAAACTTAGCTAGGGGCAGCTCAGTGGTGTAGTGAGTAGAGCGCCAGCTCTGGAGTCAGGAAGACCTGAGTTCAAATCTGGCCTCAGACACTTGACACACTACTAGCTGTGTGACCTTGGGCAAGTCACTTAACCCCAATTGCCCTGCCTTTCCCCCTCCAAAAAAAAACAACTTACATATTAAGAGACACTTGCCCTAGGCTTATGACCATCTGAGGTCTTTTTGTAATGACATTCTGTTTTAGAGTGGTGATTCTTAGGTAAGTTACTGCTGGGTTCACTGCAAAGCAACTCTTTCCTTTACCATTTTATATGGGAAGAAAGAAGGGAAGGGTTGTTACCGTATTACTTGTTCTGGCAGAGTTTCAGTGTTATTATCAAAACCTGATTCACCTTGTTTATATAGGGTAGCTTTAGAATCCCAATTCCTGGGAAATAGGTCAAGTGATCCTAGGATATGTTTTTTGAAAAACAGAACAAAGGTCTTCCTATAGCATTAAGGATACTCTTATTCTCTAAAAGCAACCACTGGGTTGAAAAGGTCACCTCCTAAGTGCATCTGCAAGTTTGTTTTTAGTCTCTTTGGGGGAGGATTTCACTGAAAATCCACCCTGAACCTGCAGGTTTGTAATAACCAGCCCATTTCTCATTGACAGGAACCATCGGTACTCCCTGAGGGCTGTTGTCATTCAGTCTAGTGATGCCTCCAGTGTGACCTGAAGGATTGAAGCTGTGAGTACAATTGGGCTTTTTCTTGCATTATCTGGTGCACCATCATCACTTCTTTATTAAGATCTGATAAACTTAGTTTGTTATAGCCCCTGCATCGTGATGTTCCCTGAGTTTTAAATTTCACAGTGACACTCTAAAGGCCTTCCTCCTCAGAAGATTTTTCCCTGTGGGTAGCAAGCTCTCCATGCTATAGCTTTTCCTGTCACTGTGGAGGTGTGAGGAACAGATTTCATTCAGTTTGACATCTCTTTTGGGGAGCTGCATCAAGTGGGTGACAGTGTAATAAAGAACTGGACTGGGAAACAGGAATACCCTGATTCAAACCAGCCTCAGACACTAAGTAAGTTGTTCTGGGGCCCTGAGCTAAGTCCCTTAATCTTTTTGGGCCTCAGGTTGCTCGTTTATAAAGTAAAGGGATTAGAGCAGGTGACCTCTTAGGTCTACTTCAAATGTGAGCCTATGTTTTATCCTAACAGTTGTGTGAAGAGGAATATGAAGGTCACCTAGGATGTCATTGACTATCCTGGTATCAAGTATAAAAGTCAGTGGTACTTAAAGATTTTATTTGGAACTTATTCCTGATTTTGTTTATTTGAGTATTGATTTGATTTTTTTAATGTGAAAAAATTATTGGTACATATGAGTATGTGTGTATGTGTGTGTATTCACCATAAGAAAATTCAGCTTTGTTTCTTTTCATTGGGTTGGATTGTAAATAAAAGCACTTCATCTACAGAATTGTAAACTATTAACAACTGTGTGAAAAGAAGGAAGAATTCAAACTATTAGCAATTATATGAAAAACACTCCAAATCACTAAAAGTAAAAGAAACACAAATCAGATTTCACCTCATCCCAAGCAAATTGGCAAAGATGACAAAAGAGGGGAATAGTCAATGTTGAAAGGATTGTGGTAAGACTGGTATGCCCACTAATGCACTTTTGGAGAAGCTGTGAATTTGTCCGAGCATCCTGGAAAGAGATTCAGAATTAGGCTAAAAAAAGGAACTAAAATGACTAAAATATCCATGCTCTTTGACTTAGAGATTCTGCTGCTAGGCATATACCCTAAGGACATCAATGACATATATGTCAAAATATTTATAGTATCAGTATTTGTAGTGGCAAAGAATCAGAAATAAAATAAGTGTCTATCAATTGGAGGATAGCTAAACAAATTGTGTTACATGAATTTAATGGAATGTTACTGTGCCTTAAGAAAAGATAAATATGTAGGAGGATACAAAAGACCAATCCACATTTATTAAACAGTTACTGTTTGCAGACACAATGCTAGGTACTTAGGATACAGAGATAAAAGGGGAACTATGTCTGCCCAAAGAAAATTTACATTCTGTTGGAGAAGAAATTTTATTATTGTTGCTGTGCTTGTCACCAGTGTTATTTTGAAATTAATAAACACCAAATGAACATTTTCCATATTCAAAGAAGAGGAAAAGAACTGCTCATTAAATTGTGAATCTCTATTTTGTACAGCTTGTTTTTCTTTTTATGTATATAATAAATTCATCATGTAATTTTCAAATAAAAAAAAGATAAATATGTACTTCTTGAAGCTACTTGGCACCATTGCGAGATGCTGATAATATCGTCAGACTTTTCAGCATGTTCACTAATTTGGAGGCTTTGAATGTCAGGACAAGGAATTTGAATATTACTGATAGGTAGTAGGGAGTCACTGACTGTTTTTGACACAGCATGTACATGACCAGGTCTATGCATAAGAAGGAAAGGTCTATGGATAATAAGAAAAGCCTTCTTTCATGGAAGTTTTTCTAAGCCTGCTGCCCATCTCTGTAAGAGGCAAAATGGCCCATCCTGGGAGATGACTTAAAGAATTGATCATTAGACTGTCAATGCTACCATAGTGTGGGAGCTGCTGCTGCTTCCCTCCTTATTAGCTCCTGTTCATTGAACCAGCTGTGTGGCATGTATAAGGTAGTGCACCAGTGTGGAGGATTTCTTCTTTAGGCACTGGAGCATTTTAGCACTGCCTTCACTTTTCTGTAACAGAGGGGAGTGAGTATCAGTGGGTGGTCAGAGGGAGATATTCGTGTCTTCCTCCTACCCTTACTCCACAACCAATTACTGATTTTATAAGCTGATGTCACCCATTAATTCCTGATCCTGAGGCTTGGTTTCATGAAGATTTCCTCCATCCACCCTAGCCCACCCCTTGCTTTCTGGATTTGGATCAACCGCTCTCTAGAACCAGTTTCATTTCAGTTCCCTTGTCCTCAACAAAGAGGTACAGCTAGGCTGCCCAGAGGAGAGTGCTGGATTTGGAATCAGTAAAGACCCAAGTTTGAATCTTCCCTCACAACTGTACTAGCTGTGTGACCTTGGGTAGGTCACTAAACCTGCAAAATGCTTCATAAATATTAAAGCAGTGGTGTCCAACCCAAGTAGAAACAGAGGTAATTAAACCATGCACGAGGATCCCTGTAAGGTCACCTGTTGACTTAGAAAACAACATATTAATATCATCTATGTTTTATTATAATTTTTATTTATTTTGTTAAATATGTACCAATTACATTTTAATCGGGTTCAGGCCATGTTGGGAAGTGTTGTGGGCTGCATGTGGCCCATGGGCAATGTGTTTGACATCTCTCCATTAAAGCAGTATATAAATACAATAAATAATAACAGTAATTATTATACAATAATTATTATTGTGGTTTGCAGAATACTTTGCATATGTCACATCACATGTTCTTCATGTTTTATTATTATTGTTGTTGTCAATGGCTCCCTTTTGCCTACTGAAAGAGGTTCATTCTCCTTTGGTTGGCATTCAAAGACCCCTTTAGTGGTCTGAGTAGTTTGAGTCTGTTCTAGATCAATAGAGATGATTGTCTCCATTGTGGAAAGTTAAAAAAAAAGTACAGTGTGTCTTATTGTTGACATTAATTGGTAGCTTTGTTTGCTTTCTCAGGAGAGAGGCCAAGAGACTCAAGTGGCATTTATAGAAGGGATATTCTTCATGAATTGAAAAGCAGAGGGATGCAGTAGAAAAACATGGTAGACTTGGAGTCAGGAGACCTGGGTTCCAGAGTAACCTGTGTAGTCTGTGCTTTTCTAAGTCTGTTTCCTCTTCTACAAAGTGGCGGCATTAGATCAGATGATCTCCAAGGTCCTTTCGGGCTCCTGGTGCATGCATTTCTATAATATATACAGAAACAAACACATTCTTGATGCTGCTTTTAGTCCTATATCCTATTGATTTGTGATGTTATGTCTTTCATATATACTGAATTTACTTCTTATCTTGAAGAATTACTTGCAAGGCAGTGTGATTGCTTTTAATTTCTAACAGTATAAATACACAAACTATAGTTTATTGTGCCTACCCAAAGTTTATTGAACTGAATTAAATAAAAAGTTGTTGCTGGAGGGAAAGAGACGTTTCTGTTTACATTTTATTTGTTAATAACAACGTTAATATCAGTTTGTTGTTAATACCAGCGTTGTTGAGTTGTTTCAGTCATGTCTTACTCTTCATGACCCCGATTTAGGGTGATCTTGGCAAAGATACTACAATGTTTTGCTGTTTCCTTCTCCAGCTTATTTTACAGATGAGAAAACTGAGGCAAACAGGAATGAGTGAGTTGCTCAGACTCACACAGCTTTTAAGTGTCTGCGGCCAGATTTGAACTTAGGACGTCCTGACCCCAGGCCACCTAGCTGTCCATTAATGCCAATAGTAGCTCTCATTTACTGTAGTGCTTTTAGGTTTACAAAGAACTTTTCTCACAACAGCTCTTTGAGGAAGGTGATCCAAGTATGAGCCACATTGTACAGAGGAGGAATCACCCTCAGAGAGATTAATTAATCAGAGAGATTCCCGTAGTTAGTTGGTATTATGTTTGCTCATTCACACTTAGAGTTGGGAGGGATCTTGGAGATGGTCTACCCCAGTGGCGTCAAACTGAAATAGAAACTGATCCATTCAGGTTGCATATTAACTTAGAAAATAACAAATTAACATTATTTATGTTTTATTGTATTTTTAGTTATTTTGTTAAACACTTCCCAATTACGTATTAATCTGGTTTCTCCTGAATGTTGGGGGCTGCATTTGGCCAGAGTTTGACATTTCTGTTGTAGTCAATGCCTTCATTTTATAGGTGAGAGACTGAATCGTGGAGAGGACAGTTACTTACCTAAGGTCATACTTAGTGAAAAAGCACCCTCCTTTACTTTATTACTCGTTGGAAATTAAAGGAAAAAAGGACTAATCTCTGATGCAATTTTATTCTGGATTGTGTTGTTTAGAAATAGAGATGCTTTCATGCTCTATGTACAAGAAGTCCCATAGCTAGTCCTTGACTTCTTAGTGGAGACATTGATACTAGCTAAGAACCATCTTCCTTCCTTCCTCCCTTCCTTCCTCCCTCCCTCCCTTCCTTCCTTCCTTCCTCCCTTCCTTCCTTCCTCCCTCCCTTCCTCTCTTCCTCTCTTTCTTTCTTTCTCTCCCTCCCTCCCTCTTTCTTTTTTTCTTTCTTTCTCTCTTTCTTTCCCTCTCTTTCTCTCTCTCTCTTCCTTCCTTCCTTCTTTTCTCTCTTTTTCTTCCTTTCTTTTTCTTTCCTTCCTTCTTTCTCTTTCCTTCCTTTCTTTCTTTCTTTTTCTTTCTTTCTTTCTCTCTTTCTCTCTCTCTCTTCCTTCCTTTCTCTCTTTTTCTTCCTTTCTCTTTCTTTCCTTACTTCCATACTTCTTTCTTTCTTTATCTTACTCCCTCCCTTTCTCTCTTTCTCTCTCTCTCTCTTCCTTCCTTCCTTCCTTTCTCTTTCTTTGTTTGTTTCTCTCTTTCCTTCTTTCTCTTTCTCTCTTTCTTGAAGACCATTGGGGTTAAGTGACTTAGTAATGTCTGAGGCCAGATTTGCATTCAGATTCTCCTTATTCCTGGGCTGGTGCTCTATCACTTCACCGCTAGCTGGCCCTGGGAGCTGTATTTCATAAGTCTTCCATAAATCTACTTATACTGATCAAAAAACCCTAGTATACCTTATATTCTGTGTGATTCTTGTCTGTGTCTTTCCATAATTCTTCCAGAGAGAATACACTCCAAATGATCAAGAGTTTCCTGTCATTTTTTCATTGTCTGAAGGGTAGCAGTGTATCACTCAGGTTGTTTCTTGTCTCATTCTGACTCCATGAATGGCCCACCTCCATTTCTGATCATTGATGTGTGTCCTCAGTGTCTGTTATGCCACTTCTTGCAAGTAAGTCATCATTGGTAGCATGCTGTAGCTACTTTGACACATCAGATGTCTTGTGATTGCTTTTTGAGGTGACTTGTGACTCAGATGCCTGAAAGATTGTGAAAGATTGCCAGCCATCTCACATCACTGGGAGAACCTTGGTATCAAAGAGCTGAACTTCTGTGACAGCAGACAATTTGGGATCACTGAAAATGCTTTGCAGTTTACCATTCTAATTCACGACAAATTTCTGGGCCCAGCTCATTGTCTCTCTGCAATGCCTGTCCAAGATATTTATATTTTTATTTTTTATCATTCTATCTCATATTCTTCTTTTTCTTTTCTCCGCCTCTCCTTCCCTGTCATCCTTCTTCCTTTATTCCTCCCTCTTTATCCCAAAATTTTTATCTCTCTTCTTTCTCTCTCATTTTTCTTTCTGTCTCTCTCCCCCTCTCCCTCTTCTCTGCCATTTGCTCCCTTCTCTCCCATTCCAAATATGGAGGAGTTCTAGATACAGGAGAAGGCAAGATGTGAGTGGCTGGGTACAGAATGTGGTTCAGTTTGGCTGGAATGTTAGAATATATGAAAGGGGGGAATATTAGGCAAATAAAAGCCAGATTATATTAACAAATACCCAGTAAATGTTTGATATTGGAGGAAGTTATGGGCACTGTATGATACACATGCGTTGCTGAACCTCTTGTCTATTTAACCACACACCAGTGTAACTACTATATTTGATACCACTGAGTAATTGGGAATGCAAAATCTGAGTCAAAACCATTTTTTTTTTTAAAGGAGAGGGCAACAAAATTCTGGCCAAGTATGTGAGTGCCATCCCATTTAAGTTGGAAGTCACACCCCTCCTTTCCCTCAAGAAATGATAAACCTTTTCAAGGAATATACTTTATTTTGGTGGGGCAGGGGAGCCAGGGTCACACAGCTATTAAGTGTGTCTGGGTCCGCATTTGAACTCAGGTCCTCCTGACACTATGCTAAGCACTTTTGCAAATTTTCTCTCCTTCGATCCTCCCAACAACCCTGATGGGTCGGTGCTATTATTCTCATTTTACAGATGAGGAAACTGAGGCAAACAGAGGTTAAGTGACTTGCCCAGGATCACACAGCTAGTATGTGTCTGAGACTTGAATTCAGATCTCCCTGACTTCAGGCCCAACGCTCTATCCAACTGCCTCTAAGAAGTGTTGAAACACTAAAAAGACAAATGGGATTGCAGATGAACCATTCTTTTTCCTAGACCTTATTCTAGATATATTTTTCTCTCCCAATATTTTATTAATAAAGCTTATTTCAAAGACTGTTTTTCCTCTAACTCCTTCACATCTATTTATAGAAAAGCCCGTCAACAGCTAACAACGAAGGTGGTGATGTGTTCACCTGCAGTTAAGCACAGAGCTGTGAAAGGATGTACAGAGGCAAGCAACAGTGAGCTGGATGTCTGTTTCATAGACTTGTTTCCTTCTGAAACATCTGGTGGATTATAAAGCAGCAGCCTGGTGAGGTGATGGTGTAGTAGATTAAGAGCCAGGGCCCTGGATTCTGTCCTAGCTCTTTCACTAATTTAATCTGTGATCCTGGGTGAGTCAGGTACAGTGTACACTGGCACTTAATAAATGTTTGGATTAATTGCATGAAATCAGCTCCCTGGGCCTATTTCCTCATTCTTAAAATGAGAGGGTTAGACTCTAAAATTCCCACGTCACACAAATAATAGGTTTAGAGTAGTCTGTCACCTCTCCCCCTTCCTTATTTCCGTAAGAGTGGTAGATTTTCATTTCATAATTAACAACTACCTCTTCCCATCTCATGCCACCATATTAGCACTGAGTTTTAGCCCTTTATCCCACCCCATTTAAGTTGTCATGATGTAGAGTCTCTTTCTTGGCTCACACTTTTATATGTGATACCTCAGGATTTTTTCAGCACATTGAGCCAGACAATCTGATGAATGTAGAACTTTGGAATTGACTCCATAAAAGGCCAAACTACGGAAACACTAGTGCAGGGACTTTCTCATGATTTTTTTCCTGGCATATACAGGACAGGACAGCTAAAAACAACCTTGGGATCAGTGTCAGAACCTCCTGTGTTTGTGTCCCTCTGTAGCCTTTCATGGACAAAGAGGAAGTGCTCTCCTTTTTGAAAGAGAGGTTTTCCAGCGAAAGTTGAGTTAAGACCTGAAAGGATTGTGTGTAGGGCCAAAATTCACGTTGCTAATGTCAGTCTGAGTGTTTAGTAAACCTGGGGCCATCAAAGATCTGAAAATATTGTACCTCCCTCTCTTAATTGCAGAGATGGGGCACTTAGGGGAGGGTGTAGATTATTTCATATTCTTCCAAAAGTGGGCCTGTTGGTTTGTTTTGATGAACTGTTTTCATTAAAAAAAAGCAAAACTTTGTTACATGGGAAAGTTTACTGGACAGGAAAGGGTTTTATTCCCAAATGAAGGTGATCTAAAAATGAAAAGACTTCTATTGGTTTTTTTTTTTTAAAACTGCATCTAGGGAGAACATATCTATCATAAAATTTGGGTTATCTCAGAGCAAAGGTCTTTCACCTTGGGTATGTGAACTTGTTTCTTTAACACTTTGTACATTTTATTTCAACATAAGTTATTTTCTTTGTAATTCTGTGTATCTTATTTTATGCATTTTTAAACATTATTCCAAGAAGGGGTATATATGCTTTATAAGACTCTCAGTGGGTTCCATGACACAGACCAGGTTCAGATTGTTGTGTTGTTTTTTTTTTATGAAATTATGCTCAGTAATTACAGGGTCCTAAAATGCTGTCATTGTGTCTTTGCAGAATTAACAAAACTGCTTAAGAAGGACAGATGTGGGGTCTGTGATAGGTTCATGTCTCATGACCCCATGTGAAAATTTTATCTCTTTGCTTTGTGAACCTTTATTTTGAATCTTACTATGATATCTGTCAGACACATTGGTTTTCTTGATTCTAGGGCAGTAGTGGAAAAAGTACAAAAGACTGTTGGGTTCTAGTCCCAGTTGTTGCATAAGATTACATTGTGCCCTGGGGACAAATGACTTCACTTTTCTGGGCCTCATACTGGTAGAAAATAGTCCTTGGCAGCAAGGACTGTGTCATTTCTTATTTTTGTACTCATACCCTCATTGCCTAGCACAGTTCCTGGCATGTAGGGGACTTAATAAATTTCTAAGATTTCTATGATTTCTAAGATCCCTCCCATCTCCTAATCTTCTGTGATTCTTTACTTTCATATGTTTATATATAATGATTTTAACTTTTCAAGGTATGTTACAGCAAATCATTTGGGATAAATAGAGCAGATGGTTTTTCAGTTTTGTAAACAAAGGAACTTAAGTTCGGGGAGACATGATTTGTAAGAGTTCACAGTGTCCCATCAAGAGACCCCTCTTCTCCTCCTCTTTTTTTTTTTTTTTTTTTGAGGCAGTGGGAATTAAGCGACTTGCGCAGGGTGATATAGCTAGTAAGTATCTGTGGTCAAATTTGAACTCAGGTCCTCCTGACTTCAGGGCTGATGATCTATCCACTGTGCCACCAAGCTTCCCAGTTCTCTTTTCTTTCTGTTGGAACAATCTGCGTCGTAAACTCTCAGTTGATTAACTGTGTAAAGAAATACAGTATTTTCAGCTCTGTGTTACTGATTTTTTGGCTTACGCTTTGGCTTAGACTTCCAGGTTACTTTTCTTCCATAGTCATCACATTTGGTTTCTTAAATGGTTTTGTTAATTCTATATGTAAGGCATTTTGACAGTACCTAGGATCTTGTATCCCCACTTCCCCTGACACTATCAGCTCCTTTCTTTTATATATACATTGTACACTGACTTTTGTACCAGATTGTTGTCAGGATGCATTGCCAACTCTCGCTAGGAGTTGGCACAGTGGATGGAGTACTGGGCCTGGAGTCAGGATGACCTGAGTTCAGTTGTGGCCTCAGACACAATCTGTGTGACCCTGGACAATTCACTTAACTGCCCTTTGAGGCCTATATACAACTGAATGAATGTTAGCAGCCAAGTCACTATTAAGAAGATAAGAGGTTGCTGATTCCTCGCACACCAGTGTGTCACACCAGGGCTAGCCCAACAGAACTACCCTCAATAATTCCATTGTTCACCTAGTAACATATTTTAATGGGTCACTATTGCTTCTCTGGGCTTTTACACCTTACCCTCTGTCCCTCCCACCATCTCCCTAATGAAGAAGGGATGTGTCATCCAGGCATAAAGAACCTTTTTACACTTCAGTTGCAGTGCCATTTGGGTTAAAAAACAGGGCCATTCTGATCAGGAGAAAAAGGATTGGGGAACTTCATTTTGGTTAAGTTACTGTACAAGTGAATAACTTCCCAGAACATTTTCCCGGTGATTCATTATAGGGAATGTTCCAAAAATGAATTTTCTACACAGGCTTTCTTAAAGCTCTTTGTCCCCTACTGTCCTCAATATGAAACATTTAAATATCAATAGGGGGAGCCAGGAAAGTTTTAATTCTTCTTCAGTGCTGTTTCAGAAATTGTGACTTTTAAATGGTATATGAAGTTTTGCAAGAAACTATTGTCTCTGTGTGAGCTTTGAGTTTGAGATCTGTGGCAGTTTTGTGGAGTGCCAAGAAACACTTCTGCCATTCTTTTTTACCAATTACATACACAGATTTCCCGACTGGTCCCCATTCTCTTTGGAAACAACAGCATAATCATCTCAGACAGCTTTGTTGGCTTATTGCCACAGTAGAAGAAAGGTGGGGCCTATAGCCCAGGAATGCAAATGGTTTCTGGAAACTTTCCTGAACAATCCTTGTGCTCTGATGCATGCCTGAGGTGAAGTCATCAAGGAGACCCTGTAGTTGAGGGTAAAGACCCTAAGGAGATGCTTCATTTTTTCTCTGCTTCCTTTCTTGCTGGAGGAACAGATATCCTTTTCCCCTTAATCATGAAATTGTGTGTGTGTGTGTGTGTGTGTGTGTGTGTGTGTGTGTTTACATGTTCAAAGGGGAGTGATGGTGGTTGTTGTCAGAGCCAGTTCTACACTATGTCGAAATAGAGAAGTCCCATTGTGAGTTAGATCTCAAATCTGTATCTCTACCTTAAAAAATGTTAGTGAACTTTGCCCCAGGATCAGAGCTTTCCAACCCAATTTAGGTGGTGTAGTAGATAGAGTGCTGATTTTAGATAGGAAGACCTGAGTTCTAATCTTGCTTCAGACACTTCGCTGGATGTATCACCCTGATCCAGTCACTTACCCTGTCAGCCTCTGTTTCCTCATCTGTAACATGGAGATAATATAATTGGCAGGGTTGTTGTATCAAATGGAATAATGTATGTAAAGTGCTTTGCAAACCTTAAAACTATACAAATGCCAGTTATGTTTAGCATTATTCCATCCTTTGTTTATTCTCTGACCTCCTTGACTAGAACTTTCCTGCCTCCTTAAATTTATAGTAATTGTCTTCTTGTTCCTGCCTTAGTTGCACTTTGCTGGACTCGGACTCTTGCCTGACTGACATAGTGGGCTTGCATCAAACTTCTAGCCCCGACTTCCTCTGGTAAATGACCTTTCCGCATCTGCCAGAATCCTTTTGCTTAGCTAAATTGCTAGTCTCTGATCCCTCTTGGCCCACACTTTCCTATTGCTATTCATACCCCCTTTATTATATGGTTATTTGAAGGCTACAGCTTTCCCTCCGTTCCTACTCTCTCCCTTGGTCTTTCTCCCATCCCCACAGATCTGCCAATGTGCCAACCCCTCCCATATGGTGTGACCTTTCCAGACTTTGTGTCCCTCCTTTGGGTGGGGCAACAAAAACTACCTTGTTTTTAGAAAGCCACTATTAAAATGCACTTATAGTATCAGTGGGAGGAAGGGCCCTGGTATTTTCAGGCCTTGTCTCATGGGCATTTCGTCATGTATTAGTTGATTGGATTAACTGCTTATCATACTAGAAAACTGATCCTAAGCAGAAAAGATTTCATTAAATGAATATTTATTTATCAAGTGCCTCCTGTGTGCAAGTGTGTTAGTCTAATTCTTACTGTCTGAGAAAAAAAGCACAGGTCCATCTTCTGTAAACGTAGGCTGTTAAGGGTGTGGCACTGTTTTATATTTGGTAGGGCAAAAGGAGCCAGATCGATTTTTCAAATGCACCAACATAGGTTTAGGAGAATCTGTGTACCTTTTAGAATACACCAGTCTGAAGTAAATTAGATATGGATGCATGCCAGGTTTGGGTCTTTTTTTTTTTCAAAGCATTTATTAATCACCTACAATGTGGTGATTAATAACACAATCTGGGAGATAGGTCCTATGATTATCCCCATTTACAGTTGAGGAAGCAAGGGCCAACAGGTTTAGTGACTTGTCCAGGGTCACATGGTATCTTAGGCAGAATCTGAACTCCAGCTCAGTGCTTTTATTTACTGCATTGCCTAGCTGTCAGCAGCTACCCTCATTGCACTCATTCTAGATCAGTCACTCCAGTTTAGATCTGCCCTCCTTCCCTTCCTCTGTTCCCGTACCTTGTTGATGCCTGTGTGAGCATATTTACAAGATGCTTAACCCCTCAGTTGCCCTAGGAAGTACTCCAGCAATATACATTAGGTGCAGAGATGGGCATCTGCGTGAGTTTATTCACCATATGAAATCACAGGTCCTGACTTTAAGTGGGGGAAAAGGTATAAATGTCTTCTAAACAGATGACATAACAATGCCATCCAAAATTGTGTGAACAGAAAAAAGCCAAATTCTGCCCGTTCTTCATTTATGTTCAGGGCCAGTCTTACATTGGAATGGTGAGCAATACATAGTGATGTGGGGCTTTGTAACAGGGCAACATTGTTAATCACCATTGACTGGGAAGTGTCAGAGAGAGCCAGGGAACACTTGTCACCAACATTGGAATTGTTGTGTGAAAGCATACTATTCTCTCCTGTACAGCATTCCATCCTTAGAGGATGCCACTGACCTTAGCCTAGCTCCCCAGTAGGTTGGCTTCAGTCCTACTACGATAAAATTGGTTCTTTCTGACCTTACTTGGATATGGGTAGGTGTGAGTAGATCATTGGACTGATTTTTAGGACTGTATTCTAACCCTGGTTCTTCCACCAACCGAGTTGTAAGCTCCTCCTGGTTGTAGATACCTAGTTGTAAACACCTCATCTTTTGCCCTATTTTGTGTCTCCGGGATTTAGTCCAGTGCCTGACATTTAGTAGGTACTTAATCAGTGCTTATTGATTGATTATATAGCTTTCTTTCTCTGTATTTGTTTATATGTTGTCTCCTCCACTAGAATGTAAACTCTTCTGAGGGCAGAGACTGTCTTTTGCCTGTTTTTTGTATACTCAGCACTTCACATAGTGCCTGGCACATAGTAAGTGCTACATAAATGTTTGTTGATTGGTTCACTTTAGCCAAGCCACTTCATCTCTCTGTGGCTTATTTTCCTCATCTCTAAAATGGCATTAGACTAAGCGGGCTCTGATTTCCCGGTATGGACTTATACAGTCTATCCGAAGACCCTGCCCATGAAGTTTATAGTAACCCCGTACTTAGGCTGTAAATTCTGTGAAGGAAGGAACTCTGATTTTTCTAAAGTGTGCATCTCTCATTAAAGAGGGTAAAAAGCTCTACATGTACAAAAAATTTATTGTAACTCTTCCTAGTAGCAAAAATCTGGAAACTAAGGGGGTGTGTCCATCTATTGGGAAATTGTTCAATAAAATATGGTCTGTGAATGTAATGGAATGATACTGTGTTTTAAGAAATGATCAGATCCTTTAAGAGAATAATGGAAAGACCTATATGAATTGGTTCAGAGAGAAGTGAGCAGAACCGGGATAAAATTCATATGATAGTAATGCTGTTATAAAGAAAAACAATTTTGAAAGACTTGAGAGCTCTCATCAGTGTCATGATAAACTGCAGTTTCACAGGACCAGATTTGAAGCATGTCACCTACCTTCTGACAGGTCAGGAACAAAATACTGAATATTTTTGGATATGACCGATAAGGGAAGATTCTTTGACTGCGCACATTTATTATGAAGGTTTTATTTTTATTTTTTCTTGTACAGTTGAGGTTGGGGAAAATGGATGAGAGAGAAAATAAATGTTTGTTAATTGAAAAAAAATCAGTAACCATTAAACAACCCCCTTTTAGTTCATAGCACACAGTAAGTACTTAATAAATATTTATTGAATTGAGTAATATAAAGCAATAGTTGGAAGTTGTAATCAAAAGTACTGGCCAAATATACCGCCCTTCTGGGCATGCCAACTTCTTCCTTTGCTTCAGATAGTACCACAGTTGTTTCCCATTTTTTTGGCTTACTATGGAATGATCTCTCCTTCCCCAAATTTTCTTAGAGCCACTTTTAAAAAAAATTTAGTCTTTCTCCATATCAGAGTATACTTTGTTTTATATTTTTTGTAAGCTTTTTGAGAGTGGGGAATTTTTTTTCTTTATAATTGTGCCATAGTGTGCAACATGGTAGGTGCTTAATAAATGATAGACGTATTTATGGTTGGTTGCTGTCCTCAGTTTCCCTAGCCTCTCCTTCTGGATATGAGAGAGAAGTACGGGGTTTCTCTGTCTCACATCAGCTGACCAATCTACTCACCAGTTCTTTCTGGCAGAGTAACCACAGATGGTTGTGCCTAGTCTGAACGCTTTGAGAACACTGGTCTAGAAAATGTAAATGGATATATTTGTAACTCACTCTTTCTCATTGTCCTTCCATCTCTACATTCTTTCCTTCTACTTGGTGTCATTCTCCAAAGAGGCCTGAAGAGCAGGTCTGTGCTGTCTTTGGGAGGCCTCCATGATGCTGTTGGTGCTGCTTCCCCTAAACTATCTTATCACCTGAGGCTTCTGATGATCTAAGGGATTTTCCTAAAGCTCAGGTCTGACTGTGTCACCCCGTGTTCTTAATAAACAGTAATATCTCTTTCAGTCCTTCTGTTTGGCATTTAAAGTCCTTCACAACCTGGGTGCTTCCTACTTTTCCAGCTTACTAACATGCCTTAGAACTGCTTGTCCTGCGTCTCAGGAATGCCCTTCCCTTCTCACCTCTATCTCCTAGAATCAATCATTACTACAAAATGCAGCCTTCTCTAGGAGGCTTTTCTCAGGCCTGCCAACTGCTATCTAGTGAGTATGTGCGGGGGGTGTGTGTGTGTGTGTGTGTGTGTGGTGTATGTGACTATATGTGTATGTGTGTGTATATATACACACAGATATCACACATGTACACATTGTCTCCATCATTAGAATGTAAACTCCCTGGGGACAGTGATCATTTATACTTCTCTTTTTTTATATCCAGTATTTATCATAGCACCCATAGCAAGCACTTATTAAATGTTTGCTGAACGACAGGTAGTTGCTATGGCAACTTTCTAGAGAGAGTAACACAGATGGGCACAGGGCACGGTCATTAGTAGCAGAGGTGAAGGAGAATCCTAGAGATATTCCCTGGGGCCCCGAACACTTGAAAAATATTTTCTGGTTGTGATAGAAAAGTCCTGGGCAAGACTGACTCACAACCTGGGGCTTTGCTTTCTGCACATCCGAGATTGAGGGTGGAGGCAGAACAAAGTCAAGCATGCGAAATTTTTGCCTGATTTTCTTAGTTTATTCCCCTTCTCAAACCACTCCCCTCCTCTATCAAAGAGTAAAAAATACCTGAATGGTTGAAACTGACTGAAGAAAAGAGGACCTTGTGTGGACTTTGGAAGTAAATTTGGGAATATCTTACTGAATTTTTGTTTTTCTCAAACAGGGGCGTGTGATGGTTCAGGGCCTAGAGAGCCACGGAGGCTTATGCAATTTAATAAAAATAACATTGGACAAAAGAGGAAGGGGAGAGAGGAAGGAAGCAAGCAAGCAGTTATTAAGTGCCTACTTTTTGCACAGGACTATGTTTGTTGCTTTACAATTATTATATCATTTGAACCCCGCAACAACCTTGGGAGTTGAGAAATCTGAGGCATACAGAAGTTATGTGACTTGCTCAGGGTCACACAGCTTGTAAGCCTCTGAGGTCAAATTTGAACTCGAGTCTTCTTCATTCTCTGGGCCCAGTGCTCTTGTGTCACCTACCTCCCCATATGATAGGTAGCTATGATCTTGAACAAATCATTCCACCAGTCTTTGGGGTTCCTTTTCCTTATCTGAAGTGAGGGCATTGAACTTGATCAGCTGTTCCCCGAGAACTGCTCTTAGGGGGTCTACAAAATTAAAAATATTTTACCAATAATACACAGACCTTCTGTGATTTGCCCTCAAATTTGTACCTGGATGGGGCAATTTAATAGGCTTTAACACTGCTTGGTCTCTACTGGATAATGTTCTTAATATAAGCAGTTTTTATTACCTTCAGCCTTGTGTATTTCTGAATTCATTATCTTTTTCCTTCAAAAAAGCCTATTGATAAAATATGTACAAAGCTTTTGTGTTTAATTAGCAAAGATATGTGGTGAATACTAGACCTAGAGCACTCAGAACGTAGTGTCAACTGCATTAAAAAGAAGGCAGGGGTGTGGTGGAGAAGGACAAGGAATTAGGGATCCAGAGCAACATGTTTCACATCCCAGGGAGCCTAATGGCGTAGACTCTTGGTGCTTTGAGGCAAGGGTGAGAGATCAGTGAGATAATAGAGTTCTGTAAAGGAAATGATTCCAAGGAATGCCAAGGATCTCATGCCCTAAGTCCACTGCAGTTTTATTAAAACTCAGGATGAGGAGTGTTAAAAGTCCTTGAGGGCATTTGTCTTGTATTCTTCACAGATAATTTGCTATTTCTCTTAGCATCCTTCACATGAGAAAAAGCATCCTTCACATGAGAAAATGTAAACATATCCCAACATCTAGGAGCTACAAGAAGTTAAAAGGGAAAAAATGCAATTCATTTTATATCAGTGCTGTGAGAGAGGCAGAGGGTAGTAGGTATTTCTTCTCTGGTCTATTACGCTGTGTTATCATTGGGTTTTAGGCCCTCTTGGCTCCCATTTGACTGTTCTATTCTAAGATAACTTTTTATATGTGTTATTGATCTGACTGTTGAGTAATGTCTCCCTTGTGTTATTTATTATCTAATTGTTGTAAAATAAATTGTGACAACCTCAGACCAGCCACCCTGAAGCAAATTTTGTCTGTTTTATTTTGGTTAAAAAAATGAGTGACTTTAATGATCATAGTACCTTATTTTTAGTTCTGAAGTCAGCCTATAAATATGTTACTACAGTAATAGCATTCTAGTGGTCATTTACTAAATTAAGAAATGCCTTTTGTAAAAAAAAAAAAAAGCCCAAAACGGATATATTTATATTTACCTAACAATGCCTGCTTATAGAACCTGACTTCCCAAGGGTCTTATGCCTGTGCCTTTCAGCAAAGCAAGCTGTTCTTCAGGAAGATGATAACTTAAGCAAAGGAATTCAAGTCAAAATAAAAGTCTTCTTATTCTAGAATCCCAGCTTTGCTTTGTGCTAATCCTTTATTTCAATCTAAAAGGTGTTACTAGCTGATCCCAGCTTTGGAGGAAGAGGAAGCTACCGAACAGAATAATTTTGCTATTTGAATTGGTAACTATTTCCCAGACATCTTTAAATGACAGTGCCAAACAGCTTCCAAAGACACATTTATAGTTAAATTTATAGATCATTGAATTAATGGGTCTTCAGTCAGCATAGATCATTGAAATTTTCATATATTAAAGCAGCATATTGATAGCCTTTATTCTTTTTAATTCTAAGACAAAAAGTTTAACATACATTTCAAGACCAGTATACATTATTTTTAATAGTATTCTTTCCAATTATATACAAAGACAATTTTTAACATTCAGTTTTTAAAAAAAAAATTGAGTTCCAAATTATCTCTTCCCCCCCCCGATGGTAAGCAATTTTATATAGGTTATGTATATGCAATCATGTAAAAATATTTCCGTATTAGTCATTTTGTGAAAGGAGAAACAGGTGAAAGTAAAAAACCAGAAAAAATGTTAAATGAAAATAGTATGCTTCAATCTACATTCAGATTCTATCAGTGTCCTTTTAAATTGTCTTGGATCATTGTATTGTTTAGAAGAGCTAAGTCATTGGTGATCATCTCACAATTTTGCTGATACTGTGTCCAATGTTCTCCTGGTTCTGCTCATTTCACTTTGCATCAGTTCCTGTGAACCTTTCCAGGTTTTTTCTGAAATCTGGCTGCTTGTCATTTCTTATGGCACAGTAGCATTCGGTTACATGCATATACTGCAACTTGTTCAGCCATTTCCCAATTGATGAGTATCCCCTCAGTTTCCAATTTTTTTGCCACCACAAAAAGAGCTGCTACAAATATTTTTGTGCATGTAGGTCCTTTTCCATTTTTTTTTGTGATCTCTTTGGGATACAGAGCTAGTAGTGGTATTGCTGGATCAAAGGGTATGCACAGTTTGGTTGCCCTTTGGGCATAGTTCCCAGTTGCTCTCCAGAATGGTTGAATCAGTTCATAACTCCACCAACAGTGCATTAGTGTCCCAATTTTCCCACATCTTCTCCAATATTTATCATTGTCCTCTTCTGTTGTATGAGCCAATCTGATAGGTGTAAGGTGGGTACTTCAAAGTTGTTTTAATTTACATTTCTTTAATGAATAGTATTTTAGAACATTTCTTCATATGATTGTATGTAGCTTTGATTTCTTCAACTGAAAACTGCCTATACATATCCTTTGACCATTTATTAATTAGGGAACAGCTTATATTCTTATAAATTTGACTCAGTTCTCTATATACTTGAGAAATGAGGCCTTTATCAGAGGCACTTGCTGTAAAAAAATTGTTTCCCAGCTTTCTGCTGTCCTTCTAATCTTGATTACATTGATTTTGTTTGTACAAAAGCTTTTTAATTTAATATAATCAAAATTATCCATTTTACATTTCATAATGCTCTCTATCTCTTGTTTGGAGACTAGTATACATTATTTGAAACCATGCAACTCACTGTTCTGAAGAGGATCAGATAGAACTGCCTCGCTTCCACTGTTCTAACCCACTTACTCATTAGCTTGTATTCAAGCCAAATTTTACTCATAAATGTTCTCTTAGGTTTAAGAATTGATGAGAAACACTTCTGTATAGGCCATTGGCACTCTGCCATATTTTGTGAGTGATATAAACTTTGTTTGGTGTTTTCCATAGTGTGTGCATATTGTTTTGATAGTAGTCATAAAATTTATCATATATAATGATGACCAAATTTACTTTCACAGTGAAATTGTTGGTAGGTTTTCAAAAATAAAAAAGAGGAAGTCAGTATTGTTTTTATGAAACTTTTCTAATAATGTATATATCCATTTCTTAAAATGCTTCTGTTGTGGTATGTTTATATGTGAAATAGTTCTGTTATAATAAAATGAGGATAGTTTTTGATTAAAAAAAACATTGGTAACACAGCTATAAATTAGAGAATGTTAGATCTGGAAGGTTTTGGAGTGGGGGACCCTTTGGTTTAGTTTGTCATTTTATGGATAAGGAAACTGAGGTCCAGAAAGGTTCAGTGGCTTGCCTAAAGCCATTTAGCTAGTTTGTGGCAGCATTTGATCTAGAATCTGAGTTTTTATTAGTCCATCTTTTTTTCTTTAAAAGAATTTTTATTATGAACTAGAAAATCACCAACAAGCATGAACATTTCTATATGCAAGGAAAGCCAGAAGATGATTGTATATGAAAGTGTGAATCTATTTTTTGTTAGCTTATATAAATAATTATGACTCTCTATTTCTCTCTCTCTCTCTCTCTCTCTCTCTCTCTCTCTCTCTCTCTCTCTCTCTCTCTCCCCCCCTCCCACACACACACACACACACACACACTTAATATGTTAGTACCATTTCCCCAGCACTCCTTCCATTATCTCAGACAGACTGACACCTAGCTTCTTGTAGGAAAATAAGTTCCATCTCACATCACATCTTTATTAGCTGTGTAAGCTAACTTGTCTAAGATTCAGTTTACTCATCTCTAAAATCAGGATAATATCTATAGCACTTACTTTGCAGGATTGCTGTGGAGATAAAATGAGAACATATATAAAGGCTTTTGCAAACATTAAAAGTGCTAAGTGTCACTTTTTATTGAACCATTATCACTGATGAATTATAGCATCATTGTATGACATTACCAGTTACGAGATACGGAGTGTGGAAACAGAAGAACCTTGTGAGATGAGAATAGAAAATGATAGTGTACAAAAAATGTGAAAGGATCTCTCTGTAAAGACATTCCACATGTTTTTCTGTAAATAATTCTTGAGTCATAATTTGCTGATAGAAGGTATTACACTAGATTGATGCTTATGTATTTAGTCTTCTTTTTATCATTTGTAGTTCCTACATATCATACAAGTTGAACTGAAAAAAATCTCCACATTTTAGCATTGAAATTGTGATGTTCTGTGCTTTGCAGATTTGATTTTAAGGCTCAGGTTGAGCTAGTCATAAGTTTTGTAAAAAGTTTAGGTTTTACGACATGGAGAAAGAAACCAAGATTTTCTCTTTCAGAGCAGTACCAGTATAAGAATAAATATAACGACCATGATAAAGCAGCTGAATTCAGATTAGGTGATGAAACACGTTTCTGTCTTCTCCCAGAGAGGTTAGAGACTATGGGTGTGAAATGTTACATGTTCTCTAAGACTTGATTCTCTTCTGTTCCGCTTAACCCTTCTTTGTGCAAGGGAGGTAGGTAAATGGGAAGGAGGGGATCATATCGGTAATTGACTGTAAAACATAAAAGCATCAATCAAACATCTAAACAAGGGGGGCGGGGAATCACTCTACACTCTATACTCATCTCTAGAAAAACCCTTTAGGCTCTGTAGAATGCAGAAACAATTAACCTAATAGGAAGATACCATGAATTTTAGGGATTGAGTGAAAAAAGGATAACCTTTATAAGACTGGGAAAGATTTAACTCCAGTCCATTTTTCTAAACTGTTGTCTTCTAAAACGTTTAGAGAAGGTGGAGAGGATATTATAAATGATGATGTGATTTTGGGCAAAGCATTCATCCTTCTAGATCTCAATTTCTTCATCTGCAACATGATAACAATAATGTTTGTCCTTTCTTGCGAGGATGATAGTATCATAGATTTAAAGTTGGAAGGTATCCTAAAGTTCACCGAGGAGGAAACTGAGGCATTGAGGAGTTAAGTGACTTGCCCAAGGTAATCACATAGTAAGTTTTGTGAGGTGAGATTTGAACCTACTTAGATCCTTTGAGTACAAATAAGAATCAAATTAGACAAAATCTGTGAAAGTGATTTCAAAATATGAAGTATTTTAAAAATTTATGATGTTTTTGATTGCTGGTTTTTCTCATGTGATTAGAGGAATATCCCTCTCAACTTCATTGGTATATATTTCTTAGCCAGCAGTGAACATTTTACTTATGCTAATGGCCCCTTAGTCCTTGAAGGTTTTATATTTAGAATAATTAGATGCTTGCTTACAGTGGTGGAGTAAGGTGGTTCAGGTTCAGAATAATGAAGAACCATCTAGGTCTAGGATCTCCCAGAATTTCTTTTACTTGAGATCATCCTGGAAAAGTAACTATCCATATAGCTAGAAGTCCTCCAGGGAGTCATTTGTTCATCACCTCCTCCTTTGTCAGTTCCTCCCCTAGTCTATTAACAGTGTATCGACATATCTCAGAGATGTTATGGGTTCGGTTCCAGAACACAGCAGTAAAGTGAGTCACACGAATTTTTTGGTTTCCCAGTGCATATAAAAATTATATTCACACTATACGGTAAGTCTGTTAAGTGTGCGATGGTATTACGTCTAGAAAATGTATGTACCTTAATTAAAAGTACTATATTGTTAAAAAAAATGCCATCATCTGAGCCTTCAGCCAGTCATAATCTTTTTGTTTGTGGAGGGTGTTGCCTCGATATTGATGGCTGCTGACTGATCAGTGTTGCTGAAGGTTGGGGTTGCTATGGCAGTTTCTTAAAGTAAGTCAACAGTGAAGTTTGCTGCATCGATTGACTCTTCTTTCCATTAAAGATTTCTCTGTGGCGTGTAGTGCCATTTGATAGCATTTTACCCACTGTAGAACTTCTTTCAAAATTGGAATCAGTCCTCTCAAACTCTGCCGATGCTTTATCAACCAAGTTTATATAATCAGTATTGTTGTTTCTCAAGAAATAGAGAGACCTGAGAAAAAGGAGAGAGATGGGGGGACAGCCAGTTCTGAGTAGTCAGAACACATGCAATGTTTATTAAGTTTGCCCTCTTATAATGGTTTGTGGTGCCTCAAAACAGTTACAATAGTAATTGATCTTTGGATCAGTCATCACAGATCACCATGACAGGTATGATAATAATGAAAAAGTTTGAAACATCATGAAAATTACTAAAATGTGACACAGAGACATGATGTGAACACATGCTGTTGGAAAAATGGTGCTGATAGACTTGCTTAATGAAGAGTTGCTACAAACCTTCAATTTGTTAAAAAAAAATACAAAAAAACCAAAGCAAAGCTCAATAAAATGAGGTATGCCTCTTTGAGAAACTTTATACATTACATGAATCAGTGACAAGGATTGATTCTCTCTTGGAAATGGTTCAGGATACTATAAATAGACCAGTGGGAAAAACGGTTTAGAAAATGGGCAGATAATTATAGCATTTTCATAACAGGAATATGATACATATGATATTCAGACACATGTACTGTGTTAGCACGGCTTGTATGAAATGCTTTGTACTTGAAGGGTGTTCTAGGATGATTTAAAAATGCCTCTTCCAGAAGTTTAATGACTTCCTTTGCTCTTCGTGTCACCAGAACAAAGCTTTGTGTATTTTCTTCCTTCTAGGATACTCCTCCTTTGCAGAAACAAGAGTTTAGAGAGTACATAGCATGTCTTAGGCCTTTAAGATAACTTCTCAATTTGTTTTTCAGTTGTCTTTATAACATCCCTGTGAAGAAACAAAGAGTTCAGTTGTGCAGTTTGGAATATTGAATTGTGAATAGGCAATATGACATCAGCAAAGCTGAAGATTTCCATGCCTCTAACATAAGATAGATAGTGCCTGTTTCTTCCAGCTGATGCTGCTGTTACATTTTTTCAGTTTCTTTTCTGTATATCTACCGCCCAGAACATAAAAAAATGACAAAACCAACAACTGTCTAATCAAAGTGTTATAAAATCCTGCTCAGTTGAGGAAAGCACTGTTTAGAGCTTAGGCAGAATATTAAATTCATTCATTCATCAAGCATTGGTCGAAGTAATTTCCTAGAATGTACAATATACTAGGTGCTTGATAGAGAATTCTCAATCAAGTGTTCTGTCGTACTCATTGCTTTTGTCAAATGCTGTGTCTGGCCTGGTTTGGGGGCTTAGCCTGAGCCTCTCCCTTCCAGGGCTGTCTTTGGCTATTGTTCTCAAATGAAGACCAGAGTGCCCTCATTTAAATGAGTATTTAGTTTTCAAGTGCAGGCTTTTACTAGAGTGGGCAGAGCAGATGGTACATAGATCAGAATAATATGAAATGAGTCCTTGTTTACATCTGTTCACCTGG
Organism: Trichosurus vulpecula; assembly: GCF_011100635.1. NCBI lineage: Eukaryota > Metazoa > Chordata > Mammalia > Diprotodontia > Phalangeridae > Trichosurus > Trichosurus vulpecula. Next base: position 388,447,667 of record NC_050574.1, read on the forward strand.
TAGGCTTACTGATCCATGGAAAGGTAAGTAGTGTGGAAGGAAAAAATTGCTACCTTGTTGTTCTTTGTCTCATAATCTGGGTATGCTTAAGGACCAAGTGGGCATCTGAACAGGTATTTTTCTGAATCGGTACCACCTCCCTGTTTGCTGACAAAACAACCTTTGTCTTCCCCTTCTATTTCAGTCATTTATCAAGAAGTTCCGTTAATTGTGATGGAAAAAGAGTCAGAAGGCATGATTTCAAGTTCACTGCTTCACATTGTTGGGGTGCATTTCTGGGACTTAGAGGGCTCCCATGGAAGAATAAATGACGAGTTATTGCTGAAGGCAATAGGACCTTTTATTTGGTGTATTTAAGGGAAATAACATGAATAAACTCAAGCCACCTAATTGAGCGTGGAAAGAATGAAAGGACACCAAGGGAAAGGATATTAGGGTATCACACTGATTCTGCAACTATTCTCCTTCCCCCTTCCCCTTCATAGAATGGTCTTGGGGACTGTCATTTCTACATCAGGGCAGTCCATTAAACCCACAAACTGGGAGTGGAACTGACTGATAAATGAAGGTGAAGGGCAGGGAGGGAATACAACCAGATGTCATCAGACAGTTTGGGCGTGATAGTTTCAGATTATAGAAGGAGAGAGTCCACAGTGGTCTTGTGAGAGACTTCTCTACAACTTGGTGAATTGATCCAACCAGCTTTGACTAGTGCTTCTCAGCACATCATTAATATCCTGTACATCAAACCAGTTCATGTATTTTGATAGAGTGAGAAAGTCTAACCTAAGCAGGTCTATATGGCTTATCACCCCTGAAATCATAGACAGAGTGATCCAAATCAAGAAAGAAACTGGAAGTTTCTAGTTTGAAAGGTTGTAAGCATAAATGATTCTAGATTTAGTGTTTTAAGCTAAGACAGGAGGGAGAGACAACCAGGCAGGAGGAGAGGGTGTGGCTAGGGCTGAGGCAGCTGTTAGATGTAGGAAGATTAGACTTGTCAAGCTAGAGGCATTTCTGGACAGCAGCCATTTACTAATGTCTTTCATCTAATGAGACTTTGGTCTAGTCACTTGACTTGCTTAAGCTGGTTCCCTCATGTGCAAAAATAAATTCTTTTTAAAATAAAATTGCTTTTGATCTTTTGTTTTTACGTCACTTAGGGTCTGCATGGATGTTTTACTCCCCCCCTCCCCCAAGAGCATTTCATATACCAAATAATTTTTTATTTGTAATTTTTTTAAAAATAATTTTTTTAGAAGAAGATGAGGAAGAGAGAAATCAGCAAAAACAATCAATATATTGAAAAAAAATCTGAAAATACATGTTCAGTGCTCCAATCTCATGGGGGCCAGGGAGAGGGGTGCTCTTCCTCCTTTTGCAAAGGAGTCACAGGTCTCTTCCTTGGGGCCATGCTTATTCCATTTAAGTTTTCAGTATTCACAAAGTGGGAATTACAATATACCACTTATATCATGCAGTTGTATGAGGATCAACTAAGATGATGTATTTAGAAAGCTTAGTAAATCAAATATTTCTACACGATTGCCTGTCATTAAAGGAACATCTGGGTCCATATGGCTTGGGTTACTGTACCTCCTCCTTCTCCCTAAGGGGCCCAATGACCTCTGAAGCTAGGCACGTGTTCTGGACCTGGTTCAGTTCTGGAGAGCCTGTACTCTGATGAGAAAGACGCTATTGTTAAATCCCTATAATGACACCTGGGAATATAGCTTAGATTTAGGCTTATGTTTAGGGTTTTCTCCTGGAAGATACTCTTAAATATGAGTCAAGTACAGGGCAGGTATTTCCTACATAGGAAAAAAAATTATAGAAAACATATACTACCACTCACAAACATGTATTGACAGTGAGGCTTAAATCAAGATTCTATAAAAACAAAACTATAATTATGCTCTCTCAGGACAGTGAGACTTAAATCTTATCAGAACAGAACAATTTGTGGATTGTTGATTAGTCATTTCACATTCCATCTTGGCTTCACATTGCCCAAACAACTCTCAATACATGTCTACTGGTAAAACAGCCAGCCTTGAGATAATCGTATTATTGGTGGCCAACTCTCTACACAGAAGTACCCCATGCTGTCTGCCTGCTTCATTCATTGGGCCTAAGACCTCCAGAACTCTGAAAGTCAAGTAGATGTTTCCAAACCTGGATTCATTTTTTTTGAGGTTGATATTTTATCACTTGCGTAGGAATGGAAATACAAAGGGAAAGAGGCCTCCAGGGGCCCAGTTGCAAGCTTGCCTAGCTGATTGAGTTCATGCTCCACATGGGAGTGGTGGGATGGGGGAAAGAGTACAGTGCATTCTCCTAGCTGCCTCACAGGGAGCCTAGAGATAGAGTATGCTACCTGCCACCTGGGAGAGTCAGCTAGACAACAAGCCTAAAGATTTGACCTGACATCTACCTCTACTACTGTCACTACATGGCTGGAAGCTGGTCCCAAAGCTCCCACATGGCCAACTAGAACCAGTAATGGAAGCACACTCTGTGGGCTGACACCTATAATCCAACTCAGCTTCTGCTCCAGTGTAAGATGTGCCTTGTATGTGGGCATTCAGTAGAATTCAGGGCACATTGTCACAGCCTTCAAACCTTGGGACTGTTAAATTCCTATTTTAATTTCAGGCATATGGGATGGGAAGATATTTTTAAAAGAGTACCTGCCATCACAGAACTTATAGATTAGTTGTGTTTCCTTAAAGGATGAGGTTAGGGACCATTTTGGAGAGTTGTGTTCCTAAGTGATTTAAGTTTTTACCCATCTAACTTGTGAAAATGTGAGGCAGTCACCAAACTTTTGTTAAATGCCACTATGTACCACTCTCTTGCTAATAAGTGGGGATGCAAAGAAAGAAGGAAGAATAGTCCCTGCCCTTTAGGATCTCACATTCCAGTATGGAAGACAGCATGCAAGTAATTATGTACATACGAGATTTATATAGTGTAAAAGGTAGGGTAGGCACTAATAGTGGAAGGGGACTGAGAAAGGCCTCCTACAGAAGAAGGTGGGAGTTGGGCTCAGGGAAAGCCAGGAGGCATAGGTGAGGAGGGAGAGCATTACAGGCATTGGGGACAGCTAGTGAAAAGTCGTAAAGTGAGGGGATGGAATGTCCTTTGTGAGGAGCAGCAAATAGGCTAATGTGACTATATCTTAGAATTGATTGGGGGGGAGGGCGAAGGGAAATGAATAAAATACAAGAAGACTGGAAAGGTAGGAGAGGGATAGGTTGTGAAAGGCTTTAAATTCCCCCCACCATACTCTCCCCCCAAAAAAATTTTAGATTTTATCCCCTAATTAATGGGGAGCCATTGACATTCATCCAGTAGGGGAATGATTTGGTCAGACCTGCACTTTAGGAAGATGATTTCAGTAGTCAAATGTAGGATGATTTGGAGTGGAGAGAAACTAGAAGCATAAGAGACCAACCAGAAGGCTCTTTCAGTATCTAGATGTGAGATAGTGAGGGCCGGGTCGTATAATGGGGTATTCAAGGAGGACTAGCACCCCAGGTGTGACGGTTTGTTGAGCTCTTTTCAGGGCTGCTAATGATGTCTACATGGCATTCAATTCTCACCTGTGGCTCCAAGAAGCTGTAGCATGTGCAGCACCACACCCTAGTAAACCATCTTGGCAAACAGGCTAAACCAGGTTGAGGGTAACTGATGGGCCTCAAATTCATTGGTGAATTGGGGGGTGTCTACCCCAAGCATGTGAAGACTTCCCCAGCAGAATGGGCAGATTAGAACAGTTTGTTCTGACAGCCATGAGGGCAGCTGAAGCGGGGACTGTAGCACTTAGAGCTTGGTCAGACCTCAAAGACGAGTGGGTCATCCACTGCATCCTCGGGCCATTGCCAGTAGTCTTGAGTTTTGTCTTGCCACTGGAATTGGATGACTCTGGAAGAGAGAATTGAGGCTGACAACTTTGTGTAAGTCTGCCTCAGTTAAATGCAGTTCATACGAGTCAAGACATCATGCCCTGATGTCTTTGGTTCTCTTCAAAAATAAAGAACAAACAGCAAAAACATAGGGCCTGCATCAAAGGGGCAGATGTGTGAGTGGAGAGAAGAGCTGGATATGTGACATATTCTGAAGGTGAAAGTGACAATATTTGACGACAGATTAGATATATTAGGAGGAGAGTGAGAGTGGAAGCAGAGGATGACACTGAGATTGCATGGCTGGTGACATCCTCATCAGTGATAGGAGATTTGAGAGGAAGGAAGAGTTTGGCATGAAATATAATGACTTCTGTCTTGGACATAATGATATCTGTAGAACAATTTCGGACATCCAAAAGACAGTTGATGAGGAAGGACAAGAGGTCAGGAGAGAGATTATGACTGGCTCAGTAGATCTTGGAATCATCTATTTAGAGATAGTAATTGAATTCATAGGCACAGATGAGATCTCTAAATGAGCAATTCTGAACCTTTTTAGTGACATGGACCCCTTGTCAGAAAAAATGTTTTTAAATGCATAAAATAAAATACAACAAATTACAAAAGAAACCAATTGTACAGAAATACACTTATTGAGTTTTTTTTTTAAGTTCTCGAACACCAGGCTAAAAATCACTGAAATGGAGGGAAAATACAAGAGGGCCCAAGATAGAGCCTTAGGAGACACTGAAGTTTAGCAGGTGTGACTTTAATGAAGATTTGGTAAAGGAAACTGAGAATTAATTAGGGGTCGGAGAAGTAGGAAAGAACAATGCCACAAAAACATAAGAAAAAATATCTTGGAGAAGAGGTTGATGGGCAGTTTGAAAGGCATCAGAGAGGTAGAATAATGAGAAGTGTGTACTAGAAAAAAATTAGAATTTTTGGAAACACCTCAGGTGATTCAACATTAGATTGGGTGCACTGTTTTAAAAAAGCAATTATACCAATCCTTTAATGTCCTTTCTAGTCCTTCTGGCTTTGTGGGATTAGCCAACTCAAAGTCCATTCCAGTTCAGTTTTCCTTTTGTGGAGAAGGAGGAAGACCATCACTGCATCTCAGGTTTTAGCCAGTATTAAGGAGTACAGAGTACCTCCCTTTGACCCTAGAGTGGTCCTTTTCTCTTTCCTTGTTTTCAGGGGCACATTTGGGATTTCTGGTATTTGCTAGCAGTCACCCACAGTCATATCCTTTTGTGTGTGCTCCACACTCCCCTCCTCCATTAGATTATAATCTCCTTGAGGTCAGGGATTCTTTTTATTATTGTATCCCCAGTGCCCAGCAGAGCACCTAGCTCAGAGTAGGCATTTATACATGTTGAGTGCATCGGATTGGATTAGATTACTGATATTTTGAGCATCCTGAACAAAAGGTTGTAGTAGACCTATGGAACACTCAGCTAAATTTTTCCTTCACTTCAGAAAACATCACGTCCCCTAAATGTAATGGAAAAAGGCTTTTTTCTCCCATCCCTGAGTCCTTCCTTCCATCTAGGTTTGTGCCTGGGCCAAGGAAAGGGAAGAATAGCTTCCAGATATGCACAACAGCCAGGAGGTAACTCCTCATAGAGTTTTTTTTTTTTTTTTGGCTGTGTGGTCTTAAGAAAGCTAAGATGGAGGGGAATATGCCTTCTGTGAGACTCTCAGGCTGGCATAGTCCCTAGGCTTGTTCTCCCATGCCTTTTGGGACTTAGGGGCAGGAATTTGGATGTAGCAGAGTATAATAGTGTATATGGTCTATCTATTGGGTGAGGGGTATGTGTGCTCTTCTCCTTCCCCTCCTTTCCTCTCCCGCCACAGCCTCTGAAAGGGGAAAATTCTGGTACCTTAAGTGATGATTCTCTTTTTAATTATTATGAAAATGGTTCTTGTCCCTGCCCATTCGGCTGTGAGTCATCTCGGCGACTAGCATATTTTCATTTACAATGGAAACCTTTGGAAAATAGATTGTTTTCGATAAAACTGTTTTGTACCTATTCAGAAGCTTTATTTATATTTTTCATGTAAAAATAAAGTAGGAAGGTCTTGTTGGCCATCCTACTGGGTGAATTATTAGATAATTATGTGACAGTGTTGAGTGGTTCAGTTAACAAAGAAAGAGATAAATGAGACTTTTGTGGGAGTGAATTAGAATTTGTTATAGCAAAAAGCAGCATTTATACTTCATTTAAGACTTGTCTGGCCACTAATACAATGTACTATTATGATGTCTCAAAACAGCTTTTTTTTTTCCTTTGTGAAGAATCTTCTGATGTACATGTGGCAATAATTGCAATAAATAAAAATCTCAAATTGGCACATGGGCTTCTGTAGTTCATCAGAACAGATGGTAATTGTGCATCAAATGAGTCTGCAACTATACTGACTCTGAAGCCCGTGCCTCCTGCTTCCAAGGTTTCAGCATTTTCTCTAGTGTCAGCCATTCACCAAAATACAGGTTCATGGAGAAATATCTTCATCCATTGAGAATGTATGATAATAAAGTGATTGTATCTATTAAAGGTTTCTCTCAGATGCCTTTTTTTCTGTTTCGTCCCACATTTTAAATTTTAAAATGTCTTGGAAATTTTATTTTAAAAACATGATTTTGTTCCCAGTACACAGGTTTTTCAAAAATCAGAATATAATAGAAGTCTTTTGTCATCTGTTTTGCTTAGCTGAAACCATTTTAATTTCTTAATTGCTGAATCTCATAACCAGATTTTATCTTTATAAGAGAGAGAGAGCAGCTCTTACCTTCTTTCAAAATGTGTTTTTTTTTAAAACCTCTTTGACTTGTTCGCATATATTTTGGATTTCCTAGAGGCTGGGTTCTCAGTTGTAAGTAGACAGTGTTGGGATGGAGGTGGGTGGAATAATTTCTTCCCTACTCTTTTTTTTTTTTAGTGTTAATTTTTATATTTATTTAATATATTTAGTTTTCAGCATTGATTTTCACAAGAGTTTGAATTACAAATTTTCTCCCCATTTCTACCCTCCCCCCCACTCCAAGATGGCGTATATTCTGGTTACCCTCTTCCCCAGTCAGCCCTCCCTTCTGTCATCCCACTCCCCTCCCATCCCCTTTTCCCTTCCTTTCTTGTAGGGCAAGATAAATTTCTATGCCCCATTGCCTGTGTACCTTATTTTCTAGTTGCATGCAAAAACATTTTTTTTTTTATTTTTGAACATCTGTTTTTTTTTTTAATTTTAATTTTAATTTTTTTAAGTTCCTTTTTTTTAATTTATTTAACATATTTAGTTTTCAGCATCGATTTTCACCAGAGTTTGGATTACAAATTTTCTCCCCATTTCTACCCTCCTCCCCACTCCAAGATGGCGTATATTCTGGTTGCCCTGTCCCCCAGTCAGCGCTCCCCTCTGTCACCCCACTCCCATCCCATCCCCTTTTCCCTTCCTTTCTTGTAGGGCAAGATAAATTTTTACGCCCCATTGCCTGTGTATCTTATTTCCTAGTTGCATGCAAATTTTCTTGTTGTTGTTTTTGAACATCTGTTTTTAAAACTTTGAGTTCCAAATTCTCTCCCCTCTTCCCTTCCCACCACCCTCCCTAAGAAGTCAAGCAATTCAACATAGGCCACATGTGTATCATTATGTATAACCCTTCCACGATACTCATGTTGTGAAAGACTAACTATATTTTGCTCCTTCCTAACCTATCCCCCTTTATTGAATTTTCTCCCTTGACCCTGTCCCCTTTCGAAAATGTTTGTTTTTGATTACCTCCACCCCCATCTGCCCTCCCTTCTGTCATCCCCCCCCTTTTTTTTATCTTCTTCCCTCTTCTTTCCTGTGGGATAAGATACCCAATTGAGTATGCATGGTATTCCCTCCCCAGGTCAATTCCGAGGAGAGCAAGATTCACTCATTCCCTCTCACCTGCCCCCTCTTCCCCTTCCTACAGAACTGCTTTTTCTTGCCACTTTTATGCAAGATAATTTACCCCATTCTGCCTTTCCCTTTCTCCCTCTCTCAATATATTCCTCTCTCATCCCTTAATTTGATTTTTTTTTAGCTATCATCCCTTCATATTCAACTCACCCTGTGCCCTCTGTCTATACGTGTGTATATATATACACACACACATACATATATACATACATACATACACACACACAAATACACACACACACACACACACACACACACACATATATATATATATATATATGTACATATATATATATATATATATATATATATATATATATATATATGTGCATATTCCCTTCAGCTACCCTAATACTGAGGCCTCATGAATCGTACACATCATCTTTCCAAGTAGGAATGTAAACAAAACAGTTCAATTTTAGTAAGTCCCTTGTGACTTCTCTTTCTTTTTTACCTTTTCATTCTTCTCTTGATTCTTATGTTTGAAAGTCAAATTTTCTATTTAGCTCTGGTCTTTTCACTGAGAAAGCTTGAAAGTCCTCTATTTTATTGAAAGTCCATATTTTGCCTTGGAGCAGGATACTCAGTTTTGCTGGGTAGGTGATTCTAGGTTTTAATCCTAGCTCCACTGACCTCCGGAATATCGTATTCCAAGCCCTTCGATCCCTTAATGTAGAAGCTGCCAGATCTTGGGTTATTCTGATTGTGTTTCCACAATACTCAAATTGTTTCTTTCTGGCTGCTTGCAGTATTTTCTTCTTGATCTGGGAGCTCTGGAATTTGGCAACAACATTCTTAAGAGTTTTCTTTTTGGGATCTTTTTGAGGAGGCAATCTGTGGATTCTTTCAATTTCTATTTAACCCTCTGGCTCTAGAATATCGGGGCAGTTGTCCTTGATAATTTCTTGAAAGATGATATCTAGGTTCTTTTTTTGATCATGACTTTCAGGTAGTCCAATAATTTTTAAATTAGCTCTCCCTGGATCTATTTTCCAGGTCAGTGGTTTTTCCTATGAGATATTTGACATTGTCTTCCACTTTTTCATTCCTTTGGTTCTGTTTTATAATATCTTCATTTCTCATCAAGTCTCTAGCTTCCATTTGCTCCAGTCTAATTTTTAAGGTAGTATTTTCTTCAGTGGTCTTTTGGACCTCCTTTTCCATTTGGCTAATTCTGCCTTTCAAGGCATTCTTCTCCTCATTGGCTTTCTGGAGCTCTTTTGCCATTTGAGTTAGTCTATTTTTTAAGATGGTGTTTTCTTCAGTATTTTTTTGGTTCTCCTTTAGCAAGTCATTGACTTGTTTTTCATGGTTTTCTCGCATCCTTCTCATTTCTCTTCCCAGTTTTTCCTCTACTTCTCTAACTTGCTTTTCCAAATCCTTTTTGAGCTCTTCCATGGCCTGAACCCAGTTCATGTTTTTCTTGGAGGCTTTTGATGTAGGCTCTTTGACTTTGTTGACTTCTTCTGGCTGTATGTTTTGGTCTTCTTTGTCACCAAAGAAAGATTCCAAAGTCTGAGACTGAATCTGAGTGGGTTTTTGCTGCCTGGCCACGTTCCTAGCCAACTTACTTGACCCCTGAGTTTTTCAGTGGGGTATGACTGCTTGTAGAGTAAAGAGTACTTTGTTCCAAGCTTGAAGGGATGCACTGTTGTTTTCAGAGCTATTTCTATACGGCCAGCTCTGCCACACCAACACTCCTCCTTCCCCAAGAACCCCCAACCTGGACTGGACTTAGATCTTCAGCAGGCTCTGCACTCCTACTCTGATCCACCACTTGATTCCTCCCACCAGGTGGGCCTGGGGCCAGAAGCAATTGCAGCTTTAGTTCTGTAGCTGCACCACCCCCTCTGTCCTCGGTGGTGGTCAAACTGCGAACTCCTTCTGCTCTGTCCCCTGCAGCTTTTCCCACTAACCTTCTCTGTTGTCTTTGGTGTTTGTGGGTTGCGAAGTCTGGTAACTGCCACAGCTCACTGATTCATCCTGCCGCTGCCCATGCTGGGCTCAGCTCCTCTCCGCTCCCAGCTCCGTGCACGATAGACCTTACCCAGCGATCATCCAGGTTGTCCTGGGCTGGAGCCCTGCTTCCCTCTGCCATTTTGTGGGTTCTGCAGTTCTAGAATTTGTTCAGAGCCATTTTTATAGGTTTTTGGAGGGACCTGGCAGGGAGCTCATGCAATCCCTGCTTTCCAGCTGCCATCTTGCAGGGGTTTATATTCTTATGGGCTAGACAGCACATATAGGGAAATTTTTATGAACAGATCCATAGAGGAGTAGATTTGAGTGCCCTTTTTAGTAGCAGTGGCAATATTGCTTTATTTTATAGTTCCAGGGCTGGAAAACTGAGGGTGAGGAGAAGAAGGAGGATACCTTCACCTGAGCAGGCAAAAGATAACCAAGGTGTAAAGTGATACATGGTTGGGCCAACCAGACATGGAGGGCCACATAAGGCACTCACTGGTTAGATCCTCGTTGGCTCTAGGGCAGGAATTCTAGCCCTGAAAGGCAATGTTCCTGCACTTGTCAATTTGTCTTGCTTTTATGAAACCTTCCTTTTCAGGTTTAGTTTCTTGGAGGACTATCTTATCTTGATATTTTCCTGTGGAGCAGCACTCTTAAATCAAGACCCTGGTATTTGTGTGTCCTGAGGACCAATGTCTCCAAGGCACAGTTTTAACTAGTTGTATGACTGTAAACAAGTCACAACCCGCCCCACCCCACTCCAGACCCTAGTTTCCATTACATTTTTGCTTTAAAAATTCAAGATTATTTTTGATTTTGAGTTTGCTATATTTTATTTGTAAGGCCTTTGTAAAATGCTTTACCCAGAGAACTTATTTTTATCGGGATCCTTTGTCTTCAAATCATCTTCATTTCTCAGTGTATCCCTCTCTCCACTGTAGCCAGAATGGACTTTGTTTTCTTTGAATGACTCAGCTCGACTCGTTGAGCTTCCCTGCACTCTGGGGCTTGCTCTTCCGGGGCAGGACCAGAGCTTCCTGTGTGATGAGTCGTGGCGCTGGCTGAGGGGAGGTGTGTTAACGTGGTCTACGCTGGGGGAGGGGCCAAGTCAAGAACCAATCGGCCCTGGTCGTTCAGGCGGCGCTTGATGATGTCAAAAACTCTATAAGAGGGGAGAGGACAGCTTGAAGATCCTCCTTTCCTTTTCCGGTTGGAGCCAGAGACACCTACAGCCGAAGCTGAGCTGCCGGTAGCAGAGCTGACTAGAGGCTAGTGGGTAATCTTCTTACTGTAGAGGGGAAGCATGTATACGATTTTGCCTTATACCATCTCACTTCTCTGTGGCCTTTTGGTTACCCTTATAAGGCGGACTTATTGGGCCTGGAAGCTTTTGATGAAAATATCAAAATGGGGACGCTGGTTTGTGGGCTTGTTATTGTGGAGTGTAAATACATGCTTTAGTTCTCCTGCCTTCTGCCTAGAGAATTCCTTATATCTTGCGGTTCCGGACCTTTTAGGCACATATGAGATTCTCTTTGAAATCATAAATTCTGCCTTCCTAATATACCACCCAAAGACTTTTCAACCTTGTAAACAAGGTATTAAAAAAGAGAGAGGAAAAAAAAAGTAATTTGGCAAAACCAACTAACACAACCTAAGCAACATTCCACACCTGTTATCATCCACATCTGCAAAGAAGGGAGGTCATGCTAAACAATTTAATCTTTTAAAACATGTTTTTATTGACTTTGTTAAATATTTCCCAATTATATGTAATTCTTAAAGTATTCATTTAAAAAAAAATTTGAGGTACAAATTCTCTCCCTCCTTCCCACCTCTGTGTGTGTGGATTATGGATTATGCAGCTAGCTGACATTGGACTTGGAGTCAAGAAGCTCTGAGTTTGAATTCTGCATCAGATGCTGTCTGTGTGACCTTGGGCAAGTCACTTAACTTCTTCCTGGCCTCAGTTTCCTTATCTGTAAAATGAGGATAATAATAGTACCTACTTCACAGCATTGTTTTGAGGATCATATAAGATACATACAGTGCTTTGCAAACCTAAATAAAGCACTACATAAATGTGAGCTAGCTGTTACAGGTATTATTCAATCAGTGCTGTGTAAGCAGAATCTGCAGCACCTGATTGAAGGTAGGGAAGGTGAGGAAAGAATTAGCATGAATGTGTTTGTTCACCGTGCTTCCTTTCTAACTCAGTGCTCATCAGCTTTGCTGTACATCACTTGAGGATCATTGAGCTCCCTGAAGTGGCCTTGATCCTTTTTCTCTCTCCTTATGCACCCCGACCCCCCCCCCTAAAAAAAAATTCAGAGACTGAATTAGGCAATTGGCCCCCTGTACAGAACTGATAACTTTGTTACAAAGGGATTTCCTCACAGTAGTCCTGTTTCCTTAATCCTGTCTAAACAGATGAGGAAACAAAATCAGGCAAACTGACTTGCCCAGGTTATACATGAAGTAAGTAAAGGTCTGTGAATTGAACTCCAGTTTTCTTGAACTCCCAACTCCCAATACTCTCCATCATAGTGCTGTGCTGCCTCTTCATTATGGAATATGTTTTCCCTGTGTAGTCTTGCTTCTGAGATAGTAGATGTTGATTGAACAGGTTTCAATTGCATAGAATCAGTACTTCTATTATAAATCCCTCAGAAGATAACATTGTATTCTAAAGACATCTCAACAAATTTCTTTTAGTCTCAGCTGCCCATCAAAGAAAAAAAATAAGGGTATGATGGCATTCTTTCTCTGTTTTGCACAGTCAGGTGGCTATTTATATCATCCCTTGTGTTACTTGTGTATCTTTTCTACTAGAAAATTGCTTCATTTTCCCTGAGCTAACAGAAGGCTACTATTTATTCATTCATAGAATTTAAGATTGTATGCTTAATAGTAATGCTATAATTAGTAGGTATTTTCTTTCTGAGCCCAGAATCAAATAGGAAGAAGAAAGTAGTTTAGATTGCATTAAAAATTTCTTTAATTAATTTTTAATTTTCAGCATTCACTTTTATAAAATTTTGAGTTCTAAATTCCCTCCCCCCACCTCCCCAAGACAGCATGCAATCTGATAAAGGGTATATATGTACAATTTGGATTGCATTTAGAATATAGTGGATTGCTTTCTGTGATCCCAAGCTCCTCCCTGAAACAAAATCCCCCCGCCCACTCCCTCATGCTAATACTAATGTTTTAGTGATATTTCATGGTTGGGACTCATAGAACATCACAGTCTCTGAGGAATGAAAATTGCATGTACCCAAAGGGAAATGAAGGGCCTCCTTCAAAGTATGAATAGGCTGTAACATATTACCAATAACAGTAAATGATAATCAAAGAGATACACACACACACACAGATATATACATACACAAGAGAGACTACATGGACATTGGTATTTACATGATGGTGCAAGATTTAGAACAGAGGTTCTTAACCTGGGGTTTGCGAACTTGTTTTCCTAATATTTGGACAACTATGTTTCACTATAAGTGGTTTCTTTTGTAACACTATGTATTTCATTTTATTCATTTAAAAACATTGTTCTGATAAGGGGTGCACCGGCTTCAAAAGAGGGGAGGGGTTCAGGATACATCAGAGGATAAGAAACCTCAATTTTACTTGCAAAACGTCTTTTACATGTATCCTTCTCTTTTCTCACACCACAAGCACCTTTGCCCCAGTTCTCATTACCTCTTGCCTGAACTATTATCAGTAAGTCACCAGATTTGACCTCCCAGCATCCAGTTTCTTTTCTTTCACATTTGTCTTCTACATAGCTGCCAAAGTGATATTCCTCAAGTGGAGTTCTGACCATGTTGCTTCCTGGTTCAAGAAACTAGAGTGACTCCTCATTTCCTCTGAGATAAAATATAAACTCGTTATGTCTCTATCCTCTCTTTCTAGCCTGATTTCATATTACTTCACATACTATGTTCCAACCAAACTGTCCTGCTTGCTGTTCTCAATACACTGCATTCCATGGCTCATTTTTGTGCCTTTGTGAACATGGCGGGCTGTCCCTTCTGCTCTTCAAATCTCCGTCTTTTTCATCTCCACCTCTAGTTCTCAACCAAGCTCTTTTCAAGTGCCATTGCTTTTAAGAGACTTCTCCCAATTCTTTTAGTTGTTAATGCCATCTGGTATACATTTCTTCTGTATTCCTTATGTCCTTAGTTGTGAACGTGTCGTATGCCCCCTAACTTGAGGGTTATTAACCTTCTTTGTGTCATGGACCCTTTTGGCAATCTGCTAATGGATCCCTTCTCAGAATAATGTCTTTAAATGCATAAAATAAAATGGGTAGGGTTGCAAAGGAAACCAACTGTATTGAAATACAGTTGTCAAAATATTTTTAAAAACCAAGTTCATAAACTTCTTGCCATAATAGAATGTGAATTCCTTGAGGGCAGAGACTGTCTCACTTTTGCGATTGTATCCCAAGGGTCTAGCACAGGTGATTAGTAAATGCTTATTGATCAGTTAATTGGCTTTGTGCAGCTACTCCAAGTTCTTGAACAACAGGGGTAGGGAAATTGGAGTTGGGGGGCAATTGGGGTTAAGTGACTAGCCCAGGGTCACATAGCTAGTAGGTATCTGAGGTCAAGTTTGAACTCTGGTCCTTCCGACTCCAGGGATGGTGTTCTCTTCACTGTGCCACCTAGCTGCCCCAGGAAATTGGTTCTTAAACCACTAAAACATTCAAATTTGTGTAAGGCTTTATATTTGGCTAGATCCTAAATTACAAATAAGAAGAAAAACTTACTCATTTTTTCTGTCCTCTTTCCAGGATATCACTGTATTCTATAATTGTGCCATTTAGTTTAGCCTTTGGGAAAGATACTATTCTTGGCCTCTTCTTGTCCTAAAGACAGCTGCTGTCCCTTCTCCTTCTCCACCTTGTTCCATGTCACCTTCCCATGTTCATTCATACAGTTAAAATCCCTTATTTTCTACTAACCACACTTCAGTTGCAAACCTGAGGACGCCTTTTGTGGCTTCAGTCCAAGAAGACAGACTTGTTAGTATATCCAAGTGGCCCAGTCTATTCTTTCCCTCCCCTTCACCCATTTTCTGGTTTGTATTTTGTCTGCCTAGAAATGTATCTTCCATTTATGACTTTATTACTTTTAAAACAACTTCCTCCTATAACTTTGTTTCATCTTAAAAATGGTTTCCTTTTTATAGAGCCAATTAAAGGTATAAAGCGGCACTGTGCTTTCATCTGGACTGTGTTTTTTCTAGTCTGTACAATTTAAGAGAGAGGAAGGAGGAGAGAGAAAAGAGGGAGGGAGAAGAGAGGAGAGGAGAAGAGGAGGGGGGGTAGAGAGAGAGAGAGAGAGAGAGAGAGATCTCTTCCCCTCACCCCTGAGCTCCTCTTACTTGACATTTCCCCTTTCTCTCCTCCCCTTTAACTAGTCCTGTTACTTAGTTTTTAAATTTCATCTTTTGCATACCTTTTCAAAATGGATTTCTTTTACCCTCTTCGCTGTTCATCTTCACCTTCTGTTTTCCCTAGATCCTCATTCTCTGATCGATTCTGACACCTGTAATTATTTGTTCTCTCTCCTTTTTCTGTATTCTTCATGTAGTCAGAGCTTTCAAGGTATCCCTTCTAGGCTTTCCCCCTTTCTGCCAGTGCCTTGTAGGGCTTGCCTTATGGATTCTCCTTTTCCGTTGTGCCTTACTTCCAGAACAATGCCAGTTATTGCAGGTGTCAGAGAGGATGCTGCTCAGTGGTAGGGCCCCTCCCTCACTATGTCCTTGATTATGCAGCCCTCCACTGATCTATACCCTTTCTTTTCTACATTTGTCTGGAAATCACCTCACTTGTCCAAGCTCTTCCAGTCCTCCAGGTGCCAGTTGCCCCCAGGGGTTCCAGCTCTCACCCTCCCAGTACAAGCAGACTTTTCAAGCACCAAGTCCCCTAGGCCTCATCTCTTTTCAGTGACCCATCTTTCTTTCCCCATAGGAGCATTCATCATTGGACCCTCCTCTTACAAAGGCTTCCTTCCTTTCCCCTCTTTACGTTCCTTCCCTCCTCCTCGAGGACCTGGTGTTCTGTAGGCTCTTCTCGTTGTGAGACCATAGAGTTCGCTTTATCCTCATCACTAGCCCTTGATTTGAGCCTGGAGCATCCCTCACTCTTCTCTATCCTCCTTCTGCCCTCCCCTCCTTTATGTATTCTTTCATGTTGTCATGTACTCTCACAAAAGAAACTTTCACTTGTAGGCAGGGTGTTTTACATGTTCTGTCCATAGGGCCCCTTGTCTTTCTCCTTACAGTTAACTCTACTAGATTACTGCCTTCATCTCTCTTTCCTTTTGTACATTTAGAAAGCAGTCTCTTGGTTGTCACTGTCACTGTCCTTGCCTGCTGCATTTATTCACTTCTCCTGCTTTTCTGTTATTTGGGGTTTTAGAAAGGCACACAATCTTCAGCTCTGTTTTTCTTTCTAAAAATGTTTCAAACTCTTCTTTATTATTGAGCATCCATCTTTTGTCCTATAGGGTTAAGCTCAGATTTGCAGGATGGGTCATCCTGAACTTCATCCTGAGCAACGTTGCTCCTCAGAACATGTTATTCTATTCCTTCCTCCCTTTTCTAATGGATGGGGTCTTGCTTTTGAATATCCTTTCTCTTGTATTTGAAGGTTTTTTCCTGCTGGCTTGTAGAACTCGTCTAAATTGTATCATTAAATTTAACTAATATATATTGTGGAACTTGCTGCTTTGGGGGATTTTTTGGAAGCAAACTGAATTCTTTCAATTGGAGTTTCATTTCCTATGTTTAGAAGTTCTGGGTGGTTCTCTTATTTCCTTCATTATGGTGTCATAATATTTTGTCCTGTTGTGTTTTTCTGGGAGAACTCTAATCCTTAGCTTGTCTTTGTACATCATGTCTTTGAGTTCATTGTGTTTTGCTTTCATAGTGAGCATATTTTCTTTTAATGTTCTGCTTCTCTTTTAGGTTGACCTTCACTCTTCTGTATTTGCATTCCCAGTCTATTGTTTTCTCTTTTGTTTCTCTGGTGAGGCTTGCCATTTTAGATTCCAGTTTTTCCTATTTTCTACTATTCTACTATTTTCTTCTGTGCTAGATACAAATTCTGCTCATAATTCTCATTTCTCTTTTAAACCATTTAGAAATAGCATATTGTAGTTTCATATGAGTTCTCAAATTCCACAAGTTCCTCTGTCTCATCAAGTGTAGGACTATTTTTTTTTATTTTGCAATATTTATTTATAGATATTTGAACTCCTTTACTAGATCTGGAGGCCATATTTCCTCCTGTTGTTACTGTTTTTACTATTGGTTTATCTGTTTATGTTCAAAGTCTTTGAGTCTTCTGCATGAAATCTTTGATACTTTTGGTCTCTCTCTGCCCTCCCCCCATTCCCCTTATCACTTCCTGACTCCCTCTTCTCAGATTGTGATTTTCTTGGGGACTGGATCTCAAGGCATCTCAGTCTCCTCCCATCCTGGGCAATTCACAATTCACCAGCCTAGATCTCTGCCTCAACTGACTTTTGAATGGTAAGAACTGGCCCTAGCTAGATGATGTACTCTTTCCCTCAAGCCTGGTAGAGTGTTTTACCTTGCCTCACACCCCCCACATAGTATCCTTTCCTGATGACCTGTTACATTGCCTCAGTTCTCTAGTCTGGCATCAGCGGTTCAGAGCCTTTTTTTCCCTGGCACTTGAAATTCAGGGCTTTGAAGCATTGATGCTTCAAGGTTGTAGCTTCTAGAAGACTTTCACTCCTGATAGGCTGTGACCATGCTGGCTGTTTAGCCCTGAGCAAACTTCTGCAGCCTGGAGCTGGTGTCTCTAGAGCACAGGAAAGACAAAGGGGGAACCAGAGTGCAGGGGTAGGTGGTCTTGATGTAAGTCTGTGTTATATCCTTGGGTCTGCTAGTGCAGCCTCACTGCTGGTAGTATGGGAGGTAGGAAAGGGGCGCTGAGTGAGCTCAAGGTCAGCGAGCTACAGTTCCTGGGATTTTTTTCTTTTTTCTTCTTTTTCTTTATTAACCTTCTTTTGTATTCTGGGTATCCTAAACTATGGAAACAGCTGAATTGCTTTATCTTTGGTGTATAATTTTTGTTTTGGAAAGGTTTGAAAGATCATGGGGATTAGTGAAAATGTCTAAGTCCACCATCTTGTGGCTAATGTGGCCCAGTCGTTCCCATTGCATTATAATCTGTTTTAAGGTTTACTAGGCCTCTGTATTTGACATCTCTGGTGTAGTGCGTTTAGCCTTTAGACTTGTAGTCAGAAATTATGGGTTCCAGATATGGATGTTATATATGAGTATATATTCTATATTATGGCTATTATATTAGTTCCAGCTATGACATTTATTAAGTGGAATTCTTAGACCAGTTCCTTTACTTCTGTGAGCTTCCATTTTCTCATCTGTATCTGTCAGATACAGATTTCTCATCTGTATCTGTAATAAAATGTATAATATTTGAACTACTTACCTATCAGTGTTACTAGTAGAAAAGTGCTTTTTATATTCTAAAGTGCTATATATGAGTAACCATGAATGATTTCTCACTTTGTAAAGTACCTAAAATAACTTTCTATACTGTTAGATGCTTAATAATGTTTTTTTTAAATAATGATCAAAACCTGAAATAGAGAATTTTCCCCATACATCACTTTCATGCTATACCACACAGTTTTCAGCTAAAATTTTTTTTCCTGTTAGTGGACTTTTTAAAAAAAAATTAGCATTTTTTGAAATGTAGCAGATCAACAAATAAGGGGATCTTCATTTATTTCAGAATACACTGTAGTGTTAAGATACCTAAGGTTGTTGGCCAGACTAATTTATAAGGTGGATATGAAAATATCCATGATGGTATGTCAAAAAGCCACAATTCCCTGGACTGCAATGATGCATTGCTTCCCCTGCTAGCTTTTCTCCGAAGAAGTCAGAGAAGGGCTAGTCAGCAAAGTTAATCATTTTTTTGGCAGCGAATTCTTCTCCTCATTTGGGATCACCAATAGATCATAAATCTATTCTTTGTTTTGAAAAGGGCTTTCTGGAAATGGTCAGGCAATAACACATTCTATAATAATTCTAAGGGTCTGTGGACAGCCCTTTTAGAGGCTTTGAATAAAGCACTGGTCCAGGAGTCAAGAGGACTAAAATTCAACTGTGGCCTCAGACACTAGCTGTGTGACCCTGGGCAAGTCACTTAACCCCATTTGCCTCCAAAAGCAAAAAAAGAAAGAAAGAAAAGAAAAAAACCAGTACCATTTGAGGTGAATGACAGTAATCAAATATCAGCCAGATCCTTTCTGTATCTCGTATACTTTGCAATAGAGTCTCTTTTTAGATGAGTGTTCATTGAATGATAGGAAAGGTCAGATGCATCTATTTGGTTTCACCCTCTACTGAGATTGTATATAATGTATAGGTGTATGTGCATATACATACACACACAGAGGCATGAACACACGTATAAATAATTATGAGAATGTACACCTGACTTTGCTTCCTGGAGAGAAAAACTCACTTATTTGTTGGAGTTGATGGTTGATTTTCCTTTTAAATGGGGGAAGGAAAGTGTAAGATGCTGAGAAGACTCAATATCATGCTCATTGAAAATTAGTTGAAAAAAACTGGGCATGTTTAGTCTGCGAAAGAGAAAATCTATAGGATCATAGATTGAGAAAGGGACTTGAGAAGTCACATAGTTCAGACGCCTCATTTTATAGATGAATTCATCTATAGATGAGAAAAGACTTAGGTGAAATTTCAGAACATAAAATGTAAGCTCATTGCAAAAACATTGTTTTATTTGTTTTTTCATCACCAGTGCCTAGCACACAGTAGATGCTTAATAAATACTTATTGATTGATGGATCAATACCAGTCTCCAAGTATTTGGAGGACTGTTATGCAGAAGAAGAATGACATTTGCTTTCTATAGTAAGTAGAAGTTTTAGATTTTTATTCTGGGTCATTTTAAGAGAACACCATGGGGCAGCTAAGTGGCTCAGTGGACAGAGCGCTCTGCCCGGAGTCAGGAAGAACTGAGTTCAAATCCCACCTTAGACACTAGCTGTGTGACCCTGGGCAAGTCACTTAACCCTTTTTGCCTCAGTTTCCTCATTTGTAAAATGATCTGGAGAAGGAAATGACAAACTACTCTAGTATCTCTGCCAAGAAAACCCCAAATGGGTTTGTGAGGATTCTGACAGGACTGAAGTAATTGAACAGCAAGAGGACACTTCCTAACAGTTATAACTTTTCTAAAGAAGAATGGGGTTGTCAGAGTAGCTGATGAATTAGAAGGCTCAAATATTTGTAGAGGAGCTTCCTTGTTTGGATATGAATTAAATTAGCCAACATCCCTTCAAACTCTGAGGTTTGTAATTCTGTGAAACTTTTTTGCTATTTGTCAGCAATACTTAAGAAACAAATTTAAAAAATTGGTGTCTGAGTGACTTTAGGCAAATCATCTCAGTTTTTTGGGCCTCGGTTTCCACATTCGTTCCTCATAAGTTCCCTTCCGTCTTAAAATCTATGATAGTTTGATCTTATGGTTAGGGAGATGGTTGGTTGGTATTTGTCTCTTATTGGCTTGAGCAATTCCTTTCAACCTATATTAACCACCTACTGTGTGTGCAGATCAATTTTCCCCTCTTGGGCTTATCTATAAAATGAGTAGGAGTGGACTGAGTGATATCCAAGGACCCTTCCAGCTTCAAAGTTCTGTGATCCTATCTTGAAGACCAGTAGTCTTCCTAGTGACCTTTCAAATTGCATGAGTCTCTATTGATTGCATTTCTCCAGGCTCTTCTTGCTGCTCTGAGTACCACCAGATAACTAGATGTATGTTTGTGGAAGAAGGTGCACAGTGAGAAAATGCCTCTGAGGTTCAGTAATCTATGACTTGTCTTTTTTTATGGAAAATAGAAATAAAGTCTCTTGAGGTTCTGTGACCTTTCCATCAGGAAATCATGTCAGACTGTACTATTGATTCCTGTTAGCCGGCAACACACAGAGTTACCTGGTCTCTGAGGGCAGATAAGAAAGGGGGCAATTGGTCTCCCAGCCACAGGCTGTCCCCTTTCTTTCAAAAAGTTTTTTTTTTTCTCTCTCTAATGAGAACTGGTCTTCAAATGAGTAATCACCAGGACTTAGAGTCGAAAAAGGACCTTGGGAATAGTATAGTTCTTGGTGAATTAGCTTACATTAATGAGACTTGTAAATTAAGTGCGATCTAATTTGGCAGTGAAAATTATCTTTGTGTACTGGGGGTTAGATAATGAAGTGGCCTGGAATATACTTTTCAATTAAATGTCCCAGTAACCTTAGTCTCATTAAAATTAGTCTCTCAGACATCACCTCTTAAAAGGATTGTTAATTCTAGTCATTATTTTGCCCTGGAAAGTCTCTTGAAGACAGTAAAATGTCTCCCTTTTATAAATGTGTAGGGGAGGATAGTATAGGAGTATGCCAGATTTATACTGAACATGGCTAGAAATATCTCTCTAACTCAGTTAAAAATATGTATTAGTCATCTGTGTGATACCTCAAGGTACCTCCCAAAACTCAAAGGATGTGCCCCCTTGAGTCATATATCTTGTCATTTAGAGAGCCATGATCAAATTCATGGAGGAGGGAAAGGATGGACTGAGTAATCTAGTTGGAAAAGACCATGCAGTATATAAAAGGCAGTGTTAATATTAGTCTGGAAAGGGAGGTGGGAACCAAATTATGGAGTGCCTTAAAGACTAGGTGAAAGAATTACTTTTGGAAGTTTATGAACAAGAAATAATATCTATGAGTTCTACATGAAGAAGGTTACTATAGGACAGATTGGAGGAGGCAGGAAGACCAATGAGAAGATGGTATGTCAGGTAACATTATAATGATAACATATTTATATACTTCTCGAAGGTTTTCTAAAGCTCTTTTCTCATAATAGTAGGTGAGATAGGTAGTTATACATATAATTTCTAAATAAGGACCTGAACTAGGAATGGAATTGAGGGAACACTGAGATAAAATATAGGATTTAGTAATTACTTAATTGGAAATGAGGGAGACAAGGGCATTTGAAGATGAAAAATTATGTTTTGAGCCTTGACAACTAACTGTAAGAATGAAGACCCTATGAACAGAAAAAGAGAAATCAAGAAGATGTGGATAGAAAGATAATAAGCAGTAAATGGTGAAAAGAGACTATTGCAAAGTATTTGGGAGACAGAAAGGACCTGGCTGATATTGATTACTGTCATTCACCTCAAACAGTACTGGCTTTTTTCTTTTCTTTCTTTCTTTTTTTGCTTTTGGAGGCAAGTTGGGGTTAAGTGATTTGCCCAGGGTCACACAGCCACTACTAGCTAGTCAGAGTAGGAATATGGACCAAGCTAGAGCCAAAGATAGAGCCTGGTTTTTTTGGATAATAGGAACCCTGTTATTCCAGATTTATGGACTTACTGGCCATTTCTTTACCCTACTGAGAATGCCTGAGCTGGGGTTGGAGGTCATCTTGTGAATAACTGTGGAGGTAAAGAGGCCTAGGAAAAGGTATAAGACAGAAGAAAAGGGTATTTCCTGTAGCTACATATGGTGCCAAGAGAATATAATGATGAATGTGTGAGGGTGTATGCTACAGCTTCCTTTTAAATAGGAGCAGAGTAGGATACCTTTCTGTGAGGTCATTCTGGCAGACTGTCTGCTAAGATTTTGAAAAAGACCTGGGGGAAGGAGGAGGACCTTCTGTTTCCTAGTTTTCCTGCTTTGCCTCTCTGCCTCTCTGAGTAAATGAGATGCACTCTGGGTAATAGAGCCTAGAACAGCCTAGGAACTTAACTCATTTTCTGGGGAAACTGTAGACCAGAGGTAAGACAGACTTGCTTGGGCTGTCCCAATGTGGTTTCAGGGCCAGACTAAACCCTGGATTTAGAGGGAACAGTGGGCTCCCAGACTCCAGCAGGTGGGCCTTTGTTGTTGATGCTAAAAGCTTGGATTAAAATATAGAACAGTTGTGGAGGAGAGCTCAGAGTAACATTTTGCTTTGCCATAATTCCAACCTTGAAAATTATAATGTGAGCTTTCTCTGTAGCGTCTGTAAACTGTGTGTATTCACATTTAGCCAAATACCTGTTGTATCTCTATTTTTAGATGTGATGAAGTTGAATCAGCTTCTATAAAAATGCAGCCTGTCTCTCCTCTCCTGAAGAAAAACAACTTTCTGTAAGTATAATTAGTATACAAATTGCCATGCAATGATAACAAAAATACTCTTGCTTGGTATTGTCATTGATTTGTGTAAGTTAAGAGAAACTCTTAAGATATGAGAGTAGAATAGCCAAAATTTTTGTTTAATTCAATTCTGCAGACATTTAATAAGTACCTGCTGTGTGTAGTACATTGTGCCTGGATATTAGGAGTGATAAAAAATTTAGGTAGGATGTGGCCCCTGCTGTGATGGAGCTTCTAGGATGGTGTGAGGATAAGCCACATATGCACATAACCATGATGCAGAATAATACATAATAAAGGCATTAGAGAGGTATAAATAAAATGCTGTGTGAGGTCTAATGGAAGACAGATAATGATCTGATCTGAGGGACCATGGAAAGCTTCACGTAGAAGTGATTGTTATCTGATTTGTACTGTATGGGGTGTGGAAGAATTCATTAGGAAAAAAGGGGAGGAAGGAGTGGTCTGAGTGAAGACATAGAAGTTAGAAAACACAGGACATACTCAGGGAACAGTAGATAGTACATAATGGGATTAGGAAGACCTAAATTGAAACTTAGTCTCAGATACTTACTTGCTGTGTGACCCTGGACAAGTCACTTAACCTCTGTTTTCCTCAGTTTTCTTATCTGCAAAACTCAGATAATAATAGCAACCACTTCCCAGTGTTATTAAGAAGATGAAACAAGGTAATATTTGTAAAGTACTTTATCATCCTTAAAGTGCTGTACAATTGCTCAGTATTATTATTTTTATTTAGTCCAGTTTGATTAGAACATAGAATAAATGTTAAAGTGAGATATGAGCTAAGATGAGAAAGCTAGGGTTGCACCAGTTTGGAGATAGTCTTGAATTCCAGTCAAAGGGGTCTGAACTTTAATCAGGAAACCATAGGAAGCCATTAAAAATTTTTGAGCAGAGGAGAGTGATATGGCTAGATCTATACATACAGAAGATTAGTCTAGTAACAGTATTATTGGATTAAAGGAGGATACAGGAAGAATCAAAGCAGTAAGACCTGTTAGGAGGCTATTGTGATAGCCCAGGGGAGTGATAGTATTAGGATGGGAGTAGTCCAGTTGACAAAATACTAGGTTGCTGATTAGGTATGAGAGGTGAAGGAGAGGGGACAGTCAGAGATAACACAAGTATTAGGTACATGGGGTAATGATAAGCTGAGTTTTGGACGTTGTTGAGTTTGCTGGTAAGATGTCCTAGAGGCAGTTGGTCATATTTATCTCCTATCTAATTGGAGAGACAGGGGCATGAGGAGTAAATTTGGGAAGCCTCTGAAGAGCTATAACTATCTTTTTAAAAGTAATTTTTAAATTAAAAACATTAATTTTTCGAGCAAAACCTGTTGCCACAATGGCCACATCCACAGATGTATGTCTTATTCTCCAGCTTGAGTATGTCCCCTCTATCAGGAGGCATATCATTGTTGGTCTCCTAGAATCATGGTTGGTCATTGCATTAATCAGAATTCTTAAGCCTTTCCAAGTGGTTTGTCTTTACAGTGTTGTTATAGTATAAATATATAGTATAAATTATTCTCTTCTGAAGCAGTTCACATGAGTCTTTCTGAGTTTCTCTGAAACTATGCCTCATATACCATAATTTGTTCAGCCAATCATCCAATTGGTGGGCACTCCCTTTAATTCCCACATCCTTGCCACTAGAAAAAAAAGCTACCATAAATATATTTGTGCATATCTGGGGACATGACCATCTTAAGGGTTTCAGAAGAAGCTGAGGAAACAGAAGGAACAATTAAGAAAGGCAGTGATAGAAACAGGAGAGTCTGTTCCTGGACTAAAGAGAGCATTTGATTTTGTCACCGTCAACTTCCGACATGTAGTTTCAGTAGAGAGGATGGAAAATTCAGCTGGAGGCCAAAGAAAGATTGGAAGTGGAGGTTTTAAGTGTAGACAGTTTTGTTAAAAAAATTTGTCAGTGAGGAGATAGAAGGGATGTGGGAAAGTAGCTGGATAGGGTAGACATATCAAGGAATGGCATCAGGGAGATTTGAGCATGCTTGTAGGCATATGAGAAGAAGTTATAGATGCATGAGAAAGTAGATAAGTTTTGGAGTGAGGTTAAGGCAAATGGGTGAGACTCTAAGGGATTTATTAATCTGAGCAAAGAGGCCTGGTAGCTTTTCAAAGATTAGAGGAAAGGAGGGGAAAAATGGGGAGTGATGCAGACCTTTGAAAAGCAGATGAAGGGATGTGACCTACGTTATTGACATATAGGATGCTGTGTCAGCTATGGGGCCTGTGGTTGGGAATTGGAGGAAAGCAGAAGAGTTTGGATTGGTTACAATAGGGAATAGATTAGGAGTCAGTAAGATGAGAGTAGAAATACTTCCACGTGGCATTATGGGCTCATTTGAAGTTATTCACCATACATTCACAGTAGGTAACATCAGTTTAGTTCTGTGACTCTTACCACAACCCTTCAATAAGTGCAAAGGAATCAGATTATGGAGGTTACTCAGGGATAAGAATTACAAGCTACAACTTGTGGAAAATTACAGTTGAGGGATTTTAAAATAGCCAGCCACAATTATGGAGGAACCAGAATGGGGGAGATAGACTGGGAAAATGTGGATGAGATAAGGAATCAGAAGTTACAGTGACGGTAAGAGAAGGTGTTAACATGAACTTGAGAATAGAAAAGGTGGAAGGATAGAAACTGTGGTCTGAGAGTTGAATTTCAAAGTTGAGGTCATAGAATTGGATAGACTTCCATGAACTGGTGAGGTCTAAGATGTAACCATTCCTGAATGTGGCTGAAGTGGCAAAAGCCAAGTTCTAGTTAAATCCAGGTATTAGAAAAAGTTTAAGGGGGGAAGATGGCATGGAGTTTGTCGATGTTACAGTAGAGTTTTCAAGACCATAGTGTAATGAGCTAGAACAAATGTAGTTGTTTGTCCTTTATTCTCAAAGAGTACCATGACATCAGGGAGGGATGCCATGACGTGCAGGTGAATTGGATTTAAGTGAGGGAGGGCTGTGCAAGGTCACCAGCCTCACTTTCTCCCCAGGAGCCATCTGGGTCCAGTGGCAAGATATAGATCAGGATGACTGGAGATGGCCCTGGATACAGTGGAAGACCTTGGCCTTTTTGAGCTAAAGTCTTTAACAGGTCTTAGTTTGACTGAGGCAATAAGCAAATGTGAACAAGATTGGAGTAGACTGGGGTGGGGGGGGGGCGGAGGAGAAGAGAGAAATAGAGCCGATCTGCATAGGGACAAGGGTTTAGGAGGATGTGGTAGAAACATGCATCTGACTTCTCGGGGGAAGAAGGAGGTTTTAAACAAAGTTAGTGGTCAGTTCTAAAACTATTATTTTTAAGTATTAGGAGAGGTTTTGATTGGAAATCTGTCAGACTTTGTTGTTGTAAAGGAGAGGTTAAGAAGATATGAACCAAATGTGTGTGAGTTACTGGCAATACCAGGTTTTCCTGATTTGGTTTGCTGTGGCATTCTGCCTGAAATCTTCCGTACACATTATATGACCATTTCTGTGTTAGTTTAGAATTAGTCATTAGCACAGACTACTACCTACTTACTTTATAAAAAGAAAGTCGGAGACTCAGAGGAATAGTTGGTGTTTTTGAAGAACCTTGCATAATAAAATGGAAGATGGGGAAAAGTTGGAAATATAGATAGATATGGAGATATATCTATGTACAGATTTATATAGCTAAATATACCTAAATCTGTAGAGAGAGATGTGTGCGTGCGTGCGTGTGTGTGTGTGTGTGTGTGTGTGTGTGTATCTAGAGATTAAATGATTTGTTCAAGATCATAAGAGTCTGGGGCAAAATTTTAACCCAACTCTTCCTCACCGTAGGAGTAGTACTTTGTCCACTCTGAAATACTCTGTGCATATGTTTATGCAGACACATGCATGTATATATGGTCTTTAGGACAATTTACCAATTTAAGGAATCAGCATGGATTTGTAATCAGAAGACCTGGGTTCAAATCCCAGCTCTAATTTACTAGTTGTAACCCTGGGTAAGCTACGTATCCCCTCTAGCTCTCAGTTTCTTCATTTGTAAAATGAAAAGATTTGATTACATAATGTCTAACTTCCCATCCAGTCCAAAATCCTGTGGGCCTTATGAAAATCACTGTCTTGGTAAGTAGTACAGTTAATCGCTTCCACATCATGGGGGTTAGGAGCATGGCACCCTTGTGATCTGGAAAATCCAGGTTAAATTTTTTGGCCTTCCCTTTGTACCAGAGAAGAAGCGTGAATTATTATGGTATTAAAAGATAAAATGTATTGATGTTATACAATACTGTGTGTGTATATGTATATTTATATGAACATAATTATGCATTTCTGAGTTTCTAAACTTTTTCTGTGTCGTCCGCAAGCCTTCATGTATTGGATGCAACTTTTCCAAAATTCCCATTTAATTTCTTATGCTCACCCATGATATAGTGAAACTTCAATGGGGAAAGTCATGATGTGGAAGGGACAACCATAGATGGTAAAATAAATTGAGTTGTGTTGGCATTAATGTGCCTTTTGGTTCTTAAGACATATGTTGAATTGATTGGGGCTTTTAAAGATTTTGTATTTTATACAAACTTTGGTATCTTTTTTTAAAAGAAAAATTCTAAAAAACAATTTTTATTCCATATGTGAAATTGTACTCTGCATCTCTTTTTTTCTAGAAAGGAATATCATATATCTTGGAAGTAACCTGTATTTTTAGGGAAAGGGAAGGCAATGTCCATAGCTATATGTGGCAGTCTCTCAATACCCTTCTCATCTTTGTGAGGATCGTATTTTATTGATTGATTTGAAATGTAATGAAAGGGCACAAACACATAAAACAGTTTAGTTACACTCATAAAGTGTAACATATATCTACTTAGAAAACAAATTGTAGTTAAGAGAAGTTGACAGTTTCATATAAAAGCCTCAATCTTTATATATCAAAACTATTTATTGATAATCATTATGTTCACAAGAAAAAAGGAAATTTCTTTTTTAAAAATGTACTGGAGGTCAGTAAATCAATCAACAAATCTTTAATAGGCGACCTGTTTATGTGCCAGGTGCCGTACTAGGTACTGAGATTACCAGTACACAGAATGAGATCATCTCCACTCACAGTCAGCTTATATACAAAGTAGTTAAATAGCAGTTAGTTTAGGAAGTTAGACACTAACATTTGGGGGAATCAGGAAAGGCTTCATGCAGAAGATGACACCTGGGCTGACTCTTTAAAGGAAGAAGGGGATTCTCCAAGGTGGCGCTAAGGAAGGTGTATATTCCAGGCATGTACAGAGACACAAACCTTAGATAATTTGTGTTTGAGGATCAGAGAGAAGGCTAATTTGGTTATATTGCATAATGTGGGAGGTAATATCCAGTGAGGCTAGAAAGACAGGTTGGCACCATGTTGTATAAGGCTTTAAAAGCTAAACAGAAGAATTTATATTTGTTCCTAAAGGCAATTGGAAACCACTGGAGTTGATTGAATAGGGGAATCATATGTTCAGAGTTGCCTTTATAGAAAATTGCTTTGGCAGCTGTGTGTAGGATGGTATCTTGCTGTTAGTCTGACCTCAGTCTTCAGATTTATATTATTTATTCTTTCTTACTCAGGGCTGCTGCCATGCCAGGTGAATAGGGCTCAGTGACAGGACATTCCTGGAAATAGTCGTGGTCAGACCCAGCAGGGAGAAGCACACCAATTGCCCATGACACCATGACAGCAAGAGAACACAGCCCACGTCATGGCTTCAAGTCCCGTTCAGTGCAGCGGGCCTCAACGATCGATGTTACCTCTGACATGCTGGGACTGTCTCTGGCAGGTAAGCCCCACGTTTTCCCCTGTTCTATTGAGATGAGCTAACCTTGAGGCAGACACAAACACCAAGTTAAATTGGAAGAGAAAGAAAATGGTGACTGGTTCCTGGAATGCACCCCTTTGGGTCATCCCTAGGACTAAACTAGTCACCTATGGTGCTGTCAGTCTAACGTTATGTTAAATTATCCATTGCAGAGAGAAAGGGCACACACACACACTTTGAGATCATATTCAGTGATCCATACCCATAGTCACTTTTCACAGAATTCTAAATTGCCTTCCAACGTAGTTCAACCAATTTACAGCTATACCAACAATGTATTAATATGCCCATCTTTCTCCAACCCCAGTTATTTTTAAGAAATCTTTTAAATGTAATTTATTGATACATTTTGTTTCAACAAATGTAAAACTCCACCATATTCACAATTGTACACTCCCTGAAAAGAGGTAAAATAGCTTAAAAGAATGATTAAGTCTATTACTATGTTAACTCGAGTAGTTTTCTACTTGGTTGAAAGTAGGGATATGTACATTAGAAGTCAATACCAATATTTTCCCAATACTATTAATTTTATTGCCATTTAAAGTTGTCTTCATTTATGTAGTTGTAAGTCAGTACGTGTATTTTTCTTTTGGTACCACTTTATTTACTCTTTGTCACCTCATGCAAGTCTTACCATATTTCCTTAAATTATTTATATTTGTTGTTCTTTCTAGCCCAGTAATATTCTACTAAATTTCCTTACTACCATTTGTTCAGCCGTTCTCAAATGATTGAACGTGTGGTTTGTTTCTACCTTTTGGGAATTACAAATAGTAATAGTGCTGTCATTGAAACTTTCTTATAATTAGCTGTTTTGGAGCATAAGTCCAGGAGTGAGATTGCTGGGCTAGAGGGTATGAATGGCTTTGGAACTTCCCTTGGCATAATTCCAAATTGTTTTCTAAAACTACGACCCCACATTATAACTCTACCAGCAGTGAATTAGTGTGCCTGTTTTCTTGCAGATTGATTATGTTCAACCATTTCTTTTCCTGTCTAGGAAACATCCAGGATCCAGACGAGCCCATATTAGAATTCAGCTTGGGTTGGTATCATTTTTAAAGTGTTATATTTAGAATGTGTGGTTAGCACAAATTTAGTATCCCCATCACCTCAAAATTCTCTGAGGATTTGTTGCTGTGGCTGAAATATTGCTGTAGAAAATAAGGCTGAGGCAGGTGTGAATTTTTTGTCACAGTACTGATAGAAATTAGGACTATGCCTGGGGCTTTGTATGCCTTGGAGCCAAGTGCCTTCCATCCTGTCATCTAACTTCTCTCTCTTACCCAGCTAGACTATTGCAGTGACAGGGGAAGGAGACAGATGGGTGATCTTGTAGCAGGAACAACACTCCACACCTCCACCCCATTCAGCCCATGCTCTTACCCAAAATACAACCTTCTGTTGTGATCTAGCTGAGCAGTAATGATAGCTGAGGAGTATGGATGTTGCTGCTTCTGGTAATCTGAAGATTTCCCTCTCTTAGACTATGCCTTTTAGTGCTCTTTCCTCTGATCTCCCTGGGTGGTGGTCACAGAGGTCAGGAACATTGACCACATTCAGGACACAGGGTGTAGTGGAAAGACCCTGCACTAAGAATCAAGACCTAGGTTCTAGACTGTTCTGGCTGAGTGGTGTGGCCTTCAACCGCATGAACTTCTTCATCTGTAACAGGGAGTGATGATAACCTAGCTCATGGGGTTACTGTGAGGATTAAATAAGATAATAAAGTGCTTTGAGAAGTATAAATAACTGTATAAATATATGTCAAAGAATACAGTTTCATCAGTGTGTAAACTCATGACTTAGAAAGTTGCCTAAGGCTTAGAGAAGTTAAATGACCTTCCCATAATCACACAGGGGGTGTTAAAGGAAGAATTTCAAAGGAAGACTTCCTGATTTCAAATCCAGCATCATATCTAATATGCTATGGCTCCTGTCTGGCTCAGAAGATTAAGTGACTTTTGCCCAAGGTCACAGGTTAAAAGTTCCTGAGCTAGAATGTATAAATATAAGAAATAGAGCAGTAATAATATAATTACTATAATAATAATATCATTAACCACTGCAGTGGCTACCTCCTAAATGTAACCCCAGTGAGAAACTAAAAATTTTGCCTCTTGCTTTCTAAAGGAGGTACCTAGTTCATTATAAGACTAATAAGTGCTTTTCCCTATCAGAAGTACTCTCTCTTCTCATATGTGAGTCACAGAAATTCACAGAGCTGTGAGATAGCTCGGTAATGAGTGGATAGAGGGCTGGCCCTGGAGTCAGGAAGACCTGGATTCAGATTTGGCCTCAGACACTTATTAGCTGTCTAACTGTGGGCAAATTACGTAACTGACCTCTGTCTCCCTCAGTTTCCTAATTTGTAAAACGGGGGTAATGATACACCTGTTATCATAATACCTAACATTTATATAGCAGTAACCATGTGCCAGGCGCAATTAGATGCTTTGCAGGTATAATGTCATTTGGTTCTCACAATAACCCTGGAAACTGAGACAGGCAGAGGTTCAGTGACTTCCCCAGGGTCATGCAGCTACTAAGCGTCTGAGGCCACATTTGAACTCAGGTCTTTCAGACTGCAGGTACAGCTGTCTACCTACTGCTCCACATAGTTGCCGTATAGCAGTAGTCATATTTATAAAGTGTTTAACACAGTGCCTGGCACAAAGTAGATACTTAATACTTGTTAAAAAAAGAGATTAGAGAGCTAATCCAGTCCTCTCATTTTACAGAGAAGGAAACTGAGACCCACAGAGGTCTTCCACATTATCATGATTCACCCTTATTCCTAATCAGCATCTTAGCTTTTTAGCTGCTTTCCTACGGTTTTTATAAAGGCTTAAGTAGATAGGTGCGGTTTTGTTGACTTTATCTCTGCTGATTTATTTAGATAGATTCTGTGGCTGTCGTCTCTGTATTAAAGTTTCTAGTGATGCTACATTTTATCTTTGTCAGGTTCAGGGTTTTGTGGTCTTAGGTTTATCATCACCCATCTTCTAGCTTAGCTGCATCAAATCCGGCCTCAGATACTCACTAGCTGTGTGACCCTGGGCAAGTGATTTGACCCTGTTTGCCTCGGTTTCCTTATTTGTAAAATGAGCTGGAGAAGGAAATGGCAAACCACTCCAGTATCTTTGTCAAGAAAACTCCAAATGGGTCACGAAGAGTCGGACATGACTGAAAAACGACTAAACAACAAACAACAACTGGCGGTGGCTTGCAGGACTTGTTATTTCTGAATTGAATTGTTAATTTTTTTTTAAAAAGCACAAACACCCTAGTAGGCTTGCCTATCATTTCCAATTAATGATGCTGTTTTATGTTAGATGGAAGCAGCTAGTGGCTGGCTCATAACCATCAACTAGCACTGATGGCTCAGTGGATAGTGACATGCCTAAAATCAGGAAGATTCATCTTCCTGAGTTCAAATGTGGCCTCAGACACTTACTAGCTGTGTGGTCCTGGGCAAGTCACTTAACCCTGTTTGCCTCAGTTTACCCATCTGTAAAATGAACTGGAGAAGGAAATAGCAAACCACTCCAGTATCTTTGTCAAGAAAATTCCAAGGGGTCATGAAAAATTGGACATGACTAAAAATGACTGAACCACAACAAAATAACCACTTCATGTTGGGTGCTATGGTACTTCTAATGTTACACCTTCTGAATCCATGCTTCATTCAGCCTAGTCTGTCAGAGAGATTATCATTTACATTGTGGATTTCCCCATGTTTACTTCATTGATTACCCGTCTTGCCTTTAGTCTATAAGCAGGTGTGCAGAGTATATTTGTTCCAGGACCTTCTGGAATTGACTGGCTTGTCGATACTCTTAGCACAGCCTTCCAAAAGTACCACCCCATTGAAACTGTATGGTAGCTGATATGTACCATGATGCCATCGGCTGAGGTGCTGAAATGCTGGCTTCCTGTCCGTAACCTTTTCGTTCTTTTCACATGTGAGCCCTTGGAATTGAGAAGACAGTTGAGCATACAGCTTAGCCCTTTCTCAGAAAATTTCTCTGGACCGGTTTTATGACATAGCAGTTTAGAGAAAGGAAGCTTTTCTTTCCATCAGGCCAGGGATAGGAGGTATATAATACATGAACTTTCCAGATGAGACCTGTGGTCAAAAACAACTTTGATCTTTGTGTTCTTATCTGGGCAGAGTTTCTGTGACTAAGATTTTGATGACATTTTCTTTCCATTGGGTATAGACATGGAGAGGTCAGAATAGAGATACAGCCTTTCTGCCAACAAGCTGTTGCTTTGTTTTTAGGTGATGGGCTACATTCAGTTTATTTTTATTAAACATAGACTGGAGATATTGCAGGTTTGGTTTTAGATAACACCAATAAAGTGAGTCAATTGTATTTTTTGGTTTCCCAGTATATATAAAAATTATGTTTATACTATATTGTCGTTTGTTAGTTGTACAGTAGTATTGTGTCTCAAAAAACCCAACAATATACATACCCTGATTAAAAAGTACTTTATTGCTAAATCAAAACTGCTAATCATCATCTAAGCCTTCAGCAAATCATATTCTTGTTGCTGGTGGAATATCTTGCCCCGATGTTGATGGCCGCCGACTGATCAGGGTTGTTGTTGCTGAAGTTTGGGGTGGCTGTGACAATTTCTTAAAATAAGACAACAATGAAGTTTGCCACATTGATTGACACTTACTTTCACTTGAATGCTTAGAGGCCATTGTAGGGTTATTAATTACCTTAATTTCAATATTATTGTGTCCCAGAGAGGAGACGGAGCAAGACAGGGAATGGGACAGTTGTGAAGCAGTCAGAACACACACAACACCATCTTATATGGGCATGGTTCACAGCACCCCAAAGCAATTACAATAGCAACATCAGAGATCACAGATCACTGTAACAGATATAATGATAATGAAAAAATTTGAAATATTGCGAGAATTACCAAAATGTGACACAGAGACATGATGTAAGCACTTGCTTTTGGGAAAATGGCACCAATAGATTGCTCCAACACAGGGTTGTCACAAGCCTTTAATTTGTGAAAAACACAACATCTGCAAAGCTCAATAAAGCCAAGTGTAGTAAAACAAGGTATACCTGTAGTTATGAAATGGCTCCCTCTGTGCCCTGTGCTAGGATTCATAGGACATACAGAAAAGTCCCTTCAAGGTTGAATTCAAATACCACCTCTAGCATAAATCCTTTTCCTGATTCTCCGGTTGTTAGTGCTCCCCCACCCCAAATCATTATATTTATTTTGTATCCTATAGATAATTTTCTGTGAGCATATTTTATCCCCCTAGTATAACATAAATGCCTTGAGAACAAGGGAGACTGTGATCATATGACCAGCAGTATGGCTGAATATTTGCCAGTTCCAGAACTTCAGAAGAAAGGACTTAATAGGCTTGATGCAGAGTACTTTAAGCTGAATCCACAAGACAGGATTATAAAATCCTTGTACAAGATAAGAACTTTTAATTGAGAAAATAGGAGAACATTTCCAAGAATTTCTGAATCCATGCCTCAAAGAATTGACTGTGTGCCTAGCACATTGCCTAACACACAGTAAGGTGCTGACTGACTGTTTAGTTGGAGAGATACAAGTCAGACAGATACAAGTAACAAATAATAATCCAACAGTAGAAGAGATGTCAGAAAAAACAGAGGGATGAGTGCTTCCAACTGCTCCGGGAGGACTTCCTGAAGGGAGGTAGCACTAGAGCCGGGCTGTGAAGGATAGATAAGATTTAGATTGATAGCGTGGATACAGGAGGACATTCCAAGAGAAGGAAACCACATCTACAAACGCCCCCTGGAAGGAGGGAGGGATATGCATGGAAAGACATGTACAACAGTTTGACTAGTTTGAAAAACTCATGTAGGGGAGAAGTGGAAGATGCGATTTAGTCCAACGAACTTTTATTAAGTGGCTGCTATGGGGGTGAATTTGGGGAGATAGGTCAATAAGGAATCAGGTTGGAGAGTATTAAATACCAGACTAAGGAGGGGCGGAGCCAAGATGGCGGCTGGAAAGCAGGGACCAGCCTGAGCTCCCTGCCGAGCCCCTCCAAAAACCTATAAAAATGGCTCTGAGCCAATTCTAGAACGGCAGAACCCACAGAACAGCAGAGGGAAGCAGGGCTCCAGCCCAGGACAGCCTGGATGGTCTCTGGGTGAGGTCTATCCCACACGGAGCTGGGAGCTGGGAACGGAGTGGAGCAGAGCCCAGCCTGAGCGACTTGGGCCATCCAGACCAGAAGCCGGGCGGAGGGGGCCCTAGCACCCTGATTCAGTGAGCTCTGGCAGTTACGAGACTTGTCAACCCACAACACCAAAGACTGCTGAGAAGGTTAGTGGGAAAAGCTGCAGGAGTGGAAGGAGTTCGCAGTTCGGCTTCCAGCCCCGGGGGCAGTGGAGGTGGGGCAGCTACAGCTGCTGCTGCTTCCGGCTCCAGGCCCACCTGGTGGGAGGAATTAAGTGGGGGATCAGAGCAGGGGTGCACAGCCTGCCGAAGATCTGAGCCCAGTTTGGGTTGGGGGTTCTTGGGGAAGGAGCAGTGCTGGTGCGGCAGAGCTGGCACCTCCCCCCCAAACGTGGAACATAGAACTCTGTAGTCTACAAGCAGTCATACCCCACTGAAAAACTCAAAGGTCAAGTTAGTTGGCTGGGATTATGGCCAGGCAGCGAAAACGCACCGAGATTCAGTCTCAGACTCTGCATTCTTTCTTTGCTGACAAAGAAGACCAAAACATACAGACAGAAGAAATTACTAAAGTCAAAGAGCCTACAACAGAAACCTCCAAGAAAACATGAACTGGTCCCAGGCCATGGAAGAGCTCAAAAAGGATTTGGAAAAGCAAGTTAGAGAAGTAGAGGAAAAATTGGGAAGAGAAATGAGAAGGATGCGAGAAAACCATGAAAAACAAGTCAATGACTTGCTAAAGGAGACCCAAAAAAATACTGAAAAATACACTGAAGAAAACAACACCTTAAAAAACAGATTAACTCAAATGGCAAAAGAGCTCCAAAAAGCCAATGAGGAGAAGAATGCCTTGAAAGGCAGAATTAGCCAAATGGAAAAGGAGGTCCAAAAGACCACTGAAGAAAATACTACTTTAAAAATTAGATTGGAGCAAGTGGAAGCTAGTGACTTTATGAGAAACCAGGATATTATAAAACAGAACCAAAGGAATGAAAAAATGGAAGACAATGTGAAATATCTCCTTGGAAAAACCACTGACCTGGAAAATAGATCCAGGAGAGATAATTTAAAAATAATTGGACTACCTGAAAGCCATGATCAAAAAAAGAGCCTAGATATCATCTTTCAAGAAATTATGAAGGAGAACTGCCCTGATATTCTAGAGCCACGGGGCAAAATAGAAATTGAAAGAATCCATCAATCGCCTCCTCAAATAGATCCAAAAAAGAAATCTCCTAGGAATATTGTCGCCAGATTCCAGAGCTCCCAGATCAAGGAGAAAATACTGCAAGCAGCCAGAAAGAAACAATTTGAGTATTATGGAAACCCAATCAGAATAACCCAAGATCTGGCAGCTTCTACATTAAGAGATCGAAGGGCTTGGAATGCGATATTCCGGAGGTCAATGGAGCTAGGATTAAAACCTCGAATCACCTACCCAGCAAAACTGAGTATCATGCTCCAAGGCAAAATATGGATTTTCAATAAAATAGAGGACTTTCAAGCTTTCTCAGTGAAAAGACCAGAACTGAATAGAAAATTTGACTTTCAAACATAAGAATCAAGAGAAGCATGAAAAGGTAATCAAGAAACAGAAATTGCAAGGGACTTACTAAAGTTGAACTGTTTTGTTTACATTCCTCCGTGGAAAGAGGACATGGATGATTCATGAGACCTCAGTATTAGGATAGCTGAAGGGAATATGCATATATATATATATATATATATATATATGTGAATGTGTATGTATGTATATATCTATGTGTATATATATGTGTGACACAGGGTGAGTTGAAGATGAAGGGAAGATATCTAAAAGAAATAAAATGAAATTAAGGGATGAGAGAGCATCATACTGAGAGAGGGAGATAGGGAGAGATAGAATGGGGTGGATTATCTCACATAAAGGTGGCAAGAGGAAGCAGTTCTGTGGGAGGAGGGGAGAGGGCAGGTGAGGGGGGAATGAGTGAACCTTGTGCTCATCAGATTTGGCCTGAGGAGGGAATACCATACATACTCAGTTGTGTATCTTACCCCACAGGAAAGAAGAGGGAGGAAGAAAAAAAAATAAAAGTGGGGGGATGATGGAGGGGAGGGCAGATGGGGGTGAAGGTAATCAAAAACAAACACTTTGGAAAGGGGACAGGGTCAAGGGAGAAAATTCAATAAAGCGGGATGGGTTGGGAAGGAGCAAAATGTAGTTAGTCTTTCACAACATGAGTATTATGGAAGGGTTATACATAATGATACACATGTGGCCTAGGTTGAATTGCTCGACTTCTTAGGGAGGGTGGGTGGGAAGGGAAGAGGGGAGAGAATTTGGAACTCAAAGTTTTAAAATCAGATGTTCAAAAACAAACAAAAAAAAGTTTTTGCATGCAATTAAAAAATAAGATACACAGGCAATGGGGCGTAGAAATTTATCTTGCCCTACAAGAAAGGAAGGGAAAAGGAGATGAGAGGGGAGGGGGGTGGTAGAGGGGAGGGCTGACTGGGGAACAGGGCAACCAGAATATACGCCATCTTGGAGTGGGGGGGGAGGGTAGAAATGGGGAGAAAATTTGTAATTCAAACTATTGTAAAAATCAATGCTGAAAACTAAATATGTCAAATAAATAAATTTAAATTAAAAAAATATATTCTGAGGAGTCAAAAAAAAATACCAGACTAAGGATCATAGGATCACAGATTTAGAGCTTAGAAGATTGCTCAGAGGCAATCTAGTCCAACCCTCTCATTTTACACTTAAGGAATTGAGGCTAGGATAGGTTAAATGACTTTTCCAAGGTCTCACAGTTAATAAGGGGCAGTTTAGGGATTTGAGCCCAGGTCTTCTGACACCAAATCCTGCAACTTTTCCACTATTTGACCTTTATCCTGTAGGCAATAGTAGCTGTCCTCTAATTAGAATTATAGTTGCTTATTATTTGTAATTTGTTTGGAGGTTGTCTGTTTAAGAAGAAATTAAGATAAGGTTTTTATGTATTGGTGCTTGATTCTCCCCCAATCACATTTGAGGGAGTTAGAAAGCTATTATGTTGCTTAAGTTGATGACACATTAAAATATTATTTAAAACTCATTGTTTTTCATATAATATACGGAATATTGAAGCTAGGCTGATATTCTAAGAGTGCAACACTTTTCTTTGATGATG
This sequence comes from Trichosurus vulpecula, assembly GCF_011100635.1. NCBI lineage: Eukaryota > Metazoa > Chordata > Mammalia > Diprotodontia > Phalangeridae > Trichosurus > Trichosurus vulpecula. Next base: position 388,485,988 of record NC_050574.1, read on the forward strand.
ATACCAATTGTAGACATCTTGTTGATCAAAGCACTTTCAGCATTTGTTAACTGATTTTCTTAAATTTGGTAGAAAAGTTACTTGACCTACTTTGTCTTAACTAGAGTAGAACGCTGCCTTCTAAGGCTTTTTTCGTCTAGGAGCTGGACTTCTCCTGATTTTTTTTTGGCATGTTGTTGTTGTAATAAATGGCAGACTTTCACTCCCACAGCTATAGTAAAGCCTGCCTTTCTTTCTTCCTTTCTTTCTCTTTCTTTCTTTCTCTTTCTTTCTTTCTTCCTTTCTTTCCTTCCTTCCTGAGAAGACAGCATGCAAACAGCAATATGTAAATAAGATATACACATAGGATTAATTAAAAATAATCTCCAAGGGAAGACATTAGCATTAAAGGGTACTATTAAAGGCTTCTTGCAAAAAGTTGGATTTTAGCTGTGACTTAAAGGAAGCCAGGGAATCTGGGAGGTGGAGGTAAGGAGGGAGAGAATTCTATGTCTAGGGAATGGCCAGAGAAAATACACAAAGTCAGTGTCTTGACAAGTGATAGCAAGGAAGCCAAGTGTCTGTGAACTGTGCAATATGTGGAGGGAGGAGTAAAATGTAAGAAGATTAGAACGATAAGAAGAGGATGGTATTTTACCCTCAAGTCCCAGCTTTTTGTTGTTTAGTCATTTCAGTTGAGTCCATCTCTTCATGACTCTGTTTGGGGTTTTCTTGGCAGATACTAGAGTGGTTTGCCATTTCCTTCACCAGCCCATTTTACAGATGAGGCAAGCAGGGGTAAGTGACTTGACCAGGGTCACACAGCTAGTAAGTGTCTGAAGCCAGATTTGAACTCAGGAAGATTTATCTTCCTGACTACAGGCCCACCACTCTAACCTCTGCGCCACCTAGTCCCAACTTTAGCTGTGATATCTGAAATGTCATATCAGCAAATTCTAGAGACCAGTGTCATAATTGGATACATCCTTGTCCTTAAGTTTTCTCGAGTGCCGGTCAGTGGACAAGTAGATGCGTATATATTACAACTGTATGACTATGGGGAAGTCATTTAATTCTTCTGAGCCTCAGTTTCTTTTTGGTATAATGGAAAGAACACATGTCTTAGAAAACCTTAATTTGATTTCTGACTTGTGCTCACTACTCTTCTAACCTTGGGCAAGTAACTTAATTTCTCCATCCCTCAGTTTCCTCATTTCTAAAATGAGAGTTTTGGACTAGACTGTATCTTCCAACCCTAATTCCCATGATATATACAACATGGATGACAATCTTGGTACCTCTCAGGGATGTTGTGAAGAACTCACTTTGTAAGCTGTTAAATCACTATAGAAATGAGACAAATTGTAGTCAGTTTCAGTGGCATTATAGCTATTCTTTAGACTCTGCATGTTTGTGTGAGATTAGTGTTGTTAGGACACTATACTAATGAGGCCAGGGTTAGGGGCCCATCTCCAGATGGTCCAGTTGTTTGATTCAATGCTTATTCCTTTAACCTCATCCAGCTGTTCCCCTCGAGCGGAATGAAGAGATCAAATATAGATGAGTTGGCTTAAGTTTGTCACTGCCCCTGGTGTGACTGCAAGGTTATTTCCTCTTGATTGTATGTGAAGGGTAGCAGTAATATAGATGAAATATATAGCTGAATTATCATTCTTTGTGTCATTCATATGCTGGGGTTTCTTGTGAAACATTTCCTGGTCTGGTATTTCTTTTTTTAAGAACAGAGAACTAACCAGAACATGATTCTGAAAGCTTAATTATTTTTTAAATTTTCATTATCAAAGCTTGCAGCGAACTACATACTCCATCGCTAGATCGAAAACCAAATAGTTTTGTAGCAGTGAGCGTAACAACACCTCCTCAGGCATTCTGGACAAAGCATGCACAGACAGAGATTATAGAGGTGAGTATAACTGCATGTCCTCCTATAGGAGAAAAATCCAGAAATTCCCTAGCTGCAGTATTTCTGCTGCTCTGTGAGGTATATTTTTTAAAAATTGAGCATCCTTAGTTCTGAATGTTTCTTTGAACAGTGATTATTTTTACTTTTACTTTGGCCATTTCTGACTATAGTCGTTTATTTGCATGGTGCTTGTTTTTGAAATGTGTTTTACTACTGCTGACTGGCTTATTGCTTTAAACAGTGCTCCTACAAGTTCAGTTAGCTTTTTTGAGTTGGGAGAGTAAATCAACCTTATCCCTTCTGGTTGATGATCATGTCTGAAGAGTTGTTTTGCTTCTCTGGTCATCACTCAAAACTCATTAGTCTAGTTATAGCAGGATAACCAACACCTTTTTGTAGCACCTTCTCATTTTGGGATATTTGTTTTTTAAATTCCGCAGTTTCTTATTAAGTGATAACACGGTACACATTTAAGTCAAAGTGAATTAATTTATTTTGAGGAACAAGGTGATGAAAATTTTATGATACCCGTGGTGATAAGTGGACACATGAAAGGTATGCTGTGCGGCAGAGGTTAGGAATAGCTGGGTCTTGAAAGTTAAGAGTTCTTTTTTTCTGCTCTGTCTAATATTGGATGCCCAGAGCAGTGTAGGTAGCTCTTTGCAGAGGTGTTGGCGTTAGTGATGTCTCCTAGCAGCCATTTCCAAAGTAACATTCATTTCTTTCCTCTATTTTCAACAGACTTGGACCTTAGCCAGATAACTCATTGCCCTTCAGTCTTTTGGAAGCATATTTCCAAAGCAAACGTGGATTGTTGACTATTTCTGAAATTTTATCATTAAATGTTTCCCAAGTTAAATTCCAAATAAACTGAATTTCCAGAAAAGAAGAAGATTGTAGGGATTTTTTTTTCTTTTCCAAATTTTAAAGAAGAAGGTGATATAAATTCTAATAATATTCCAAAAACAGGTGCAGAAAAGTTAAGACCCAGAGTTAGCTAAACTCACCATACTTTTCTAGGAATAGTAAACATTCTTAACAGTCCATTTCCTTCCTTGTCTGGCCTGTTTTTATTGTAAAAGACCTTAAAGCTATGAGTTGGTTTTAGTTACATGACAATGAACAGATATTTAAATTTGTAAGATTGAAAACATGGACATTCAACATCTTTATAACCTTACCAAAAATAACCTTGTTGGGTTGAAAAGTTTTGTAATTGTAAGAAAACTCTTCATGACCTTGATTATAATGTTAGAAATATCTTGTACAGTAGTAACAATTTGTGGAATTTGAATGTTTAAGGGTCACCAGAAGTATCTCTTTGCATACAAATGTTAGTTTGTTATAATCACAACTACTAAGAACATTTCTTTTTCTCAACCTAAGAATTTCATTCTGTATTTTTTTTTAAAAAATGTATCTATTATTCTTTTATGCAATAACGTTTTCTTTTTTGTTCCAGGGAACTAACAATCCTATATTTCTAAGCAGTATCGCCTTCTTTCAAGACTCCCTTATCAATCAGATGACGCAAATCAAACTATCTGTTTATGATGTCAAAGATAGATCTCAGGGAACAGTTAAGTAATCTTTTTTAGACTTTGTAGAGTCACTTTCCTTTTCAGTCACATGATGACTTTATTGAGAAACTAGTATTTGGTTTCAGTTCAGGTTATCCAGTATGTAGCCTTAGAAAACAAAGCAGAGCATTTCAAAGGTATCATTGCAGTTTCTTTCCTCATCTCCCCACTGTGCTCCTCAATAAGAGAACTCATGGTACGTTTTACATGAGTCTTGTTGGAGTCATGTAAAAAACAAAGGACATCAATAAAACTATTTATTACAATCATTTCTTGATATGCCTCCTCTATCCCTGCCAGCCTTACGCCCTACCTCATAACAAAGAAAAATGAGCAAGAAGAACTGACATAGTGACTTTGTCTGAAAATGTATGGAACATCATGGTCTTCATAGTCATCTACTTCTCTGTCAAAAGGAGTGCATTGTATTTTAATGTCTGCTCTGATTATGACAGATCATAGATTCAGAACTAGTAGAAACCTTACACATCATGTATTCCAGCCTCCTTACTTTACAGATGAAGAAATTAAGACTTCAAAAGGTTTTAAATTAAGTAACATAAACAGTATTGGCAGAGCTAAGGTTTGAGCCCAGAGCCTCCGAGTCGAAATTCTTCCTACTGTACCCACTTATTTGTCTTATTTAGAGCCCAACTTCCCCTTCGTGTTCTTTTCTTTTATATTGTTGTGGTCATTATTTAAAGTCTTCTGGTTATTTCACTCTGAAACAGTTCATATAAATCTCCATTTCTGCGAGATATTCGGAGTTGTCATTTCTTATTATTCAGTAATATTCCATTACATTCATACAACACAATTTATCCAACCATCCCTTCTTCATTGGGCACCCACTTTTCCCCAGTTTTTTGATACCATAAAAAGTACTTTGGTGTATAGTAGATCTTTCTGTCTTTGACCTTCTTGGGGTGTATACCCAGTAATAGGATCCTTACCAGACTTACTTTTAGGACAAATTCTTCTGCATGTCTTGTAATTAGAATATAAGAAAAACTTGTACACTAACCTTGTCACTCTTTCTCCCCTACTCAGATGTATTTACTGGGTTCTGGAACGTTCATAGTCAAAGATCTGCTCCAGGAGAAATACCATAGGTTGCATTTAACACTAAGGTTGGTATTTAGCTTTGCTCTCTTTGAAAGAAGAAATAAAATTCTCTTTCCTTTTCCTCTAGTGGTCTCAAAATTGCTTCTAATGGTTAGAGTTAGTTTCTGGTTAGGGTAGGACATGAGCACATTTAGATCATCTATGGAAACAAAACACCATAGATACATTAAAGGCCAATTGTCTACCTCACAAAGGCCTAACTCAGAAGCATTCTGTTGGTGGAGCTAAGTGGAAATAAATTCACTTTCTTGGGGCCATTGAGGTAATTACCATGTCATACCCTTAGAAAAGGCATTACTTGAGAATGAGCCTTGTAACTTAAAAGCATTAACGCATTGCTCAGAAGTTTCCCATTTCCTATCTCTTCACAAGTAGAACCAGACCCATGATTACTGTTTTATAAGGTCAAATTCTAATGGAGTCATGATGGAACTTGGCAGCAGAGAGAAATATAGTGTTTTCATCCTTGGTACCTGGCATGGAATGCCGAATTTTGCTTTTGTTCTAATAGCTGATTGAATCTGCAGTAGAAAAGGTGGGGCGTCATTAATGCACCAAACTTCCTTCTGCTTTTAAATCTTTCCGATAGGAGGTGTGTCATCTCAACAGATTGCTCTGTGAGGCAGTGGTCCTCTCGGCCTCTAAGCTCACACCATGAGGTGGCTTCCAAGTAATTCCTGTCCTTAGGGCTTCTTTGAGTATTTGGGTGAAGAATAGGGTGGACACAGGAAGTCAAGTCATCCCCTCAGAATTCTTCCTGAGTTCATTCTAGTTTACTGTCCAGGGGAATTCTTAAAAGGGTATTAGTTTTGACCAGATTCTGTCTCACTTGTTTCCTAGAGCTAATTAGAGTTGGGGTTTGGGGAGGAAAGGAATGTTGAAGAGATAAGAAAGAGGAAATAAGAAGGAAGCTAAGACTCATTTCCCAGAGGACTCTTAGTCCTGAAGGCTAATACCGGAGCGGAGAGGCCCCTCACAGCACCTGTAGACTAAAGCAATTATTCTGGTCCTACCAGACCTAAGCTTTGATCATTCCCTAATATTCTTGGAAATACTCCAGGGTCCATGGATGTGAATCTGTGACTTTTAACTGGTCATCAGTGAATTTGAGCTTCTCATGTGTAGCATACTTGCCTGGCATGACATACATAACAAAACAGGAAGCAAATTCTTATTTTATCACATTGTTTGTCACAGGTCTGCTGAAAATGATCGCGTAGGTAACATTACTGTAATAGGATGGCAAATGGAAGAGAAATCAGACCAGCGGCCCCCTGTAACAAGGTCACCTGATACAGTTAATGGAAGGGTAAGTATGTACCTTTTTTGAGCTACCAAAGTAGGAATTGGAAGAAAAGCATAGCGCAAATAGTGTTTGTCATCTGAATCTTCGTCAGAGTAATTGTCATTGATTGCCAGCTTTATGTTATTGGGAACCTCTGCATTTTCAACCCCTAAATGACCTATATTTTCCCTGGAGACCTAGGACAGTTCTCAGATTACAGCAATTGGACCTACAAGTTAGTATTTATGTCATGCTATTTGAGGGCTTCTATTTCATTGACTTTGACCTTGCTTCTTAGACACTGAAGATTTCAAGTTAAGTTTGTACTAAAGGATGAGCCACTACCAGCGATGCATGTGTGGCACAGAGAGTTCCTATACAAATTGAGATAAGTAGTTACAGGTGCCTGCATCTCTTGGAATTAAATCCATGAATATTTATTGAGGGCCGGCAGTCTGCCAGGCGCTGTGCTAAATATTGCAAGTCTGCAAAAATTAAATAGAGGCCCTTAGGTGGTTGGTAGAATATTATAAGAAGTTTTTGCTTGGAAAGCAGTTGATAAAATAAGCCTGCAGAGAGGTTGGCATGAGATCTATCTGAGCCAAACCTTTTTGAAACCATTTATAGCAAGGAGACAACAAAGAAAGAACAGAACAGATTCACCAGTGTTTCTGTAATCCATTCCCATTGACTCTGGCAATGAGACCAACACTTTTTGAATCCTTTCATCTCAGTCCCTGATGTACTCTGTGAAGAAGTCACAATGGCACTTCAAAAGTCAAAACTCAGAAGTTTCTGGGTCTGAGAAAACATGAACTGAAGAAATATTTACTGGAGATGATACCATTTTAAAGGCACTTGGGAATCAATTTTTCACAATACCTCAAAGACAAGAAGACTCCAGTGGAAGGGATAGTATCACAAATAATGCTTTTACCAAAGGAAGGCATGCAAGAAGACATCAATAACTACTGACCCACTTATTTTCTCATCTCAACAAAATGTTTATGAGCATGGTCTATGTATGTGTATGGGAAATCCTGGATCAAAATATGAGAAGGTAGCAAATGAGTTTTTCCAGACAATTTTCTGTGGTTTCCATAGATGGTCATAGATCTCAGAGATCATAGAATCATAGATTAGACTTGGAAAAGAAGTCATTTAGTCTAAACTCTTACTTTATGGATGAAAAAACTGAGGTCTTCAGAGGTATAGTAATGTGACCAGTGTCACACAGCTAATAAGTACCAGAACAGGAATTGAATGGAAAGAGAAATTAAATTCATCTCTTAATCCCAAGATTGCTTCAGCCCTTGACTATTATAAAGAATCTTATCCAGAGATTGTTAACATACAGTACTTGCTCTGAGTTGATTCTCTAATTCTGTGCTCGTCACGTTTATGTTCCAAATGCTATATATATAACGTGTTAGGTCGTGATTTGAAATGGAAAGCTCTAATAAGGAACACTTAATTATATTGTGGCTACTTAATTTCAATCAGTGTCAACGAATAGTTCATATAGTAATATTGGATTGTAAGGTGAAATCCCGTTTTTATTCAGAAAAAGTATTGAGTTTTATCTGACATTAGATTCTCTTACCTATGTAAAGATATTATATTCCCATGTTTCACCCATCATCTAGTCTCCAGCCCCCTTATATTAAAGATGAGGAAACCGAGAGCTTGAGAGATTGTAGACTTTAGAAAAGTTGTATGTAAAGTGATGTTTACAAAACAAATCATACTCTAAATGATGAATTAATTTACCTTGTGACTCAGTAAATGTATTGTACAGATTGAGCGTTGATTTCGAGAGAGATGCTCAGTATTTATGCAGGGTTTCTAGACCACAATCTCATTCGTTAGGTGGCAATGAGTTGCTGCTGGATTTCACAGCCTCTTTGGTGTTTCCTACATGTATCTTTTAGACTGTTCTGCCGGTGGATGAAAGCTTGACAGAGTCATTAGGAATCCGATCCAAATATGCTTCCTTGCGCAAAGATTCATTACTTAAATCAGGTAAGTAGAACTCTGAATCAATATAGAGACCTTGCTTAGAAGCCTGAGCATAAGAACATAGAACTAGAGAGAAAATAAGTATTCACTTATGGTTATTACGGTAGTCTGAGTTGATTTCATTTGTCTCCTTTGTAAACGTAACTGCTTTTGCCAGATGTTCGTTGCATTAGTCATACATTGAGCAGGAGACATGTTGCGGGTTATTTGCTTCTCTTTGATTTCATGCCTTTATGTTGTACTTTTGGTAGTTAGCAACAACATTGCTTCTTCTCCCCCTTTTGTCCCCACAACTACATGAGTTAGTTTAGACAAGTAGTCACTGTGCTTTTCAGTGATAAGATTGGATATAGCATGTGGAAAAGTGTGTTTGGAATCAGTCCTTTTGTCATTTTTTCCTTTAGAAACATTGTCATGCACTTGGGTGATTTTGTGTGTGTGTGTGTGTGTGTGTGTGTGTGTGTGTGTGTGTGTGTGATTGTGTGTGTGTTTGTGTCTGCTCGTGTGTGTGTGTGTGTGTGTGTGTGTGTGTGTGTGTGTGTGTGTGTAGCTAGAGGTTTGTCCAGGAACCAGTGCTGAATCTGGCTGAAATAGAAGAAAGGAAAATTAGAGTGACTGCCCTTCAACTTTTTAACTTAAGAGCTGTGTTCCCTTTGCTTTTCAGTGTTTGGTGGTGCCATCTGTAGAATGTACCGTTTCCCTACGACTGAGGGGAATCACCTAAGGATCTTGGAGCAGATGGCTGAAAGTGTCCTCTCCTTACATGTTCCTAGACAGTTTGTAAAGCTCCTTCTAGAAGAAGATGCAGCAAGGTAAGACAAGTTTGCTTGCTTGCTTTGCTCTTGTAAGAAATGGATTAGACCAGTGACAAATAGCTTCTCATAAGATTAGAGGGAATTTGAGAGGTCATTTATCTTCCCCATGTGTCAACCCCTCATTTAAAGCTACATTAGACAAATGAATGAGAAACTGTGCCATCTTTTAAAAAGACCCTCAGAGGAGATTTTATGGCCTTGCCAAGAATGCTTTCCAATGTCTAGTAGCCATTTGTTTCTAAAAGTTCTTCCTTGTAATTTTCCTGAATTTCTTATTTGCTGTTTAAATGTTTCTCCTCATTTAATGCTTGTTTGAGCCAGAGAACAGTTGATTGTCAGCCATTCTATGATGGCTTCTTAACCTTTCTCCTCAGATAAAATATTTTTGTGAGTGTTGACAACAGGAAAACTATGATTTTCATTTATCATCTATCCTCATTTTTTGTTGTTGTCATAGTGACACGGAATGGGAGAGCTGGAAGGAACCTTAGAGTCATTTAGTCCAGGGGTTCTTCACCTTTTTTATGTCATGGGCACATTTTTCAGTCTAGTGAAGACTCTGGACACATTCCCAGAATTATGTTTTTAAATGTACAAAATCTAAAACATTGAATTAAAAAAGAAAAACTATGCAGGATGTCTCAAAAGTCCTAGTGAAGTTTTAAGCAACTTAAAAAAAAGCCCAAAACTTAAAATGACACTAAGACTTTTGGGACACCTTGTATTAAAATATTTATTAAAAATTAACAAACTAAAAAGTTCATGGACTCTTAGTTAAGAACCCCTGGACTAGAGATTATAATGCATGAAAGACAGAAGGTTAGAAAGGTGAGGATGGCATCAAGTTGATGAAAAGTCTTGGCTACTGGACAGAGGAATTTGAATGTTAGCCATCAGGTTGTAGGAAACCTGAGAATTTTTTGAAAAGAATAATTATGATTAGACCTTTGAGGTAAAATAGGAGTAATGTTCATGTACCACTTACTTCACTTTAGTGTTGTGATGATCAAATAAGATAAGAGATACAAAAGTGTTTTAAAATTCTAAAGGTTTTTACAAGTGTGTGATGATGACCACAGTGCTGATAGTGGTTTGTTCCTTTGGTCATGTCCAGATATTTGCAAGTGGGTATAAAGTTTTCCCATTAAGAAGAGGGAAAACTGTAGGAAGACTAAGACTCTAATTTTTACTATGTAGTATTTACTTCCTCAGTGATTAGTTTTGATCATAACATTACCACATAAGAGCATGTGGCAGTTCTTGACATCTCCTTATTAGCTTTTTTTTGTTAACTATTTTTTTTTAAATTTTTATTCATTTTTTTAATTTTAGTTTACAATACTCGGTTCTACATAATTTTGAGTTCCAGATTTTCTTCCTTCTCTCTCCCCCTCCCTCCCCAAGACAGCATGGAATCCCATATATCTTCCACGTACAACTTTGCATTGAATTAATTTACACACTAGTCAAGTTGTGGAGAAGAATTATGACCAATGGAATGAATCATGAGAAAGAAGAAACAGAACCAAAAAAAACCCCAAAAACAAAAACAAAAGAGAGAAAAAAAGGGGAAAAAAAGCGAGCATAAAGTGTGCCTCAATCTGCATTCATACTTCATAGTTCTTTCTCTGTATGTAGATCTTACTAGCTTTCTTAGAGTAATGTTGATTTGTAAAATTATTATTGAATGTACTTTTATTTTCTTTTCCTTGGACAAGCTAGGTCTCAGGGTTGCTAGAGAGGCTGTCCATTGTCTCCTAGTTGTTACAGTGCTCTACAAGGCAAGAAATAAATCTTAGCATGGGTCCCCTTTCTAATGATTAGGTTGGACCTGCGTGGTAAGATGTGAATTCTCAAAAGTAATAAGTGGGAAGCTGAGGTCACACCATCTCATAGAGCCCATATTATTCTTTTTGAAAAAGCTCCTTTTTATAATGCTATTAACCTATTTTTGAAGGGAGTTTGAATTATAGCTTTGATGAAAGCTGTAGTAATGATCATATAGAAGGGAAAGCCCAGATAGGAAGTAAGCTCTGTTTTCTAAAATGGTAAAACTCAGAAATTTTAGAGGTTGTGTGTTACAGTAGAAAGTGTTCTGGCATTGGAGTCCAAAGACCTTGATTCAAATTGCATCCCTACCACTCTCCATTTGTTAGACTTTTAGCAAATCAGTTAATCTCTAGCTGTCAGTTTCTTCATCTGTAAAATGAGAGGGTTGGACCAGATGGCTCTTAAATCTATGGTCCTGTAATTTTTATTTTTAAATTCATGAACAGGACTATTGTTTGGGTAACGTGTTTTTGTGTCATGGAATAAACAAGCAAGCCCAAGAAGCTGGAAATACAATTATTTATTTATTTAATTTGAAGTATTTTTTTTTTTCATTGAGTCTGTGCTGCCAACTGGAACTCTTGAGACTTTGGAATACCTTAGTTCAGTGTTTCAAAAGCTAGTTTTATGAAGGTGGTGGTTTAGAGGCAACAACTCAGCTGAACTCTCCCAACAGCTTTAAAAAAACAGCTCAAATCAAATTTTGGAGTAGCAGAGCCAACAATAGGTCAGAGTGAGATACTTTTCCAGTACTAACATAACTTAGGGGGTCAACAGGAGAGGTTTGTGCTGCTGAAATCAGGGCTGCACTTGGTGGCAGCAACACCAGCGATGGGCATTGGAGGCAGCCCTTTTGTAGCTGCAGCAACGTCAGGAGCTCTCAGCCCAGAGATAGTAAGAGGACTAGACAACTGGTCAGCAAAGAATTACAGTGGACTGTTTTCTGGCACTGAGTTACCTGGTACTAATTGGCAACTCTATTACCCATATACAATATGGGTTAGTGTTCCCAGGCAGAGAGAGGAGCACTTGTGGTTGGTCACAAGGGAGCAAGGGCCCTGGTCACAGTTCCAAGGCAGAGAGGAATGTTAGCACTTGTGATTACAGGGGAACAAGGGCCCTTTGCTGCAGAGGCCCAGGGGCCCAGGACCAGAACACCAGCCAGGAGAGCCCTGATCATGCCTTCCTGGATCACAATACCTTGGAAGCACTGAAAACTTGCAGACCCCCAGAACTAGCTCTGAAAACAGCAACACAAAAAAAATCTTAAGCTTAGGACAGTGCCTCCCCCCCCCCCCCCCCAGGGTAAGCACAGCCTAACTTTAACATAAAGTTCAAAGTCAAGAACTAGAAATTCAAAAATGCATAAATAAGAAAAAAGGAACTTGACCACAAAAAGCTACTACAGTGGCAAGGACAACAAGACATAAACTCAAGAGAACAGTGTGAAAACATCTATAACCAAAGCCTCAACGAAAAATGGTAATTGGACCGAAGCCAAGAAGTTACTCTGAGAGTTAAAGAAAGAGATAAGAGTGATAGAGGAAAAATTTGGAAAAGAAATGAGAGTGATGCAAGAAAATAATGAAAAGAGAATTAACAGCTTGGTAGAAGAGGCACTAAAAATACTGAAGAAAATAACACCTTATAAATAGAATTGGCAACTTCCCTTCTAGCTCTGAATCTATGATAATCACTGAGAGAAAGGTCATGTGTATATGAAAATATTTGTAGCAATACTTTTTGTGGTAGCAAAGTCCTAGAAACAGAGAATGTATACATCGAGTGGGAAATAACTGAATAAATTGTGAGTATAAGAATGTAATGGGATATTATTCTACCATGGTGAAGATGAAGAATTCAGTGAAACTTGGGAAGACTTATTTTTTGGTTAGATTTGCCTGAATCTGAGAAAAGTATCTTGAAATCTCCAACAATTATTATTTTTCCGTCTTTTTCTTTCTGTAAATCAATTTTTCCTTTAAATATTTATATACTATGAGATTCAGTGTGTGTATATTAAGTACTGATATTAATACATTATCTTTGGTGCCATTAAACATAATGTCATTTCCCCGTGTATCTCTTTTAAGCAAGTCTGGTTTTACTTTTACTTGGTCTGAAATTGTGATTTCCTACCCCTACTTTTTTGAATTCACCTGAAGTATGATAGATTTTGCTCCATTCCCCTTTTTTGTTTATGTGTGAATGTTTCTATTTCAAGTGTGTTTCTTATAAATCTCATGTTATTCTATTCTGTATTCTAACCCATTTTTGCTATCTTCCATGGCCACAGTTAAAGTTGTTATTTATTTCCCTCCTTTTTATACCTTTCCCCATCTTTGCCTCCCATTTCTTTATAATCAAGAGGTTTTTGAGAGAGGAACATACACAACACTAGTAACCTATATTTTATGCAGATGCCTGTTCCACTTTTCCTCTACCATTTCATTCTGCCAGTCCCCAATTATATGTTTTTAGAAACCTTTTCTTTCATTTTATACCTCTACATTCTATATGTTTATTACCCCCACATACCCTTCACATTCTACCCTCCAAAGATGGAATTAGCTTTGCTTATTACTCATCTCTCCTTGAATCTCCTCATGCTCTTAATCTCTGTTTCATTTTCCCTGTCTTCTTCTGATTCTCCAGTTGAATTTACTCTGTGTGTGTGTGTGTGTGTGTGTGTGTCCTTATTCCAGTTCAGACAAACATGAGGTTCATACCGCTTCCCGCTCCCCAACTTCTTCCTCCATGTTTGTGTAGTCTTCTCTTGAACCTTGATTAAAAGATATGCATGAATTAATACATGGACAAGTAAACAGAACTAAGAGACTTAATTTACACAATAACCACAGAGATGTAAAAGAAAATGATACTGAAAGACTTTGGAACTCTGATCAATGCAGTGATTTCAGAGAACTCACTTTGAAGCGTACTTGCTTCTCAGAATTCACTTTATGTTGTTAGACATGGACAGTGTGTCGATTTGTTTGTCCTAAAGTATGTTACTTTGTCACAAGGGAGAGTTCTTTTGGGAGGCTGAGGAGGTGGAGTCATTGGAAAGTAACATGGATTTTTTTTTTTTTTAAGAATCACTGAGACTTCCATCTAAGAAATAGCTACTGACTACTTTAAATGTAAGATCCTTGTCCAGGGATACATACAGCTAAAGGAAATGAATCATTATCAATCTTGATATTCTTGCTATCAATGAAACCAGAAGACAAAAGGAAATTGTAGCTAAGTGGAGGGGATAGTATACAAAGACAAAATTGGATAAATAATCCCTGGTCTCAAGGAATTCACATTCTAATGGAGAGACAACATGTGTGTAGGTACAGATACACTTAATATATACAAAATGAAAACGAGGATAGGAGGTAGTTAGGGTGGGAAGGTGCTCTCTATTGGAAGAATCATGAAAACCATCATGAAGAAGACAGTGCTTAAACTGAGTCTTGAAAGAAACCAGGGATTCTGAGAGGAGTGAAATCTAGACATGGGACTGGCCAGTGCAGAGTGATTGAGATGGGAATGGAATGTCGTTCGAGCAACATGGGAGGAAGACTAGTGTGTGTGGAGGGGAGTAATGTATAGAAAATGTGGGAAAGGGCCAGGTGATGAAGATCCTTAAATGAATCTTTGTTTAATTCTAGAGATAATAGATATTGGCGCTTACTGAGTAGGAAGGTTGACTTAGCCAGACCTATGCTTTAGCAAAAGCAATTCCACAAGATGACTTAGAGTGGTACAACAGGCATGAGGTAAGAAGACTAAGACCACAGTGGTCATCCAGATGAGAGGTAATGAGGGTCTGAACTAGGTTGGTAGATAAGTGGATGGAACAGTGTGGTGAAGATAGAAATGACAAGATTTGCCAACTGATTAGATGTGTGGGGCGAGGGAGAGTAACAAATCCAGCATGACCCTGAGATTGGAAGGATTGTAGTCTCTTCAACAAAGGTTTGGGGGTGGGGAGAAGATAATGAATAATGTTTTGAATCTTATCAGGTACAAGATACCTTTAGGACCTCCCTCTAGAAATATAAAATAGACAGTTGGTGATATAGGACTGGGATGTAAGGGACAGAGTAGAGCTGGATATATAGATCTGAGAGTCATCAGTGTGGTGTGTGGGTAATTGAATCCATTGGCTCTAATGAGGTCACCATGTGAGATTGTAGAGGGAGAAAAGAGAAGAGAACGCAGTATACAGACTTGAGACTATGCCCATGGTCAGTAGTAATGACATAGATGATACATGAGCAAAGAAGTTTTAGAAGTATTTGTGCAGGTAGGAAGACAACCAGGAGAGAGTAGTATCATGAAAATTGGAAGAGGAGAAAATATCCAGGTGGAGAATATAGTCAACAATGTCAGATGTTGCAGAGAGCTCAAAATATGTAAGAATTGAGAGGAAGCCTTTACATTTGGCAAATAAAGAGTTTATTGGTAACTTTGCAGAGGGCAGGGTGAGGATTAAGGTAAGAAGCAAGGTTGAAGCATTTTTAGAAGAGACTACGAAGCAAGAAAGTGGAGGCACCAAGCACAGCCAACTTTTTGAAGGAATTTGGCAAATAAAAGGAGGATTGAGACATAAGTTGATAGCTAGCAGACATGATTGGGTCAGGTGGTAAGGATGGGTTGTCTAGAGCACATTTGTAGGGAGCAGAGAAGAAGTCAGTAGGGAGAGGTTGGAGATTAGAGAGGAGATAATAATGGGGTCAATCTCCTGGAGAAAATTGGAGGATTACATCTTAGTACTCACCACATATTCTTCAGTCAAATGACCCTGGCATCCTGGCTGTCTAACAAACAAGACCCTCCATCTCTCAGATCTAGACATTTTCTCTGGCTGTCCCTCATACCTGGAATGCTCTCCTTCCTCAACTCTGCCTCCTGACTTCCCTGGCTTCTTTTAAGTCCATTTTGTCCTCTGGCATAAGATAAGATCCCTTCCTGGGAGAATGTGAGATTTTTCCTCAGTTAACTGTTTCCTTTCTAATTTCAACTGCATTGATTTTATTTGTATAAAACTTTTTTGATTTTATGTTATCAAAATTGTCCATTTTATATTTTGCGATCTTCTGTATCTGTTGTCTGGTAATTAATCTTTCCCCTGTTCAGTTGCAAATGATATTTTCTTCCCTGATCTTCTAATTTATTTGATGTGACCTTTTACACCTAGGGTAAGTATCCATTTTGAGCTTATTGTGGTACATAGTGTGAGATCTTGATCTAAACCTGATTTCTGCCCAGACGGCTTTTTATCTCATTACGTCAAGAAGGGATATGAAAAATGGTATCCACCTCCAGAGGAAGAACTGATGGAATCTCAATGCAGATTTTAGCATTCTTTTTTAACTTTATTATTTTTTGTCTTTGTTTTCTTTTGTAACATGGATAATATGGAAATGTTTTGCATGACTGTACATATATAATCTATATCAAATTGCTTGCCTTCTCAAGGAAGAGAGGAGAGGAGGGAGAGACTATGGAACCCAAAATTTTAAAAATAAATAAATGTTAAAAATTTTTGTTTACATGTAATTGAGGAAAAAACCAAAATTAAATATAAAAAAGGGACTAGAGAGGCACTAGAAATGACACCACCAATAACATCATTAAAAAACTTGATTGATCATACTGTGACAGTTAGGAAATGACAAGTAAGCAGTGTGGGAGTTATGTTCAAATCATCTCTTCAGTCAGAATGCCAGTTTGTCAGAACAGGGATCAAAATCAGTAACAAATTGGAAGAACAGAATTGAGGAAATATGGCATACAATTGAGGTCTATGCATCCTGGAATATTTAAGCAATCTGTTAAAGCTAAAAAATGGGAAATGGGCATCAACAAACATCAGCACAGACTATTAACCTTCCCAAAAGCAATGTATAAGAGATATAAGTCACTTACCAAAATGAGGAAACCAGAGAAACCTAGAAATCACCTCAGGCAACAAAAAGTGAATTAAAGGGAAAAGAAATCCAGCTAAAGGCCACCCTGATTCAGCATATAAATTTGTAAAGTTTTAAAGAAGAGGATTGTAGATTATGAGCAATAGTGCCTCATAAAATAGCTAGAAGCAGTAAAGGGAAAAACAGGTTTACTAAAAGTTTGTTGAGGCACTCAGCCAAACAAAGGCATACCAGAGGCAGTTAAAGATGAAACTGGGAGGACAAAAAACAAATGAGAAGTGGAAAAGATATGCTAAGATTTCACATGACAGAACTTTCTCATTGAGCCACGAACTTTTGGGTTTTTATCACAGTCTCCATTGTGCTATAAGAAGAAAAATGACACTAAAGACCACCAAGATGCAACTATATTAGACAAATAGCCCAAAAGGAAGTCCATGTTGGAGGAGACTGCTTTGAGGACATTGAGGGATTCATACTCAAGATACTTGAAAGAAGGGAAGATATCAAATGTTTTAAAAAATTTACATACCTTAGCGTTACCCAGACAGGATAGCCAAGAAATTGTTGATAACTACCAACTCTGCCATCTTTTCCATTTCTACAAAAAAAAATTTTATGAGAGCAATCTACACACACATAAAGGACATCCTTGATGAAGATACGTGAAAGGAACAAGAAGGCTTTCATAAAAATTATCCTACAGCAAATGAAAATTTCATAGTCACATAGATTGACTTAGAGGTGCAGAGAATACAAGATCTCATTATGTTTATTTTTTCTTAATGTTTTTTAAAAAGCTTTTGATTCAGTAGAACAAATTTCCTCCTTTAAAGGCTCTTCTCCAACAAGATATATTTTATGTATATATCAAACTCATACAAGGCTCTTTGAAAGGTATGATAAAAAAAATCACTTTGTTCAACCCTTTGATTATTAGTATTCATCACAAATCAGAAAAACATACTTACCCAAAATATTTGCCATTGTCACAGAGGAGAGCCAAAGCAGAATCCAAATGAAAGATTGTGAAATTCTCTAGTTGCTCATGGTTATAGATGTTATTACTCTGATTGTTTCAAGCTCTAGAACCTATTAGAACCTCCTAAATGAGATCTATAATAGCTGAGACGCCTAGTGTTTAGATGCCTAAATACCCCCACAGGTAAAACCAAGTAAATGAAAAATGGCTGTTGGTCCACACTAGAATATATAGTGAAATTGACCCCATGTGTAGAGCAGGTCTGACTGTACATATCTTGGATAGACAAGAATTGAATAGAAAGAAAGTGATCTGAATTTCCTTTGGGAAATTGACAAGTACTTCTAATGATGCTGAGCTTCCATCTAATACAAAGGCTTTTCTTGATATCAGTATTCTTCTCGTGATTCTGTGAGTCATGGAGTACCATAATCTCTAAAGATTTAAAGTTGCAGGTCATCCATAGGACAACGGAGAGGTGTTTTGTGGATGCAAGTAGGCAGCAATATAATGTTAGTGAAGAAATGCTCAGGATAGATAGTATAAAGAATTTCATCAGCTAAAATATGAAGGGAAAAGGGGGCAGGCTGATCACGTAGTCAGCTTTGAGAGATGATGAGTAGCCTATGCACTCCACTGGTATCCACGCAGTGTTCAATGATCTATAGAACAGCCCCACCAGCACGTTGGGTGGACCTGACGGGATTTACGGAAAGATCTGAATGGGCAGGAGTCTTAAAGGATTAATTGGATTGTGATATGTACCATTGAAGGGAGTACCTGCTTAAACACAATCACAGATTTCATCAAAGTATATATATGATTTCATATTTTAGATAGGAAAATTATTATTAACATTGAAAGTTTGTCACAGTGAATATGAAGAACAAAGAGAGGCCTGGGTTAACTTACACAAAGTGATGCAAAGGGATGTAAGTAGAAATAGTATACACGATGATTCCCACAAAATAAACGGGAACCACCATGACAAGTGGCGATCAATGCCATGCATATATAGTGACTGAGCTTGGCCCCAAAGAAGAAATATAAGAATGTACCTCTTTCCTTTCTGTGAAGAGGTTAGGGACAATTTGAAACATTTTGAACATTGCCTGTACCATTGCACTTAATGTGGTTTGCTGAGTTTTTGCTTTTTCTCTATTTTTTATAAGGAATGGCTTTCCGGGTCAATAGGGAGGGAAGGGATATGTTGGAAAATTAAGATGTAAATAAAAATTTTTGAAAGAATTAAAATAAATTTTCAAAAACAGTATACCAAATAGGTTACCAAAGAGCCTTCATTCACATTGCACAGAATACCAGTATTCCATGAACACAGTTTAGGTTGAAGATGCCTGTCAGACCTGGAGTTGAATGTAAGTTGTCTGTTTTTGTCTCTGTCTTTGCAGGGTTTGTGAATTGGAAGAATTGGGAGAACTATCTCCTTGCTGGGAAACTCTCCGTCGACAAATAGCTACTCAGTACCAAACCATCATACTAACTTACCAGGAAAACTTAACTAACTTACATCAGTACAAAGGTTAGTGGGATTAACCCTTAATCTTCCAGGTGCTTTTGCCTTTTTCCTCTTCAGAAATATGTCATCTGGATCTTATAAACACTTAGTTCTAATGACCTGATTGATCAGTTACGTATTTTAAGTGGATTTTTATAGATTGTCCTGTAAATAGGAATTCCTCTAAGTATAAGCTTTTCAGATTTCATTTTAAAAGGTGAGCCTTTAGTAGGTGCCATGACAGTTCTCTCGTGTCAAGCATCAGAAGGAAGGATTAAAAAGCAATATGATATGTAGGCTATCTTGTTCCATCTTTGTCCAGAGTGAATGAAATCACAAGAAAGGACCAAAGTTACTTGTTATGAGAACATTAGGCTTCTGAATTCTTTTGTTTTGAATGGTAGTTGAAATGAAATTGAAGATTGTATAAGTTAGCAAATCTGTCTTTTAAAAATTTAAATGTGAAGCTCAAAAAATACTTTGCCATTTCTCTTTGGAAGAGAAGAGTGGATAATTTTAGCATAAAGACAAAATGATGGTTGTACTTCAGTCCATCTCAGTCTGTCTTTGATTCCAAATGGAATGGGTTTTAGATTTTAAAGTATTATTTTCTATTACTTCAGTATTTGTGACCAAATATTCTCTTGTCTTGAAATACTTTCCTTCATTCCCACTGTGCACAAAGGTCCTAAGTATCTAATATAATTTCTCCACTGAACACTTAAAATTTACATGTGAAAAACATACCCGTGACTACCATCTCAGCTTCACATACCTAGAACTGCAAAGGACCTCAGTGATCTTCACATACTTGAGTGAGAACCAGATGTCATAATTATGTCATAATTGTTTTCTTTTTGAAGAAAGCGGAAAAAATGAGTGAAAATGGTAGATGTTAAGAATAAATCGTCCAACTGGGAAATAACTTGTATGAAGGTAGATTACAGAGACATTCAGCTGAAAACAGTACCACCAACTGAAGAACATATTTGCTCGATAGTTTTTCCTCTCTTTTCTCCTGACAAAATTAAAAGCCATTAACTTCTGACAACTTTTAGTCTTAAAGAGTTGCCTGGGACCCCGAAAGGTTAAGTGAATCATCCAGGATCACACGGCTGGTATAGGTCAAAGACAGTGCTTGGACCTAGGTTTTCCTAACATTAAGTCAGGTTCTCTCTTCACTATGCCATCTTGCCTGTAAAACAGGGATTCTTAGAATAACCTGGAGTGTGTGAACTTCGTTTTATTAAATGTTTTGATAATTGCATTTCAATATAATTGGTTTCCTTTATAATTCCTATGTATTGTATTTTATGCATTTAAAATCATTATTCTAAGGTAGGGTTTGTAGACTTTACTAGACATCCTTCACACAAAAAAATTAAGAACCCCTGCTTTAGAATAAGATTATATTCTGCCAGTTATATTTGAGTTTTTCCCAAAAATCTTTTGATTGAAATTTTTCCTGAGAAAATGGTGAAGTGATTTTCAGTTGTGAAATGGACCCAGGTATATTCTCCTTTATCCTGTAATGGAGTCATTTGGTATGGATACTGGAGTATTTCTAGGTTCTTTGATTTTGTTATTGTTTGTACTCCCCTCACTTTTGCAGATTGCAACCTCTTAATTATTTGGAAGACAATCTTCAAAAGTGAATATGTTAAAAAAAATATCCATCACCTTACGCTGAAACTAGTGGCGACCCTAATAGCTAGGAGGATTCTCAAGCTCTGTCTTTGAAGGCTTTCCAGCTTAGTAGATTCTGTTAGAATTTGTGCTTTCCCTTCTGGGCTAATAATTCACTATTTCACAAAAACTGTTGGGAAAATTAGAAAATGGTAGGACAGAAACTGGGCATAGACCAATATCTTACACCATATACCAAAATAAAGTCAAAATGGGTTCATGATTTAGGAGTAAAGGCTGATACTATAAGTAATTTGGGAGAGCAAGGAATAGTTTACTTATCAGATTTATGGAAAAAAAAAGAATTCATGACCCAACAAGAGATAGAGAGCATTACAAAACGCAAAATGGATAATTTTGATTATGTTAAATTGAAATGTTTTTGTACAAAAAAGCCAATGCAACAAGAATTAGGAGGGAAGCAGAAAATTGGGAGAAAATCTTTACAACTAGTATCTCTGATAAAGGCCTCATTTCTAAAATATACAGGGAACTGAGCCAAATATATAGGAATACAAGCCATTCCCCAATTGAGAAATGGTCAAAGGATATGAACAGGCAGTTTTCAGAGGAAGAAATTAAAGCTGTCTATAGGCATATGAAAAAATGCTCTAAATCACTACTGATTAGAGAAATGCAAATCAAAACAACTCTTAGATACCACATTTCTCCTGTCAGATTGGCTAAAATAACAAAACAGGAAAATGCTAAATGCTGGAGAGGATGTGGGAAAGTTGGAACATTGTTGCATTGCTGGTGGAGTTGTGAGATGATCCAGCCATTTTGGAGAGTAATTTGGAACTATGCCCAAAGGGCCACAGGAATGTTCATACCCTTTGACCCAGCAATACCACTTCTAGGGTTGTATCCCAAAGAAATCACACAAGCGAGAAAGGACCCATATGTACAAGGATATTTATAGCAGCTCTTCTTGTGGTAGCCAAGAATTGGAAATCAAAGGGATGCCCATCAATTGGGAAATGGCTGAACAAGCTGTGGTATATGAAGGTAATGGAATACTATTGTGCCATAAGAAATGGGGATGATACGGACTTCATAACAACCTGGAAAAACCTACACGACATAATGCTGAGTGAGCGGAGCAGAGCCAGGAGAACACTGTACACAACCACAGATATATGGATTCCGTGAGGACCAACCCTGACAGACTTCACTCTTCTCAGCAACACAAGGTGCAAGGACAACTCCAAAGGACTCACGTTGGAGAATGCTATCTACATCCAGAGAAAGAACTATGAAGTTTGAATGCAGATTGAGGCACGCTTCATGCTCGCCTTTTTCTCTTCTCTTTTGTTTTTGTTTTTGGGTTGTTTTTTTTTGTTTTTTGCTTTTTTTGGTTCTGTTTCTTCTTTCTCATGATTCATTCCATTGGTCATAATTCTTCTCCGCAACTTGACTAGTGTATAAATTAATTCAATGCGAAGTCATTTGGGGTAGTTATATGAGATTCCATGCCGTCTTGGGGAGGGAGGGGGGAGGGAGGGGAGAAAATCTGGAACTCAAAATTATGTAGAACCGTCTGTTGTAAACTAGAAATAAAAAGAAATATTAAAAAAAAAGAATTTGTGCTTTCCAGTGGTATAGCCTTTGAGAACCTTAGGTCCCTGCCATGCTATGTTATGGCATTGGAGTCGGACTTGAGTGAAGGATGAATAACCAAAAATAAGATCTAAGACATTTGTTACAAAATTCCTTCCAGTCTGTCTATATTGACTAATCTGTGTGTGTTTATTGTCATTGTTGTTGTATGAAAGACTGATGTATGAAAGTCTGCCACGTATTTTCCTTTTGATGCTTTATGAGCAGGTTTTCTTCCCCCTCTTCAAGATGGATAGGTGTTGTTCTAGTTGAGCTGGAATGAAGTAATTTCTGGCATAGCCATGTAGTGGTGGAGTATGACATATCCACCCACTTGCTTTGCATAACTCGGTGACTCTCTGTGTGCACACCGCAGTGTTCAGCCAGAGCTTCCAAATGGTGTATCGCTGTTTCCATAGAGCTCTGATGACTTTCCTCACCCTTACTAACAGCATGTTCCACCTAAACATCCTGGAACTAGTCTCCTGGCCAGCAAGTTGCCCTTTCTTCCAGTGTTTACACCCACCTTCCATCTGCAAGTTAAAATGTTCTTGTAGGCAATTCAGAAATCTCCAAGCCACCACCCCAGCATACCTGGCTATATTCAGAAACATGCTGATACCTTTTTTTTTAATATAGTTTTTCTTGTGCCATTTGCACATAGAGAATATCCTTTGTGTGATATTTATCTTCTCTTGTTCCATTGCTTTAGGCCCCTCATTTAAGGCAAGCAGTTTGAAAGCTGACAAAAAGTTGGAGTTTGTACCCACAAATCTGCATATACAGAGAATGCGAGTCCAAGATGATGGAGCATCAGGTATTTCTTTCTCTTACCCTTTTTATTAAGCCCATATTGGACTTCTCTCATCCCTGGATAACTAATATCTGAGGTAAACAGGCCCTAGCCTTTTTCACATAATCAACTGCTGGGGAGCTTGTAATAAGAAATATGATAAGGAAACGAGTGAATTTCATAGATTTTTATATTTTTTAAGGGCCTACGTTTCTTCCTCTTGAGACTTTCAGTTCTGCCATCCCCTGGCCAATTCTTTCTCTTAAGATCCTATAATAGCTAATCCTAGGTCTCCAGTAATGGTCCTTGAAGAAAGAGAAGTTGGAAAGGATTGCCTGATCCATTTCCATAATTCTATGTACCATTCTCTTGGGTGAGAACCCATCTCTTGATTTGTAAGATTTACAGACAACTAAGTTAGCTTTTTGGTATAGGTTGTAGCAATGCTCTTCTCTTTTCTCTTCTTTCTCTCTTTCTTTCTTTCTTTCTTTCTTTCTTTCTTTCTTTCTTTCTTTCTTTCTTTCTTTCTTTCTTCCTTCCTTCCTTCCTTCCTTCCTTCCTTCCTTCCTTCCTTCCTTCATCCCTCCCTCCCTTTCTTCCTTCCTTCCTTTCTTCCTTCTTTTCTTCCTCTTTCTCTTTCTTCTTTCTTTCTTTCTTCTTTCTTTCTTCTCTTTCTTTCTTTCTTTCTTTCTTTCTTTCTTTCTTCTTTCCTTCCTTCCTTCCTTCCTTCCTTCCTTCCTTCCTTCCTTTCCTTCCTTCCTTCCTTCCTTCCTTCCTCCCTCCCTCCCTCCCTCCCTCCCTCTCCCTCCCTCTTTCCTTCCTTCTTTCTTTTTATTTCTTTGAAAAGGACCTCTGATTTCATTGCTACATGGAACTCTCTTCTCTATCAATTCAGATTGCTACCTGCTGTACAACTTACAGTTAAGAGAGTTTTCTGGAACCCTGGGAGGATAAGTGGCTTGCCTAGTGTCACACAGCCAGATTGTGCCAGAGGCAAGGTTTGAACAGGTCTTCCTGACTCTAAACCTGCTTTCAACCCACTGTACCACAGCTGCCCATCAGCAATGCCCTTGAGGCTTATTGTCGGACCCTAGATGATAGTATTCTTATTTCGTGGCAGCTAGAGGCTACCATGGAAAGCCTGATTTGGGGGCTCTGTGGGTTTGCTGACATGTATGCTGGTGGTAAGCCCAGAGTAATCGATGAAGCCTTTCTCTTCTTTCAGATCAGAACTATGACATCATAACCATAGGAGCAGCCGCAGCACATTGCCAAGGCTTTAAGTCAGGGGGTCTTCGAAAACGACTGCACAAATTTGAAGAGACCAAGAAACAGTAAGTAATTATGGCACTTCTTGATCTTTACCTTTGTTTGATGCCCTTCAAGCTCAGGAGGAAAAAAATCTGGCCAGTTTGAGCTGCTTCTGGCTCAGTGGAAGGAGCTGCCTTGTAGAATTGATAATGTTCTTTCTATTTATGTCAGGGAGCTTCTAATTTTCTTTAATCTAAAAATTTAGGATGAATTACCTTTTTAAGGTTAATCTGACTTTGAAAATCATTTAGCAAATACAGTTCTTTTTTCTTCCTAACGAACCTGAAGGACATGGAATATATTATGTAAAACTACCCTTGAATAATGATAATAGCTATCATTTCTATAGAGTTTTTAAAGGTTTTTCAAAAGACTTTACATATGAAATCTCATTTAAATGAATAGCATTTTGTAGTTCTGATTTAGTTATTTGACCCTCACTAAAATTTAGTGAGTAGACTGGATTATATGCTTTCAGGACAAAAATTGTCATTAGTTTCTAGAGTCAACAAGATGTGGGTGGGGGGGCGTCAAATCATCACCCAAGTAAGCGCTGATGATCCCCCCTTCAAAGTAGACTAGCTTAAGTCCCCTTTGTTTTGTTTGTCCTTCGTTTTCAAAAAGGGCCATGACATCAGGGAAATAAATGATGACATGACTTGCAGTTGACTTTGATTTGAGTAAGGGAAGGCTGTGCAAGGTCACCAGCCTCACTTTCTCCTCCAGAACCATTTGGGTCCACTGACCTGATATTTATCAGGATGACTGGAGATGACCCAGGATGCAATGGGAGACCCTGGCCCTTTTAGGCTCTGGCTTTTTCATGTACTCACTTAGGGTGAGGTAATGACTATTCAGTGAATAGACCTCTTTAAGAAGTGAGTCGAGGGATGGCCCCTTTAATTAGAAAAAAAGAGAAAAAAAAAACCAAGCTGGGAGGGGAAGACCCTCAGGGTTGCCGTTCCAAAGAAAAACCGTTGACATTCACTCTAAGTCAGGAGGGCCCAAAATACAGCCATTAAGTGGAACTTGGGCAGGGACCTATTATGGTCCAATCTATGAACTTCAGAGTGAACTGGGTTTAAGGTTTTGGGAAGGAAGGCGGGAAGGAAGGAACTAACGAAGGATGTCTCCTTTGTAAAGTAATCAAGGAAGAATGACTTTGCAGTCTATTCTTTTAGCATCCTAGTAACTGGAGTGATATAGAACTCAAAAGCAAGAAGGATAGTGAAGCCAGAAGACTGATTATGAAAGTGTGTACCCAGTGAACTCAGGTCTGGGACCTGCCTGAGCCTGTAAACATCTGGCTGTGATGGGTACTAGAACTTTGTGACCTGAGCTCAAAGTTGATACTTCTCCTTCCTTTTGGTTGTTAGAGACCTCATAGGACAGTTGTCCATTATCCTGATGACCTGTGGTGTGTGGGGCCTAATAACTTTAGACATGGATCTGGCCTGAAGTCTTTATTTTAGAGTTTTGGGGAGCAGTGATATCTTGAAGAACCTTGGAGTAGGAAGTCAAAGGGAAAATGACCAAAATTACCATTAAAAGAAAGCTGAGCCAGTGAGAAGTCCAAAGGAACTGAAATTGTTGTACTTTGAAGAAGAGAAATGACTTTCATAGCATAGTCATCTAACACATACTAAGTGCTTACTATGTGCCAGACATGGCATCCGTGGTACTAATTGCTGTTGATATAAAGAAAGGCGAAAACATGGGTCCTGACCTCAAGGAGCTGACATTTTGATGGAGGAGAAGACTACTTTGGATGCGTGTGGAAGGTAGTCTCAGTAAAGAAGGCAATGGTGGTTAAGTGGGGACAAGGAAAGGCTTCCTTCAGAAGGTAGAATTTGAGCTGAGTCTTGAAAGAAATTAGGAAAGCTAAGAGGTAGAGGTGAGAGGGGGAGAGTATGCCAAGCATGGGGTGTACCTAAGGCAAAGGCTTAGAATCAGGAGAAGAAATGTCATCTTTAAGGAACTGCAAGGACGCTTTCATTCCTGGATTTCCTAGTTAGTGGAGGGGAGTAAAATGTAGGAAGACTGGAAAGGCGAGAAGGGGCAAGATTGGGAAGGGTTTTAAATTGCCAAACAGAGGGTTTTTATATTTAGTCCTAGAGGTAATAGGGAGCAACTGGAGTTCAGTGAGATAGGAGAGGGAGATAAAAGAGCATGACTCAGGTTTGTACTTCAGGAGAATCCCTTTCATCAATTAAATGAAAAGCCACGTGAAAGTTGCCTCACTAGTGGTTGTCTGTTTCCATTAACAACAAAAATGAGAGGAAGTGTCTAGGAAATTTTAGATATAGCCCTGCTTAGGTTCAAAGGCCAGACTAGCACATCACAGTAGATTGCTTTCACCTCCTGAGTCACTGCTATCAAGAGCGCTTCCTGAATATAGACAGGCTGAATAACTACCAGCTTTACAATTCAGCAATTCCAAGCAGTTCTTAGCGAGGCTAAGAGACAAAATGAAGCCTTGACCCTAGCCCATCACAGCCAGTCAGAAAACATGTGCTTCTACGGCCTCCTCACATGTTGCTCTGTGATAAGCATTTGAGTTCATTTTTGGTTGTTATGATAGGGTGTGTGGAACTCATTTACCCTGACAGATGCCCTGAAGAGAAAACTTTTGCTTAGGCTATATGAGCAAATAAATTCTTCTGTAGGATCACTGCTCCACCTCCATGAAGGAAGGGGGCAAGGGGACGCAAGAGAGGGGGAGACGTAGGACTAAAAGTGTTAATGAATTAAGGAAAACACTTTCCTATTACCTAATGTCAAAGAATTACCGAACAGCATTGTTAATGAATTTCCCCCAAGTGCTTCTTCTGTGCTCACAAATACGAGATATATGGATATTTTTTAATCCATCGCTGACCCCTCCCCCCACACTAATATAAAAATCAATCCTAGGCCTTTAGGTTCGCTTTGAAAATTTCTATTGAGAACAAATATATCATTCTTGTGGATGACTCGCCTGTGGGCTTTGAGCATGAAGCAACTAATTAATATTCCCTGACTCAGTTAATGTATTTTTGGTCTAGAAATTTCATCATCTCTATACCCAGGGGTTTTTTTGTTTGTTGTTGTTATTGTTGTTGTTGTTTTAAAGAAGTATTTTCAAGAAATCACTTGGCTTATTTTTGCATTTGTTTTTTTTTTTTCTCTAACAATCGGCTAACTTTAATTTTGATTCTTTTCTTTAGCAGTTATGAGGAATGTTGGTGAGTTTTCTGTTTGTGGAGAGAGTTTTTGTTGGGGGCCTTGTTCTTAAACCCAAAAATATCGTACCGTATTTCTAAACGTACAGCGCTTTTTAAGTGTTGTGTATTGTGGCACCATTGTCTGTGTTGGTTTTACGTAAATGTAGTTATAAATGTTGTAGGAATTATTTTGTTTTCCTCTTCCAACTGCAATTTTCTTAGATAATGAATAGCTAATTCCCAATTTATTATTCCCTTTCAAAACTTTTCAGCTTGAGCATGAAGTATGACAGTTGACTCTTGAGAAAATAAACTGCTATTCCCCTTTATTTAACATGAAGAAAAATTAAGAAAGCAGTATGCTTATATGTTCTGTTTCTCAGGCACTTTTGTCGTAGTTTTGAATTATTTTCAAATAATTTTCTTTTACAGTCATCATACTGTCCCCCTCCCCATCAAACCACTGATGCAGAGTAGCATATCTTTCTCCTACCCTGGGGTGGTAGGATAATTAGCAGTGTCTAGAGCAGCCTTTCTTAATCATTTTTGTGTCATGAACCCCTTTTTAGCAGTCTGATGAAACTTATGGACTCTTTCTCAGAATAATGTTTGTTGCCTAGATCCATAATTGAAGGAAATGCTAAAGTTCAGTTAGATGTTAGTGAAAATAAATATAAATTTTTTTCCTCCATTTCAGACTACCCCACCTCCCATCCCAAAATCATTCCCATTTTAAGAAGCACTGGTCTGGAGGTTTCTCTTCTTTTCTGGATGTAATTGGGTTTTAACATAACACATACACAGCATTAAGATGTTTGTTGCAACATGGACTTCTTTTTTAATATAGTCCTCTCTAATATAGTTACAATCATTTTAAAAAGGTAATTAGAATGCACATACATATCATGTATCACTTTAATTTGCACAAAGAACCTACCAAACAGAAGCTTTTTGCCTTTTCTCACCTCTCCCAAATCCTCTCTGTGGTGAATGCTGCAAATTAAATATTGAAAACTGACAGGTGAAAATATTAGGAATGCATTGTTATGCTCTTCCTCACCTCACATAGAAAGGATGGTGCAGTAAAAGGCTTTTAAAAATCCATTTTGAATTTGTGGATTTAATAGCAAATTAATTCTAAATGGACAGCTAGCTATTTATTTGAAAAAAGTAATTGCAGATTGGAAAGTGGATGTTTGTAAATCTCATGCTGTGAAATGAAATTTTTGTACTAAAACAGAGATTTGAGCTCCGTCTGCTGCATGGGCTTCTGGCAAATCCCTTGTTTTTGCATGTTCGCCCAATTGTGGGGATCAGAGATGGCTACCTATCTCTGTGGATAGAGTCTAATTTACAAGGTAATAAAGGCTGTTTGAACCACATGCACCTATAGTGGAAATGTGGAATGGGTGAGATGAACGCTGCCTTTTGCTCTTCCGTATCTATCTCATCCTTCCACTGGTCCACACTCTGAGAAAATCAAAGTTCATCCTTTGAGGAGATTTCATTGCTCCTCTTTTAGGAAGAACATGTATCTTTTTAGACATGATCTCTGATTTTCCGGTTGTATGCGGTATGAATTCCAACACTAGCTTTTCTTCTCTAATATTCCTTGCTCTCACAGATTTTTTTTTAAATATGAAGCATTTTTGACTGAGAAGACTTGTGTCTTTCATTTAGTCTTCTCCAGTTGGCAACTGACCTGAAGGCACTAACCCCTAAGAAGAGGATTAGTTTTTTTTTCAAAGGCAATATCCAAACCAGTCCACTCATTTTTACTGAAATTCATGGTCTGGCAGTGCCCACAATGTGCTTTATATCTTATTAGTCTGGATAATAGCCTTTGTTTGCCTAGTGGTGCCTAGATGGAGTGAGGAGGAGGGTCAGAGATTGACCAATCGCTGAAGGATTTAATATCTCTTAGATCTCTCCTGATCTGACATTTCCTTTTTCACAACAGCTGATAGATCAAAATAGGAAAATTCAGGATTGTTAAGACCTGGTACCTTGAGAGCAAAGGAAAAAATAGGTACAATTTAGTCATAAATTGGAAAGATTAGAGATGAAACAGAGTGAAGGAAGATAAAAGTGCTAACTGGCCAAATAAAAGGAACCAAAAAAAGGGGATTTGTTGGCAAAATCCACCACTAAAGTTGTCTGTAGAGAAGTTCCCCTTAGTTCTACTTGATTACTATTTTTATTGGGCATAAACAGCCACTAATTCTTCATTTGAATGAAGTTAATGAAAATTTTTGACAGAGAAATCTACTTAGGTGAAAGACAAAGAGCCTTGGGGTAATTATTCTTGGTTATCGAGGGGGAGATGATTGGGTTCATCAGGGGAAAATAACTCTACTGAATTACTGGACTATTCTAAGTATTACTTTAAAATCTTTCTTTCTTTTTTCAGTACCTCACCCAGCTGCCAGTCAATAATATACGCACCGCAGGATATCATCAGGGCAAAGGAGATTATTGCCCAGATCAACACCTTAAAAACCCAAGTCAGTTACTATGCTGAAAGGCTGTCAAGGGCAGCTAAGGATAGATCAGCTAATGGCCTTGAAAGGACGCTTGCCATCTTAGCAGATAAGGTATGGGGATGACAAGACTTATATTTTATTTTTAATTTAAGAGTACTTTATTTTTTCCAATTACATATAAAGACAGTTTTCAACATTCATTTTTTTTAAAGATTTTGAGTTCCATATTTTTCTCCCTCCCCGCTCCCCGAGATTCCAAGCAGTTTGATGTGTTATACATATGCGGTCATGTAAAACATTTCCATGTTATGTTGTGAAAGAAGAAACAAGAAAAGGAAAAATACATGGGGAAAAAGTGAAAATAATATGCTTCAATCTGCATTCATACTCCATCAGTTCTTTCCCTAAGTGTGGATAGCATTTTCCATCATGAGTCTTTTGGAATTGTCTTGGGTCATTGCATTGCTGAGAAGAGCTAAGTCTGTCGTAGTTGATTACCACACAGTGTTACTGTTACTGTGTACAGTGTTCTGGTTCTGCTCACTTCACTCAGCATCGGCAAAACTTATATTTTTAAAAGGGGAATGTGGTGTTAACTATGTATAGTAAAGTCACACATGATAGGAATCTACATCAATATCATTTCTATACTGAGAGAATGCTAAAATGTTAGATCTGAACGTGACTTCAGTAATTATCCTCTCATTTTCTAAAAGACCCAGTGAGATTAAGTGACTTCCCTAGGTAGTAATGAAACATTATTTCAGGATTATTGAATTTATAGTATTATCATTAATTCCTCACAATTAATGATAAGAGCTGACTGTAACAGAAATTTGAGACCAAATGGAAAACAATAGGCATGGTGTGGCATAGGGGAGAGAGAACTGGATTTTGGGTCAGAAGGACCTGCGTTAAAGTCCTACCTTAAACACTAATGGATGTGTCTCTTAATGTCTCTTTATTAGCGGCAGATTGAGGGAAAGAGTTGGACTCAAAGGTCCTTCCAACTCTTAATCTACGTTCCTTTGAATTCAGTTAGGTTGATACCATCCTAAATCAGATGATACAACCTTAGATTAAAAAGAACCACTGCTTTGTCTCACAAGGATTTACTAAGTGTTATTTTATGTGCCAGGTAAGAGGGATCCAGTGAAGACAAAATAACTCCTGCCCTCATGGGGCTTCTACTACTCTACTGCTTTTTTAGGAGAATCTCTCAGTGTCACAGATAATGTTTCTCAGGAAACAAGCTCCTACTATTTAGGGCTCATCTAAGAGTCCTGATGTTGGAAGGGGCCCCGAGAGTCACTTGAAAGTCTTTGAAAGTGTCATGCTGAAAAGAGGATTGGATTTGGGACTGGAAACCCAGGTTTAAGGCCTGGGACTAAAAGTTACCAGGGTGGGTGGAGAGGAGCAGCACTTCCCCACAGAGTTCATCTCAGTTTGGTCTAATAACCTCTATCTGTCATTTTAATCACTCTTTTCTACCACAAGTATTATAATGAAAATTCCAAAATGTGATCACTTTAATCTTAGAAAATCACTCTGTGGGCCTCTGGTTTCTTGTCTGGCAAGTGAATCTGCAAATGGATTAGGCTAGGGGGCCTCTGAGCTGCTTTCCATCTCTGATGCTAAGATCCTCTGCATAGAGTAGTGGAGAGAGCACTGGGTTCCTGGAAGTCTGGCTGCCTCCCTGCTGTTCCAGATGCTGTCACTAACTTGATGTGTGACCTAGGTCACTTTACTCCTCTTTCCCTCATCTATCAAGTGTTGATAAGATCTATAGCTGCATCACAGACAGGGTTGAGGCTCAGATCAGATAATGGAAATCAGAGGTGTCAAACTCACTGGGGAATCAGATTAAAATGTAATTGAGAAATGTTTAACTAAAAAAAAATACGAATACATAATGTTAATTTGTGGTTTTCTAACTCATATGCAGCGGAGAACCTGTTTCTATTCGAGTTTGACACTACTGATGCATATGAAGGCTATGTGCTGAATAGTATCAACAGTAATTATTGAACCAAGTTTCTAGTGTTATATGTAAGCAGAGTATCTTAAGATATTTCTCAAATCATTAGGCTGTGAGCTCCTTGAGGGCAGGGACTGTCTTTGGCCTTTCTTTGTGTCCCTTGCACTTAGCATAGTTCTGGCACATAATGAGTGATTAAAAATGCTGATTAACCAACGGACTTACTGTGCCTAGTGAAAATTAAAAGAGTCTGGAATAGATGCCCTCAGGTAGCATTGGAGCTAGTATAGTGACAACCGCTGCCTTTTTTTTTTTTGATCACTAGTACTTAATGAATTTTACTGAAGAAGAACATAGAATCTAATGGGTTGAAGAAGCCCATGTCATCTCCTGTCAGTCTTATGAGGCAGGATTTCTTCTAAGTCATCTTCAGGCAGATAGAAACCTGTCTTCTTACTACAGACTCTCAGAAAATGTGAGTCTACAACCTCCTTCAGTTATTCTCGACCAGGGGTGGGGAACCTGCGGCCTCGAGGCTGCATGTGGCCCTCTAGGTCTTCAAGCGTGGCTCTTTAGGGCCTATAGGACCTAGAGGGCCACATGTAGTTTCAAGGCCTCAGGTTCCCACCCCTGTTCTTGACCTTTGGGTTGGGAAGTTCTTCCTCCCTTGTAAGTTCATCACGTGGCTGTTTTACTTTTAAAATGTGACTATGTGAGTTACTAATTGTTTTAAGAAAGGCCAGCAGTAGTTGTATTGGTAGTACTGATGATGAAGATAACTGATACAAATCATTAAGTTTTCTTTTTGTTGTCGAGTTGTTTCACATGTGTCTGACTCTGTGAGCCCATTTAGGGTTTTCTTTGCAAACACTGGAGTCGTTTGCCACTTTCTTCTCTCCAGCTCATTATGCACATGAGAAAACTGAGGCGAATAGGGTTAAATGACTTGCCCAGCATCACATGACTAGTAAGTGTCAGAAGTAGGATTTGAACACTAGCCTTTCTAACTCCAGGCCTGGCTTTCTATCCACTGTGCCACCTAGCAACCCTTAAGTTTTGCTAAGCTCTTTATGTGTATTACCAATAAGTCAGTCAGCTCACATTTATTGAGCGCTCTCTGTGTGCCAGTCACTGTGCTCACTGGCCCTCCGTGAGCTTAAGGGTTAAAGGGAGCATCCAGTCCAGGTATTCTTAAGGTCCGTGAAGGGGGTCTGTGTATTTGTATGGAGGAAAAAAATTGCATCTTTATTTTCACTCATCTCTCACTGGAATTTAGCATTTCTTTCAATTATTTAAAAACTCCATAGGCTTTATTTTTGTTTTTTCTTTGTGGAGGTGGTCATATGTAAGGTAGGAATGCTCTACCTTAGGAAAAGAATTCTTTCTCATAAAGAAAGAAAAGAAAACTGGCAGAATACCAGCTCAGATTAAGGAGGGCAAAAAGGCTTAGCAATAAACCAATGTTTATGTTGTTTTTTACAGACAAGACAACTGATTACTGTCTGTGACTGTAAATTGTTGGCTAATTCAATACATGGACTAAATGCTGCTAGACCTGATTACATTGCCTCCAAAGCATCTCCCACTTCAACCGAGGAGGAGCAGGTAATGCTAAGGAATGATCAAGATACTCTTGTGGCAAAGTATACGGGAAGAAATAGTCGCTCTCTCCATGCAGATTGGCATGAGGCAGAATGGGTAAGTGCTAAATATCTACTGGTACCACTAGATAGAAAAATAAAAATGTGTTCTTATGTTCCTACTCCTGGGAGATTCCATTTAGGGAGATTGCCTTTCCAAGCAATGCTTCTTTCTCCTAAGTAATGCTTTCTAAACCACCATGCTTCAGATTGAACACAGCCTTTACCTTTAGGCCCTACTAAGTGTCAGTAATATGCCCTTGGCCAGATTAGGAAACAGAATCATGAAGGAACTAAAGCAGGCTTTGAAGGCTTCTTAATTCCTCTTTCTGGACTCCTCTCTTCTTCCTCGAGGCACTGATATACCCATGCTGTCCCCTAAGATCACTAGATGGCCTATAGTAGTCTGCCCATGCCTGAGAGAGTCATCCGGTTTTTGAGAATTATTCTCAGATTTCTACACTTTTTGAAAACAGAAATATTTATTGAAGTTTTAAAAAATAAATTGTTGTCATTTTTCATTGACTGCTCCTCTCCCTAATCAATAGACCAAGAAGAGCACAGGTAAACAAAACAAAGCAACAGATTGACTCCATCTGCAAAGTATGCCTCATTCTAGGTATAGCCCACCACCTTTCTGCTCTTTAACTCTCAAGACCCCTATTCTTCTCATACCCTTTTTTCAGTTAATTTATCGGAGGAAAAAAAGAAATCTTATCTACTAATTAACACTGAGTAATATCTGTTGATTTTTAATCACTCAGGATTACCTTTCCTAGGTCCTATTATCCTTTATGTTTTAAATTTTCATGCCTGGAGAGCATAATTCTTTAACAGAAAGCACATTTTTCCATAGTACCACTCTCTGGAATGGGCATGAAAATGAAAAGCAATGAATTATTAGGTTCTCTAACTCTTCTTAACAGTTCGTTTGGGATCTGTAAAAACCAGCACCTCCTCATAAATAACTAGACACCCCTATTGTAATTATAGTAGATATTAACAGCTAAGGACAAGGGATTGGAAGAATAAAACTCTGAAGCATGAAAGAAGATAACCCATTGTGTTCATTCTGGCCCAATAGCTCTTCTTTTCCTTCTAACATTGAAGGTTCCATGACATTTTGCAGTTTTCTAAGCTCTGCAGGGGTATTTCTCATCTCAAGCTTGGGAAATATTATAATAGAATTTTGTTTTTGTTGTGAAAAAAACAAATAAGTGAGTCCATAATTGCAGTAGGACTCAGTGTGTTCTGTGGACGCAAACTTTGATTTTGGGTAAGTTCTTGGGACTTGGGGATAACATCGAGGAGTGGTCATTTTGGAAAAAGTAAGGAAGGCATTTTTTTTCTCTTTTAAGGAAAAAGTTTGGTTAAATGTTGACAAAAGCCTGGAGTGCATCATTCAGAGAGTCGACAAACTTCTCCAGAAAGAACGATTGCACAGTGAGAGCTGTGAAGATGTTTTCCAGTGTGATGTCAGTGGGCCTAGTAAGAAAGGTAATCGGGATAACCGAGCCTATTGGATAAGACCGGAATCCTCACATGCATCCTCATCATCCTCCCTCTCCATGCCATCCGCTGCATTCCATTCTCATTGGAGCACAAGTGCGTATGGGTCCATGCTTTTTGCCTTCTGTTGCTTTTTTTTTTCATTGCTTCATCATTATTCTTTTTCATTTGTCTTTCCAAACCTCTTGAAGCATACCTTTCACTCAGAGTGCAAAGACAGTTGTCACACATGAGCAGGATATTTCAGCTAAGCTTTTTTTTTTTTTGTGCTAGAAGGTATACCCTGTGGACCAAGATTCATGTTAACTTTTTAAAAATCGGAATCTGATGTATCAGGCTCCATCCTTGGCAATTTCTAAATCCCAGGGAAGAGCTATGGCACGTGCTTATGTTGGAAAGCCTGCTATGCTTCCCAGGTTTTTTCTAGACCTTTTAAAACCAAAGTTGATACAGAAAAGTGTCTTGGGACCACAGGGAATACAGTGTTAAACTTGCCATTTGGTGAAGAATAGAAGGACTAAAGAATGGAAGAGTCAGAGTCAAATAGGGAAGAAACTAGATTTAGAGAGGCCAGAAAACTTCTTGCATTTTTTAAAGGCCTGATTATAAGCCTAGTGATTTTAATTAGTTCTCTTTTTCCAGCTAAACATGTTAAAATGTGACATATCTAGAAGCTGATCTTGACAGTATGCTAAATTCATATAAAACTCAAAGGCTTTGGTGGAATCATTCATTACCATACTCTAAAGATAAACTCCCCTTGGATTTCTTCTATTTTAGTACCATCACTGCATACTTTCTAAATAGGGGAGGAAACTCAGGATAGCAACCTATGTTTGCTCTCTTCCTGAGATGGATACAAAAAGGTCACATGTGCGTGGAATAACATCTAAATTATTTCTTCTCTTTAACCCTTTTATAGCTCGGTTTAGGCAGTGTGAACTTAGATAGTCGAGTTAGAATGTTCCAGATAAAGGACTCATGCAATGAAGCCTTTGGTTTTTAATCAAGAGTCTAGGACTATTATAAGTAAATAAATTTATTACTTGTAAATAAATAATCAAATCCTCCTTCGTTTATAAGGTTCTCTTCACCTGAACGTATCCTACTCAATATGAGACTTAAACAGAGTATTTTGTTTGAGCCTGACTTTTGACAGTATTCACATCCTCCACCCGTTTCATCCACAAGGAAATGTTTGCACTTGCTGAACATGTAGTTGGTACACATATATGTTTTGCATTTATAAGTATTTCTTGGTTCATGTTCATTTGACTTTAATCTTAAGATTTTGTCATTTTTAAAATAATGGTTCTCAGAATGAACTTATTTGACATAAGTAACTGTGGCTTTTTAAATAGATAAAATATATGTTTAGTAAACTATGATTTATCCATAATTTCAATGTTATCTTCAGGCACAGTTAGGTATTGTAAATGTGCTGACATGTAAAAACATTTTTTAGTACATGCCTAAACAGGTGTTTATTTCTGATTTATAGAGGTAGACTTTTATAAGTATGCATATCATGAAAATCAGTTTTCCTATAATTGTTTGTCTTAAATGCATGTTTCAAACGATTTTTATTTGCTGATCCAAACACAGGAAGATGTATGAAACCATATGCCATTAAAATAAATGCCATGCAAATTCTTAGTTTTAGAATTTATTTATCAGAAAAAATCCTCCAACTTCTAAGTAATCTGGAGGATTAGAACTGAAGAAGTGCTTGGGAGTCTTCCTTTGCCCCATGATGTACTTTTAAACAAGTACATTAAACAATGTACATTTCAACAAGTGTTAGATAAGTAGCTTGAAGCTAACCTTTTAAAAAATAAAATTTTAGTGATATATTTTGTTTTACATTCCCTACGTTTCCCAGCATATCCCTACCCCAACTTTCCTAGAAAATAATCCTTTATAATTAATTTTAAAAGAGGGGGAAAAAGCAGTTCAGGAAAACTAATCAACGTATCAAAAAAACCTTAAGTTGTCTGCTGTGTTCTGTGGTCATAGCTTCCCACCTCTGCACAGAAAAGAGGTGTATTCTTAGAACTCTTCTTTGGGGCTAAGCATAGCCATTATAATCTCACAGCATTCAATTTCAGTTATTTTTAATATAACCTTTTGTGCCATATTCAAATAATTGTGGTAGCTATTTTGGCTTAATAAGTAGAGTTTATTCTACACAAAATATTTTTATTAAATTACTGTTTTTTTCCCTTTTTTTTTCTTTTTTTTAAGTGGAGTTAGCGCCTTTACGTCCCCTTTTCTACTTTCCTCCTTGGTCTTGGGTCTCACCTTTTAATGAGAAACTTGGCATGGCTCCGTGCTGTGCACTTATTAGGGCTTGTTCAGCAGAAGCAAGTTGCCGAGCAGCTAGAAGACAAGGACCCAGCTGCGTAAGGAGGCCTGTAAATTGGAAAATAAAGGCGAGGCTTGTAATGCAGGTTAAGTAAAAATATGCCCCCACAGATATGTGGATATGCAGAATTTGGGAACGCGACTATTTCTACAATGCTTCAAAACTTGAGGTTCCTTAAACCGTTTTCTTTCTTTTATTTTCCTCTTCACCCCCAGTACTTGAACAACAACATACTGCTGTTTATTCACCAATGCTGAAGTTACTTATACTACCTTTCTATTCTCTGGGATTATGCCTTTGAGGAGTCATTCTAAATTTGAATTAGAATTATTGAAATTCTCCACTGGATTGAGAGGTTAAACTTATGTTTAGACATTGATGTCACTTTTATGCCTGTGTCTCCACCTCTTTTCCTCTTTGGGAAGCTGGGAGCAGGTTGAAAGTCTTCAAATTGCAAGATCACTACTTTTTCTTTTTCCAAATTTTCTTTTTCCAAAAATTATCCATGGCTTTATTTGTCAGGGACTAAATCTCTGATCTACATGCCTCCTTTTATTGTCCTTAGTGAATGAAGAGTGCACCAGGGACAAACGATGTCACCAAGTTTAGGACAAAGGACATAGCCTTTCTCTCCTCCCTTAGTTCTTCCCTTATTGATTGATTTAGTCATCCAAGAAAAAATGGCTCTCTTTCAGCCTCCTCAGCATGCTTAGAAAATTCCTCAACAGCTTTCTCAGAAACTAGTTTCTGAATACATTGGACTTCTCTGTAAGACACTAGTATATTTTCAATGAATCAATAAATAAAAATGAATATTCTGTGGGCCAGAAAACCATCTCTCTCCTGCCACTTGTTTTTAACTGAAAGCTATGGAACCAAGGTGGTAAAATTCAAAATGGAGACTTCTTCCTAATACCACTTTTTAGGTGTGATATCTTTGAGGTGTCAGGTTCAACTGAAGAGCATACCTAGAGGATTCAATAAAGAAGTGAAATTGAAATAAATCTCTTATGGCTGGGCATAATCCCTATTGCTAGGGAGGCTGAGGATGGTGGATTTACTTGAGTTTGGGGGTTCTGAGCTACAGGAGGGCTAAAGCTGATTTGTGATTCCATACTAAGTTAAGCACCAATAGGGGGATACCCCAGGAGCCCAATGCCACCGGGCTGCCTAAAGAGGAACTAACTGGCCCAGTTTGTTAATGGAGCAGGTTAAAGCTTCTGTCCCTATCCAGCCTGGGTTATATAGAATGACCCAGTCTCCTTCCCACCCCCCCCCAAATGTGCTGCTAGTACAAGGCACAATATATGTAGGTCAGATGTTATTAAATTCCTCCCCCACCCAGGCCAGAGAACCGAAATTTTTGCTAACAGGTGTTCAGTGTAAATCCAGAAAATGAAGTGTTAATTTTTGGCATAATGGTTTCATTACTGAACCTTATTGAGTTTGAATCTCAAAAATACTTCTTCCAGAATGAGAGAGAAGGGGCATTATTCCAGGTAACTGATTTTGAATTTCATTCTTTGTTAATTAGATCTGTAAATCTCTATGGGTCTTTCATTGTATATTTGCTTGCAAACGTAACTTTTCCACATACAATGTGATTCAGCTATAAGCTTTCCAAAGGTTCATGTCACATTGTAATGTTAATTCTGTCCTAATGAACATTTTGTGTTGAAGTACTGATTACGAATATGAATAGTCTACAAATGGTAATTAGAATATTTCTGTTTAAAAAAAGATCCTTATTCATATTAGCAGTCTGATTACATTAATGTCACTCTTTGTTATGTGGTCAATCAATCAGTAAGCATTTAGTAAGTGCCTACTATGTGCCAGGTGCTATACTAAGCTCTGGTCAGGTCTAGCAAATTGATGGCCAATCTTTTGCTATTTGTTCAGTTGCTTTACTGAAAGCTGTTTATGCCCTTGCCCTAAGCATTTGAGTTGCTTATGTTTAGACTGTGTTGCTGCTACTTAATCATGCATGTTGCACCTCCATTTCTGTGCAGATAGCAGCCCCCCTCCTGAAGAATCCAGCCCAGGTATGTGTGTTTTCCATTCATGGCCTCTGCAGATTTGTACTTTGTGTTGATATTTAACAGTTAGGGTAGCATTTATACCTAAATTAGCAAAAATTACTTAAGGTATCTAAATAGAGAAGCAATAAGCAAGTGGATAGGGAGCTGGATTTAAAGTCAGGGAAAACCAGGGTTCAGATAGCACCTCAGACACTTGCTGTATATCTTGTATAAATACTTCAAAGAATTTGTGATGGCCTCCATGTTTGTATTCTTTACACCAACACATATCACAAACTTTCAGTGCTATAGTACATGACTTTTGTGATTTGCTAATAGACAAAAAAAATTCATCACTAAGGTGGCTACCCTACCAATAATAAATCTTCACAATCTTGGCAAGATTGGTCTACCAGCTGGCCTGTAGTCAAAGCCTTTTCAACTTGGGTTCTATTGGTAATACCTTCAGGAACTCAGGGTTAACTCCATTCCACAGTGAAGTATCAAGGCCCTTAAGTGAATTCTTTAGGGAAAGATTTTGTGCCAGTAATTAGGAGCAAAAAACAGTTCATTCCACCTAAATATGCTACAGAACAGGACAGTTTCCATTTCCTTTGAGGCTCACTGGTGGAGACATCTTAGATAGTAATAACTATCTAGTTAGATAATATTTTGGGTGAGGAACATGGAAATGGCTAGACATGTAATTTCATTGGTATTGGATAACTTCCTTTGGGGAAGCACCCACTAACAATGAATGTCTGTAGCTGTTTTTTGGTTTACTGTGGTAGTGAACTGCCAAGTTTTAGAAGCTACTGTGAGGAAGTCCTAGATTGGGGACTGGGAAGAGAGGGTTTTAGAATGAATTTGGGCCATTGGTCTAATCTAGATTATCTCTACACCTATCCCTAAAATGGACTTTAGGCTTTGAAATGTTCACCTTTTTAATGTCTCCTCATCCTTGTTTTAGATATACTATTCCTAGAGATTTTCCAATTATATTTAAATTCTTATAGAATCCTCCCTCTGAAACATATTGTTTGTGTGACCTGTGCAAGTTATTGGACCTCTTATGCTCTAGGCAGCTCTCTCAGACTATAAGTTTCAGAGAAGGTGCTAACATACATTTAGAGGGAGTTTAATATCCTTTGCCAGTGAATTCACGGGTCCAGTTTTATTCACATAAATCATATTTATGTAAAGTTGTTTGTTTTTGCTGGAATAAAATTGGAAGTTAAGTAGTGAAATCACTTGGTATGAGTTATTTGATTTTTCATTTTTGTGGGGGTTAAATTTATTATATTTAAATTTATAGTTGTATAGGAAATACTTATTATATAAAGAAGGATATTTTAGCTTCTGTACCTCAATCAGCCACTTTGGATATAAAACATGCTTCAAAAATTCCTCTAATAGATTTCTCCAATAGGGTTATTTGTCATCTTTGCTTTATCTTTGGGGTTTTCATTTTTTAAAGATACTACAGAATACTTATGATGAAAATAAACTAACACCTATGTGAAACTACAAACTCTTCGCTTTAGAAGGGCCTTTAGAGGTTGGCTATTTCAACCTCTCATTCCATGTCTGAATCTCTTTTTGCAGTGCTGCTGATGGCCCAGAGTTCACTCCTTTACGTGATAGCTTCATTCAGTACTGAACACATCAATTTATTAGGAAGTTCTCCATTAATATTGAGTCAAAATCTGTTTCTACTCATTGGGCTCCATTCAACTTTGTTGAGCTATTTATACAAACAAGCCCATGTATTCTGTTTATTTTCTTGAAAGTTGTTTTCTTGACAACTTTTAATATAATTGAAGATAGTTACCATGTCTCCCATTATTTTATATAGTAGGAATGTTCTGGCTTCTCTTCCTTGCCTCTCTTTAATGTAGTTCCCAGTATTGAAAACAGTTCATCGTGACTGTAACTTTGCTGATGCAAAACAAATTTCTTTCAAGATAGAGTTTTACTTTCATTTTTAATCATCTCACATAGACAAGACCACATAGAGTTCACAGATTGGATTGTGAAATCTCAGGGTCCGTTCCAAGTCTGAGATTCTATGATAATCTCTTTTCACATTATGAAAATAAACTTATTTGTACACACAAGTTTATCAAAAGGGGAGAAGGGAGAAAGCAACTTAAAATTGAGAACCACACCGAAAACAGGGAGAAAAAAAGAATCCTAATTTCTACCTACCGCTGAAGTAATCAGCACCTAAAGAGAAAATTACCATTTACAGTTCAGAGATAATATGGCACTGACGTCAATAGACAAAGTCTCTAGGAGAAAAACCAGAAATCTGTTCTAAAAAAAATCAGAGTTATACTATCATATGAATTTGAAATTGGGAGGAAGAATTGAGAGCATTGAGCTCTCCCCGTCCCAATACACTTCTTACAGACGAGGAAAAATCTCAGATTCTTAAGTGGCGCAAAATGCAATTAGTAAGCACTAGAACTGGAGTTTTCTGACTCTTAGTTCAGTGCTTTTTTTTGGTCATCATAATTAAATTAGTACAGATTTTCCATTCTAGACTCTAAATTTAGACTTGCCCTTTTCCTTTATAGGTGATGTTCTTATGGACATATGTACTTTTTAAAAGCCCGCTTACAGAATTAGAGCATTTTCAAAACTTGAACTTTCCCTTCTATATGAAAATTTATATCAGCCAAGACTTAAGGTTTTTTTTTGTTTTGTTTTGTATGACCCCCTCCAGCACTCCAGTGAAAATGTCATCTCATTGATGTGTATATTGCTTACATCAGTGCAGATTACAACTCATCCATGCCTGCCCGTCCTGTTTGACTCTTGTCCATGTCCAGAGCTGTCTGTCCCCTGAACCCCTGAAAAAAAGACAATTTTGATCAATTTCTTTCTTAATTTATTGCTATGAATTATGTTTAATAGCTCAGCAGAAGCAGAATGTGATCGTTTCCTTCACTTCCCTTTCTTAGACTGTCTGCTCCATGAGGCAAAAAGTCACTTGCTCTTTTGGTGAACATACTGTTTACATTCACTTTCTCTAGTGAGAGAGAAATTAGTCCGTCAGGTTTTTTGTTGCCTCATATCTTCCAGCTTACTGGGTGTCTTTTATTCAAGGCACTAGTTTATCCAATCTACGATGACTAGGCTCTCGTACATTTTGTTTGATATGGTCTGTTTGCCCAGTATGTATAGTAAAACTTGCATTTCTGGACTGGGGCTACGTTTAAACATATGTATCTGATAAAAACAACTCCTTTTGAAATACCTTGAAAACAGAAAGGGGAAAAAACGCCAAACCGTCTTTTCTAATCTTGTATCTTTTCCCCTGTGGTATTATTTTTAAAGAGTTGTTTTGGCACAATGTCTTTATCTTCCTATGAGAAAACAGGGACAAAAATATATGTTTGAATATTGAGATGGCAGTGGAAATTAGGAAACAGAACAGGAAAAAATATGAGAACTAAAAAAAAGGGATGTGTGAAAAAGGCTTCCTTTAAGATAGGAAAAGTGAGACTGGAAGGAACATTTAGAAAATTCTTTTTGTTATTAAGAGGAAGGGCAGAAAGGCAAGGGGCAAAAACTGTCCCGTTTTTCAGAGAAGGTCACCTGCCTTAACTTAAACAATTGATTTATAGAAAAGCTCCTGGGGAACCCCTGATTCTGCTTTGATAGATGAATGCCAGTGCAGTGACTGATAGGTTTGCTGTCATACATTGAATAGTGACTGATAGGATGACAGGTAGATGATGAGTAGTTCTCTTTATTTTTTACCCTAAAAACATGTTTAGGATTGATTTATCTTGGCACCTAGATTGCCATAGGGTTGTGAATATATCACCAACATTAGAATGCAGTATATCAGGGCAGCTAGGTGGCACAGTGTATAGAGTACTGGCCCTGGCACTAGGAGGA
The DNA here is from genome assembly GCF_011100635.1 of Trichosurus vulpecula. Taxonomy (NCBI): domain Eukaryota; kingdom Metazoa; phylum Chordata; class Mammalia; order Diprotodontia; family Phalangeridae; genus Trichosurus; species Trichosurus vulpecula. The sequence goes on from NC_050574.1 coordinate 388,529,467, forward strand.
CCTGAGTTCAAATCTGGCCTCAAACACTTATTAGCTGTGTGACCCTGGGCAAGTCACTTAACCCTGATTGCCTCCTCCCATTCCCTCTCCCCCCCAAAAAAGAATGCAGTATATCTACCTGAGTTTTCTAGGAAAGCCTCTATACTAGAAGTTATGAAACCTAGGTGGTTCTGGTTTAATTTCTGCAGTTTATTATCTGTGTGCCTGAGGTTGGTTTGGGAAGAGAAGAAAATGAATGGGGTTGAAGGAGAAGATAATCAAGGGACAGAGCTAGTCAATGGGTGAACTGAATTAATTTTGCTCCCTTTCAGAGCCTGATTCTTAACATGCCGTCTCTTCTTTTCTTTCACACAACTCCCACCACCCAACACGCTTAGGTGAATGGAGTGAGGCCCTTTACCCCTTGCTGACGACACTCACAGATTGCGTAGCCATGATGAGTGACAAGGCCAAGAAAGCGATGGTCTTCCTGTTAATGCAGGACAGCGCTCCAACAATAGCTATGTACCTGAAGCTCCAGTATCGAAGGGATGTTGTCTTCTGCCAAACTGTAAGCCAAAGGATGTTGTGACAGAATCACTGTTAGATGAGCAGCTCACTAGTCTAAAGGCCTCTGGAGATTAATCTCGTCCAACCAACTGACTACCCATGAATCTTCCTTCCTTCTCTTCCATCTTGGAGAGCAACCCCACCATTTAATAATAACCAAATTAGCCCGATGTCAAATCTGTTTCACAGTAAAATGGAGATTTCCAAGCTTGTTGGTACTTGAGACAAAAAGTCAGTGATGTGACCCCTTTCTGCCCCCAGATTTAGCGTAGGCTTTTCGTTGTATTAGCCCTAGCTAACAGAATATGCACACTTGTTGGTTCTGATGTCAAAGTAAGTTTTGAGCCAAAGATTTAGCAGCAACTGTAAAAGTCAAATGAGTTTTTTTCCCAAGCCTTTGAACACAATGACCATCAAATGTAGTGGAACATACTTATAATCCCTTCTATTGCAGAGGCTGAGGCTGATGGATGATTGAGCTCAGGAGGATTGAGTTACTAGAGTATGGCTAAAGCCAACTGAATATTCACACTAAGTGCAGCATCAATATGGTGGGTCCCAAGAGTGAGAAGTCTCCAGGCTGCTAAAGGAGAGACTAACTGGCCTAGGTTGGAAATAGAGTAGGTTAAAGCTTAAGCAGTGGGATTGGATCCATGAGTGAATATTGCATTTTCAGCATGGGCAAGATAGGGGAGGTCTAATCTCACAAGAAAAAAAAAAGCTACTGAAAAACGCAGGATGACCTAAACAGGGGTGTAGAGATTTACTGTCTTAGAAATCCGTTTTCCCCTTGATTAGGTTACATTAGCCCAGTGGCTTGACTAGATTCTTTGTTTTAATTATTTTCCTTATTTTTCTGTCTGAACAGCCAAAGGAAGAATTTAAATTAATTTGAAGTATTAATTAGGTACCATTGTGGAAAGATCACTGGGTCTTTAGATGAGGAGTTCTTTGTTTTTCATCAGTCCCCAGGGGCTTACCACCTGACCCCATGAGAAGTCTCATAGTGAGTAGAATAGAACAAAGTGAACACATTTCAAGCCCAGCAATCATTCCCTATCCTAGGTCACTTCATGGAAATTAACGGGGCTTATAGTGCTCTCAGAAGGTTGTTTAAACTTAACAGGATCCTCAGAGTGACTTTAGAATTCATTCAGGTTTCCTAAAGACCTTCAGATAAGGAATATCCTTTGAGTCAGAACTGTCAAGGCTTGAACTTAATTGGCCTCTTGGGTTGAAAAACCAGGGTTTAGGGAGAACGGCAGGCCATCCCACTCATTGTGTTCATCATCCCATGCCCCTTCTGCACCTCTGTGCTCTTTGACCAACATCCCCAAAATTAAGACATTTACTACCTATCAGTCTTCCCTAGGAGGTCCTGAGGCTTAATAATTTCATGTCTATAAATTGTTCAAGACAAAGGAACTTAACTACCTGAAGGCAGAAGGATATATCCTTTTGTAGTGTTGCTTTAGTGTGGAAATGTTTCTCTTTATCTATTTCATTTTTTGTTCCTTCCTCCCCCTTCTCTCCTTGCATCTCTGTGACAGCTGACTGCGCTCATTTGCGGGTTCATTCTCAAGCTAAGGAACTGCCTACACGACGATGGTTTCCTGCGGCAACTCTACACTATTGGCTTACTGGCCCAATTTGAAAGCCTTCTCAGCACCTATGGTGAGAACAGCTCCCTTTGGATCCAAAGGGCAGAATCCTTTAGGCTGCTAGTTGATGCATTGGATTGAGCATTAGACCTAGGGTCAGGAAGACATGAATTTAGATCCTGCCTTAGCCACTTATTAGCCGTATAACCAGCTCAGCTGCTATCTGCCTTAGTTTTTTCATCTATAAGATGAGAATAAGTATCTCCTATCTCCCAGGGTTATTTTAAGGATATTACTTTTAAAGCACTTTGCAAACCAGTTATCACTGTTGTTATTATTGTTATTATTATTAATTGCAAAATAAATATATAGAGTTTGGAGCTCCATAAAATCAGTGCAACTATCTTCTGGAATTCCAGAGGTCATTATCCCTAAAGAAGTCTCATTGACTAGGAGCAATTAAATGTTTGATTTCCTGCACATTTCTTTTTTAAAGAAGAAAAGGCAGCACTTTGGGTAGGAGTTGGTTACTAAGAAAAATGGACTAAAGATCCAGCTATACATATGGCATTATATGAGGATAGGCATAACATTTTTTCTGTGCCCCTGAAATTAAGGTGCTATAGCTCCCACCTTCTTCTTTGGGTTATATTGGTCTTTCATACTATTTGCTTCATTGTAGTTCTTTAATAGACTACAGATGATTTTTGGAAGTATAGCCCATGTTTCTACTGACTGCTTTTAAAAGCTAGAATAGCATTTACCATTGGTATTTATCAAAGGAAAAAGAAAATCCAGACATGAAGGCGACACAGGCAGATTTTAATAAATGCTTACAAATGTCCTTTCTTTGTTGTTAAAAAAAAAAGTTGAGAAAGTTACTGATTTGCTTGAGCTAAGTTAAGTTATCATATGGTTTGTTGTGGCAGTAGAAACCACAGAAATAAGTAAAAAGGTAAATGATTTTCTTTCTGAGGGGAAATCTGGATCCTAAATCTGTTGTTCTCTTTCTTGGGTACAGGTGAGGAGTTGGCCATGTTGGAAGACATGAGTCTGGGAATTATGGACTTGAGGAATGTAACCTTTAAAGTAACGCAGGCCACGTCCAATTCATCAACAGACATGCTCCCTGTAATTACAGGAAATCGGTAAAAAAAAATCTATCCATCTATCTATATATACATTTTAAGTTCTAAAAACTGAAAGGCATATCTATTTTCTTATATTTAAGTGTAAATTTCTCCATTGCCCACTTACCCCTTTTCTTTAAGGTCATTCTCCTCTCCTGGAAGACATCTTAATGTCCCCCATTTTGTTTTTGTTTTTTAAGTGATGGATTTAATGTGAGGATTCCATTGCCAGGCACTCTGTTTGATGTGCTGCCCCGGGAGATTCAGAGTGGCATGCTTCTGAGAGTTCAACCCGTCCTTTTCAACGTGGGAATTAATGAGCAGCAAACCTTGGCGGAGAGGTACATACCCAATTAAGCAAATCCTACTTCTTCATTGATAGCAGTAGTTTTTGGTTGGATTAAGTGTGAAAGAGGCTGCAAGGAAAATGTGGTTTTTAATAATTATTAAACACCTATGTATGTATAGTTTTGTACTAGGTGTTGGGAAGGATACGAAGATAAATAAGACAGTTTCTGCCACCAAGGAACTTGAGAGTAGGGAAGACAAGATGTATACAGAAATAACTAATACAGAGCATCATAAATTCATGATAAGTGAAGGGTGTCATGTGGCCTAAAGCATATGTTAAGTGACAATATTTAACATTTGTCTGAGCTCTTAGTACTTTATGTACCTTGTCAGACACACGAAAGAAACCCAGCCATATCTTTGTGGAACTTACGAGGCAGTGACCAAACAGCACGTGTGAATCCATGCCATATTTAAGTGCAGGACAAAATCAGAAGGTCTATCTCCGTCACTGCTCTCTCATCTTCCTGAAAGTGGCAGGACGATTATAGGCTCGTTAAAAAAGAAGGCAAGGGCAGTTCTCCTCCCATTCTCTTCCTCATACACTCCCGGGAAAGCCACTACTCATATACATAACCTTTCTAAAATCTAAACAACCTTTTTTTGGAAACAAAGGAAAAAAAAATTAAAATTCTCCTTTTCTTGAGTTGTTTCGATAATGTTTATTATCATTTCTGTGCCCTATTTCGTTTCAATCAGAAACTATTGATTTGGGGTGACTATGCTTATAATAAGTGCTAGTCTCTGTAGGGTTTTTAAGATGAATAACATGGTCCCTGCCCTCAAGGAGGTTAGTAACAACGTCCTTCAAAGTAGTTAGTAGACATTAAAAAGAATATGCTTTTTAAATTCCAAGGAAGATAATGGCTTTTGGATTTAAAGTACTTGTACTCAGGCATCAGTTCAAATCCAGCCTCAGATACCTACTAGCTGTGTGAACCTGGGCAAGTCACTTCACCCAGTTTACCTTGTTTCCTCATTTATAAAATGAACTGAAGAAAGAAATGAATGGCAAACCACTCCAGCGCCTTTGCCAAGAAGATACGAAATGGGGTCACAAAGAGTCAGAATTGAAATGACTCAGTAACAGCAGGTCCCATTTACTTCCCAGAGAGCCCTCTTAGATGGTGACAATTTTGATGATTTTTTTACAGAAAATGGAGGGAGTAAAACCATTTTATCAGCATGCCTACTAATGAAGTAGTGTCCTAGTGCTGTAATACAGTAGGATCCTTTAATCTCCAAGCTTGGATGGACCATATGTTGGATATTTATAATATAATGGATATTATGCAGAATCAGAAATTTTACACTTAGGATAGAAATATGTCTGGTGACACTAATGGAGGTAGAATTAGGAAGACCTGGGTTCAAGTCCTGCCTCAGACACATACCTCCTATCTGACCCTGGGGAAAACACATAACCTCTTATTGTCAAAGGCAACTCTTTAAAGGCTCTAAGTTGCAGAGAAGCTACCAGTCTTCACTGGTCAGTGAAGTTCCTCCCTAGGACCACCATATACCTATGAAATCACAGGGCTAAAAAAAAAAGTCATTAATATGGGAAAAAGGGATATCATGTTCTGAGGAAGAAGGGTATAGGATTATACCCTTTCATGTGAAAACTATATTTTATTAATGGGGAAAAATCAAATGTAAAGAAAAACAGTACTAACAAACTAAATTATATTTCCTTTCTAACCTCCAAAGGTTTGGAGACACATCTTTGCAAGAGATTATTAATGTGGAGAGTTTGGTGAGGTTAAATTCTTACTTTGAGCAGTTCAAGGAAGTTTTACCTGATGATTGTGAGTATATTCTTATTTATTCTAGATATTACCTGGTGCCTCTTCCCCTGCCAAGCACTTTAAATGTCTAAGTTCTTTGTTTGGAATTATGTCAAAATGGAAAACTACTCTGATAAAACATACTTTTCTGTATGTCAATTAAATACTTTTATGAAGCGACTAGGTGATTTTTGTGAATTTCACCCCCAGAAAGTACAAATTGTTTTTTCCATTCAGGTCATGCCACAGTTAAATTCAATAAATATCAAGTGCCTATTATCATTTAGATTTATTCCTTTTTTCTTATTCTCACAGCTATCACACCACCACCAGATATATTTTTCTAAAATAGCTTTTTCATATTTAATAAACTCAAGTTTTAATAAACTAGTTTAATAATCTATAAGGGCTTCTTATTGCCTGCCCTGACACATCCTAACTCCTCTGCTTTAGTTTACAAAGCCTTTCATAATCTGGACCCACCCTGTCTTATGTATCCTTATTTCCTATCACTAAAATGTTCTCTTCCTTTAATTCCTTCTGTCATAATGCTACCCAGCTCAAGTATTAATATTACTCTCAGGGGCAGCTAGGTGGCACAGTGAGTAGAGCACCGGCCCTGGAATCAGGAGGACCTGAGTTCAAATCTGGCCTCAGACACTTGATACACTTACTAGCTGTGTGACCTTGGGCAAGTCACTTAACCCCAATTGCCCTTCCACCCTCCAAAAAAAATATTACTCTCAAAAAGTCTTCCATGACCGTCTCATTTGCCATTGAGTTAATCCTGTTCCACTGAATTTAGCACTTTTTTTTTTTGGTCTGCTATCTTGTTTAGTTCATTTCCTTTGTATGTCTTGTTTTTTTTTTTTCTGAGTAGAATAGATACTCCATGTGAGTTGGAACCATGTATTCTCCTTTCATAGCCTACATAGAGCTTAGCAAAGTGCTTGGCACAGTGTAGGTGCTGTAAGAGTACTCAGTTGCTTGAGGAATTCTCTAGGAATGATGCATATACCCATCTGTCTATACTGTTGTGGGTCCAGAAGTAGAGAGATGGATTCAATCATGAAGTTATTGCTACTCAGATACTCTTCTTCACGGTCAGTGGAAATGCCCTTGCTCTTTACATAAGATTCCAAGGGTTTGGTAAATGTTAAACAAATGAGAAACGCTATGCTTTTATTCGACAGCTCTCAGTGTTTCAAGCAAGAGGGTTAAGTAGCAATATTTGGCTCTGTCTTTCAAGTTCTATTTCTTATCTAAAGCTTTGATAAGGAGGCTTAATGGAAGCTGAAGAGGAGCCAATAAACAGAGTTCATATTCCTCTTGGATTTAATGGAGCTCTTGAGGTCTCACCAGTCAGGGAATGTACTTAGTGAGAGTCAGTGATCTATAAGGTTGAAAGCGTTGGGACCCCTAGACTAAATTACTTATGAGCCTGATCAATTATTCACTTTTTGAGCATTTCTTATATGCTAATACTTTATTAAGGCTTGTGGGGAATGCTGAAGAAGAATAAGACATAGTCCTTGTCTTCATGAAGCTCACAGTCTTTATGAAACAATTAGAGATGGTCACAACATGGTACAATAAGGTATATACAGACGTACTAGGAGTTCAGAGAAGGGGTAGTTGAAGTTAATTTGGTTTTTTCTTCCAGATCTTTCTTTGACATGCATCTGTTTATGCTTGACTATTAGGAGAGAAAGTTAGTCATTGAAAACCCTATAATACAGGGATGAACAGCCTTTCCTTGAAGTTCAGCAAGGTTTTCCTAATCTCCTAAGATGGAATGATAAGACTGATCTATAAAACCTCAGCGGTGCCAGGAGGGATGAGCCCTTTGAAGTGCAGGTGCATAGAGGCTAGTTGTGGAAACAGAAGACCTCAAATCAGAATAGGAAATAGGTTTTTCATTCTACACTTAAATCATCCAGAAAAATCTGAAGGAACTCCTTTAGGTATGCTGTTAGCTAAAAGAAAATCATACAATTGGCTGATGAGCAAGAAAATTGAAACAGCAGTAGAAAAACACTAGAAGATCACATAGCATCCCTGAGTTCACCCTGGTTTGCAACTAGAGCTTCCTTCCTTGAGCTTATCTTTTCCCCCACTTTCTGATTAAAATTTGTGTTTGCAGCAGTCCAATACAGCTCCCTTGTATATCTTTCTGAGTATTATTACTATATAGGCCATCCCCGAAGCCAGGCCACATCCCTAAAATGAAATCTCTTCAAAATAAAAGCAGTGTCACTACAGCATTAAAAAAAAAAAGAAGTTACCGTGGGAAGTTTTGTTTTTACGTTTTCTTCAATTAGACAAAGATATTTTGTTCTTTTATCCTCGCTGAGTTCTCTACCCTCACCATTATGTCCCTTCTCAAAGAGCACCATGACACAGGGCCCTGAAACTTCTTTTAACCCCAGATTTACGGGGAAAGTACAATCCGTGTTCAGACAGTATATTTGAGGGGAGAGGGACGTAGAGTGAATGGATGCAGCCATTAACGGTGCAGGGTTTGTTCTTTCTTTTTCAGGTCTACCTCGATCTCGTAGTCAAACGTGCCTGCCTGAGCTGTTACGGTTTCTGGGACAGAATGTACATGCCAGGAAGAATAAGAATGTTGACATCCTTTGGCAAGCAGCTGAGGTATTGATTGGTTGGTTTAGAGGAGTCATGGCTTTATCTGCCTGCTTCTTTAAGGCAGAATGCCCAACAGTGTTTTCCAAAGTGCTGGAAAAATATTCTGAATGATTCCCTCATTTGATGAAACCAGTGCTGTCAGAGGCCTGTCAAGCTTGTGCCTTAAAGGGCAGAGATAAAGTTAATGCACTGAATGGTAGAAACAGACTCTGTAATGATCTCCAAATACTGGAAAAGTGGGCCAAATCTAATGAGATATAATTAAACAAGAGTAAATGTAAAGTCTTAACACTTAGATTTAAAAAAATCAACCGTACAGGATCCATGACTGAGACATAGATAAAAGTTAAGTGTGAGAAGGAAAAAAAAAACCAGGAGTGGGGTGGTGGTCAGTGGGACTATAAGCTCTTAAGTCACAGCTCTAAGGCATGACTGTCAGAAAAGCCGACGCCCTCTTAAACGTAATGCTGTCTCTGCCCTGCTCAGACCTCACCTGGAGTATGATCTGTTCTGGATGGGATACGTTGAATTAGACTTTGAGAACTTGACCAGGGTGAGGGGATTAGAAACCATGATGTACACAAACCGACTTAAGGAATTTTTGGCATTTGTCCTGGGAAAGAGAAGACTTGAGGGGGAGGGGGCAAGGAGATGTGAAATCTGACTTCACACATTGAAAGGCTTTAATAAGGAAAAGGGATTGGAATTGTTTTTGTAGAGTTCTGTGTGGTGGAAAGAGCTTGACTTGGGAGTCCAAAGACCTGGCCTCAGATTCTGACTCTGATACTAGCTTTATGTTAACTGAATGAGTCATTTCACCCTTAATTTCCTCATCTCTTAACATGAGGATAATCTTATTTCCATAACCTGCCTCACAGGATTGATAGAAATAAAACCTTCAGAAAATGTTAACAAGTAAATGTTAACTGGTTTCATTGTTTGGAGGCCATTAAATGGTACAGTAGGTAGAGCATTGGATTTGGACTCAAGGAGACTTGAGTTTGAATCCTGCCTCAGATACTTATTAGCTGTGTGACCCTGGGTAAATCAGTTAACCTCTCTCTGCCTCAGTTTATTATCTGTAAAATGGGGTTAATAACACCTACTTCACAAGGTTGTTCTGAGCACAAAGTAAGATAACTTATGTAGCTGGCTATCATTATTATTAGGGCAAGGGATACAATGCCAGGCCTAGAGTCAAGAAGACTCATCTTCCTAAGTTCAAATCTGGCTTTAGACACTTATTAGCTGCGTGACTCTGGGTAAGTCATTTCATCTTGTTTGCCTCAGTTTCCTCATTTGTAAAATGAGCTAGAGAAGGAAATGTCAAACCACTCCCAATATCTTTGCCAAGAAAACTCCAACTGGGGTCACGAAAAGTTGGACAGGAAACAAGTGAACACCAACGGTGACAATCGTTGTTCCCAGAGCCTAGAACCGGGAGCTATGGGTAGAAAGTTCCAGAGGGGCAGATGTAGTCTTGATATAAAGGAAAAACTGCCCTCCATGTAGTTGAACTATCTAAAATTGATATGGGCTACCTTGGGAGATAAGGGATCCCCATCAGTGAAGGTATTTAGGTGGAGGCTGGAGAGGAAGCTGGAGAGAGAGTTCTTCTTTAGATACTGGTTGGATTAGATACCTTTGAGGTCCCTTCCAGTTTTGAAATTCTGTGTAAAGGAATGACAGATACAAGGTGACAGTTGTCACCTTCAGCAGAGAGAGAGAGAGCAAAATCTAGATACCTATGGAAACAAATTGCCCAAGTGATATTTTTGACAGGTTCATGAGTAATCCTTCTAGTTCTCCTAGACAGTCACCTGAAATATCCTCATTACCTTTCTCAGTTCTGATTTCCTTTTAGGATTGCTTTCATTCCAGATGTTTTCTTTTACCCCCTTATTACGGATAGTCATTGCATTACTTAGAGATGGAAAAGTTCTTTCATAGTTAGAAGCACCAGTAGCACAACAGCATTGTCAATGCGGAGCATCAACATCTTGGAACTTGTACGTTCATGCAGAAGCAGGAACACTGACCATGACCAGGATTAATTTGTCCACTCATTGTAAACAAGGCAGAAGCCAGCAGAGGGCAGCAGATGTCTCAGTTGGTTGCCAAACTCTGCCTGCTCCTCCTTGCCGAGGTTAGGCAGGTATGAATGGGGAGAAACTGAATTAAAGAAGACCCGAAGGTCAGCAGAGCATCGTTGATCTTAGAGGTCAGCCTTATTTTCCTAGAGGTTAAGTGAGTTGCTCTAAGTCACAGAGGTGAGCAGGTTTTTTTCAGTGTGGGTCCTCTGGCTCCAAATCTGGCTGTTTTGCCACTGTGCCCTGCTGCCTCTACAGTTATCTCCTTATGCGTTAAGAGTGACAGTAGGGGTATATGGTGCCTAAGGGTAAGGGGCAAGACAGGGAGGGAAAGCCAGGGCATTGGATTCAAGGGGGAAGAACCGTGAAGATGGGTCCTGCAAAACAAGTTGAGTCAAGAAATATTAGAGCTCAGTAAAGATAAATATCAGAGCGAAATCCAAAAACAAAGATTAAGCCTGTGTCCAAAACTCTGAAACTAAATGAAAGAATATAGTCAGAGAAAGCTTACATGAATTGTCCATTGGGATTTGTTGAACTCCTTTATGTCTGGGGATAGTATCTTAAAAAAATATCTTTAAAAGACATACCCAGGAACCTGAGTGCTGACATTGTAGAGTCCTGGGAAGAACTTCACCCTCGTTTTCCTCTACCCTCCTACCCCATATAGTCTCTCTGGGCAGAGATTCTTAACCTGGGGTCTAAGAACTCAGTCTTTTAAAACATATTTTGATAACTATTTCAATATCATTAGTTTCCTTAGTAATCCTATGTGTTTTATTTATTTAAAGGTATTCTGATTACCAGAAGGGTCCATGACACACAAATAAAGATGAAGAATCTCTGCTGGGGGACTTAGAAACCAGTAGTCACCAGTTTTTTAGTGATCACTAGTGAATTTTATACTATGTCCCAGAAACGTGAGACTGTTCCCCCTTTTTAGAAAAAGGAATTCCATAATCAGTTTCAGTGACTCCTTCTAATGTTTGACCAACTTTTACCTTTAAGAAAGTCTTCTTTACATCTCATCTCAATCCCTTATGATGTAGTATTTTTATACCTTCTTGTTCGTTTTCAGAATTGTGATTGCTGTACATTGTCCTTTATGTCAATGAGATTACTTTTATAAAGTACTTAGTAGCACAGTGCCTGGCACGTAGTAGGCTCTTTATAAATACTTGTTCTCTTCTTCTTCCCTTTATATGCTTTAAAAACTATTTTTGGTAAATGTAATTTTAAAAATTTCATTTTAGACCCAATCTAGTTAGAGCTGATATTTTAATTTAATCCCCTTTGTATCCTCCTGAAACTTCTCCGAGTTTCTCCTGTATTAATTCCATTTACTGATCTATGTGCATTCCCAACTTCCTATTTGTCCAATTTATTTTCCCCTAGTAACTACACTAAATTGTGCTTTTATCATCTGAACTTCTTTTTCATAAGAAATTGGTCTGCCCATCCAACCCAGTATACTTCCTCAAATAGAGATAGCAAGGGATGTTTTTTGAGAAGTTGTACTTGGCCTGGAAAGTGAGAAACGTATGTTCGGAGTCCTTAATAAGGTCTGAACCAGTGATTTCATTGGTGTAAGGAGCCTTCAGGTGAGGACACTACCTCTGCTAATGCGGCTAACACCTTTTCTGCAGCTTCTCAGAGAGTTGCCTTAGGCTGGAGCATGGGGAAGTTTAGGTACTTGCCCTAGGTCACACAGCGTATGTCAGAGGCTCAAGTCTTGAACCCAGATCTTTCTGGCTTCAAGGCCAAGGTTGCCTCTGCAGTTGTTCTTAGAAATAACTTGTGATGTTACTGTATGAGGTGGATAGTACAAGAGTTATTATCTCCATTTTATAGATGGAGAAACTGAGAGCTTAGAAGGGAAGGGGATTATTCCTTCATGACACACAACTAGTTTTTGCCAGTGCTAAGATTAGGACCCAGAGCTGTTGACTACTAGTCCAAGCAAAAACTAAGCAATACCTGCCCCCTAAGACTTTACATTCTAACAAATAGATTGAATCAGTTTTGCTAGCTTTTAAGTGTTGAGTAAGCATCCTATTCATTCTAGATTCTGTTAGCTTGTTTGGTATGGAAGTAAAACCCTTGTGAGTAGGACTGGAGTGGCAGCTTCTCAGTCCTCTGTCGAGCTGGTCATTTGTATTGATAGTTTGCATATTTTGGCTGGGTTCCCCAGTTTTACCCTTGACTTTCTTCTAGTCTTTGTGATTTTTCTGCAGCTAATTGGTCACAACTTAGAGCATCCTGTGTCCTTGCCACTTTAATAATACTTCTGGTAACTAGCTCATTGTCCTAATTTCAGTATCTTCACAGACTCTCATAGTTGGAAGGGACTCAGAAGTGATCTAGTCCTAAATAGGAATCCTTTCTATAATACAGCCACAAAGTGATCATTCAGCCTTTACTTGAAGACTCTAGAGAAGGGGAGCCCGTTATGGCCCAAGGTAGTGCATTCTACTTTGGGGTGGCTCTACGAAATTTGTATTATTAAAATCTTAAATCTGTCTCTCCGCAGCTTACACCTACCAGTTCTGTCCTCTGGGGAGAAAAAGTCTCATCCCTCTTGCACATGACTGTCTTTTAAATACTTAGTCATCACCCTTTCAGGTCCCTACCCCAGCCTTCTTGGTTACTTCAGCTGAACTTGATGTGATGTGATTGCCAGCCCCCTCAGCATCCTGGCTGCCTTTTCCAGGGCATTTTCCAGCTTGTTAATGTTTTTTATTGAAATGTGTCATACCAAACGAAATACGATATTCCAGCTGCAGCCTAACTTGGGAAGAATGCAATAAAATTTCTACTTTCCTTATTCTAGACACTGTGCCTCTAATTAATCCAGCTGAAGAGCACATTTGCTTTTTGGGCTTGCATATTACTAATATTGAACTTGTAGTCTAATAGGGCACCCCAGATATTTTTCATAGAAATTATTGTCTAGTCGTGCCTCTTTTACCCTACACTGTAGTTTTGGATCAAAGGTACTGGCTTTGGAATAAGAAGAACTTGGTTCAAACCTCACTTCTGCCCACTTGTTTAAATGCTGTGAAACTTTGAACAAGCTAATTAGCCTTAACTTCTCTTGGCCTCATTTTTTCCATCTATAAAATAGAAATTAGATTAGATTATTATACTATTAGGTTAGATCACATTTGGTTATATTACCACGTTAGGTTAGATTGTATGCCCCTTGAGGACGAGGACTGTCTTCTGCCACTTTTTGTTTCCCTAGCACTTAGAATAGTCACCGGCCCAGAGTAGATATTTAATAAATGGTTTATTAATTAACTAATTTTTGTCTAACGATTGACAGTAATGCCTATACCTTACAGTGTTATAGTAAAGAAATATTTTATAAACCATGGAGTATGCTACTTAGATGTCAGTGGTAGTTATTGTGGGTCTAATATTCCTCAACTAAATAAAGCCCTTACTCTGTTGCCTTATAGAATGAAGGTGAGTTAATTCTAGGTTCTAAAAGACTAGGTCAGTGGAATGCACTTTTGGCAGGGCATGATAAGGTAGGCTGGCTTTGCGTAGGGCTGGTCACAGCCTGTGTATTTGTCCTATGAGGACCAGGCTAGCTAAATATAAAGAAGGTTGTCACCAGAAGAACAGAAGCCTTGTGGTGATTATTTTCAGCCATAACAATTCACACAGACAGACAAATACCAGGGAAATGTTTTGGAGTAGCTAGACTGACAAAATAACCCGTCCTTAAAGTTTGCAATTCTTACTTATTTGTATATCATGGTGGGTAAAAAAAAAAAAAAAAGTTCACTTGTCAAGTAGAATAGGGAGAAAAGAAAAGGCATGGTCCAGAGAAAAGAACCCTGGATTTGGAGTCAGGAGACCTGGGTTCACACCCTGGCTTCTTAGAGCCTCAGTTCCTCATCTGTAAAATGAGGGGGCCATCTCTTCTATTGCTTAATCTATGATCTTATTAGTCTTCAAACTTTTTTCTCTTCTTAATTAGATTGGTTTTATAACCTTTGGGAGCAGAATATTTTTTAAAGTTGGAACAAGTGTTTTCCATGCATTTTTTTAAAGACCCGTCTTCTCCTTTCTAGGTGTGCCGAAGACTCAACGGAGTCCGATTTACCAGCTGCAAGAGTGCCAAGGACAGAACAGCTATGTCAGTGACCCTGGAGCAATGTCTGATCCTGCAGCATGAACATGGAATGGCTCCCCAGGTCTTCACCCAGGCTCTGGATTGCATGAGGAGGTTAGTCTCAGAATTGCTCTCTGATCCTTTACTCTTTATTCAGGATCCGTGTAAACTGCAGATAAGTGGTTGTCTTTTTATAAGCCTATTGTTGCTTTTTGGGGTTTTTTTTTTTTTGCTTTTTTAAGTAAGAACTTTTTTTGGTATAGGTTTTCTGAATAGAAAATCCAACTTCTGTTAACTTCAACTGGTCGGCACATGATACTTTTCCTAAATAAAATATACTTATCTCTAGAGCAGAGGTATTAATTAATCAGTAAATGTTTATTAAGTATCTGCTATGTGCCAAGCACCATGCTAACCACTGTTCTCCCCACCTTCCCAGCCTGAGTGTTGGCTTAAATTGGGAAATATTTAATAAATTAAATAGAAATACAGTAGAATATAGGTAGTATCAATATGTGGTTTCAAAGTTAATGAGAGACTCACAGGAATCCTTCTATACAGTATGTGTATACATATATATATACATACACACACACACACACACACACGCACGCATACACACATATAATGCATATATATGTTATTATATATTAATAATGAATCTTTATATATTTAAGGTTGACATCACTGCTCTAGAGCATGGTGTAGTGGAAAGGTCCCTGGATTTGCACTTGGGCTGTCCCAGTTACTTACTTAAATGATGCATGACCTTGGATGAATCACTTAACTTCTCTTGACTTCATTTTCCTTATCAGTCAAATGAGGGAGTTGGACTATTCTAACAGTATTTCCAGCTCTGGATAATGTGATTCTGTGAAATCAGACACTTGACGTTACCAAGCCTGGACAGAGATATCCTGTTGTCTATCCCCAGAGTGATAGTCCTTATGACGTCTTAGCTCTCAAAGTTGTACTTCAGGTTTTTGCTCTAGTTGATAAGACAAAAACAGAAGGATGGTCAGACAGGGACCTTAAATGCTGTGACGTGTGGGATTTCCTTGGCTGCCCTGCTCTAACGCAGTGGCTTTGGGATGAGGAGGCTTCCTCAGAGGGCGCCTTGTCTCTTCTTGGCAGGGCTTGACAGTCTTACGAAGGCTCCACATCTGCAGGTTGCATTGGTCCGCTACGCTTCCCCCCCCCCTTAGCAGTTTGACACAGTTTGCTTTTATGAGCGAAGTGTCAGAATGAATGTTTCCTAACAGTGATCCAACTCCATCACAACCTGTCAGTGTGCTGTTGTCACATCAACCTAACAGTGTTCTGTATTCTGAAGCAGCAGATGTGTTTGCCGAATGAAATACTGTATTTTAATCCGATCTGTTTACTGTTGTTCAATGCCTTGTTTCAAGCACTGCTGGAAAGCTCCTTATTTCACATACCAAAAGAAAGGATAAGAAATGCAGTTTTTAGTCTTTCTATTCAATGTAGTTCAACAATGCTGTTGAGTCCTGTTTCCAACATTCACTCCTATTGAATGTACTGTATTGTTTGTCTTCTCACCAAATTCTCTGAAGTGTCCGATTCTCTTATCCTTTCTGTATGTTTCTGCTATTTGACCCTTTCACAATATTCAGATGCATAAAAAAGATGTATGAGCTGCTGCCGCTTAATATTAGTCCCTTTTCTTCATTATTTTACTCTTAGGATGAATTGGAATGGAATTCATGTTAGTCTTCCCTTGTTCCCCCCCACCCCATGTCCTTTTTCTCTCCTCTCTTTCTCTCTCACTCTCTCTTTCTTTCTCTCTCTCTTCCCCTCCCCTTTCACTTTTTATTTCTCTTTCCCTCCTCCTGTCCTTTATTTCCTATAGGGTTTGAAGCCCTAGCATTAATCAGGGGTAAGGAACCTGGAGGGAAAGGTTTAAAGAAAGTATACATATCCTGCAAGCCCAAGTTTATTTCCACAATTCTACTACCCCAGATCCGAGATACCTAAAATTAAAGGGCTGTGGTTAACATAAGAATGGCCTGTGCACACATAAGCATTGTCAGATACCTCTAAACCAGCCAATCCTCTTCCCTCTGGCCGCTTATTTAGAAAACTTACTGTAACAGAGCATCCTATCTTGGAAATGAGCCCTATCTTCATAAAATGTGTGCATGGCCCATTTTCCAAATGTTCCAGGTTCAGCCGTAAGACCCAGGTAGAAACATGGGCTCACAATAAAAGGCATTTGAATGAGCACAAAATCTCCCACACCTTTCCCCAACACTAGGCACTTTTGACAAGAGCTAACCAGTACGCCGTCTTCATTTTAGACACTATAGAATTATGACTATGGGTGGTTTGAGTCCCTAGCCAAAATATAAGTTCTCTGAATGTCTGTGCTATGGTGGCCAAGGCTTTTAGTTGCCTCCAGCTATTTAGAATCCAATAAATTCAACAAACAGATCCCTAAGTAGGAGAATGTGTCTGGTATGAAGGGACATGGACGAGACTACACGCTCTGCATCTTTTAAAGAAAAATTGGATCATTGCTCTCAATTTATCCCAGCGAGTAATTTGTGATTTATTTTAGATGGTGAGGAAGCTGCAAAAGAAAAGAGGGAAAATTTGTGTGATTCTATTTTAACTGTGTTTAGATAATCATTGACTTTGGGCAATAGACCAGGCTTTGAGTGAATTACATTATTGACACAACAATCAGTCAGTCAGATTTGTTGGGATCCTGATGGAGTTCTATTAAAATATCCATTCATATAGGCTGCCAACAGGCAGTCATTTTCAGTGATGCAATGTGAAAAATGCCTCATTTGGGAGAAAACATAGTTCTAAAATACCACTCTGTGCCCCTCAGGCAAATCAGACAGAGGCACTTTAGCATGTACTTTTTTTGCCACATGCCCACACCTATATACATACACATGTGTACAAACATATATTCATACACACATACTCATGCAACCACAATATACTTTGTCTCACTATGAATTTCTTAAAACTTAAAGATTTTCAAAGTTTAATAGTAAAGTTTCACTTGATCCTCAACAACATGTTAAATTGGAGGGTTTTCTTTTTAAAAAGGAAGCCTGTGTTTGCGTCTTGGCATCTAATCCTGTTATGTCTGTGGCATCTTTTACCAGCACTTAACACTTCAGGGCTGCAGGATTAAGTCACTTAAGGTAATATGTGATTTCAACTCCTGTACTCAAATCTATGTGTTAGGAATTCTTTTTATAAAAAAAGTCATTTTAAAGAAGATCCCTGTTCAGATAGGAATTTAACTGGACAACTTCTGAGACCCCTTCCTGCTCTGAAATTCTGTTCATGTTCCACTCTGCACAGCTATTTAGTGGATTGTGTCTGCTCCTTAAAATCACAGATCTATCAGCTGAGTCAGGCATGAGGGGTGCTGAGGTCGGGAGATGCCATGGTGGTGAGTCTGTCTGTAGCTTCCTGGCTTTAGAAGTGGCTAGAGCAGGGCTTCTTAAACTTTTTCCTCTTGCAACCCCTTCAGCCCTTCTTAAACTGTGAGTCATGACCCCATATGAGATCTCGACCCCCAGTTTAAGAAGCGCTGGGCTAGAAGAAGAGAGAGTCAAGAAGTAAAAACTTTCCAGTCATACCCTACAGCAACTAGCAGGCTCATTCTAATTTATATCACAAATTTGATAAAATTTTTGGGTCATGTGTTGTATATATGTGTATATGTATATTATGTTTTGATACATTTTATAATATTGCATATTTATATACATACGTACACACATATATTCTTTGATTTATCTCTTGCATCTTGCAGGTGCTCCAGGTTGAGAGAAAAGAAAAAAAAGTCTCTTTAATGAATTAAAGTCTTTTGCATAGACCCCTAACAATTAGAGTGATTCAAAATAGAAATTGGCTGTTTCAGGAGGTAGTGATTTCTCTATCATTGATGGTTGTAAGTGCTGGCAGATGGTCAGTCGTCAGGAATGTTTTAAAGGATATAGATATTTTTTCAAAGGATAGATATTATTTAAAAGATATAAATATAGATCTATAGATATTTAAAGGATATAGACATATCAAATATATCCTTAGACCTCCATGGTCTCTCACAGTTCTGAGTCTGAGATCCTCCTTTCTATTTTATACCATAGTGTAGAGGTCTCAGACATATAGCCCACAGCCCAGGTATTCCTGGAACTATATTAAAATGTAATTGGGAAATATTTAACAAAATAAATAAAAATAGAGTAAAATAAAGATAACATTACATTGTAAAACTAAGTCAGTCTGCAATCTGCAAGGAAGGAGCCTTATATATGTATTTTTTTCAATTTTTTAACATTTTTGTTTAAAATTTTGAGTTCCAAATTCTATTCCTCCTGCTGTCCCCTGAGACGGTAAGCAGTCAGATATAGGTTATACAAGTGCAATGATGTAAAACATTTCTGTATTAGTCATTTTGCACCAGACAATGCGAATGAAAGAAAGTGAAAAATAGCATGTTTCAGTCTGTGTTCAGACAATAGACACCACCGCCCCAAAGGCCTATGATGGAAATAAAGAGCAGAAGTAGGTAGAGGCTGGAGCTAATACAGCTTTCACAAACATCTCCAGGAGTAATATGAGAATATTGTATTGAAATGGGAATATCATATTGGAAGGATGAAGGTCTTAAAGCAGAGCAACCAAGTTAGAATTGTCTTTACTTCCCAGAGTTAGAGGGCTACAGTAGCCATTTAACCGCTAGGCTACACACCAGGATAATGGAGAGAGAGCTGCCTTTCTCTTCCTAAGTACTAGGTTCTACTGTTTAATCAGGAAGAGGAATGTCCAGGAAAAAGCCAACCTGTTATAAGTGTAGGGCTGGCCTTGAAAAAGGACAATTGACCTACTGTAGTCAGGGGTCCTGTCATCACTGAAGATGGAAATACACGGTAGCTGCCGGTGTGACATTCTGGGGCCATGACCACCTCCTGGTAGTAGACTTCAGAGGTAGATTCAAGCAGGCCTCTAAGTAACCAGGAGTATAAAAGTTACACAGTGACAATGGAAACTTCACTGAGGCTCAGTCTGCCTTTTTTCCCCACCTAGAATAACACTAGCAATAAAGGGTACTCCCTTTCCTGTCTCTGTTATGGCCCCACGGTAGGGCATTGAAGCATCCTGAAAGCCCATACAATTGACCTAGGATTGTGTCCAGACCAGCAGGTTACTAAAACGGATGCCAAAAAATGGGCCTCCTGTTCAGATTGGCTCTGGCAAATCCTTTCTCAGGCCTTTGAGCCAAGAGCTTAAGAAGATCCATTTTGCTTAAGATGCCCCAGATATGGTTTGAAGTGCCCAAAAGTATCTCTGCCCTAAACTTATGAGCATCTTGGATCACCAGTACTCAGACTTGGTTCATCAAGTTGCCCAGGCCTATTTGGTATGCACTGGGCTTGAAGAATTATTTCTATATTTGAGATAGTTGTGCCGGGAGCTACAGAAGGTGATTCGCAAATGGGGCTTCAGACACGTTTAGCCTCAAATTGTAGCTGTTTAGCGTTCAAAAGAAGCAATGATTCAAACTGAAGAAGTTCACAGAATTTCTGAGTCTAATGGAACCTCAGACCTCTCGGAATGAGGTTTTTAAAGACATACATAGGATTACAAAGGAAACCAATTATGTCAAAAAAATTATCAAAATATTTTAAAAATAACAAGTTCACAGACCCCTGGTTAAGAACCCCTTGGTCCTGAAATGCTTGGATAATTTTCACAGAATTGAAGTGTTGAAAGAGATGCCAGAGATGATTGTCACATGTTTCTTCCTGGAGAGTGTCTAGAAGAACTTGGGAAGTGGGAGTAGACCGTATACTTAACTGCCACTGCACACACCCTTAACCCCCACCCCCACCCCCCGCCCCAAATGGTAAAATCCATGCGTTTGGTTTGATGCGTGTAGCCTGTGAGGTGAATGAACCTTGCACTTAAAATGTCATCCTTGCCAGAGTTAGCTGAGGCAGCTTTAGCTAATCAAATGCACCTCCCCATGCTGAAGCATATGTGAGAGGGTCAAATGCTACAATGGTTATTCATGTTCCAGTTGCTGTTCAGAGCTCCATTTTGCAGCATGTGAAAGCATGGCAGGACAGCATGGAATTCTGCTTGGCCAATTAAGAGACAGTGAACATGGAAAACCATTCTTATTCAACCTACATGTGTTTATTTTCAGTAGACTACAGTACTTTTTCTTATTTTTCTCTTTATTCTCTTTCTCTTTCCTATTTTTCTTGTAATTGTGCTGGTTTTGTTTTGGCCTTTTTTTTTTTTTTGTTAACACTTCCTTCCCATAAACCACCTTCCCTTTCTGTTATGGTTTCTTTAACATTTTTCCATCTCACTTTTCGGTTTTCCTATATTTTATACATTCATTGCATGTTTTTTTTTTCCCTCTCTACCCTCTGTCCCCCTCCTGCTTTTTGTTTTCTCTTTCCCGTTTTTCTTTTTTTCCTTCTCCCAAACTCTTTCCTTTTCACAGCATTGGAACACGGGAGGTAGTCACCCAGAAGAACTTGAGTGGCTTGGTGCCCATCCGAGATTTCAGACTAGATCCCAGCCTCCTCTACTCCATTCCTTTATTAGCTCTGAGCCCCAATTTACTGATTGTGTGGCTGTTTCTGAGCATTGCATACCTGGTGGCCAAATTCCGTTGCAAATGAAGACCAGTTTAAAAAATAATAATTAAGTTATAAAGGAAAAAAAAGTGCTAGAATATGTATCACCACCTTATTACCTAGCCGGACAGAAGGAATGTGTCAAAGCGTTGTCTGCCAAGAAATATATTATTGCCTTACAGTTTGACATTTCTATTGTACTGAACTGTAAATATCCATCAAATTATTTTATCCAGAGGATCTGTATTGAAAACATAAAATTGATTATTCTGCTTTCAGTGCTTGTAACATTCTTACAGTGCCCTGTTGCCTCAAAATGTAGCCGGCCTGAAGATCAGTTACGCTTACCAAATATTTCTCTTACCTTCAGATTTAAACGTATCTGTCATCTATATGCTTCATGTTCCCTGTTTCATGTATTCCAGAGAAAGGAACTCTTGTCTGAAAAGAATTTGTACCTTTTGTATACTCTTTAAGTGTATGCTGGCCTTTCCTTTCCTTTCCTTTTGAAGAGGATTGATAAGAAAAAGAAAAATAGATGGGGTTTATAACTTGTTTATTTAGAGATGCCTATCTAATAGGATGTATATTCTTTGCTTTCATTTCAAAGCATAGTCCCCAAGTTACAGTAGCAAACAGTTTGCAGAGCCATAATGTTTTTCCCTGTTCATGTCTAAAAATCTTTCTGACTTAGCTTGTCATGGAGCTGTGATTACAATAGTATATACTGTGCCACACCAAACATGTGAAAATCTAGTGTTACTGCTTATGACTTTACTTTTTATTCTTTTTTAACTGTTCTTAGGAATTCATCAAAGAGGTTACGGGAATTTGAGCATATAGTAAGAAAAGGCTTTTCAGGATATCTCTTTTGTCCCTGAAATAGCATTCTTTCATTAAGTATTGCATCTTTGATTCCATATTAAACTCAGAAGCCTTGTTTTCTCTTAGCAACCAAATATGATAACAGTCAGAAATCCAGGAAAGTTTGTCCTAATTGACACTTGGTTCCAGAAGACTCTGAATCTGTGACCCACAAATGCCAGCCACAGAAGTATACTCTGGTTTGGTTTGGTTTTTAAATTACCCTTAGTTTTAATATATACAGTATTCTTAAAGTTAAATTGCTTATTACTGTACCATTCACTTGTTGCAGAAGATTTCCTACTACTTTGCAGTGAAAGGCACAGATAAACAAAACAGCAGCAGTAAGAAGGGATAACTGGAGAGAAAACTAAAGTCCTTGATTGAGAAAATATTCTGGTTTTTGTTATAATGATTTTTTTAAACGCATCTCAGTGGTTTCCCTTCCCAGGATCAGTGAATTTGCAGAATTTCCTTACTAAGTCTATGGAGGGGTGTTACTCTCAGGCTCTGCATGGCTCCCTTGGGTAATGGATCAAGAAATGCTTATTAAGTATCTAAGAAATGGCATTGGCTTTTTACTGGTTTTGAACATTTGGAATGAATTGAGAGAAAATTTTTTTAAAACAAAAATTTAAGAATCTCAAAATTTGCTCAAGGGCTTCCCTGATTAAATACTGTGTCATGGTCTCAAATTTTTTATGGTTCATTTAAACCGGCACTGAGGGGCAGGCCACCAAACTCAAGGGCAGAAATTCTGGAAGAAATACCCCTGCCACACACCCTAGTCCTTCCACCTTCCCTTTCTGTTCCCCACCTCCCAAATATTGCTGGAGCTATGTGTCTGCAGTCTTCTAATTACAGCTTATTTGGTTTTTCCAAAATGATATCACACATGCAGTGCTTTGTAATCTCCCTTCAAGAAATAGTGAGATTTGAGATCTAAATATGGTCCACTCCTGAGACTGGTTATGTTGGAGCATGCTGTGTATGACTTTTTTTTTACATTAAGATGATCTATTGGTGGCTTTTTTAGTAGTAAATGGAGTAGAATATAAGAAATGAACAAATCGTGCCTCTTCCTTTGAATCTTAAATTTGGAAGAATATAATTGAGCCTGTTTTCCAGCTTTCAGGCAGAACCTGAGCCATTAGCTCAACCATTCTAGATAGATCTTGTTAAACAAGCCCCAGAAGAGCTGATTTCACATCAGCCTCCAGTAATCTTTACTACAAACAAATGCTTTCTCATGGCTAACCTAAGTCCCATACGCTACAGCCGTTTGCCATTTTCCTGACTATACTTTTAGTCCCTCAATTAATATATATTGAGCACCTGCTATGTGCAGTAATTAAAGAATGCCGTATGTATGAATGTATATGAATAAAAAAATGTTCTGTATTTAAAGACGGCCCTGTTGACAGTGGTATGTACTGCATTGGACCTGCGTCATCAGTAGGCCTTAATGTTTGATTCATGAATACTGGTGATAGCTCAGTTGCACAATTTCCTCCATCCTCAACTCCACCTCCCCCCAACTCCCGTCCCCAGTTCCCCATTAATCTGTCCTCTAGGTGACTGGTAGGCTGGTAAATGTTACCTTCCTAGAAACCTGTACAACTTCTTTGTCTCCCTAATTTTTTGGCCATACCCTCATGGAACTGATCACCCATGTCTTGTGTGCGTGTGATGGATGAGTTTTCATGGGGACCGGGTCACAAGACCATGAAGCTTTCCATTTGAAACTCAGGACACATAACACATATCTGAGGATACCATTTAAAATGCAACCCTATGATTGTAGATCTGGAAAGGATCCCGTGAGATTATACGTAAGGCTCCTTTGTGTACAAGCAATGAAACAGAGAGTTGTATCCCTTTTCTTTGAATTACCCAATAAAGTAGCTGTTATGTCCCTTGATGTTAGAAAATTCTTCCTAATATATATCCAAATGAGATAATGTACGTTAAGCACTTTGCAAACTTTAAGTCACTATATAAATGTCTTATTACTTATGGTCTTTATTATAGTAATAGAAAAGGAGAAACTTAGAAACTGGAGAGACAGAGAGAAGTGAAGGATAAAGGATTATGGAAGAAAGCAGAAAGTTAATATTTTCGCATCAATTTTTATACTTTCTTTAAAATATATAATATTAGGGATGAGATTAAAGGCAATATTTGACATTCATGTTTATTTACTTCTCTGTGCCTCAGGGAACCTAACAAGGTTCAGAAGGGAAATATTTTTCTTCAGTAATGACATAAATTAGTTTTCTTGTCATTCTTTTTATGAATTAAGTAGGAACTTTATGTCCCTTGCCCTAGTCCAGGTGGACACATTTACTCTTAGTAGGAGTACCCACTTAATAGGAATAATCCTCTTTCCCCAAAAAAGACTTTTAATTCATCTATTGGCACATGATGCATTGTTCTGAGCTATCTGAAATAATAGATACATCTGGATGAATCCTGAAGTGACGGGTTCATTTAACTTTCATTTTCAGTTTCCAGTCTTTAGTGTTTGTGGCCACTTATCTTACTTATAGTGACTTGATATCTTTATAGTTATATCCTGATTTCCCCTTTTTAAATGGATAGACTCAAAAAGAGACAAAGAAAAAAATCAGTTTGTTTTATTGGTGTAAAGAAGATCCTTTGACTTGGGAGTAGTTAAAATTGTTCTTGACTTCATACATTCCAGGTCTTTGGGGTGGGGGTGGGGGTTATATTGCCCCTTGAAAATTCAACACTTTGGGTTAGGGCCCCCCTCCATACATTTTTTGAAGGACAAAATTTCAACTACTATGATGAAAGGCCATAATAATTAGCAGACTCATGAATTATCCTTCAATTCCAGAGGTTAAATACTATAATAATTTATTTGAACCTAACATTATATGATAAGTTGACTGTATGATAGGAATATAAAGTCCAAACATATTTCATGGAATCACAGAACTACAAGACAACAAAAATAATACTGGCCAGCATTTATATAGTACTTTAAGGATTACAAATATTATCTTACTTGATTCCTGCAACAGTCATTTGAGATGGGAGCTGTTCTTATCCCCATTCTACCAAATAGGAAGGGACCTTAGAATCCATCTAGTCCAACCTCAAACTGAAGCATGAAGCATATCTATGGTGGTCATAAAGCCTTCATTTTAAAGCTTTCAGGGAATTCAGTATTCATTATCATAACCCCTTTTTGGAAAGCATTTGCTTATTTTTAGGAAATTCATTCTAGCAGGGAGTCAAAATTCGCTGCTCTGTAATTTCTACCTATTGGTCTCACCTCTGTCCTCCATGACTAGGAACAAGTTCACTCCTTCTGTGTGGCAGAACATTAAATATCTGAAGATAATGATTGTATCTTCCTCCCTCCCCTCCCCAAGTCCAGGCTAGATACCCCCATTTCCTTTGACTCAACCACACATGAGCATGGTTTCAAATCTCCACACCATCTTATTTGCCCTCTTCTTAGACACCCTTCCGGGCAGCTAGGTGACTCTATAGATAGAGGGCCAGGCCTGGAGTCAGAAAAACTCGTCTTCCTCAGTTCAAATCCAGCCTCAGACATTTAGTAGCTGTTTGACCGTGGGCAAGTCACTTGATCCTGTTTGCCTTAGTTTCCTTGTCTGTAAAATGAGCTAGAGAAGGAAATGGCAAACCACTGCAGTATCTTTGCCAAGAAAACCCCAAATAGGGTCACAGAGTTGAACGCAACTGAAAAACAGCTTAACACAACAACAAATAGATACCCTTCAGTTGATTAATGTCTCTTTTAAAATATATTAATCAAAACTGGACACTATGCCAAATGTAATGAAAGTGTTTATGGCAAGTTCACTTGATCTGGAGTCATAAAACCTGCGTTTACTGTCTGCCTCAGTGTGATCTTGCATAAGTCACCTGAGTTTCTCTTTTTGTAAACTATAGGTTATTGAATTAGATGGCTTCTGAGGTCCCTTCCA
This sequence comes from Trichosurus vulpecula, assembly GCF_011100635.1. Taxonomy (NCBI): domain Eukaryota; kingdom Metazoa; phylum Chordata; class Mammalia; order Diprotodontia; family Phalangeridae; genus Trichosurus; species Trichosurus vulpecula. The sequence continues at coordinate 388,555,232 of NC_050574.1, forward strand.
TTTCTAGGTCTATTATCCTATGAAGTGGGACTTAAAAATGTCCCCTAGTCTTTTCTATTCTTTTAGTAATATTAGAAATAGAAATTCACTACAATCTAAAGCCACAGTTTTTTAATGTATTAAATTATAATGAGATTATACTTTAGATTTTAATTTATATAAGAAAATATCTGGTTAACTAAACTAAAGAGAATTCCTAAGTTAGGAAAGATGGTTGGTGTCATGGAGATAGAGGACATAATATTTAATTCAAAGCTTTACCACTTACTATATAACCTCGGGGAAGTCACTTAATCTGAACTTCAGTTTCCTATTTGTAAAATGTGGGGCTTAGACTAGATTATTTCAAAGCTCCCTTCTTTCTCTAAATCTATGATCTTACTAATGATTCTTCCCTGCTAGCTAATTTGAAATTTAGCTGCGACAGGTAGTTTGCGATAGGTACATGTTTGGAATGTGCTTCTGCATATGTTCATGCTTAGATATTTTGCCTATTAAAACAAAATTCCCAAAGATTAAAGAAGTCTGATTGCAACTATAATCAGTAGTGTTATGTTTATATTTTTGTCTAGTTATGAATAAGAGCAAAAAATGAGCAACTGTTTCTAGAGAATCCGTGACCATATTGTTCAGATATTCAGCTATGATGAGTTGTTTTTTATTGAGGGCCTTCGGCCCTTTTCAATTCAACTAATACTTGATAAGTGCAAGGCACTGATAAGAAATAAGCATATCTTAGCTATTTAAAATGGTTAGTGATAAGCAGGTAGAGAATATTAAAATAATTTCCTGGCTTTTGAATAAAATAACTATGTTCTGCCAGAAATGTTTTGCATTTGTCTGTTTAATATTCAGTATAATAGGAATAATATTTATATTCTGTGCTTTTCCCCTTTACATTTTGAGCTATTACCATAATCATTCTTTAAAAAAAAAAAGACAAGAAAAGAAAGGAGGAAAAGGCATAGTAGCATTATAGAAAGATATTTACTTTGTTTAAAATCTTTGAAGATTCCTATTTTCTTGGTAACTACAAATTTTACATATTATCAAGGGCAGTTTTGTAATGAATTTGATAACTAGCTGATTTAATAAATAACTTAGAATAGTGTGAAAACAAAGCTATGCTGTACAAGAGGACAGTGTGGTGGGGAGTTATAACATTTGTATTCTAAACAGCTTTTACCTCTTCTTTCTATATGTGTCTACATAGGGAAATTTCCCCAAGACTTCTTTGAATTTTCTCACTTTTCATAGTGAAGCATTGGTGGACTAATAAATTAGGCTCATCCTCAGCATTTGCTAAGCCATCATGTATTACCTTGGCATCTATTCAAGGACCAATGCTGAAGAGAAGTCCAAGGACCAAGTCTCTGGAAAGGACATGGCATGGCTCAGTTTCCATGTTTTGCCCCTGCTGGCTTGCTTGGTGAAAGAGCCTGCTGTGGGCTACATCTTGGGGAGTCTCCACCTCTGATGGCCGTGTAGACACAACTGTGTAGTGCATGGAAACACTTGGGTCACTTTGCACTCCAAGCAGCTGTTTCCACAACCAAAATAGCCGACACTGACAAAGTCGGTTGCTTTTTTTTTTTCAATTGTATCATTTTGTTGCATGCCAGATTCATTGAGGGAAAAGTGCCATTTTCCATCATACATAACCAACTAAGACAGTTATTCCTAAAGTAGAGAGAACAATATCATATCATTCTTTTGAAACTTTTATTCTAAGATAAGCCATTTTAGAATTTAGCTTAGCAAAACAACTTCCAAGCTATTTCTTAGGAGACTATATTACAGCAGAGCATCAAAGTATCTTAGCCAATGAATCCTGAAATACATGAAACCATCATTTAAAAAAACAAAAAGCCTGAACTTCCTTCCACTTAGATGCACTGCTGCTTTTTGGAGATGCAAAACCAGCACAGCCAAGCATGCGTCCATTTGTGTGCTTTGTAATTCTGTTGTTCAGATATTTAATATTTAAAGTTGCAAATGAGTCAAGCACCCATTTAAACTAATCGGTTCTTTTAATGCTATGAAAATAACCAATTCATTTCAGCTTAGTTTAAGTCTCTCTTTTTTTTTTTCCTTTTTTACTGCTGTCATTTTTTGTGCTTGTTTTTTTTTTTCCCTAGTGAGGGTTGTCGGCGAGAAAATACAATGAAGAATGTTGGATGTCGCAAGTATGCATTTAATTCCCTGCAGCTGAAGGCTTTCCCAAGGCATTACAGGCCTCCAGAAGGAACTTATGGAAAAGTTGAAACATAAACATAATGTGTCCTCTAATTAGCTGTTATACAATACATGTGGGTACACTCTAGTTGAATTCATGAAGACCAGAAGTTTTTTTTAACATTTCATCCTAGATTCTATTGAGCATGTTATCTTATTGCATTGGAATCAGTAGGAAAGAATGTTTTGGCGCAGTAGTGTATGTAGTGATAACCGCCCCTTTAAATAGCCTTCGGTCCTATGTGAGCTACACAAATACCATGAAATCGTTCCCTGTATTCAACAATTAGGTACATCCAGGATGCTAAAGGACTTTTTTATAAATGGCCACTTAGGTAGCTGTTTCACATAACAACCTTTTCTATTGAGTTGATTTAAGGTTGAGTTTTTCATAATACTGTACTTTAAAAAGTTAGAAACTCAATAAATAGTAAAGTAATTGGAACTGAGGCAACCCTATACATATTGACAGAATCATACAAAATCAATTTGTAACTTCAGGAAAATAAATTAGCCCTAACACCAACTCATGAAGCAAAAGGAAGTGGCCAGGATGACCTGTCCTTTGTGTGATGCTATCTGTAAAGCATGAAGTCAGTATGTCACTTTTGAGAGTTTTGCTAGGTTTCAAAAACACTGAGGATTCATTTCTTACGTGATTGCACTTTATTAGAAGATAACTGCCAAACATACCATGTAACTGAAATTCCATAGTTTTTTTCAACAGCCGAGTGTCTTGGCGAGTCATTTTTGTAATTAGCCTTGCAGGTTAAAAACTACCACCAACAACAAAATTAAATGGTTCTTCTCTCTTCTCCTCTCATCCTTGTACTCATCACTTTTAAGCATCTTGTTAACAAGTTAGGATTCCACCTTTTAAAGCGTATGCAAAGCTCTCCTTGGACGCAACTGAAATTCTGTGCATCCGCAATCCAAAAGAGGCAGATCAGCATTCTGAAGTGCATACTTACAATTTCATGAAGCAAATGTTATCAGCATTTGAACGAAGGAAATCTAAATTTTTTTTTCAGGGGTTTGCTTATTCTTTCACCTGTTTACTTAATATATTGCTTTTGGGTTTTTTTGAGGCAAAAACTATAACTATATTTCAGTGTCTTTGAAATGCTTTGTTATCCAGTTCATGGGAATTCCTAAGACATTTTTCCCTTCTGCCTGTTTGGTTCTGTGAGTTAACCAGCAACTGTTGAGGCAGTTCGGTGTGTGTCCTTCCGATCTTCAAACTGATTTTTGTTCCCTCAAAGACTTGGGAATTGCAATTTATCCTCTAATCATAGCAAAAAACATTTCAGGACTTCTTAAAAACAAGACTTTACTTTTCCTACTCCACATTTTGAGGCATGTTGAAAATTAGAAGCTAAAGACCTGATCATTTATTTTCTGTAAGGAAATAATATGGTACACGTTTCACAGAGTTTTGTTTTTTTGGGAATGCTTGTGTGCGTGTGTTTCATCAGTTCTGTTAATCATGGTTGTCTTAGAGATGTTCTTTGGGTAAATTGTTCTTAAAATTATATTGAAACTTTTGGTCCATTCTTACATTACCCAAACTTGGTGTGTGTAAATTATTCCATGTTGCTTAAAAAGATATAAAAATGTACATGTACATTTTACTTGAGCCTTTTAATATAGCTAAAGAATTAAAAACCATGAAAAAGTCATTGATTTGAAATTACCCATGTCTAAAATCTCCAGAAATTTCCTTTTAGGATGTGACTGTGTTTTATATGTACTGTATGCTTATTTACATGAATAAAGGCAATAGAATTACTCAAATATATGTATATATGTATGTGAACACAGATATATACATATACAGAACTGATTGCTGGCATAGTTGTTTGGCTCCTGCTAGCAATGGGTAATTTCAGGGTAGCTACCAGTATTGAAGAGGGGGCCTTTGAGTACCAGCTGTAGTTTAGAAATACTTCTTCTTAGGACTGTTGGTTTCAGCAGTGGTAAAGACAGAGGAAGAGAAACGGCTCCCATTTGTGCGTCTTTTCTGTGATTCCATGCCCACAGCAAGGCATGCAGTTGCAGTGAAATCTTTGTTGCCGTCTACTCTCTTCCCATTTACATGTTTAGCTACATTCAGATACAAATGAGATTTAGTAAGGCTAATTTACCTTTTGACCCTCCATGACATTTTTTGAGTATATCATCCATATTGTGTAGTTTCAGTCTTTTCTCTCTTCTCATTATTATATTTTCTTGCCAGATTTTTGTTATGTACTTCAATCATATATTCGCAATTAAGAAAACTTGTGTGTATTATTTCAAAACCTTTTTGTGTCTGAAGTGTTTAACATTTGAGTCTCTTCTAGTGCTGTTTCACATAAATAAATTACAACGTGTGATTTTGTACCTAGCTCCCTTTTTGGAATAGTTTTCTTGAATTCTTCAGGCATGCTTGGAGTTCATCAGTTGAAATGGTGGGACCTCAGCCTTGAAAGCTTGGTCACTGGAAATATTCAGGTTTCATTGCTCTGTGTGAAGATCATCTTTGCTCAGCTGTTTTTTTTTTTTTTTTGCACATATCACAGCATCACGTGCACGTTTACAGATTTGACTAGTGATCATACTGAACAATAAAAATCAAGACTTTGTCGTTAAATTTTTTTTAACCCTCTAGAGGAAACTTCCTACGAAGTACTTTTGAGTTGCACAAGGAAGGTTTTTTAATCACGTCTTGTAAAATGGTAGTCCTGTCTACTGTTTTTTTTACGTACACTTTTTTTTAAATGTCATGAAACATACTGAGGGATAAAATTGTTGCCAGGTATGTTATTGTGTGTGTTCTGTGAAAGCACCACAGCACAGTTGCCTTTTGTTTCATTTATAATTGTAAAAATATTGTATAATATAACAGTTTGTCCCTACACAATTGTATTTGCCAAGCTTTGTGCATTGAAATATTTTTATTTATTTCTTTTGGGCAGTATTAATATATTATAAACCTATGGTTACTGTTTTATATATTCTTAGATCATTCAAGTCATGTATGCTGTAAATGTGCTAGTCTTTAGAATGAAAAATATTAATAAAGAACTGACAGTACTAAATTGTGACTTTTTTCTTTAAATTCATTAGTACCGGCCTGGGAGTCAAGAGACCAGGGTGTTCTGATCCTGGTTCTGCTACTAATCTGTATAACCTTGGGTAACTCATTCAACCCCTTTAGGCCTCAGCTGTAAAAATTGAATTATGTTCAATTGGTCTTTATTAAGCATCTGTTTGTGTGTGGAGCACTACCCTGGACCCCAAGGGGGATATAAAGGTTAAATAAATAAGACATGATTCCTGTGCTCACGGAGTTAGTGTAGTAACAGAATTGAACAAGGCGATCTCTAAGGACCCTGCTAGCCTGCGTATCTACAATTCTTAAGATTTGACTACATTAAAAGGAATGATTTGGGGAGTCAACATTTGATGAGCCCACATGGTTGAATGAGAATATCTTTGGGATTGTTCTTTTTTTTCCGTATGTTGACACTTCGGCCTTTACCAGTAAGTAGGAATTACAGAAACTTTCCCATTTGTGTTCCCTCTATGTCCTGTAAATGATCAAGTTTCAGTTTTTTGAGGATGGGTCAACGAAATGCTTTTGCAAAATACTTGGATCCACTTATGTTTGGGGAAAAGGACATTTTACTCAGTATGCTAATTACTTAAGAGGCCTGTTTTCTGCACCATTAAATCATCAGTGTCATGATTCCATTTTCCTTTAAAGCAGTAAGGTATTCAGGGAAATGGGACAGAAGGAGTAGCTTACCTCTCATTCCATCTTTTTCTCCTCTTGAGATTGTTATTATCCTTATCCTATAACCACTTAAGACTAATGAATATAGAGTGTTTTTTCATATGATTATAAATTGTTTTGATTTCTTTGTCAGAAAACTGCCTATTTATAGCCTTTGACCATTTATCAATTGGGGAATGACTCCTATTTGTATAGATTTGACAAAGTTCTTCATATATTTGAGATATGAGGCCTTTATCTTAGAAACTCCATAAAAATTTTTATTAGCTTAGGGAAATCCAAATTAGAGCAACCTTGAGATATCATTTTACACCTATCAGATTGGCTAAAATAATCGAAGGGGGACAGATGTTGGAGGGGACATGGAAAAATTTGGATGCTAATTTATTGCTGGTGTAACCATGAACTGATACAACCATTTTGAAGAGCAATCTGGAATTTTGCCCAGAGAGTTATTAAATTGCCTATACCCTTTGCCTCAATAATACCACCAGGTCTATTTCCAAAGATGACTAGGGAAAAAGGAAAAGGACTGTTATGTTCTAAAATGTTTATAGCAGCTATCATTGTGGAGACGAAGAGCTGGAAATTGTGGGGATGCCCATCAGTTGGGGAATGGCTGAACAAGTTGGAGTATATGACTGTAATGGAATACTACTGTGCTATAAGAAGTCATGAACTCTGTGATCTTAGAAAAACATGGATTGACTTGCATGAAATAATGAAGAGTGAAATGAGCAGAACCAAGAGAACATTGTATACAGTAACAGCAATATTGTTTTAAGAACAACTTTGAGCAAGTAAGTCATTTTGACTGTTATAAACACCCAAATGAACTACAAAGGACCTATGAAGGAAGATGTTTTCTGCATCCAGAGAAAGAATTGATAAATAGAAGTGTGTATAGAATTATTTTACATATTTATACATATTTGTGTCTAATGGTAGCCACCTCTAGGATGGAAGAGGAGGGAGGGAAGAAAAAAGGGGGAAGAAAAGAAGTTACGTGATCCCTTTATTATATATTTAAAAGGAATAGCAAGTTGTACATGATAGATTTGAAGTTTCATGTGCAATCATTTTTTTTCTTTTCTACTATGTTATGGAAATGCTTGTTTTATTAAGTTCAGAATAAAACAAAATTTTAAAAATATGATGTAAAGTATTATCATTTAATCCAAAGCAAAAAGAAAATAATATCCATTCCGTGTATCAATGTACATTCATAAAGAAGGGCATGCTGTTAACCACAACAACAAAAAAGACTAGTGAGTCTTTCCGGTAAGTACTTTCTCTCCCACAGTTTCCCTCCATTCTTAGACTCCCTGCTTTTCTCTCCCTTTTTTTTCTTTCACCCTGAGAGGCAGTTTATTCTAGTGGAAAGGACACTAAACATGGAGTCAAGAGAGACCTGACTTTGAATCCTAACTCTTGTACATTACCAGTTGTGTGACTATGGACAAGTAAGTCATTTAACATCTCAGAACTTTAAATTTCCTCATCTCTAAAGTTTGAAACAATGGTTGGTTTACTTTACGAGATTATTGTGATTGAAGTGCTTTGTATATTTTAAAGTGCCATTTGAGCATCACCTATTATGTGAACCCAGTTCCCAGCTATGTAGACATAAACTTGGGCCTCATGGTTCTCATATTTGCCGAATTAGGGGTATTCTTTCCTGTGTTGAAAAGGGAGAGATGTGACAGTATTTAATCTTTCTGTTGATTTATAAAAAATACACTCATTCAAATGGATTTATGCTTTGTTGTTGGTCAGTCGTTTTTCAGTCTTATCCAACTCTTCATGACCCCATATAGTGTTTTCTTGACAGAAATACTGGAGTGGTTTGCCATTTCCTTCTCCAGCTCATTTTACAAATGAAGAAACAGGCAAACAGGGTTAAGTGATTTGCCCAGGGTTACACAGCTAGTAAGTGTCTGAGGCCAGATCTGAACTCATGAAGAGGAATATTTCTGACTCCGGGCCTGGCATTCTATCCACTGTGCCACCCAGCTGCCCTGCTTACAGAACTTGAAAATGAGCAAGGAAATAGGAATTACAGCAAAAATGATAGCTGTTGATCCCAATGTATAATGCTGATTATGGTGTACCACAGAGATCTTTTGGCAAAACAGGCATGGGGGACAGTATGGCGGAGGTTTGAAGAGCAGGATATTCTCATTATTTGGGACTTCTCCTCTCACAAGGAGGAGACATTGAATTTAACATTGATGTAAAAGCACATTAAGCCAGTTGTCTTACTAACTAAAATAGAGATATCGAGCTTCTAGTGGAAACACCTTAGACCCCAGAATTCTCGGTGATAAGGTTCCTATGTTTGATGCCAGATTCTAAGGACAAAAGAGACCTTCCCACACTATGCTTCCTTATCCCTATGTTTATAGGAGAAGGAGAGAGAAAATACCACCTTCCTTCAGCAAGTGATGGTGATGTGTGCAGCTCCTTTTGGGCTAGAAGAAATAGGAAAAAGTCCTCAGTTCTCACTTCAAAAGACTTCAACAATTGTGCTATCATCAAAAGCTAGGCTAGCCTGGAGTCCATGAGAGGACCGTAGACTTACCAGGTTACTAACTCCCCATGCCTAAAACACACATGCAAAGCCATCTGGGGAAAGTCACCTCTGAGATGGAAAAGCCATTGAGATCCATGATGAAAAACACAGCCTTCTTCCACAAAGAGAACTGATGGACCTGCACGCAGATTGAAGCATAATGTTTTTCTTTATTTTTCTTGCTTTTGCTCTGCAACATGGCTAATGTGGAAATGTTTTACATGATTTCATAGATAGAATGAGTTTCATGTCTTGCCTTCTCAATGGATGGGAGAAGGAGTGGGGGAGGGAGAGAATTTGGAACTGAAAATAAAAATATATTTTTTAAAAAAATAAAAACCCATTGAGGAAGGATTGCAAAGAACCCAAAAAGATACCTCTCATTCTCACTGCAAAAAAGAAAGATAAAAGAAAAACAAGAAAAGCTGTAAGAAAGCCACAGGGGTCAAAAATGGATGCTCTCACCTCAAGAATATAAAGTACTCTACCTAAAAGGCATAGAATTCTGTTATCTCAAATGCAGTTAATTATACTCCAACTTGTACTGTAATGATTGGCATGTTCCACCCCTCACCCAACACTCATGCAAACATGAGTAAGCTCCTGAAGACAAGAGCACCTTTATATCCTTATGCCTTGAGCACAATTATTTAAAAAGAATTTTTAAAAAGTTTTTATTGATATCTTGTTTCTTAAATCATTATAGCTACCCCAAGTATCCCTCCTTCTACCCCTCCCTGGGAGCCATCCCATATAACAAGTAGTATTTTTTTTTAGAAAAGAAAAAAAACCACAACCAATCAATATACAGAAAAAATCCAAAAACATGTAGAGTATGTAACACCTGTGGACTTCCCACCTCCATGAAGGGGTGGGTTCATTTGAATCATGCTTGATCTTTTTAATTTTGTTACTTTTACTTCTGATTTTTTTGGTGTGTCACTCTTTCCATTTACATTGTAGTTATTGTATATATCATTTTCTTGGTTCTTACTTGGCTCTGGATCAGTTCATATAGATCTTTCTATGCTTCTCTGTATTCATCACACATAATTTCTTGGAGCATGGTAATATTCCATTACGTTTATGTACCACACCTTGTCTAGCCATCCACCGCTTGATGGGCATCTACTTTGTTTCCACTTCTTAGCTATAACAAAAAGTGCTGCTAAATATTTTGGAGTATAAGGGGACTTTATTCTTATCAATGGATTCCTTGCAAGGCTAGTGAGGCAGTCTAATTCAAAGGGTATAGACATTTTAGTCGCTTTATTTGCACAATTCCAAAATGCTAAAATGAATTTTATTACTGAGTTCAATGTCTCATGTTTCAAGAGTTATGGGTAGTAGGCATTTATTAGGTATTATCATTGTGGATTTCCCCAGGTGACTTTCCCCAGATGGGTTTGCATGTGTGTTTCAGGCATGGGGAGTCAGTAACCTGAGAAGTCTACTGTTTTCTCATGGACTCCAGGCTAGCCTAGCTTTTGATGATAGCATAATTAGGATACCATTGTGAACCTCTTTAGGAAATTAATGAACTGTCAGAATTTTGCAAATGTACATTTTTGCATCCTTTTAATCAATATGTGTACTTTGTACTATTTAATGCATTTCTTCACTATTTCATATACACATTTTCAGTATACATACTTAGTAATAAAAGTATTACATAATGTATACTAGCAAGAAATGTATAATGTATGCTATAATATGCTTAGCCACTTCTCTATTATTAAACATTTATATTGTTTCCAATTTCTTAGTGTTATAAAGATGAATGATAGTCATCTGTTTCTAAATTACTCCATTCTTCCTGTTCCTTTTCCTTTACTCTTCCTTTAAAGTATTTCCCAGAAAGGAAAGAGGCAATGCAGGGAATCAACTAGAACTCTGGTCTTGGAATCACAAAGACCCAGGTTAAAATCTAGCCTCAGACATACTGACTGTGTGACCCTGAATAAGTCATGTAATGTTCCATTGCTCCAGACGAGAGTCCTGGTAATCAGCATGAATAAGATTAAAATTTAGTTGGGACATGTTTAGCAAAAGAAAAATGCAAATAAAACATAGATTTCATTTTACATTTTAAAATAAGCAGTGACCCTTAGGTATGGATCAATGGCCCCTTCTATTCGAGTTAGAATCTAGGCAACTTTCTAAGACAATAAGTTACTGACCTGCATTAATGGAAGGGTTTTCCTCATTGGAATTCACTATACCAATGAAATTGAAATTCTAGACCAAAATATTCCCCCCAAATGGAGAAAATAAACTGGATCAGCAGTTTCATAGCTCTCATCCCATGTTACTGGATTCCTCTCCAAAAAGCTAAGGCCAGTTAACACTGCCACCAGTAGAATATATTTGGTTTCCTGCTTTGGGGTCTCATAATTGTTTTTGCAAGTTTAGCAAAAGCTTTCCAGATTTTTTTTTATTTTAATTTATATCTAAGTAATTGCTAGTAGGACTGCATTTTTGCTATGTTGACATTTTATTATCTCTTATTTTCTCATTTAAGTAAACTCATGCCAACCTGGTTTATATTCTCATTCCTGGTAACAGAGGAAAAAATTAAGTAGCAGTCATGTAACAAGAGATGTCAAAGAAAACATTTTTTAAGTGTTTGAGACCACCATACTGTTCCTTTTTTCCATCATGGATCAGGGAGAGGAAATAGGATTTTAAATTTTACTAACTACTGCATATGGCTGTTTGCTGAGTTTCTCCTTCCATTTTTAGCTGCAAAGAACAATAAGAAAGACTCAGAGGAAAAGCAGAACAGATTGCAGCATCCGTGAAAGTTGTCGAGCATAAAATATGCTAGAAAGTGTTCGCAGCTCTCCTTGTTACCAAGGTAGAAATAACAGGACTTAGCAACTGATTGAATATGGGGGATGTGGGTGGTGAGAGTGAGGAGTCTGAGATGACACCTAGGTTGTAAGCCTGGGTGATTAGAAGGATGGTGGATTAGAGGAATAGAAGGATGACGGTAACTGGGAAGTTAGGAAGATGGAGGGGAAAGATAATGAGACCAGTTTTGGACATGTTGAATTAAGGATGTCTGTCAGACATCCAGTTCAAGATGTCTATTGGGCAATTGGGGATACAAGAAGTTTAGTTGAAGTCTCCTGCATAGAAGGGTTAGTTGCAACTGTGGGAGCTGATGAGCTCAGCAAGTAAAATAGTGTGGAGGAGGAAGAGAAGAGGAGCCTAGGAGAGTGTCTTGGGAAACACCAGGGGTTAGTCGACATGACTGGGATGAAGATCCAAAGAAGGAGACCAGGAAGAAGTGGCCAAAGAGGCACCACACAAGAAAAAGCAGTTCTGTAGGAAGGGAAGAGAAGTCAGGTGAGGGGGAATGAGTGAATCTTGCTCTCATCAGATTTTACCTGAGGAGAGAATACCATACATACCCAATTGGGTAACTTACCCCACAGGAAAAAAGGAGGAAGAAGATAAAAAAGGGGGGGGATGATGGAGGGGAGGGCAGATGGGGGTGGAGGTAATCAAAAACAAACACTTTCAAAAGGGGACAGGGTCAAGGGAGAAAATTGGATAAGGGAGGATAGGTTAGGAAGGAGCAAAATATAGTGAGTCTTTCACAACATGAGTATTGTGGAAGGGTTATACATAATGATACACATGTGGCCTATGTTGAATTGCTTGACTTCTTAGGGAGGGTGGGTGGGAAGGGAAGAGGGGAGAGAATTTGGACCTCAAAGTTTTAAAAACAGGTGTTCAAAAACAAAAAAAAATTTGTTCATGAATCTAGAAAATAAGATACACAGGCAATGGGGTGTAGAAATTTATCTTGCCCTACAAGAAAGAAAGGAAAAAGGGGATGGGAGGGGAGTGGGGTGACAGAAGGGAGGGCTGACTGGGGAACAGGGCAACCAGAATATATGCCATCTTGGAGTGGGGAGGAGGGTAGAAATGGGGAGAAAATTTGTAATTCAAACTCTTATGAAAATCAATGCTGAAAACTAAATATATTAAATTTAAAAAAATATTCAAAGAGGCACCACATATAGGAGGCTTTTAAATAGTTATCCAGAAAGTTCTGTGCATCTTTCATATTCTTAACTGAAATATTGATAAAATATTGATCAGTGGAAGTTTTGTAGAATGTTAAATTAGGTTCTGATCTTGATTTGGGAAAAAAAATGGAATTTGACTTAATGGCTTTATAATATGTATGAACCCCACTATAACGCTATAAGCCTCGAGTGTCCAACATGTAGACTATGAACCAGAAGCAGTACACCTGATGCTGTCAGGTTTTAGCCAGGAGGAAAAACAAAAGTTAATTAGGTAGTATTCATGAGGCCACTAGGATCTATCCACATGAAATTTCTGCCTCCGTGGCCAAACTCCTCTGGCAATGTTTGTGTTCTTCTGGCTCTGAAAATAGATTTCCTTTCATGACACTGCAGAAATTAAAGCCACAGTACCATAAAAAAGTCATTATTGAGAAGGAGATAGACTTAACACCTATTGCTGGCTAGAATGATTCATTAGTTTGATGTTAAATACCAGTATTCTTCCTGACTTCATTAAAATTGATCACTGTTGAGCAGTAGGCATACATATTTATAGTCTTGATCAAACAGCTTCTGAACTGTGTTGGCCATATTTTAAAAATTAATATGTTCGAATTACTAATAGACCATATAGATTATCATAAAATGTCACCTATTTTGTGGTAGCAAAGAATTGTAAATTGAGGGGATGCCCATCAGTTGGGGATTGGCTGAACAAGTTATGGTATATGAGTGTAATGGAATACTATTGTTCCATAAGAAATGATGAACAAGCAGATTTCAGAAAAACCTGGACAGACTTACATGAACTGATGCTGAGTGACGTGAGCAGAATCATGAGAACATTGTACACAGTAACAGCAGCGCTGTGCAATGATCAATTTTGATAGACTTAGCTCTTCTCAACCATGCAATGATCTAAGACAACTCCAAAAGACTCGTGATAGAAAATGCTACCATATCCAGAGGAAGAATGATGGAGTTGGAATGCAGATTGAAGCATACTGTTTTCTTTTGTTTTTTTTTCTTTCTCATGATTTTTCCCTTTTGTTCTGATTCTTCTTTCACAACATGACTAATGTGGAAATGTTTAATATAATTACACATGTAGGGCCTATATAAAATTGCATGTCCTCTTCAGGAGTGGGGAGGGGAGAGTGGGGTGGGGGGAGAACTCAAAGTCTTATAAAAGTGAATGTGGAAAACTAAAATTAATCATAAAAAAAAATAAAATGTTATCAATGTTATCAAAAAGTACCAATTTTGCCATGTGGCTCCTTACTGAGAAAAAAAAAATGGACATCCTTTAAGTTTAAGTGAAAGTGAACAGATTTATACAGTTCATCAAACTTGTAATATCAGTGAATAAAATGGATAATAGGGCATCACTGTTGTCAAATTAACTCATCATAAGAACATTGGTGCCACATTGGTGCTGTGATTTCACAGTAACAATAACAAAGGTACACATTAAAACAAATTTTGATATTCTGAAGTATGAGAAACATTATTGTATTACTATAAATTTAAAATAAAACATAAACCAAAAGAAATTAAACATTATTGAAATAAAATATACCCTATTTCCCCAACATCCCTCCCCAAAATGGATGCACTATTTTAAAGGTATACACCCAGAATTATAACAAATGGATCTTTCCCTTTCATTTCCTTTCATTAAAGATAGAACCTTATTTCAAACTATCTGTCAGAAGTACCTTGAATTTTTCTACATTGCATTCCATCATGATTGAAACTTTGTTTTTCTTCTGAAGCTTATCATCTATATCCAAAATCATCATTCCTCGGGTGTGGAAGCCAGCCAGTTCCACAGATACAGCACAAACTATGGCTTTAGTGACAAAGTCCTCATCAAGTGCAGCTGTCATGGCAAAGCAGTCAGAAGGCATATAGCCTGGTGTCCAGAACGGTGTGGTGGACTTCTGTACATGTTTCTTCAAACAGGTCACAGTATAAGCATTGATTTCTTTCAAAAATCTTGCTTTATTACTATTTTGTGAAGTCCATTGCTCATAAAATTCCTAGAGAACAAAAAGGGGATGCTACAAATAAATATGTGTATTATATATGTATTTAAATATATATATTTACATGATCTAGCTTTTTTCTTACACAGTTTATCTTGTTAGTTTAAGAAATGCAGTATTCCATTTGTAGATATTCCTTCCAGAACTGTAAAGTAGTATTCGTAAACTTGACTTTAAAAAAAACTCAGATATTAACTTTTTCTATTCCCATTTTCTGCTTAGACTAGTGCTATGATGGCTAAATATAATCTGCAATTAAAAAAATCTATGATATCAAAATCCCCCCAAACTGGCACTTCTGTGTGATTCTGCTGGCAGAGAAAAGTGTTGGTGTTTAGGAATAATAACAATCACTTTTTGTTATTATACAGTCATTTCAGTTGTGTCTGACTCTTTGTGACCCCATTTGGGGGTTTTCTTGGCAAGAATGCTGGAGTGGTTTGCCATTTCCTTTTCCAGCTGATTCTACAGATGAGGAAACTGAGGCAAGCAAGGTTAAGTGACTTGCCCATGGTCACACAGCTTGTAAGTGTCTGATGCCATATTTGAACTCAGGTCTTCCTGACTCCAAGCCCAGTGCTCTATCCACTCTTCCACCCAGCTGCCCCAAGTCCTAGATATAAAGCTTTCATTTGTATCAGAGGTCTTAAAATATTCTATTTAGGGATGGGAGGATTAAAATGATACTAGCAAAGTGTAAGTTTTTTGTGTGACAGCTATAGTATTCTCTTGATAGATAATAGAGGGGAAAGTGGCCTGAAACAAACTCAAGCAAGGAAAAAAAAGTTTAATAAGCTTAAATTAAACATTTAAAAAACCTAACTACAAATAAAGACAAAAAGAAAAGGATCCTGGGAAGAGAAAGAAAAGTATAAATAAGAAGAGAAAATAAGACTTTTCCAGGTCTTACTCTTTAGCTAACCCTATACTTAACCACAAACTCTCCTTTTACCTCCAGTGAATTACCACGGGGCTCAGTCTGTTAATAAAAAAAAGAAAGAAAAGTAGCACCTTACCCAAGGCAATGTATACATGCATACAAATTCCAAAGTTGCAATGTAGGTAGGGCACATGTACTCATTCAAGACAATGTAAGCTGCTTCTGGATCTGTGGCAAAATTGAATTCTGAACATGTACCCACGTTCCCTCTGGCTAAAAAATATAAATAAAATGTACAGTATAAATTCTTATTTTTTATAATTTCCCTTTAATTTTAAAATGAAAAAAGTAAATCATCTACACAATTGTCCTCTCAACATTTGATATGCAATCAGCTAACTCAATTTATTTTGTAATCTATAGAATAACAGAGCTGACCTTTAAAAATACAATTAGGTAAATATGCCGGCAAATTCATTTCCCCTTCGTGGCTCTAACCCCAAGCCCCACCCCTCTGCTTTTCTGGGATGTAAAAACTAACATGTTAACATCTTGCACTATTTTAGAAACCTTAAACTATTTTTTAAAAAAAGACAGAAATCTTATGTCTCTTGCTCTGGTGGATAACAATATGAGGAGGGCTCCAAAATATTCATTGGCATTTAAAAATCTTAATTCACAGTCCACTTCCTAGAAGGTTCTCCTCATTTAATCCCAGCCATTCTTCACTTGCCAACAGGATACCTGATGACTCAATCCCTTCATTCCCAATAATTTGTATGGCTTGTTTATTTGAAAATATTTCTGAGTTTACTGCATTCGTGTGTTCTGTCTTCCTTGTCCAACACTTTATTTCAATAAATATTTCTATTCCTTTATAATAAAAATAGCTAGCATTAATATAGGGCAGCTAGGTGGCGCATTGAATAGGAGTGCCATGTCTGGAGTCAGGAAAACCTAAATTCAAATCTGACCTCAGATACTTACTAGATGTATGACCCTGGGCAAGTCATTTAACCCTGTTTGCTTCAGTTTCCTCATCTGTAAAATGAGCTGGAGAAAAAAAATGGCAAACCACTTACTCCAGTATCTTTGCCAAGAAAACCCCAAATGGGGTCATGATGAATCAGACTCATCTGAACGACAAAAAGCATTTACATAACACTTAGCACAGGGCCTGGCAATGGTAAGTGCTAAAATGATAGTTGATTGACTGATAAAGTACTTTTAAGTTTTGCAAAGCACTTTACAAATGTAATTTTAATCCTCACAACTACTCTGGGAGGTAAGTGCTATCATTAACCCATTTTATAGACGAGTATACTGAGCCTGAGAGGTTAGGTGACTTTCTTAGGGTCACACATCTAATAAGTGTTGGAGGCTAGATTGGACCTCAGATCTTCCTGACTCGAAGTCCCTTTCCTGATACTTACTTGCCTCTATAATAAATGCATTTGAGTACCTATTACTTTAGTGTGCACTCTGTGTATTCCATAAATAATTGTTGACAACTGGAAGACAATGATGCTTGAATATACTTACAATTCATATTTCCTCCCATCATGAACAGATTTTTAATTTTCTTAGGAAAACTGGGGTCCATTTTCACAGCCAGAGCTAGATTGGTCAAAGGAGCAGTGGCTACCAAAGTTACCTACAAAAAAACTGATGGTGATTTAAGATAAAAAAAGCAAGAAAATAGACAAGCAAACCAGAGTGGCCAGTTATGCTTCATTGTTTTTCTACTTAAGAGACTTTTAAAATCTCTTCAAGGAGTCAAGTATAGAATATGACAAATGATCATGGGGGGAAAAAAGTCAGATACACAATCCAAGATAGTGAGGGATAGCGGAAGAACATCTACTGTGACATGATCACCTGGCCAGGTAGTTGACTGATCATCCTGATCATTGCAGGCACTGCATGTTCTTGTTGAACTTTGTCCAGTCTTGGAGCATCTGGGTCAGGAATATCACCCAAGCCATCTTTTCCAAAATAACAATCCATTTTCAGATTATTAAGCAGCGGAGAAGAAGCACCTTGATAAACTGGAATCTGAAATTAATGAAAAGAATAAGAATAAACAGTAATAATGATAACAACCATAGGACAGTGGTCACAATTCCCAAACTGTTAATAGCAAATGAAAATCACATGCAGAATCCTGGTTGCCTTATAACTTACGACTCATAATTTAGAGTATGAGCTCAAATTTGATGCACAGTAGTTTGTATCTCACGTGTTTATCAAATTCTGAGTTGTGTTCTTGTCTTGGAATCCCCACTTAGTAGGTGATAATTCCTTCAAGGCAGTGGCTGCTGTGTCTAATTCATTTTTGTACCGTAACACCTGGTACAGTGTCTTGCATGAAGTAGGCCCTTCATGGCATTTTTACATTATGTGTCCTTTGGAGCTGAGAAGGATTGCTTAAATTGGATATTAGTTATCAGAGTAGGTAAGTGTGACAACAATGTGGCTAGCAGCTGTTGAGGTGTAAGACCCAACAAGACTAGCAACAAGAGCTTCCAGGTCAGGTTCTTTTGATCTGCTTTTCTAAGGAAAGCAACTGGAAGGGGTTAACAATCTCACTTTAATCCAACATACATATATCATTCACTTAGTTCAGGGGGAAAAGCCAGCACCCTGAAAATATCAACAGATCAAATAACAATATTCAACAGATAGGCTTCTTATCTGTCTGACCAAATCACAATAGTTTCCAGAGAAGCATCAACATATGGGTTTTCTTCAAAGCTGGGGGACTCCAGCAGCTACCCAGAGTCTCCACAGCAACACTCTTCCAGTGAGTGAGACCCCCAGGCAATGCTAACCTATGAGTTTATATACCCTTTGGGTTCACACCTAATCAGCAAAAGGGTGTGAGTCTGGGGCTTTACACCTAGTAAGGCTTAATCAAAGGCACTTGATTACTTTAGCAGTCTAAAAGAGAAAACAGCAGAAAGTCCCACCTTAATTACCATTTCAATAAGTTGCAAAACTGATCGGTTTGCCTTTCACTGGCTTCAACACTACTCCCATCTCCACTCCCAAATCTGCTAATTAATAAAAACAAAAAATAGACAAGTGGGAGATAGAGGGAATAAGCTATGAATCTTAAATAGATAATTAACACCTAGATAATCTAAAGTTGATTTTGATTTTGATTTCTCACAGAGACTAACATGAACCTAAAGTCTTTTTTTCAAAATTTATTCTTTATTTTTAGTTTACAACACCCAGTTCAAGTTTTTGAGTTCCACATTTTCTCTCTTCCCCTCTCCCCACCAAGACGGCATGTAATTTGATATAGGTTCTACATCTACCTTCCCATTAAACTTATTTACAGAGTAGTCAAGTTGTAAAGAAGAATTATAACCAATGGAATGAACCATGAGAAAGAAGAAACAAAACCAAAAAAGAGAGAGCAAATAGTTTGCCTCAATCTGCATTCAGACTCTGTAATTCTTTCTCTGGAATGTGGATAGCTTTTACCATCCTGAGTCTTTTGGAGTTGTCTTTGAACTTTGTATTGCTGAGAAGAGCCAAGTATATCAAAGTTATTCATCACAGATACTATGTGTCTGTAATTGTGTTCTCCTGTGAACCTAAACTCTTAAGCATTTTTAGAGATCATCTAAATGAACAGAACTTTGATAAAGTATCATTTGGGATGGAAACAAAACAGTCAATGCTGGAATTAGATGTCTGTGGGAAGACAGACACACCAATACAATAGAGCTGTGAATTGGTCCAATCCTTCTGGAAAACAAATTGAAATTGTGTGAGAAAACCCACTAAATTTAATTTCATTTGCCATTGGTCACACCATTACTGGGTGTATTCTGGGAATATATGTCCATAAAGATGTCAGAGACAGAGAGGAAAGCACCATACCTGTCAAAAGAGACATAGTAGCGGTATATGGTTACCAAGACAACAACTTGGAAACAAAGTGGGTACCCATTTAATTGGTGGAGTGGGTGAACAAATTATGGCATATGAATGAAATGGAATATTATGTTCTAGGAAATGACAATTTCAGAAATGACAAGAATTCAAAGAAACAAGATTTTTATGACCTGATGCAGAATGAAGTAGAACAATATATATATATACGTGTATATATATATATATGTGTGTGTATATATATATATATACCATAACTACAATAATGTAAAAGAAAAAAAATGCACAAAGGAAGGCAAACTCTGAGTAACTATACTCAGAGAATGTACCTGGAGAACAGATAATGAAACATGCCTCTCTCTTCTCAGCAGAGCAATGGAAAAACTATAGGTCTAGAATGTTGCACATACTATCAGATGTGGCTGCTGGATTGGTGGGTTTGGCTTGGATGTTTTGCTTTGTTACAAAGGAAGGTTTAATGCTGGAGGCACTGGTGGAATGGAGGAAGGAAGAGGTTATATCCCAAAATGAGTCTGATGTTTAAAAAAGAGGCATTAATTAAACATATTTACAACAAAGTCATTTTGTCTCAGTTTCTCCTAATGAATGATTTGCTAATGATAGATACTTAGCTTTCTTTTTTTAAAGATTATTTTTATTTTCAGTTTCAAATTCTCTCTACCCATTGAGAAGGCAAGAAGTATGAAACCCATTATACATATGAAGTCATGCAAAACATTTCCTCATTAGCTATGTTCAAAAAGAAAAAAAGCAAGCAAAATAAAGAAAAGAAAAAATATGCTTCAGTACGCAGTCTGAGTCCATCATGAATAGTATTTTTTATCAAAGTTGTAGTGGATTATTGTATTCATCAGAGTTCCTAAGTCTTTCATAGTTTGCTTATCTTTACAACATTGCTGTAACTGTGTTACAGATTGTTCTCTTGGCTCTACTCCCATCACTTTGCATCAGTTCATATAAGTCTTCCTAGGTTTTTCTGAAAGCATCCAGCTTGTCATTTTTATAGTACAATGGTTTTCCATCACATTTAGATGCCATAACTTGTTCAGCCATTACCTGATTAATGAGCATCTCTTCAGTTTCCAATTTTTGTCATCAGAAAAAGAACTCCTATGAATATTTCTGTATACATGGGTCCGTTTATTTTGATCTTCTTGGGTTATAGACCTAGTAGTAGTATTGCTGGGTCAAAGGGTATGCACAGTTTTATAACCTTTGGGCATATTTCCAACTTGTTCTCCAGAATGGAATAGTTCACGGCTCCACCAGCAGTGCATTGGTGTACCTATTTTCCCACATCCCCTCCAGCATTTGTCATTTTCCTTTTTTGTCATCCTAGGCATTCTGATGGGTGAGGTAGTAGGCTTTAATTGCATTTCTCTAATTACTGGTGATTTGGAGCACCTTTTCATGTGACTATTGATAGCTTTGATTTCTTTTTCTGAAAACTGTCTGTTCGTGCCATCTGACAGGCTTGGCCTTCATACTGCCAGAAGTCAGGATGCCTGTATCCACATCTGGGAATATGGTAGCTCCCACCACTGCTGCCACCACCAAACTGAACGTCCTTTTTTGTTCTAGTCCGTGGGAGGTAATACATCATTGTGGCCCAGGCAGCAGTCACTTTTGTGCTCTTGTTTCTAGCTTAGGAGACAGAAAAGAGGTTAAGAATGGGAGCATTTCTGCAGAAAAATGGAGGTCCCAGTGCATTCCAGCTACAGAAAACCAAAGATGGTGAAGAGGTCCAGTGAATTGTATAAAATTTCAATATCTTAGGACTTCTGCTGATTATATATTTTAAAATCCTGCTTTTTTAAAGCCAAATTTTATAAAAACACAGAATTTTGCTTTCCTCTGCCATTGGTGGCCTTGGAGACTGCCATTTCAGAAGAGTGGTGGAAATGGAAACATCCCTCCCACTTATGCAAAAATAATTGAGCTAGGACTAGTTCTACCAGACAGGGAATTTTGCAGGAGAGTTTATACCTATGTAAAGAGAGATTCCACAAAAGGTTTCTCTCTCAGACCTTTGCCTCAACCCAGGATTATCTTATTTGTCATTATGGCTTGTATAACAAACAGGTGTTAAACCATTGGGTGGCACCTGTGGAGTCCTCTACAGTGAATTAGCTGATTCCTAGACAGAACTCAATTTCAAATAGTAAGTGTTGCCCTGGCCTAGGTTAGTGATCAAATTCATGAGTTGGGGAGTTCCCTATTCAGCTGACCTGCTTTGCTGTGAGGTTATTGGGTCCTTACCCTGTTGTGAGAAACTTAACCTCTCTCTCACTTAACTTTTCTATCAGTTTAATAAAATTCTTTTTCCCACTAAATCTTGACTCTCATCACCATAGTGTTCCCCATGATCTCTGAACCTAGACTTCCTTTGTCCACAATAGTAAGTAGAGATATTTTCCAAAATAGTAAGCAGTTGTGTGGAAAGATGAGCCAGGAGCTGGATCAGTTAGAAGGGTCAAGGAAAAGATTTTTAAAAAAACAAACAAAAAGAATGAGGGAAATGTGAGTATTTTTAGGAAAAAGCTAAAATTGAGAGGGAAAGATTGAAAGAAAGAAAATGATTGCAAGAGAAAGGTCCTGGAAAGGAGAGAAAGGAATGGGTTCAAGGGTGCAAATAGTGGAGGAGTTTGTGAGGGAAAGGGGGGGTGATGATGTTGATAAACTATAAGGAATGGAGGGAGGGAGTTGAGAGAGCTTAAGTCAAATTGCCTCATATATTCTTAGTGAAGTGGATTTAGGCCAACTGTGGGAAGTGGGGTAAGGAGGGAGGTTGGGAGAGTCTGGAATGAATCCATTGCACACAGTCTATATGTTAAACATGAAACTACACTCAATCAGAAATCATGCCTACAAGACTACTGTGTGTAATCCAATAGAGATAACCCACAGATTAAAAAAATAGTCATTCTTTTCATGGTACCAAAGAAATGGAAACTCAGTGGGTTCCCACCAATTGGGGAATGACTGAGCAAACCATGGTATGTGATTGTGATAGAATGCTATTGTGCTGCAAGAAATGAAACAGACAGTTCTAGAGAAACCAAGAAAGAGGTGAGCAGAGCGACTTCAAAAGATTTAAGAACGCTGATGGACACAATGACCAATCATGATTCAAGAGGAATCATGCTGAAACATGGTCCCCAACTCCCCCAACAGAGAGGTGGAATGGACTGAAGGTGTAGATTGAGACAGGTTTTCTTTGGACATGGCCAGTTTGGAAATTAGTTTTGATTGATTTTGCATATTTGTTATAAGAGTTTTGTTTTTCTTTTTCAGTGTGTGTGTATGAGGTAAAAGGGAGCAAAAGTGGATTTTCAGTAAGTGGAAAAAAAATTTTTAATTATTAGGGATAAAGTTTGATCTTGCAAGGCAAATAAATTACCTGTAAGCTGTTACACTTCTGTAACACCCGAAGGACATTTTTACACACGTTTTCCACTGAAGTATTCCCAAAACAGCAAGTGATCCCCAGAACTTCAACGTTAGGTGCTCCCAGAGCCATCATTAAGGCAACAGCATCATCTATACCAGCATCCACGTCAATCACCAGTAATTTCTTTTCCACTGCTGACATTTCTACCAAAACAAAACAGAGACATAGAATAAATATAAATGCAATGAAATCATTACATTTTTATGAAGAAAACATCAATGTTTGATCTTTAATGACATATTTAAATTTTAATGGAGAATATACATTTGTGGTTCCAATTCAGTTTAACTACTTGACTTAAGAGTCAGGAAAGCTGAGTTTGAATCTCATTTCAGACACTGTGTGATCCCAGCTAAGTCATTTCTCCTTTCAGGGTCTCAGTTTCCTCAAGGGTAAATGAAGGATAATAATACTTGCAATACTCACCTTATAGAGCTATTGTTAGGAACTTAAAAATGTAACGTAAATGTGAGACACAATAATTATTGATATCTCATTTTACTTCTCTTTTTTCATGGAGTTCAGATGGCAATGGTCTAAAGACAAGCAGCTTTCCTGCTATTCTTTTATATTTCCTATTTTGAAGGATGTTGTTCATATGGATGAGATGATAACTTTTTGTAATTAAAAAAATTATTAAGTTCACCTCTTTAGACTCACCGCAAGCAACTTTGGGACAATTTAGAAATTAGCATTATTATTGGTACAAGGAGTACCTGCAATATGCAAATTGAAACCCAGCCATGCCTGCTTATCCTGGGCAACTGTTGTCCATAATCTCCCAGAAGTTTGATACAAGGGACGCCTGACATGCTGGAGGCTTTCCTCATTTTTTTCCTGAAATCTTAAAGATCCTAGTGGAGTACTCAGACTATCCACCTGTTCTCCCCTACTTTCACCACAAGACCAGCTCATTTTCCCTCCTTGATGACATCCTTTTCTCTCATTCTTTAGAGCTACCTATTGCAGCCTGCTCACACCCACCATTCACCTTTCAGGTCTCAATGCCATATGGCAACCCAGGTGTAAAGTTTGTATTGAAATGATGGCCCTTTGCTGTTACCCATTATGAGAAGCTTGGAGGCCAGTGAAAGTGCTTCTGTTTGCTGAAAACAATCTAGTGCATTCTCTTCCTCCTTTTCAACTCTGGGCCTAGCTCATTGTCAGTCTTTATTTTCTGTCCCATATATACATACTTTTAGACAAGTTCTACAGGGAGGGGGGCTGTCTTTTTGAAATCTGCACACTAGATATCCTTTATTCACTTAGTCTTTACTCTGTGGATGGGCAAGCCAAAGTCCTTTAAGTGATTACAGATCTCTTCTAAGAGGCTCTGCCAAGTCTTGGGATTTGATTCAGTCAACTTCATGTCATCAGTAAACAGGAGCACCTAGATGACCTCAACCTAACTTGGATGGACTTTCTGCTGTCTCTCTTATATCATAGTGGTGAATACTTTTTTATTTTTTAGCATATATCTTCCTAGTCTATGCCTCAATTAATGTTTATTATCAGAGGGTAATTGAACAGGGTTTTTCTTATTATTCCATCTCCAAAGGAATCTTGAATTAAAAGAACCTATAACGCTTTCCATAATCAACAAGCATTAAGCATAATAAGACATTATATTCTATACATCTTTTAGTCAATTATGAGACGGTAAAGATGTGGTTCACTGTTGAATATCTCTTGGGAAAGCCTGTATGTTTGATACCCTCATCAAGGATGCCATCAATTTGTGTATAGATGATAGCCACATAGATTGTTAATAAAAAATTACTCTTCTCACCATGTTCTATTGAGTTCAGGTAGAAACAGTCCTGGGACAATTATTCTCCTTTTTTGTACTTAATGCTCTGGGAAATAATATGACACTTAATTTTTAAGATGATATATTTTTAATGCTCTGTAGACAAGTTGCACAGGTGGATAAAATAACTGCCTTTTGTAGCTGAATAAATATATTTGGATAGAAGCCTCCCCCACTTTAGGTTCACTGAAAGCTTCCTCAACTCCAGTGGCAGCAGGCAGAATGATGGACATAGGTACCTCATCCTGCTCAAGAATTATTTTTTAAAAATTTCTTCTGCTAGATCTCTGTATTTTGAAAAAGTTTTTGTTCCACTCATCTTAGAGATTTTTAGTATTTGTGTGGTTATTCAAGTGCCAGTATTATGTATGGGTTGAGTACTCAAGGATGTTTTAAGGTCTGTACTTTAGTATGAATATTCATTTGTCTGTTCTTGAAAAATCATGAACCTCTGAGATCTAATTCTAGCCACCAGCTCATGTTTCGCTGTGTTTTTCGGTAGGTGCTAAATGTTTGCAGCCTGCTGTGATATGTCACAGCTTCTGCCATTTCCTTACATAATCTTCATTGATCACCAAGTCCTGGATCCTCAAGGATCACCCTTCTATAATTTCTGGTGATGATCATCATCGTGATGGTCATCATAAACCCATCTATGTCCATAAAGAAATTCATGTGACACATGTGGTTGTTGTCTGTGGAGGGCAGCATTGTCTAATTGGCTCTGCCATGTTATAGACTCCTTTCCCTTGTATTCAACAAATTGAGTGATATGTGCCTGTTATCCATCTTTTCTATTGCTTGGTGAAGTAATGTCTGCAAAGAGCTTCTTTCTGTCTCAGTGACCATCCTCTTGAGCCCACCTCAGGCCTCACCTCTCTATGAAACTTCAGTAACACTTATTAAGCACCTACAATGTTCCAGGCACTGTGCTAAGTGCTGGGAATACAAATAAGAAAAACAAAGACAGTCCCTCCTCTCAAGGAGTTTACAAGCTAATAGGGGAAGACAACGCACAAGAGGAAAAAGTAGAAAATGGGGAGGAGAGGGTACCAGGGGCATCTTGTTCCATGGAGTTGAGACCAAGCAGAGATACAGGTGCAAAGTGGAGTGATCTGCAAAGTCTAAGTTCTGTCCTCTTATGAATTTTTCTAACACTCATTGCCTATACCAGGGGTGGGGGACCTCTGGACTCAGGTGGCCCCCTAGGTCCTCAAGTTCCGTAAAACTTGAACTCGGTCAAAGGGCTGTACCCAAGGATCTAGAAGGCCACTTGTGGCCTTGAGGCCACTGGTTCCCCACCCCGGCCTATACTTCTAATTGGACACTCAAGTAACCAAATGCTGTGACACATCTTGTATTTTATTTTATTCAGCCCTTGTTTCCTCAGTCTAGTCTTTCCAAGTAGATTGTGAACCCTGTGACAGAAAGTCATTTGTACTTAGGCAAGGTCATAAAAAATGCCAGATTTAGAGTCAAAAACCCAGGAGCCAGATCCAAGCTCTGATATTTACTACAGGTCCCCAGAGAAGTCACCTAATCTCTCCAAGCATCAGTTACTCATCTGCAAAACAAAGGGCTTGGACTAGATGACTCCTAACCAACCTTCTAGCTTTAAACTGGTGGGCCTGGAATCCTCCCCCAAATCCTGTGACTTCCTAAATGTAATGACTTCATAAGATTCTGGGATTTTCAGATTTTATGGACTCTGAACCCAATCCTCTTTCCATTACAACAGGCTGCTGCCATTCAGTTTCTGTGGCCAAAGAAAATCATCACGTGTTGGCCAGTCCTCAGGCAAAGAGATTCCTCCTCCAGGCTAATTAGCTAGGCTGCAACTCAGATGACTGACTGTCCTCAGTCTAAGTCAGCTGGGTAGGACCTGAAAAGCTGACCCTCTGCTGTATTTCAGTCATTTCAGTTGTGTCCAACTCTTTGTGACCCCATTTTGGGATTTTCTTGACGAAGATACTGGAGTAATTGGTCATTTCCTTGTCCACCTCATTTTTTACAAATAGGGTTAAATGACACACAGCTAGTGTGTAAGGCCAGATTTGAACTCATGAAGACACACCTTCCTGATTTAAGCCCAGGGCTCTATCTTCTGTGCCACCTAGCTGCCCTGTGCTGTTACATCTTTCCAAAATGTCATTCCCCTTCCCCTACCCTGAGAACCATCCGTTTAACAAATAACATAAAAAGGGGAGGGGGAAAGCAGTCCAACAAAACTAACCTGCACACCAATCTAATGCAACACAGGCAGTGTCCCACACTCATAATCCCTCACGTCTGCAAACAAGGGTGGAAAACACATTCTCACATCTCTTCTTTGGGGCCAGGTTTGATCATTACAATTATACAGTATTTAGTTTCTATTTTTGATGTGAACGTTTGCACTTAAGTCACTGCATACATAGTTTACTTGGTTCCCCTTACTCAGCATCAGTTCACATTAGTCTTCCCATGCTTCTCTGTATTCATTGTGTTTTACTGGGAAAGATCTCATTGCAGTCACATACAACTCGTTCAGCCATTTCCCAATTTCTAGGCATCTACTTTGTTTCCAGTTCTTTCCACTACAAAGAGTACTAGTTCAAATATTTTCGTGTAGATGGTACCATCCTTCCTCTTCTTGACTTAACCCCAGAGTTTAACAGATAAGGTGGTTAGATGGCTCAAACACAGTCTGGAGTCCTAAAGAGGTGAGTTCAAATTTGACCTTAGACCCTTACTAGCTATGGGACCCTGGGCAAGTCACAACCCCAGTTTCCTCATCTGTAAAATGGGATAATAGCACCTTACAGGCCTGTTGCCAGGATTAAATGAGATAATAATTGTAAAGCACTTAGTACTTTGCACAGAACAAGCCCTAAATAAATGTTAGCTGTTATAGTAATGATAACCGTTATTACTTTATTTATCCTCACAACAGCCTTGGGAAGGAAGTAACAACTGCAACAGTTAATGAGATTATTAATTAATTAATGAGATTATTCCTGTAATAGTTAATCATGTCACCACTCCTCTGAATGCTCCTTATATTTAATTATCCGACTTCAGATACTTACTACCTGTTCGACCTTGGGCAAGTCACTTCTGAGCGTTAGTAAGAGGAGGAAACTAGTTCAGAGGAGTTAAGTATCTCCTCCATGGTCACGCAAGTCGCGTGGCTGAGCCCTAACCCCCGCAGCAGGTCCCCTGGTTCCAGGTCAAACACTCTTTCCGCTAGCACTGGTCTCCGAACCCAAGGGATGAACACCCACCCCACCCCACCTCACACACATATCCCCAATGCCTAATCAAATCCCACTGCTTTTGGTTTCATAGAGCCCCTTAAACCCCCGCAGGATATCTATGTCTATGCGCCTGTGTGCGCGCCTGCCGCAGCTGCCTTGTCGGGGTGAAGTGCCCGGTCAGGGATGGAGCGCCACGTCTTCTTCCTGTAAGCCAAAGCACCCCTGCCCACACCGGTCCTTCTCCTGTCCACCCCCACCCCGAGCTTCCACCAGCGCTTGAGAACCACGGGGCTCCACGCGTCCCAACCCCCGCCCCAGAACCTTCCTCCTTCTCCCTCTTCTCCCTCCCAATGCGCGCCCCAGCCTCTCCAAGCGCACTTTAAGGGCCACCCGCGGTACTTGGGGAACTACTGTTCGAAACTCCCGGCTCACTCTCAGCAAACGCCCGGCCGGCGATCTAGTGGACTTGGGAGTCAGCTCCGAGTTGGGTGGCTCCCGGCCCCAAGGCGCCTGACCTCGTCCCACCTTCAAATACCATTCCAGACGGCCCCTTGGACACTGTCACCACATGCCTCATCTCCACCCCCAGCCCGAAGAGTTAGCACAGGGTGTCCAAGATGACCGAAGTTATCGTAGCGATATCTCAGCCCCAAAGTCAACTTTTGTTCCTTCAACAGTGGCCAGGACTGAGCAAAGGGATTTCCCTGAAGTGCAAGCGCTGAGACAGCTTCTCTAATGAAAATTCCCTTGAAATGACTCTTTTGCACAGCCCACACACTCCACTCCTGCAATAACTAAGAAACAAGTTTCAAATTGTGCAAGAAAATGGAAAAATGAGGAACTTGCCTCATCCTGGAATGAAAAACCAAAGTAAAGCGTCCTAATTTAAATAAATATGCAATTCACTGGCCCCTGGAGGAGGAGGTGCCTAGAGTGTTAGACTAGGAGCCAAGAAGATTCGAGTTCAAATCCTGTATTTTCACTTACTAGATAGCCTGACTCTGTTGAGACTCAATCTCTCTCAGTCTCAGTTTCCTCTTCTGCAAAATGGGGATAATAATAGTCTGGTTGAGATCAAATGAGAAAACCTGTAGCACATCCCAAAGTCTTAGTGCAATTACAAAAATTATAACCTTTTATGAATTAATGAAGTTTATAAAGCTTTTAAACGTTTATTAATATATAAAGCACTTGGAAAGTTTAGAAGAGTTGTTGTTTGGGAAAGTCAAAGCAATTGGGGTTAAGTGACTTGCCCAAGGTCACACAGCTAGCCCGTCAAGTGTCTGAGGCTGGATTTGAACTCAGGTCCTCCTGACTCCAAGGCCACTTTGCTGCCCCAGAAGAATTTTTTAAAGCTTTTGTAAACTTAAACATTATAAGTTTAAAACTACATTGTGATGCCTAAGCAGCCAGCTATTGCTAGAAAAGCCCTGTCCTGAGCCCCTAACTCAGAACCCCAGTTTGCATAAGAAAAAACAGACCGAGTTCCTGCCTTTTGGTGTTCAGCAAGTGTCTTTTGGCTCCCAAGACTTTTCTAAGGAATGTAAGCTAATTAACTAGAAAAAACCTAATGCCTAATGGTCTTCTTTTGTCTAACTGAGTGGGCTCAGAGATGTATGTATCTTGCGTCAACAGACTAACCTGGAGCATCCCTTGGTCTGTCTATGGCCATTAAAGATGACGGCCTCGGCCCTAGACATTATCTTGAATTATATGACTTCTGCCTTATCTTGAGCCTGCCATGTTGTGGGAGTTATGGCAAGTTGGACACAGAGATCCTGGGTTGTAATTTCAGTTGACACTTTGTCAGCTATCTGATATGTTGTATTTACAATCTATTCAGGAGGTTCCTTTTATCATGGTCATAAAAAGTACAGGCTTGCCGAGTCTGCAAAATAACATGTAAACTTCAAGAGATAATAAACCACTGCACCCTGTATTTTCTATATAAACTACTTCTTTACCCCAACCCGGGACCATTCTGATTTGGGTTTTTTTCCCCAAATGGACGCTGGCTAATAAATTCTCCATTTAAAACTTATACTCTGTGGAGTGTCTCACTCGCTCTCGGTATAACAACATTAAGACTTGGGTCACACGGAATAAGCTTGATGGAGAGCAGCACGATGATGTAGCTTGGAGGTGGGAAAGGATTCCAGGATCACCTCTGCCACATACACTTAACCTCTCAGTGCTCCAGGCAACCTCTAAAACTGTATATTGACAAGAAGGTGAAGATTTGCATCCACAGAGGGAGTTTCTTCATCTGGGAGTTCCCTACCAAAATAAAATAACAGATGTAGTCCCTACTAGATCAATTAAAATTAATTAATTAATATCCTTGATGATATTAATGCTTTCCATTTAGTGTGTACTCACCTGTTTCCTAGATAAACATATGCAAGAACTTAGAGGCAAAAGAAAAAAAATGCCCTCAAGAGGAAAAGCAAGCAATCACATTCTCTTTGACTGCTACCTCAACGTCAACAATAAAAGTGCCATTTTCATGGAGTCTTCAAACTGGAAGAGATCCTAAAGGGTCAGAGAGGTTCATGACTTGCCTTTTTTTTAAAAGAATATGTAAGAAATGGGAGGAGGAGTTTTGTTTCCACAGAACTAAAGGTGTACTTCCCCCCCACCCCCCACCCCAGTTTTAGCAGAAACCAGGCCTCAAGGTCGGTCAGGTGAGAGGTCAGAGGCTTGTACGCATGTGCATGCTTTTTGAGAAGGCAGTCAGGGGAACTAGAGAGGCCAAACTGGTTGAATCAGTTTAAGCTTATCTAGGGTCTGGTCTTGGTCAAGAGTCCAGGCCTACTGATTTGAATAATTTGCATTTGTTAAAGAGGGAAGGTAGGGGAAGTAAAAGAGTGTAGATTAATCCTAAACTAAGACAAGGAAAATCTAATTAACTTCACTTTTGCTTCTGTATCCTTATTATCCTACCTATATAAACTGTATAACCTAGGAAAACTATGTAAAGAGTAAAGATTGTAAAGTAACCATAACTCTAGCAGGAGTGGAGGGAATGGTTATCCCTGCTCCTGCAGCTGTATCAGTGTGAGCGTTCCAGTGAGCACTATACCCTCATTCTTGAGGAGTGTAATAAATGCTTACTCTGGTCCTGAGTTCTTTGGGTGAGAATGGTCAAATCACATGGATCTTCTGAAGGTTAAGGAAAGTAATGAGCAGTGGAAGCTTGCCTCGGGCTTACTTCCTGATCCTGCCTTGGGGAGACCTGTGATCCCCACTGCAGTGTTAAGACCACTGGGGATTTTCCTGGGGAACCCTGTGGTCTGCACAGCTTTCTTAAGGGGCCATCACTTGGGTCCTCCTTAGGGTCTGACCCCTAGGAGGCCCTGTGATCCCCAGAGATTAAGGTGGGGGCTACCACTGGGAGTCCTGTGGTCTGCAAGGCTTCCTTAAGGGTCATCACATGGCTCTTTCCTGGGGTCCAACCCTGGGAAGTCCTGTGATTTCCCCACAACTGTTCTAAGGGGCCATCACTCCAGTCCTCCTTAGGGTCTGACCCCTAGGGGGCCCTGTGATCCCCACAGATTAAGGTGGGGGGGCTACCACTTGGTCTTCCTCTGGGAGTCCTGTGGTCTGTACAGCCTTCCCTAGGGAATTATCACAGGGTTCTTCCTCAGGACTTTGGCCCTTCCTAGGAAGTCCAGTGATCCCTAAAACCACGTTTCTCACAATTTGGGGAAGTCCAGTGCTCCCTAAAACCACGTTTCTCACAAATATTTTCATTTTTTCTCACACGTAAAAACAATTTTAACATTCACTTTTTATAATTTCTGAGGTATAAATTCCATCCTCCTTCATTGAGGAGGCAAGTACTTTGATATAGATTATACACATGCAGTTAGGCAAACCATCAACAAAAAAAAGAATAAAGAAAAAGTTTTTTTTTTTAATCATTTTCATCTGCATTCAGACTCCATCAGTTCTTTCTCTGGATGTGGTTAGCATTTTTCATCATTAAGTCCTTGGATTTGTCTTGGATCATTGTATTACTGGGAATAGCTGCGTCATTCACAGCTGATCATCTTTCAATATTACTGTTATCATGTACAATAGTTTCCTGGTTCTGTTCGCTTCACTGTGCATCAGTTCAAGGAGGTCCATATTTAATATGAATATGCAAACCAGAAAACTTCATGACGGATGTTAGTAACAGGTATCCTATGAAATCCAAAAGACATCCAGCAGCTACATGTCATTTACTGTTACTATTTCATAAAATCATCTTCCATGTGTATAAACTGCTATTTTCAGGGTCAAGGACATTAAACCCTGCTAAGGCTCTCTGCTTTCATTGGTGTGGGTATTTCTTTGACCAATGCAGAGAGGAAGCCTCTGTGCCTCAGCAGATCTTCCACAGTTTGAAAAAAAATCATCCCCTGATGGCCAGCATTTTGATGAGGAACTAGGCTGGTCCTCTGATGGACAGACACATAATCCTTCTTTCACTGAGTCCATCCTGGAAACCTTTCCAGGCTGGCAAAACTTGCCAGAGTTGGTATTCCATCGGCCTTGCCTTTAAGAACTAAGGTCATGAGATGCTGGAGCCAGACTGATATGGCCTTGGCTGTCCCCCAAACCTGTCCTCTTTGACCTCCTTCCCTCTGACTCTTGGTTTTCTGGGCTTCCTTCAATATTCAAGCATTTACTATGTATAAGGTGCTATATTAGGTTCTGGGAGTACAAAGACAAAATGAAATAGTCCCCATCCTCAAGAAACTCACATTTTATGTCTTGGTGAGAAAGGACTCTTCTTCTCTGGGATCCAAAGCTACCATGTTCTGGGTTTCAGGCCTTGACACCTCCTCTGCCTCTGATTCCTAGATACCACCCCACACCCACACTCTCACTCTTCTAGCCTTATGTTTGTCTCTGCTGTCTGTTCTCCTGATCCAACCATTGTGGAGAGAATGACTCAGCTGGGTAATTAATTATAGACATAAGGGATCTATATAAGCCTGAGACTTCCATATTGCACAATGAAGAGCTGGAGAAACTGATTCAAGAGAGCAGAGAAGGAAAAGGGTCTTCAGAAAGACAGCAAGAATCTATTCATCCCAAATCCTTTCCTCCCACCTGATGGAAAGATGACTTGGAGGGAAGAAAATGAAAGGCTATGCCCCTCCCCACTTTCCTCTGCTCTCCTCCCCCTACCCCAACCTCCACCTCATTCTATTTTAATGCTTCTTTTTCTTAGTCTGGTTTTCCTAAACTATGTCTATGTCTATACCTGTGGCTAGTAGTGATTATACTTAGGAAGTGTGGTTAATAATAATTCATAATACTAATGATAATCTTCCAAGAGGTACTGAAGAGCCCCTCTGGAGCAGGTGCCTCAAAGGAACTCTTCAGAGCCAAATTCCTGCAGCTTTCTTCTTCACCTTGACCCCACTTCACATGGCCATTGCTTGGGTACACAGGGAGTCACCAATTCCAATCGCTTTAGTAAGATAGTGGTAAGAGAGGTCCTCTGTATCCCACTGCCTCCGTGGGCAGAGTTGGAGAGCTCACAGTGATTGTGCCCTCTGTGGTACCAACTCCTTTACCTTCATGATCCTGAAGTGTTTGATGAAGAAGGAAGACTATGATGTAAACTGGAGTGATAAGGAAGAGGAAGGCACCAGGCTAGGGGTCAGAAGTGAATGAACAAATGTAGGAATGAAATGAAAGAAATGAATGAAAAAGCATTTATTATGTGCCAGGCACTGTGCTAAGTAAAAGGATACAAAGAAAGGCAAAAATAGAGTGCCTGCCCCAAAAGAGTTCACATTCTAATGGGAGAAACAACATGAATAACTCTTTATATAGCCTGGTGTTCACTTCTGGGTATTTGCATAAAACTTTCCCCATTGGTGAAAAAAAAATGATAAGTCGACTTTCTACATCTTCGGTGAAAGGTGGAGTTGGAGAGGAAACTTGGCAAAGGAGAGTTCTTAGTCTAACTTTTGACTTCAAGAGAGGTTCCAGGATGTTTTTAGGAAGTCCCTGGAGGGAGAGAAAGACTATGGAAAAAATCCAGTATGCAGAAGAGTTAGTGCCTCCAATACATCACAATTTCTAGCTTGTTTGAACTAGAGAATTTGGGGAATTTCTTCTTGAGTTAGATCAGGGACGCTCTTTCCCTCAGGTTGAGCTGAGACATCTCATTCCCAGTGGGAGATTCATTCATTCTGTGAATTGTCTGGTATAATTCAATCTATATAACTTCTCTGATTTCTGTTTGCTATCAGCTTGGATAAATTGGTTTATTCACTATTGAATAATTTTCACATTATTGTTTGTTTTATCATTACTTTTGAAAAATATTTGAGTTCCAAACTCTCTCCCTCCCTTCCTTTTTCTAGTCCCTCTCCTACCCATTGAGAAGGCCAACAATATGATACCAATTATACATGTGAAATCATGCAAAACATATTTCCATATTACCCATGTTGCAAAAAAAGCAAGAAAAAAGGAAGTGAAAATTATACTTCAATTTGCAATCAGAGTTCATCAATTCTATCTCTGGAGGTGGATACATTTTCATCCTGAGTCCTTCAGAGTTGTCTCGGGTCATTGTATTGATTAGAGTAGCCAAGTTTTTCTCAGTTGATCATCATTAAAATATTGCCGTTACTGTGTATAATGATCTCCTGGTTATACCCGCTTTACTTTGCATCAATTCATATAGGTCTTCTTGGGTTTTTCTGAAGGCATTTTGCTCATCATTTCTTATAGCACAATAGTATTCCATCACAATCATATTAGCACAACTTGTTCAGTCATTCCCCAGTTGATGGGCATTCCCCTCGATTTCCAATTCTTTGCCACCACAGTGAGTTGCTGTAAATATTTTTGTACATATAGGTCCTTTTCTTTTGCTCTCTTTGGGATACAGATCTAACAGCAGTATGGCTGGGTCAAAGGATACGTTTAGTTTTATAGCCCTCTGGGCATAGATCCACAGTGTTCTCCAGAATGGTTGAACCACCAATTGTGCATTAATGTCCCTATTTTTCCACATCCCCTTCAGCATTTGTCATTTTCCTTTTCTGTCACAATAGCCAATCTGGTAGGTGTGATGCGGTACCTCAGACTATCAGTAATTGTGATGACTTTTGTCTAAGAAGCTTTTGGTGGGAAGGAAATCAAGCTTTCAGATACAGCTTGAGGCACTCTTACCTTGCTAAGAGATAGTGACCAGGAGAGTGGCTTGAATCTAAAAATTTTTTCTTCTATAGTAACAACATTTAGGGAGAGGGCAGACAGAGATAATTCAAACTTGTTAACTCCTCTCTGAGGATCTTATGCTCCCCTCCTGGCAGGAATTAAAGTCTCCCTTAGTGAGGGATGGGCTAGATTCCAGAGATATCTGTTCATGCCTCCATATGAACTACATTTCGACAAACCCACATGGATATATAAATAACTCATGTGGGCAACACATACACACACCCTATAAGATATCTATATAAGATTTATACAGTGTAAATCAGAGGTTCTTAACAGGTTCTTAACTGGTACAGTGGATCCTGAGCATTCCATGGAGTGATTTGGGAGATTTGTGAACTTGAAAGGGAAAAAATCATATCTGTATTTTCACTAACCTTTAACTGAAATTTAGTGTTTTCTTCAATTATTTAAAAGCATCCTAAGAAGGGGTACGTAGGTTTTACTAGACTGCCAAAGGGGTCCATGACACAGAAACGGTTAAGAACCTTTGGCGTAAATGGAAGTTAATTTCAGAAGGAAGGCTTTAGCGATTTGTGTGTAAGGTTAAAGGAGAAGGGGACAGAAAAGACTTCTTGCAGAAGGTAATATTTGAGCTGAGTCTTAAAGGCAATTAAAGAAGTCAGGAGGAAGAGGTGAGGGGGTTCATGAAAAGGCATAGAGCTGGGAGGGAAATTGTCGTGTAGGAGCAAGAGTAGGCCAATATAGTCCGATTATATAGTTCTTGGAAGGGAGTTGTAAGAAGACTGGAAATGTAGGAATGGGCCAGGTTGTAAAAGGAGTCCAGTGTCAAAGAGAGTATTTTATATTTAATCCTAGAGGTAATAGGGAACCACTGGAATGTATAGGGGCAATGGGTGCTGATGTGGTCAAACTGGTGCTGTAGGAAAATCATGTTGGTAACTAAGTGGAGGATGGATTGGAATGGGAGGTGGTCTAAGGCAGGGAGACCAACCAGAAGGCTGTTACAGTTGTCTAGGCATGAA
This sequence comes from Trichosurus vulpecula, assembly GCF_011100635.1. NCBI lineage: Eukaryota > Metazoa > Chordata > Mammalia > Diprotodontia > Phalangeridae > Trichosurus > Trichosurus vulpecula. The sequence continues at coordinate 388,591,434 of NC_050574.1, forward strand.
GTGATGAGGGCCTGCTCTGGGGTGGTGGCAGTCTGAGTAGAGAGCAGGGGACATGTACTAGAGATAGTTCCAAGGTAGATCTGACAAGACTTGCAACCAATTGGATATATACGATGCATGTGAGTGCGGAGTTGAGGCTGACACCAAGGTTTTGAGCTTGGGTAACAGGGAAGATGGTGGTACCCCTGATAATAATAGGAAATTTCAGAAAAGAGGAAGGTTTTGGGGAGAAGATAATGAATTCTTTTTTAGGTCTGTTGAATTTGAAATGCCTACAGGACATCCAGTTTGAGATATCCTTTTTCTCTAAGAGCTTATATTCCAAAAGGAAAATATAAAATAATTAATATAATATAATATAATATATAATATGATGTAATACAATATGGAGAAAACAAATGGAGAAAATATAGTAAGAAAATAGATCAATAAATAATTAGGGGGGTTTGGACTAGATGGTTGCTTTTCCACATCTTAAATTAGATGATCCTAAGTACCAAAGGAATGGTTTAGTTAATTTAGAAGAAGTAGGAAGTGGGGGTTGAGATTAAGTTTTGTTAAAGCTGTCAAGAAATGAAGGAGGGACTTAAACTAAGTCTTAATAACTTAGAACATTTCCAATGGTCTTTCTTATCATGGCCAGATCAAAGACAATAGTTGATCCAAATACCATGGATCTAGAATATAACCTACCTCCGAAACTGGGTGTAGACTGATAAATATGCTAATTATTATTATTATTTCCAGAACAAGAAATATAGACTGAAACAGATAAAGGAAAGGAGATTCATTATGTGAAAGGGAAGTGCCATTTTTATAATCTGACCATCAGCACCTTGGAAACTGTTGTTTTTGTATCCTTTGGTGATAATTTGGTACATGGTGAGCCATAGAAACAAAGGAAAGACAGAACTAGTAGTGATTTAGATGTTTGAACTTAGAGCTATCCAGGGGATAACTGGAGTCAATGAACTGGTTAAATGGAGAAACAGTATGTTCTCCTATTTTTCCCCATAACCAACCCCAGTCCCATCATGTGGCCAAGAAAGCACACTAATGTGAAGCTAGTGTGTAGTCAAGTGTAACTTTAAAAATTATTATTCAGAAGAAGCTACCAGGTAATGCCAGGTTCTTATCCTATTTATATACTCTTTAGTAGAGCCATACCTAGGGGAGCATGGTCAGAGTTTTTACCCAGGGTACAAAAATTTAGAGAATACTGACAGCACATTATACCAGCAGGTAGAATCAATTTTGAGAAGCAACTAATTAAAATGAGTAATTAGTTTAAACAGGAGACTATGTCAGATGCCCTCCCCAACCCCTAGAGACTATACCTCAGATGAGTGCTTCCACAGGCTGGTCCTTTTCTGTTCTGCCCTCAACATTCCTGGCAACAGCTTCCCCAACAGAGGCATCTCGGTATTCTCAAATTGCTCTTCTCCTGATGCTGCCCATCAACTGAATTTGTCTTAAAAAGTGATTTGAAGGCATATTTTCTTCTGTTTGCCTCAGGTATCCTAATTAGCAGTTCCTCTGCTTAAGAGGAAAAATGAGTGGCTATAATGAACTTTAGGGTTAAAATGAGTGTTAGGTCAATTTTTCTGGGTGAGTTTGATCCTCTGGTTGGAGGCATAAAGGGATTAATAGTTATAGCAGAGGCTAGTTTCCCTTTCACCTTCAACACTATTCTACTACACAAAAAAAACAAATTACAAGAAAAAATAAAGATGAACCTGGATATAGCTAAGGGATCTCAAACAAGATGATGGAATTCAGGCATTTAAAAATCTCTGCCAAAAATAAAGCCCAGAGACTTCCTGCCAAGATGGCCACCTAGTTCCTACATGCCTACTCCAACAAAACCTTTAAGCATGCACCAGACCAAATAAGGACCATGACATTCAATGAAAAACTAAGAAATTACTTCTTTTGCCCAATAACTGCCCAAAAAGTAAGATTTCCTCCCCTCCCCCAGCAAAGTCAGCATCAGAACAGGGTAGTCTTCCAACAGGACTGGGGATAGCCAATTAAATTTATAGCCTTCAGCAATCTGTGTTCAGAGACAAGGGGTATGGAAGGCTCCCCTGTGAAAGTCCTGGGTTGTTATAAAAACAACAACAACAACACCAAGATGGGGAAATTGGAGACCCCGAGGAGTAGCAGCAGTCAGAAACCAGCCCAGGGATGATTGAGGTGCTGCCAGTGCAGGCCACTATATCTAGACTGGGAGAGTCCAAGAGTAGGGGCTTTGACATCCCTAATATTCTGTCCTTAGACTTCAGAGAAGCCCCTAGACATCTAGTACACTGAACCTCAAAGACCTAAGAGGCCTAACTTCAAGAGGTAGAAGCTAGCCTGAAGTTAGCCTGAGAACCCAGAGGACCCAGAGACCACATGAAACCAACTATCCCACCTGGGGCAAAGAGCAAATTTGGCCGCTGGCCATGGAGTAAAGCCCTAATTTACAAAAGGAAGAAAGAAAGGAAGGAAAGAAGGAAGGGAGGAAGGAAGGAAGGAAGGAAGGAAGGAAGAAGTAAGAAAGAAAGAAAGACAAAGAAAGCCAAAAAGAAAGGAAGTGAAGTAAGAAAAGAAAAGAAGAAAGGAAAGAAAAAAGAAAGGGAGAAAGAAAGGGAGAAAGAAAGGAAGGAAGGAAGAAAGAAAAGAAAAGAAGGAAAGAAAGAAAGATAGGAAAGAAGGAAGGAAGAAAGGAAGAAAGAAAGAAAAGAAAAGAAGGACAGAAAAGATAAGATAGGAGAGGAAGGAAGGAAGAAAAGGAAGAAAGAAAAAAAAGAAAGAAAGGAAAAGAAAGGCAGGAAGGAAAGAAAGGAAGGAAGTAGAAAGGAGAAAGCAAAAGAAAGAAAGAAAGAAAGAAAGAAAGAAAGAAAGAGGGAAAAGAGGAGGAAGGAAGGAAGAAAGAAAAGAAAAGAAGGAAAGAAAGAAAGATAGGAAAGAAGGAAGGAAGAAAGGAAGAAAGAAAGAAAAGAAAAGAAGGAAAGAAAGAAAGGAAGGAAGGAAGAAAGGAAGGAAGGAAGGAAGGAAGAAAGAAAAAGAAAGAAAGGGTGGGGAGAGAGAGAGGAAGGAAGGAAGGAAGGCCTTGAAGAAAGGATTTGAAGGAGAATAAACAACTTAGAATAGAAAGTGGTAAATCTTACCCAAGGAATAGAATTCCTGAAGACCAGAACAGACTAAACATAAATCAATAACTTCATAAGACAGCAAGAAATATTAGAACAAAAATCAAAAGACTGAAAAAATAGAAGAAAATATAAGATATAAATAAAAAACTGATGTGGGAAACATGTCAAAGAGAAAGATTTTTTGAACTCCCAAAAAACAATAATTCAAAAAGCCTAGATATTGTATTTCAAGAAATCATGAATGAATGCTGTCCAAATCTATTAGAACTAGATGACAAAGTGAAGGTAAAATCCACTGCTCACCTCATGAAAGGAACCTCAAATTGAAAAGCTTCAGAAATGCCATGCCCAAAATTCAGAGCTCCCACTTCAAAGAAAAAATACGACAAACATCCAGAAAGGAGCAGTTCAAGTACTCCAGAACTACAGTCTGTATAACACAAGAGCTAGCAGCTTTTATTTAAAAAATGTCAGCTCTTGTAATACAATACTCCAAAAGCAGAAAAAATGCCTTAGAACCAAGGCATTGGTTCTTATCCTGCAAAGCTGATTATATTCCAATAAGGGGGAAAAAGGGACCTTTAATGAAATAGAGCACTTTCAAGTTGTTCATCCTTTGTTTTTTAAAGAGGACCAATGACATCATGGGGATGATGTCCTGACTTGTGCATGTATTGGATTTAAGTGAGGCAGACTTTCACAAAGTCATTAGTTTCACTCTCCCTTCCCATGTCATCAAAGTCCAGTAGCAAGACAAAAGATAGGACAACTAGAGATTGCTTGGGATGCAGTGGATGACCTTGGCATCTTTGATGTCTGACCAAGCTTTAAGCTTCTAAATTGTTCTCATTTTCCCCTTCCTCCGGATGTCATCTTCACATACTTGGCGTGGCATCCCCCTAATGCATTGATGAATTTGAGGCCTGTCAGTTACCCTTAACATAGTTTAGCCTGTCTGCCAAGACTGTTTTACTGAGATTTGGCCATCATGCATGCTGCAGCTTCTTGGAGCCACAGGTGAGAGTTGGCTGATGGTGGACACCAAAGGTGGACGAGCAGCCAGAAAGGGCTCATCAAGTCCTCACACCAGAGGTGCTAGTCCTCCTGGTACAACCCATACACTCCAGACTTTCATCACTTTGATGAAAGGACCAGAGCTGAGTAGGACCTTTGACATTCAAAAACAGTCCAGAGAATCCTGGAAGGTAAATTTATTTCAGCAGTTAGGAGCTGTACAAGAAGGTAGTGCTAACATGTTATTAGGGGAAGAGGAAATAAGTGTCCCTTCAGAACCTTAATGTCTTCAAAAGATATTGAGGAAGTTAAAAAAGAAAAATAGAGGTCCTGTGGATGGTCTGGTTCTATTCTGAGTTTCGAAGAGGGAAATAAGAAGTGGATAAGAAGGAGGGCAGCTAGGTTGTGCAGTGGACAGAACACCAGGCCTGGAGTAAAGAAGACCTGAGTTCAAATCCAGCCTCAGGCACTTGCTCTCTGTGTGAACCTGAGCAAGTCACTTAACCCTGTTTGCCTCAATTTCCTCATCTGTAAAATGAGCTGGAGGAAGAAATGGCAAACCACTCTAGTATCTTTGCTAAGAAAGCCCCCAAATAGGGTCACAAAGAGTTGGATACGACTGAAGGACAAAAATAAAGGAGGAGGAGAAGAGGGTGAAATGTGCTATTTATCATGTAACACAATGGAATTTCTACAAGAGAATATTTATACTTCAGTATTTACTCCCATACATGTGTGAGAGGCATAATCTCCCTCCCACCTTATTATACCTTAGTCTCTAAGAGAGGAGAAGGTTGTGTTTTTTCCTTTCAGTTAATTGGGAGGGGGTTGAAGATAATAATATTGATGGAAAAATAGCCATTACAGCACTTTTTAAAATGTACATAAAAGAAGTTCAGAGGAAAGCACATACATGCAGTACAGTTTTGAAAGTAACCTGTAGAATCAATTATAAATTTTTCTAAAAGCAGTATGAAATGGAGACGCATATTTTTCAGACAGAATCCTCTTTGGGTCCTGCTATGTGTAAAAAATATTTTTTTAGTGTTTAAGTTCAGAATAAAACACTTTTTAAGAAAAGAAGAGAAGTTCTAGGAAATATTCTTGTGTTCTAGAGGGTATGTCAACATGAGCTGAGAAAGCAATGAGGGGCGTGGGTGCAAGGTTACAGTGGAAGAGAAGTAGCAGGATTGTGTGCAGCAAGTTTCTCAACTGAAGGAGTTCTAAAATAAGTGATATTTAAGGGTCAGAAGGAAATCTGTCCCTGGAGCCAGGAAGACTCTTCTTCATTAGTTCAAATCTATCTGTATGACTCTGGGCAAGTCATTTTACCCTGTTTGCCTCAGTTTCCTCATTTGTAAAATGAACTAGAGAAGGAAATGGAAAACCACTCTAGTATCTTTGCCAAGAAAACCCCAAATAGTCAGACACGACTGAAAACAACTAAACAACAATAAGAGATTTTGATCATTTGCTCTAACGGATGTAACTTATCACAAAGGCTTCCTAAGCTACAAGGACAGTTGTCTGTATGGAAACACGGGGATGGATTGCTTCATCCTGGCATGACTGTACCTGTGGTCAGCTTCACCTCCGAGGTACCACACCTTCACTCTCCATCAGACTCTCTCCTTTGCTGTTGCTCTTGTCCTCTGTCCCTAAGTTAATTTATCTCAGAATCACTTTTAGCTGACTCTGGCTTAAAGGCCGAGCACATGCCATGGTGCGTTCTGCTACCCTAGAAAGGTTCTGATCTTGGTTCTAGCAGCAGGAATAGCCTACCTTAATACAGAACAACTCATCACTTGTAGATTGGTCATTTCATGATGAATTCTTTGGTCATCAAAGAAACACTTTTCACGTTTAGATTTTAGAGTCAAATACCTTTCCTCAGTTCTGTCCACTGCTGAAAAAGTGATAGTGGCCCTGATGCCGAGATGTCATAATGGTGGCCTTCATCTTAGACTCACAGTTCTGAGCACTGAAAGGGAGGAAGTGATTGGTCTAGGATCACAGAGCTAGTATGTGTCAGAGGAAAGACTTGAACCCTGGTTTTTCTAACTTTGAGATTGGCTCCCTGTCTACCAGATAACATTGCTTCTTTGATTACATTTTAATTGATAGGAAAGATTGGTTATGAAGTGGGAGTAATTTCCAAGTCAGATGTCTAATTATAGTTAGACCATCAAAATATCTGAGCAAAGATCAGAATCAATATTAAATTAGAAGAAAGACAATGGAGGCAAATCCAACCAAACTTGTTTAGACGAGCTGCTGAAGCTTAAAAATGGGTTAGAGAATAGACTCCAAATAGATTTATCACCATTTCCTCAGGAAGTTTAACCAGTATAAGTGACTCACTGTATCAAGGAGTCCAAAAGAATCTAGTTGCCAAAAACTACTTGATATCCTTACCAAAGAGAGAGATATGACTTCCAAGGGCAACATCCATTTAGAGTGTAAGTTTGTATAAAAAGCAAAGGAGGAGGGTAAAAGACTATGAATAATGTTCCTCCCAAATGGTGAGAAGTGAGGTACGTGTGCGGAAACAAGATTAGTTAAAACCTGTAATAGCAAGAGCCTTTAGAGATGAAAACATAACAATGACTAATGAACAAAAGAAATTGAAAAATACCTATAAAGATTTCTTTAACAATTTATAAGAGTAGATGTACTACTGTTGCTGCTGTTTAGTCGTTTCAGCCATGACTGACTCTTCATGACCCATTTGGAGTTTTCTTGGCAAAGATAGTAGAGTGGTTTTCCATTTCCTTCTTCAGCTCATTTTACAGATAAGGAACTGAGGCAAATGGGGTTAAGTGCCTTACCCAGGGTCACTTAGCAATAAGTGTCTGAGACTGGATTTGAACTCATAAAGGTGAGTCTTCCTGATTCTGAGCCTAGTGATTTATCCACTGCGCCACCTACTTGTCCAGATCCACTACATTTGGACACTTATTCATAGATTTCAATACGTAGTACGAGGAAACAGAAAGGGCAATCAATAAAACAAAGATGAACTAACCAGGCATACACAGAAATCCATTTTGTAGGAAGCACAATTTTGGAGGTTTTAAGGTCTTGATTCTTCTTCAAATAGTTGATTTTGAGGAGAATACCAACCACTTAGAAAAAAAAATCAGGCTCTTATTAGCAAAAACACTGACCAAGAAAATACCAATAATTACTGACCCATATGCCTCCAACATCTTAAAGAAAATAACACACACATCTAGGGTATCCTTGATTATCCTGGATTACAGTATGAGAAGGGAATGGGCAGACTTTTCCCAAACAATATTCTATAGCAAACACATCTCAGCAGTCACAGAATTGACTGAAAGATGCAGAGAATTCAAGATGTCACTGTAAATATTTTGGCTATAAAAAAGCATTTGATTCAGGAGAAGAACATGGCGGCTGAGTGGTCCTGCTCCAGTAACACGTTTCTCATGCGTGTGTTAAAATCAGACAAGATTCCTTGAAAAATGTAACAACGTAAACAACTTTTTCAATAATAAAATTAATAACAAAAATGCATAAGACAAAGAAACATATGCTCAGCAGAGATGTTTGCTGATATCCTGGAGAATGCCCAGCACAGTATCAGATTGGAAGAAGCATGAGATGGTGAGTTCCTCAAAAGCCTCCTGTTTGTGGGTAACATGTTTCTGGTTGTATCAAGCCCCAAAACATTACAGTCTTCTGTGGGGAGTCTACAATCACTAACAAGAGGATGAAAAATGCTAATTATCCAGACTAAGATATACAGTTAAATGGACAACCCACTGAGCTAGTCTCTGTGTGTGTGTGTGTGTGTGTGTGTGTGTGTGTGTGTTAAGATAGACAACGAATGGGATCCAGAATTAAACAAAAGGAGAGTGGATTAAATTGCTTCTGAACGATTATGCAGCAATTTTTATAATCCTAGCCATCTCTTTGAAACAGACTAATTTTTCTGTTTAATCTACTTCATCAAAAACTTAAAATTAATTTTTTCAATCATCAAGCCTTTATTTTTATTCCTTTTTGTGTTCCCCCCACTAACCATGGAAAAGGAAAAAAGAAAAACAAAGCTCTTGCAACAAATATGCATAGTCAAGCAAAACACATTCTCATAATAGTAGTATCCAAAAATGTGTCTGATTCTGCATATTTAGTCCATCACCTCTCTGTAGGAAGGGGTAGGATTCTCTGGCATCAGGCCTCTGGAATCATGGTTGATCATTCATTTTTCAGAGCTCTTGAACCTTTCAAAAATGTTCATTTTTTCACAACTTTACTGATATGGTATAAATTGTTTTTCTTGTTCTGCTCCCTTCGTATCAGTTTCAACAAATTTTCCCAGATTTCTTTAACATCTCTTTCTTCACTTCTTGTAGCACAATGGTAATCATATATCAGCCATTCCACAGCTGATGGGCACCTCCTCAATTCCCAATTCTTTGTCACTATAAAAAGTCTAGAAATATTTCTGTACGTAGAGGAACTTTTCCTCTTTCTTTCATCTCTTTTTGGTACAGGCTTAGTGGTGGTATCATTTGATCCAGTATGCCTGTATGTCATGGAATATCACAGTCTCTGAAGCTTTAAAGTCACCCTGAGAACACTGGAGAGGTGCCCAGTAAGGGTGGGTAAGCTGTAATATTTTGTGAAGAGCGCTATCCCTCAAGAAGGAGGTGGGTTGGTCACACATCATGAATGAAGGATAACGAATGGGCAGCTCATGTGCTCCATTTGTATCCATGCAACGTCAAGTGATCTAAGGGAAAGACCACAGCATTTTGAATGGACCTCCCCACGAACAATTGTGGAATGATATGGATTGAGAAGGTATAGATGAATCCACTCCACTAGAGGGAATAGCCACATAAACAAATGACTTGAAACCATGAAATTATTATTAAAGAGTGTCACAGAATATGCCCCTTACACATTGTGCCCTTGATGGCTACCCATCTTGCCCAACCCTAGTGTTGGCACAAAATTTTTTCTTCTTTGCTAGTGATTTGATTCTTCTTGTTATTCAGATTTCCTTTATTTCATTCTCCCTTCTCCCTTACTGAAAGCAACATTATCATATCAAGGCTCTGCACGGTTATTACACAGTGGACTGAGTGCCAGACTTGGAATCAGGAAGACCTGAGTTCCAAACCTTTTGATGTTTACTAGCTCTGTGACCCTGGGCAAGTCACTTAACTCCTCTCAGCCTCAGTTTCTCCTCTGTAAAACAGGGATGATAATAGCACCACAGGGTTGTTGTGAAGCTCAAACCTTAAAGCACTACATAAATGTTAGCTAGCAGTATTACTTTTCCTCTATATCCATATTTGTATTTCTAATGCCAGGAACTGAGCTTACCCCCAACATCCCTTCATCCTCATATAGACATATGGAGGGGAGGATTGTTGTCCACACGTCATTGTTCTCCATGAGGGTAAGGACTTTGTCTTCTTTAATCTTTGTTCCCCAAGATGTACCACTGTACCCTGCTTTATGGTGCGAAGCACACAGAACACTGTGTGATCTTTAGCAATGTTTGTTGAATTGCACGAATATCTATTCAGCTCCGTCTTTCCTTTTCTTCCCTCACGCAGCTGTATTCAATAACTTGTGGGTTATAACAGAATGGGGCAGGAAAGTCAAATATCTATATTACTGTTAATTTTTAGATTTATTGCTTCAGTAAGACCCATCTTTCTCTTCTCCCCAAAGCTAAGTGAGCTAAAGTCCTTTCCTTTTTCTAGAATTGAATATCAGCTCCTTTTCTCCCTTCAGTTACCCCCTCCCATTCAGCTCACTGTACTTAACCCAGGGCAATGCTTTCCAGATTGAATACAGAGAGAGAAGGGTAAAGGGATTTCTGTCTGAAAAGAAAGATTTTAAAGCAACATTCAAGTGTACCAGATCGGACACTTTTTAAACTTTGTTATAAAATTTTTAAACATGCCATCACTTTGGATAGTATTCATTTCCCGCTCCCCCCCCCCACCAGACTTTCTTTACTGATTGGGCAAGTCCAATATACTGTCAAAGATAATTTTTATGGAGACAATGACTTTTATAATATTTTCATGTTTATAGATTGGTAAAGCAGAGAGAAATACTGCCTTCGTATATGTTCATTTTTCAAGTAACCAGTCAACTTTTGTTGAGTACATACTAGGTAGAAAGTACTACATACGAGAGAAAAAGAAGACACAGACCCTTGTCACGAATAATAATAAAGCCCTACCAGTCAGTCCTTAAGCTTTTATTAAACAGAAGGCTATTTCCATGGAAACAAACTCAATTCAAATTTAAGCTAGTAAAATCAAGACAAAAATTGCATTTGGTGCTCTGCTTTTGTCAATTATTTAAAATACCATCTGTATGAATGTGAATTAAATCAATGCATTCTCTCAGTCACAACTGATTCTGGGGCCAGTAAACAGAAATAACCGTTGCTTCTGAAATCTGCAAAGGTCTCATACTGGCGTCCATGCAATGCAATCATATGAAAATAGTTTAAATTCACACAAATAAAGATACTTAAAACATTATCCCTCATGAAACACCAACATGTTGAAATCTTAACAGAACTCAGTTTCAGTGAACATTTTGAAATTTACCTTTAAGATTTTAAAATTAGAATTTGGTTCTAATATTTGGATATATATTCGAATCTGAATTATTTCAAAAGATCTGATATTGTAATATTTAACTACACACCTTATTAAAACAAAAATTACCATATGAGATCATAATGGAAACTTAATTTCAAATCAAATGAGACAGCATATACAAAGTGCTTTGCAAAGCCTAAAATGCTATGTCCATGCTAGCTATTATTATTATTAATATTATTTTTACTATTTCAAAGCAGCCATCAGAAGACCTTTGAATTTTTCCATATCCATCTCTTTTGCGATCGAAACTTTGTTTTCCTTGTTAAGTTTGTCGTCTAGATCCAAAACCATCATTCCTCGGGTGTGGGAGCCAGTCAGTTCCACAGATACGGCACAGAAGATTGATTCTGTGACCGAGTCCTCAGCAATTACAGCTGCCATTGCAAAGCAATCACAAGACACAAATCCTGGTTTCCGGTAGAGGGCCCTTAACTTGGTGATGGGACGCTTTTGATACCCTGTGGTTACCGTGTAGATTTCTTTCAAAAACCTTGCTTTTTCACTGTCCTGCGAAGTACACTTCTCATAAAATTCCTATAGTTACAGAAAAGGACAAATGCTCTTTATTATGTTTGTTCTTCATTCTTTTTTTACGATCTACCATGATAAAAGGTTTACTGTCATGCTTATCTACTAACATGCTCATTCCTCCTTTCCTGTCTTATAGGTATTACGGTGGTCAGCCTTGGGAAGCCCTGAATTCAAGGGCTAGCTAAACATACTTTCTGTATGACCCTGGGAGAGTCACTTAAACTCGCAGTGTTCTAGGCAACTATAATTGGCGAGAAGGGGAGAACTGCATTAAGAAGGAATTTCTTCATTCAGGATTTTCCTACCCCAAGAAGATCACAGGTCCATTCTCTTTCTCTATCCCACATTGTACTTTAACTGATGCAACATTAAAGCAGAGCATTAACGCAACAGACAAGAAAATAATGAATATGAGAAGTACATGAAGCCCTCCATAAATCCAAAATTTTCTGATTTGGAGAGTCAGGGCTTCAGGCACACCTGAATCAGAGAAGTCTGCAGGGCTATAGCACTGCGATGATCAAAGACTCCTAGATCTCTGGTCATATGGTTCTCCCTCTCAGCCTATTGCAAAAATGCTAACAAATAGCCCTGTACAATGGAGCCAATTAATTGCTTGAGAGGTAGTCTGGCATGGGGAGAGAATGCCAGCCTTGGAGTAAGGAACAGCTGGGTTTAGGTCCACCTCTGACACATCCTTGCTATGTGCCCATGAGCAAGCTCTCAGGGCCCCAGGCCACTCACTGAGACTAAAAGGTGTAGAACAGGAGCTGATCCACAATGGGGGTGGGGTGGGAGATTCTTTCCTGGTGCTCCCTGTGCCCCCCAAAATTACAACTTTACTAAAAAAATTAACTACTTGACTGCAGGCTATTTAAATAACCACCTCTCCCATCTATATTTGCCTCAGTTTCCTCATCTGTAAAATAAGCTGGAGAAGGAAATGGCAAACTACTGCAGTATCTTTGTCAAGGAAACCCCATCTCCCCAAAAAAGAGGTCATAGAGAGTTGGATGCAAATAAAACAAGAACAAAACAACAATTGTTTTCATTTTCTATTACTTAACAGCTCCATTTCACTTTTCATTCATACTATGTCTAATACTGCTACATAGAAGCCTTGCCTATGAGTGCAGACATGACTGTATGTCCACCGGAAGACCTGGTAATAAATGGTGGCTGCTGATTATGTGTGTGTGTGTGTGTGTGTATGTGTTTTTTAAATCAAATCCTAGGAATCTTCATTAGCCCAATAGCCATGATAGTGGGATGTGCAGGTAAATGTTTAACCATAGGCTAGGGGGTTGGGGTTAGGGGAAACTATGTACTGCAGGACACATTTTTATGTTTAATCTGAATTATTAACATTTTCTGTAGTCCATTCTTAAGTCTAGACAATCAACAGAACGATAAACGACACCCCAATGATTTTCCAAGGTGTAAACGCTCACGCTGAAAATTCACAATTGGCCCTCCCTGTTCACTGTGAGCTGGCTCTAGCAGGTCCCTGAATGAATGTCACTGGTTGTTAAATAAGAGTTAGAGACTGAGTCCTTTCTTCTACCATGAAGGGTAAATAATTGCATATTTCAGAAATGCAAGGAGACAATGAATATCTAATGACTTACCCAAGGTAGTGAATGTGAATTTGCAAGTTCCCAAGTTGCGATAGAAGTTGGACAAGTATATTCATTTAAGACAATGTAAGCTGCCTCTGGGTCTGCTGCAAAATTGAATTCTGCACAGATATCAATGTTTCCTCTGGCTAATGAAATACATAGGAAAAAAACCCACAAAAATCATTCACTAGATCTTATATCTTTTCATTATCCAAATAAATACATAAATAAAATAAAAATGGAAATGTACTCTAGAAAGAAAGAACTCAACTAATTAGTTGTTCAGTGAAAGTTCATGAATAAGTTTGTTCTTTAGGATTCAAGTATTTTCCTACAGAAACAATATTATAGACAGTAATTTGGATCCCAGGCCAGCCCATGAAACCTAATTAACCTATAATGTCTTTAAAATAAATAGCCATATGGCTAATGTGGGAATTTGTTTTGCATGATTATACATATTTGTAACTGGCTTTGTTTTTCTTTCTTTCTCAGTGGATAGGAGAGGGGGAGAGGAATGGAGAGTACTAGGAACTAAATATAAAGTAAAATTGAAATTACATGTAATTTCAGTTTTATATTGAGTTTATTTATTTATATTTATTTTATATTTAGATATAAAGGGTGATACCATAAACAAATTAGGGGAGCATGGAATATTTTACCTGTCAGATCTATGGATAAGGTTTTATGACCAACAAGGAGCATTATAGAATATAAATGGATCATTTTGATTACATTAAATTAAAACATTTTTGCACCAAAAAACCCAATGCAGCCAAGATTAAAAGAAAAGCAGGAAACTGGGAAAAATGTTTATAGCAAATTTCTACAATAAAAGCCTTATTTATCAAGTATATAGAAAATTTAATTCAATTTATAAGAATATGAGTTATTCTCCTATTGATAAATGGTCAAAGGATATGAACAGGCAGTTTTCAGAAGAAGAAATCAGAGCTATCTATAGTCATATGAAAAAAATGCTATAAATCAGTAATGATTAGAGAAATGCTCTGAGATACCACATTATACATTGGCTAATTTGACAGAAAAGAAAGACAACAAATGTTGGAAGGGATATGGGAAATTTGGGATGCTAATGCACTGTTGGTAGATCTGTTAACTAATCCAACCATTCTGGAGAACAATTTGAAACTATGCTCAAAAGGCTATAAAATTGTGCATATCCTTTGACCAGCAATACCACTGTTAGGTCCGTACTCCAAAGAGATCAAAGAAAAAGGAAAAGAATCTATATGTGCCCAAATATTTATAGTAGCTCTTTTTATGGTGACAAAGAATTGGAAATCAAGGGGATGCCCTTAATTGGGGAATGGCTGAACAAGTTGTGGTATATAATTGTGATGGAGTGCTATTGTACTATAAAAACGACAAGCTGGATGTTTTCAGAAAAACCTGGGAAGACTTACATGAACTGATGCAAAGTGAAGTAAGGTGAACCAGGAGAACATTGTACAGAGTAACAGCAATATTGTACAAAGATCAACTGTGAATGACTTAGCTATTCTCAGCAATACAATGATCCAAGATAATTCTGAAGGATTTATATGAAAAATGTTATTTATCTCCAGATGCCTGATGGAGGTAGACCAAAGTTTTTTTATCTTTTAAATTTATTTTTTCTTAGTTTTTGGGTTTTCTTTCAATATGTTTTACATGACCATTGATGTATAATCTATATCAAAAAGCTTCCTTTCTGAAGGAAGGAGGAGAGAGGGAGGGAGAGAATTTGGAACTCAAAATTTTAAAAAATGAGTATTAAGAATTTCATGTGAAACTGGAGAAAATAAAATATAAAAATTTAAAAATCCATGTCAAAAATGTTTTGCATGAAATTGGAAAAAACTAAAATATTTAAAAAAGATAAAATTGTATTCATAGTAATGGGTTTGACTTATAATAGTAAATTGCTTTGTAGAAAGAGGAAAGAAAACCAAGAGATAAAGCACTTTAAATTGTTTGGCAAATGTTTATACATAGGGGTAAGTTAATTTGCATCTCAAAGTCAAGAAAGACAAACTAATTTCTGGAATTGGAATTAGAACACGGATCTTCTTGAGGGCAGGGTCTGTTTTATTTTGGGGTTTTTTTTTTTTTTTGCCTTTTTGTGTATCCCCAGCGTAGCACTATGCCTGTAACATAGGTTGATGATGATGGTGGTAGTGGTGGTGGTAGTGATGAGGAAGATCATGATGATGATGAAATTATAGGAAATACATTATCCTTCCAAAAGGTAGGAAACTGTATGTTCTTTTTATTATCATTAATTGTAATTAATAATGAATTATCAATTAATTGTTGATAATCATTACCATTAATTGTAATGACTAGGTAGGTATATGTATATATCTTTCAAAACTATTTGAGGGAGAGGATAAGGGAGGGATCTTTAGAGGGGAGGGTGAAGGAATAGGTCAAAGG
This sequence comes from Trichosurus vulpecula, assembly GCF_011100635.1. Lineage (NCBI taxonomy): Eukaryota > Metazoa > Chordata > Mammalia > Diprotodontia > Phalangeridae > Trichosurus > Trichosurus vulpecula. Next base: position 388,606,848 of record NC_050574.1, read on the forward strand.
GGTATATAGAAGGGTGTTTAGATTTATGGGAGTGGGAGGATAAGGGAGGGACTGTTGTGGGGATAGTTTAAGTAATAGGAGGGCAAAGTAGTAAGTAGAAGTAAAGTAGAGGATCTGGAGGGATAGGAAATAAGAGATATGAGCCACCATAAAAATAAAGATTAGGGGTAGGCTCTGTTAGGATAAGCATATTGTTTATGTATATATCCATACCTATATCTAAATATGACTGTGCTTGATAGTAGCCTGCAGGGGGAGAGAATGGGGAGGATGGGGGGGAGGGAAAGAACAAAGAAAAAAGTGTACATCAGAGAACAAAAGAAAACCTACAAGGAAGCAAAGAAAAGATGGACAACTCTCAACATAACACATAGTATTTAAATAGGCTTTCTTGAAATGGAAATTTATTGCTATATAGTTTGAATCCTCTCTTACATTCTGCTTTGCACATGACTTTTTTTCCTTTTCTTATTTTATATTTAAATTTTAATATATGTTTCTTTTTCTTTTCTTATTATGTTTTTAGTTTTAATTAAAATTTTTTTTAAAACTACTTACAGTACATATTGCCTCCCATTATAGACATATTTTTAATTTTCTTAGGAAACATTGGATCCATTTTCACTGCCAGAGCTAAATTAGTCAAAGGTCCAGTGGCAACCAGAGTTACCTGCAAAATACAAAGTCATACTTCTGCACATTTTGTTACAATTAGTCAGAGACTTATAAACTTGAAGTTAGCAAGGACTGCAGAATTTATGCCGTACATCCCCCTACCCAAATCACCAAGCCCATCTACATTACTGCTCTCAAGTTGGACATCTAGGCTCTGCTGGAAGACTTCAGAGAAGGGGAATTCACTAACCCCTTTGAAGACACCTGCCAATAATGGCACGTGATTGTTCTAATCATTGTGAAATTTCTTCTAAGATAAAGCAGAAATCTGTTTCCACGTACGTTTCACCCATTGACTGTAGTTCTACCTTCTTTAAATCTCGAAGACAGCCATCTTGCCCTTTCCCCCTTTTCTCCAGGCTAAATGAACATTCCCAGGTCTTCAACTGAGCCTTCATTTTCTTAAGGTGCTTGGCTATGCTCTTGGCCCCTCCACTCCACCACTGGCCCTTCTGAATTGTGCTGCAAAATTCTCCAGAGAGAGGTTTCTACAGGACTGAGTCTGGAGGATCTTTTACCTCTAGCCTTCTATTTAACGTTGCCCAAAGTCACGCTTGCTCTTGGAAGCCACATCCTGCTGCTGATTCACTGAGCTTGTAGTATATATACTATCTCCTCCCACCTCCACCCCAGTTGTGGCTTTTTGTCTTTTTTAACACAAGCTGCCTTTTGGCCAGGTCTCCCCTAATCTATATTTGCACAATTGTTGCTTTTTCCAAACTCAAACAGAACTTTACCCCTGGCCCTTTAGATTTCATCTTTTTTTTTTCTTCTGTCCATCATCCTAGCCTGTTGAGATATCTTTGGGTCCCAGTTTTGTCTTCTACTGTATCTGCTTCCCAGCAGCTACAAATTCAATAAGCATGTGATCTATGCCTTTGTCTATTTCATTGATGAAATTAATTGTTGAGCAGAGCCAGGTCAAAGAGCCAGCCTACATCACTATCTTGTCCATAGAGATTTAACTTTGCGGCAGCTAGGTGGCCCAGAGGATAGAGCACTTGCCCCTGTAGTCAGGAGGACCTGAGTTCAAATTTGGCCTCAGACACTCAACTAGCTGTGTGACCCTGGGCAAGTCATTTAACCCTATTTGCCTCAGTTTCCTCTTCTGTAAAATAAGCTAGAGAAGGAAATGCAAAAGCACTCTGGTATCTTTGCCAAGAAAACCCCAAATGGGGTCATGAAGAGTTGGACATGACTGAAACTACTGAACAACAAACATTATACTGTGTCAATGGGAGTCTAATGCCCCATGATAAGAGAAGATAACAACAGGTAAAACATTCCTTCCTTCCTTCGTTCCTTTTCTTCCTTCCTTCCTTCCTTTCTTCCTTCTTTTTCTTCCTTCCTTCCTTCCCCCCGACTGTTTAATAAGTCTAGGTGTTGGAAAAATGGAAAACCAAGTGTGGTACCATATGCCTTGACAATTTCACCTTGTTAGGTTTCTCACTGAAGACCCTTATCATTGCATCTACAGCATGTTCATGTTGCACTTGGTCGAATCCAGGAGCATCAGCATCGGGCACGTCCCCTAAGCCATCTGTTCCATAAAAATAATCATTTTTCATTGTATTGAGTAAAGGGGAAGAAGCACCCTGGTAAACTGGGATCTGAAATGAAATGTTCAGAGAGAAGTGTCAGACTGACCCAATTATTAAATATATATATATATATATAAAATATACACACACATATATGTGTGTATGTATACATATACGCATATACACACAGACAGATACATACATACACACACACACGTATATAGTAAGGGCTCATGTTTCATATATGGAAGCATGCAGCTATAAAGATCAGATCATGCCAGCTGCGGTGGCATATGCATGTAATCTAAGCTGCTAGGGAACATGGGGCAAGTGGGTCTCTGGAGCTCTGGCCTAAGCTATCTCGCTTGCAATACATTAGGCATTGGTACGTGGTGAATCCTCAAGAGCAGGGGGCTACCATGTTGCCTTGGGAGGGTGAGCTGACCTAGGTAATTAAAGCTGCAAATCAAAGAAAGGTCTTGTGTTGATGAGTAATGGGATCCAATCATGAATGGCCCTTGCGCTTCCAACCTAGGTGTGACAGAGAGACTGACTTAAAATTTTAAAATAATTAATGATGTTTAAGTTAATAGTCATAAATAATTATAACAAATTAAAAATAATAATTGTTTTGAATTGTTTTTAATTAAAAAAATTAAATAGTTTTCTTCTAATAATGTTACTAAAATGACTTCTTTACATCACAAATTCTTTTCCAAGTGATATATTCCAGTTCTGGTGCTGCCACTTTTGCCATATGGATAGGGGCTGGAGAAGCAAAAGTTTATGGTATCTCAGGTTTCTCTACCAAGAACTCATAAATTCAAAGAGCAATGAAGAAATAGGAGAATAGATTAGGCTAATCTTATGATTTTCATGGGGCAGTTAGCTGACTCAGAGTGCGGGGCCTGGACTAAGGAAGGCTTAAGTTCAAATTTGGCCTCAGACACTAACTGTGTGACCCTGGGCAAGTCAATAAACCCTGTTTTTCTCAATTTCCTCATCTGTGAAATGAGCTGGAGAAAGAAGTACCAAACCACTCTAGTATCTTTGCCAAGAAACCTCAAATGGGGTCGTTGACCATTGAATAACAAAATGATTTACAGGCAAAAAAAACTAACTTGCAGAACCTAGCCTGCTTGATTTAAAAAAAATCAAGAAAATATAGGTGTCTATCTCCACTGCTTTCTATAAACTATAAACCCATTGTTTAAAATCTTGGTATCCTGTATGTTAATCAGAATTTAAAGGGACTATAAAATATAACCGGATTGGACTGCATGATAACATTCCAGAGCAATATGAAAACTTTTTAAAATTCCGTTTGAAAGAGCAATAAATTATTAAACTTAAAGATGGAGATATTTAAAATGAAGTTCCTTCATGATTTCTTCATGTGGGAACTCCTTTCACTAACGTAGAATGATCACAGAGAGTTAGTTGCCTGAGGCTCAGGGACATTAAATGACTTGTTCATGGTCACACAGCTTGGTCAGAAGTCAGATTTAAACCCAGTTCTTCCTACCTCCAATTCTAGCACCTTCCTGCCCTACACTATGTTGCCTCTCATCCGAGAATCACTGATGAACCAGAGGAGAAACTCAGAGGTGGTTTTTATACTATGTGCCATTATGATAATCGAAAAGCTAAAAAATGTTATGAAGTCATATGTTTAATGTTCCAACTACATCAATGATGTAATTTGTCTACAGCATGCATAAAAATGATTTCAATTCCAAGTTTTGACTGGTAAAAACAAACTAGTGAATGTTGGTACATCGGTTATCCTACATGCAACTAATTACCCAAGTCAGCAATAGGCAGGTGGAGTATCTTCAGGTTAGCTCAGCTGATTAGCAATGAGTCAAAATTGCAGTCTGCATTATTTGCACAAGCAAATAAGTTTGGGGCTACCTTGTGATGTGGGGGGTTCCCTCTCCTAGCCGGGCTTTAGTAAGAAGCTGAATGACTACTTGTTTACATATGGGTTGCACTACGGGGCCATCAAGGTCCCTTCCAATTCTCACAGTGGGTAATTCTGTGATTCTTAGCGTGGAGGAACAGTGCCCTAAGACCACAGATCCCTAATTCTTGCTAACCAACGTGCAAATGAGTCTTGCCTATCACACTATAAGGGAGATTAACCAAAAAGTGTGGATGCTTCAATGTTCTCCATTACCACTACTGGAAAATTTATCAAGGACAAGCCAGCTTCCTTCCCAATCCCCTCTACAAAAGCCAACACATGATCTTCACATTTACAAAATTCCATGCAAAAGAGAGCATATGCAGTGGATACAGCTCTGTACTTGGGAGTCAGGAAGGCTTGGGTTCAAATCTCACCTCAGATATTTTCTAGCTGTATGATCCCAGGGCAGTTCACTTAACCTGTGCTCAGATACTAGCAGTGTGACCCTGGGCAAGTCACTTTACCCTGTTTGCCTCAGTTTCCTCATCTGTAAAATGAGCTAGAGAAGGAAATGGCAAATTACTCCAGTATCTTTGCCAGGAAAACCTCAAATGGGGTCAAAGAGTTGGCCATGATTCATTAATCAAACAACAAATCCCTAGTGTGGTGCTTTGAACATAATATACACTTAATACATGTCTACTGAATTGAATTGTTAATGTGCAATATAGACTCACCAGACAGAAAATTTACCTGTAAATGGTTACACTTTTTTAATACCCGAAGGACATTTTTACACACATTTTCCACTGTAGTATTTCCAAAACAGCAAGTGATCCCTAGGATTTCAACATTAGGTGCTGCCAGAGCCATCATTAAGGCAGCAGCATCATCCACTCCAGCATCAACATCGACCCACAGTAACTTCTTTTCCATTGCTAGAATGTCTACTGAAAATAAGACCCAGAGGTAGAGAAACCTTTAGATTAAAAGAGCAAATGTAAATGTAATTAAAAGCTGCATCTTTTACAAAGGAAAAACTCTCCAATTATGTAGAAAAAACTTTCATAAATTGCCACGCCTAATGGACTTTTAAGGAAAAGTGTTTTTGTTAGAACATCCTAGAACTCTTTCCTAGACTGCTTTTTTAGGAAAACATTAGTCACGTTTACAGAGACCTGAAGCTGAAGCATAGGAATCTGCAGAAGCCACTCAGTGTTGTTGTTAACAAAGCAAATGTTTGGAAAAGCCAGAAGTCCAGACAGGACAGGAAGACACCACCCCGTAACCTGTAACTGGGAGCCTTCTTTTGTTTTATACTGAACATCCTTGATCTCCTGGGCTTCATTTGGGCTAAAAGTCATGAGCGTGTGTGTGTGTGTGTGTGCGTGCGTGTGTGTGTGTGTGTGTGTGTGTGTGTGTGTGTAAAAAGAGATTTCCACTCCATACAGGTGTTTGGGGAGAGAAGAGGATGCCTTTGTGTGTGTGTTGGGTGAGGAAGAAAGGTTGCCACTATGTGTATGTTGGTGTGTTTAGAGAGGGAAATGAGGTGTGTGGGGCGCATATATGTGTTTGGAGGAGGAGATGGGGTGAGGAGTGATGGAGAGGAAGAGATGTGTGTGTTTTAGGGGAGGGAGAGGTGTCACTACTGTATGTGTGTTTTGTGTGTTTGTTTAGAGGCATGGGGTGAGGGGTGTATGTGTTTTTGGGGAAGGAGATGAGGATGCCTGTGTGTGTGTGTATTTAGAGGAGATGGGGTGAGGGGTGTGTTTATGAGAGAGATGGGAACGTCTTGTCCCTGTGTTAGGGGAGGAAGAGAGGGTATCACTATGTTCGTGCTTGGAGAGAAGGGAGGTGGCAATATGTGGTTGGAGAAGGAGATTGGATGAGAGAGAGAGTGTGTGTGTGTGTGTGTGTGTGTGTGTGTGTGTGTGTGTGTGTTGGGAGAGAAAGATGAGGATGCCTCCGTGAGCGTGATAGAGGAAGGAGAGAGGATGTCATTATGTGTGTTTGCAGACGGAGATGGGGCTGCCATTGGTGTGCTAATGGAGGGGGATGGGGGTGCCACTGCGTGCATGTGCCGCACAGGTGGACAGAAACAAAGCATGCCAGGGACACGCACCCTCTACCCCTCCTGGCCCACCCCAAGCCTCGTGCGCCCTGCGGCGGTGGGCATTGCACATTTGCACATGCACACCAGCTCGGCACGGGGCTCCTTTGCCCGGCTCTCGCCCCTACCCGCCTCGCGAAGTCCGCGCCGGGACCTGTCTCCAAGCCGGACCTGCCGCCGCCTCCCAGAGCCCGCAGCTTCCCTGGAGCGGAGCGCGCTCTGCCCAAGGGCAAAGGGAGCAGCTTCTAATCACCCCCGTTGGGCGACAGTGTCACGTGACTAGTCCTAAAACAGACGCCTTCCTGCTTTCCCTCAAAATGGAGACTTTGGAGAGAAACATCTACCCATCTACACAGTCACTACAAATCTGATGCTCAACCAAGTGTAAAAAGGCCGCTAGTAACCAACCTAATTTATTCGTATTAATCAATAATCAACTCGTTACCACGACCCAGCAACCCAGAAACTCGTGCACCCCATTCTCTAGTTACGTACCCTGAGCTGGCCACTGGAGACCTACAGCAAGCAAAAATGTCTCGGCTTTGCAGAATTACGGGTGGAATATTAACTGTACATCTGCAAGACCTGTCTTAACCGGACTAGCAACATAGTCAAGATTTTTCCAATTCTTCCTCAAACCGTCTTTTTTTTGTAGTTGTTTGCTTGTTTTTGTCTTCAAAAGGAAGTTGTTGGTTTTTTTTTTTAAGATCAAGATACTTTAGATATGCATTTACAGGCAAATTGCAGTATCCTAAAATCACATAATGTCCTCTAAAAAGCCCTTACCAGGTGCTCATTCTAGGTCAGGGATTCTTAACCTGGGATCTGTTAACCTAAAAGAAAATTTGATAACTACGTTACAATATAATTGGCTTCCTATTTTATTGACTGCATCTAAACACATTCTGAGAAGGGGTCCATAGGCTTCACCAGATTACCAAAACGGGTCCATTACCCAAACAAGTTTTAAGGAACGCTGTTCTTAGATGGAGGATCTCTTCATTGCAGGGTCCCTGCCCTGCCCCTCGATGCCAAGAAGTATATCAGGAGTCTTCTAGGAATTGCCTTAAAAGTCAGTAAAGTTAAAAAGAAAATAAATGCAAGAAAAAAAAAATACCTCAGGGGAGGTGCGGAATGGAGGAGGAAAGCACACTGCCCAGGTGCTTAGGATAGGTGTTCCACCTGTAAGACAACAGGAGTTAATTATAGGTAGGAGGCACTCTGGCCATGCAAGCATTAAAGAAGTAACAGTATCACCCGAGGCTTCAGGTAATCTCTCACTAGGTGAGAGTTGTTGAAGATCAAATTCCTGGAGAGGAGGTAACTAGAACAATCTTCTGGAGGACCCAGTGGATAAAATCCAAGCAACAGCAGTGAAATGATGACACCAAGTGGGAGTGAGATGGGATCGAGAGGCGAAAAGTCCCGCGAGGTGCAAGAAGAAAGGCCTATAGGACATTCCTAAGCTGCTCTCCCGCTCAAAAGGCTCCACTGGCATCCAGCACCTTGGATACCAATTACATAGGAGTTTGTTCAGCTGTTCAGCATTTAAATCCCGTCGCAATCAGGTTCCATGAATCGATCAGTATGTTCCTGTGTGTTGTTTAACTTTGTGGCACTCACGCTTCTGGGCACTGGAGATACAAAGACAGAAGGAAACACCCACACACACACATACACGACAAACCAGTCAGTCCCTGACCTCAAGGAAATTACATTTTATCAGGGAGGCAATATATGGACAAAATATAGACAAGATAAATGCAAGGTAAATTTATTGGAGCAGGTATTAGAAGAGGGGAGGGACTCAGGAAAAGCTTTACCTAGAAAGTGGTGTTAACGCGGTTTCAAACCAAATAAAGATTTGTAAGAGGCAAAGGTGCACAGGTCAGGAGGGAATGCAGTCTAGGCACAGGAGATCAGTCCAAAGGTTGAGAGAGGAAAGATCAAGATGGAGCTTCCTTTTTCCTATTTATGGCATATTTCTTCCTGTAGTCTCTATTCCAACCAAAATGGCTCACCTGCTGTTCTTCAGACTTGTAACCTCTATTATTTTGCTCTTATTTTCACTCGGCTATGTGCTAGAGTTCTGTAGGTAGTGTGGCAAATCTGTCAGCAATGAACTGTTTCACCTCATTTGCACAAACACTAAGGCCTATGAATTTGCTTTTTTAATGAACATTTTAATGAAAGTTTGCTTTTTTTAATGAATATTTTGATAAAATGATTTCTAGCTTTGTTTTGTTTTGCTGTTAGGATTATTTGCTTGGGTACTAGGGATATGCATAAATTATCAGGACATTCATGTACTACATCCAGAGACATCCAGTACCAGAAGCAGCCTGTGATGTCTCTTGAATATTCTGTTGATGTGTATTTGCTAGAAATGTACCATGGGAAGATTACTTGGGAGTATGGGGCTGGAGAAATCTCAGTGGTATACCTGTTTTCAGGTACTGCCTTCCCTGATCCTCTTATTTTGCTTATGATATAACCTTTCATATCTAAGTCATATATTCATTTGGAGCTTATTGTGGCATATGGCATGAAAGGTTAGTCAAAGTCTAATTGCTCCCAGACTGCTTTATGTCTCTGGGAGGAGGGATGGAGGAGAAAGAAAAAGGGAAAAAAAGCGTTTTATGTAAACTTTATTATATATTTAAAAGGAATAGCCAGTTACACACAACAGATTTGCAGTTTCATGTACAATTATCTTTTTAATTGTACTATGTTATGGAAATGCTTGTTTTCCCATAAATTAAAAATAAAATGAATCATGTTTCCCAGCAGGTTTTTATTTTTTGTTTTTGAACTGATAAATTCTTACCCCCAGCAATTATCCTTGGGTTATTGAACATATGAGTCTAATATGTTTCACTGATCAACTTTTCTATTTTGAAGATTACTGCTTTGTAGTGTAGTTGGAATTCAGATACTTCTAGACCCCATTCCTTTACATTTTTTTTTCTTTCTTTCTCTTAAGATTCCTGAACTTTTCTTCCTTTAGGCTGGATGAACTTTGCTGTTATTTTGTCTAACAGGTAATTCTTTGGTAGTTTGGCTTGGCACCAATTCTATAAGTTAATTTAGATATTAAGTGGGTAGAGTGTTGGACTTGGAATCAGGTAAACCTGAGTTCAGACCCTCCCTAACTCATGATGAAAAATGCTGTCTACCTCCAGAGAAAGAACTGATGGAGTCTGAATGCAGATTGAAACATAGTATTTTTCACTTTATTTTTTCGTGGTTTTTTTAGTCTGCACTTTCTTTCACAACATGACTAATATAGAAATATTTTGCATGATTACACATGTATAACCTGTATCAAATTGCTTACCATATCAGGGAGGGGTAAGGAAAAAGACTATATGGAACTCAAATTAAAAAGAAATGAATGTTAAAAATTGTTTTTACATGTAATTGGGAAAAAAATAAAATATTATTTAAAAAAATTCTCCCTAAGACACTTATTAGCTGTATGGCCATAGGCAAGTTGCTTAACCCCTTCAAGCTTCATTTTCCTCATCTATAAAAGAGGAATATTAATATCAACTTTTTCATAGGGCTGTTATGAGGATCGAATGCAGTAACACATGTAAAGTACTTCACAAATCTTAAAACACTATCTAAGTGCTAGCTATTAGTATTAGCATGGCCCAACCAGGAGCAATTAATCTATTTAAATCTTCTCTTGGTTCTGTAAAGAGTGTTTTATAGTTTTAGTCACATAGTTCCTCTGTAGAGTCCTATTAGGACTCCTCCTTGGTAGTGTAATTATTTTGAATGGAATTTCTTTTTCTACTTCTCTCAGGTTTTGTTGGCAATATATAGAAAGGCTGATGATCTTTGGTGTTTTTAAAATATCCTGCTACTTTAATGAATTGGCTAACTTTAAAAAATTAATTTTAAGTTGAATCTCTAGGGTTTTCTAAGTAGAGCACCAAAATGTCTTCAAAAAGTGACAATTTTATTTCTTCTTTCCCTATATTTATTCTCATAATTTCTTTTTCTTGTATTATTGCCATAATACTGTTATGACTATATCAAATAATAGTGGTGAGAATTGTCAGTCAAGAACAAACAATAAAACCTAAAAAAAGTTTTTAGAAATAATTTTATTAAGTCATGTTGGCAGAGGAGAGAGCCAGAAAAAAAGTGTGGCTCTCTCCTGAGTTCCAGTGAGGTTTATATGGGGTTCATACAAGGGCATAAAGGAAAGCAGCTGGGTAGCCAACATGTAGAAAAGGTAGAGCTTTATATCAGCAGGTAAATATCAACATTCAAAAAATTTAGGTGAAGCTGAAAGTTTTTGGGCAGACCAGACCCAAGACCTGGGTACACCCAAAACAAGCACTCTGATGTTTCTGGAAGGCCCCTGGGATCAGGGTAACCCACATATCGCACATATCTAGGCTGAACGATATCCGACTACATAAAGCTAGGTTCAAAAATATTAATAAATAATATATAATAAAGCACTTTTCACCCAGAATGGACACCCGTGAGCTTATTGGTGAGGCCTCTAGAGTTTCTCTATTAAAGATGTTAGCTTTTGGTTTTAGATAGATACTGTTGATCATATTAAAGAAAGATCTATTTTTTTCTTGTTCTTCTGGGTGTTTTTCATATATAAAACTTTTTCCAGTATTCATATAATTGTATGATTTTATTGATTTGTCATAAATATGTTCTGTTATGTTTATAATTTTCCTAATATGAAGACAACCTTACAACCCTCACATAAAGCTAGCCTGGTCATTGTGCATAATGTTTTCAACATAGGGTTTTTTTACTATTTGCTAATATTTCACTCAATATTTTTACATCAATATTTGTTTAAAATACTGCTCTTTAGGTTTTTTCTTAGGTATCAGGAACCATATTTGTCTCATAGAAAGAGTTTGGTAAGATACCATCTTTTCTTATTTTTGCAAATAATATATGTAAAATTGGAGGTAATTGTTCTTTGAATATTGAATAGCATTTACTTGTAAATCTATCTGGCTCTGGGTTTTTCCCCGTCTTCAGAGTTCATTTATGCCATAAATTTTATGGCTTGTTCAATTCCTTTTTCTGAGACTGGGTTAAATTCCCATTGTTTTGTTAATCTGGGCATTTCATATTTTGTAAATATCATCTCATTTCATGTATCAGTTTTGTTAGCACATAATTGGGCAAATAGTTTTTATCTTAATAATTTCCTTTATTTCCTCTTCATCTGTTGTGAGATTTCCTTTTTCTTATTTTATTCTGGCAATTTACTTTTGTTTTTTTTTCGCTTTTTCTCAAATTGGCTAGTGGTTTATCTATTTTATAAATTTTTTCAAGAAACCACTTCCTACTTTTACTTAGCAATGTGACACTTTTTTGTTTTTACTTTTGTTTATCTTTTCTTTGATTTTATTTGGTGTGTTTAGTTGGTGTTTCTTGATTTGTTTTTCTAATTTTTAGTTGCATGCCTAATTAATTGATTTATTATTTATATCTTTTCTTGATGAAAGGTTGTAGATTCATAAATTTTTCTCCCTTAAGATTGCTTTGGTTGAGCCCCAAATGTTTTGGCCTGTTTTTTCATTCTTGTCATTTTCTTTTAGGAAATCAGCCCTTGTTTCCTATTATTTCTCTTTGAATCATCAGTTCTTTAGGATGAGTCTCCATTAAAGCTTAAATCCTTTCTTCAATAATTTTAGCTGATGATAGATTTCACTAAAATAATAATATCCCTGTGAAGAAAACAAGACAGATGAAATCAAAGATAAAAATTTACCTTGAAGTCTTAATTGGCAGCATTTTGAATTTATATTAGCAAGAAACCTTATTGCGCAAAACAAGAGAACCTTTTGACATGATTATCCCTTAACCAAATCAATAAAAAATATTAACAATCACTGATGTGCTGGGCACTGGGGCTACAAGTACAAAGAATGAAACAATCCTTACTTGGAGCTTATATGCTAATGAGGAGACAAATATATACAGAGTAAAAGTGAAGTTTGTTTACAAATATCTACAAAGAAGTTGAATTTGAGTTAGTTTGAGAGGGAGGGCACTAGCATTTGGGGAAAAATCAGGAAAGGCTTTATACAGATATTTTTGTTTGGTAATTTCCATCATGTCCGACTCTTTTCTTGGCAAAAACACTGCACTGGTTTGCCATTTCCTTCTCCAGCTTGTTTTTATAGATGAGGAAATTGAGGCAAATAGGGTTAAGTGACTTGCCCAGGGTCACACCACTATAAGTGCCTGATATCAAATCTGAACTCAGGAAGACAAGTCTTCTTGACCCCAGATCCAGTGCTCTGTGCACTGTTAAGAAGTTCTGATTTCTGGCTGTCCTTCCCATTCTATTTGTGACTGTTGCAACAATTCAGCTAGCAGCTGCTGTGGGGGTAAAAGACCAACACAAGCCCAACAACAAGAATGCTGCCAGCACAGGTTCTTTTGATCTGGTTTACTAAGGAAAGCAGCGTTAGGGGGTTAACAATCTTATTTCAATCCAATATACAAATATCATTCACTTAGTTCAGGGGAAAAAGCCAGCACCCTGAACTTCAGAGAAAATACAAACAAATTACAAACATACATTATAAACAGACCAAATACAATTCATAGTTACCAAGAAACCATCAACATCTGGGTGAGCCAGGAGGCTCTTACAGTGGCTGCCTAGAGTCCCATGCCAACACTCCTCCAGGAGTGAGAGCCTCAAGCAAATAGCTCAGTTCTCTCTTTTTATACACTCTTTAGTTGAAATCAAATGACATCTGAGGGACCAGAACTTAGGCTCCTACTATTGGCTCTGGTCTTAGTGACTCCCCTTAGGGCCCTCTCTCAAATTAGCGAACTAATTTGCTAACTAGCCTGGGGCTTTACACCTAGTAGTAAAAGGGTGTGGGCCTGGGGTTTAGCACCTAGTAAGACTCAATCAAAAAGACTTAATTAATTCATCATCCTAAAACAGCAAGGAAGTCCCACCTTGGGAGGAATTAAGTGGTGGATCAGAGCAGGAGTACAGAGCCTGCTGAAGATTTAAGTCCAGTCCGGGTTGGGGGTTCTTGGGCAAGGAGGAGTGCCGGTATGGCAGCGCATTTGCCCAAGCTTGGAACATAGAGCTCTTTGCTCTACAAGCAGTCATACCCCACTGAAAAACTCAAGGGTCAAGTAAGTTGGTTGGAAATATGGCCAGGCAGTGAAAACACACCCAGATTCAGTCTCAGACTCAGGAATCTTACTTTGGTGACATAAAAGACCAAAGCATACAGCCAGAAGAAGTCAACAAAGTCAAAGAACCTACAACAAAAGCCTCCAAGAAAAACATGAACTGGTCTCAGGCCATGGAAGAGCTCAAAAAGTATTTGGAAAAGCAAGTTAGAGAAATAGAGGAAAAATTGGGAAGAGAAATGAGAAGGATGAGAGAAAACCATGAAAAACAAGTCCATGACTTGCTGAAGGAGACCCCCCAAAATGCTGAAAATACACTGAAGAAAACAACACCTTAAAAAATAGACTAACTCAAATGGCAAAAGAGATCCAAAAAACCAATGAGGAGAAGAATGCCTTGAAAGGCAGAATTAGCCAAATGGAAAAGGAGGTCCAAAAGACCACTGAAGAAAATACTACTTTAAAAATTAGATTGGAGCAAGTGGAAGCTAATGACTTGATGAGAAATCAAGATATTAGAAAGTCCCACCTTAGTTATCAATGCAGTGACCCAGGACTTATCTGGGCATTGGAGTATGGGTCAAGGAAGATCATACCGTTGTGAAGAATCTAGTTTAACTATAGAATTTATTTATCTGTGTGTTGATCTTGCTTTTTATTACAAGGTTGTAAGCCCCTTAAAGAAAGCTATTTTTAAATTCCCCTTTATTTTTAGCTGCTAAACTACGCCTTAGCATATAGGAGGCCCCTAATAAATGTCTGTTGGATGGTATTGGACTTTATCTTTATTTGTTTTAGAGAGGATAAAATTATTGCTGTTGTTTAGTAGTTTTCAGTCATGTCCAACTCTTCATGACCCCATCTGGGTCATCTTAGCAAAGATACTGGAGTGGTTTGCCATTTCTTTCTCCAGCTTATTTTACAGATGAGGAACTGAGGCAAACAGGGTAAAGTGATTTGCTCAGAGTCACACAGCTAGTAAGTCTTGGGCTGAATTTGAACTCAGATCTTCAACTACTTTGTATATATTTGTACTTACAAACTTTACTTTTATGCTGTATATATTTTCCTCCACATTAGCATATAAGCTCCAAGTTCCCTCTTTGTACTTACATCCCCAGTGCCTAGCACAGTGCCCAGCACATCAGGGATCGTTAATATTTTTCTTGATTTGGGTAAGGGATAATCATGCCAAAAAGGTTCTCTTATTTGGGACAATAAGGTTGCTTGCTAATATAAATTTAAATCGCTGCCAACTTAGACTTCAAGGTAAATTTTTATCTTTGATTTTATCTATGTCTTATTTTCTTCACAGGGTTATCATTATTTTAGTGAAATCTATCATCAGCTAAAATTATTGAAGAAAAGATAAACTTTAAATGTAGATTAATCCTAATCCGGTTCTTGAACTCAGAACTCCCAGGGCAGCGCTCTATCCATTGAGCCACTCAGCTGCCCTAGAAAAGGTAAAATACAGAGATAGATTAGTATGTTATATATGTACATTTCATCTTTTAATTTCTCTTGTCAGCCATCAGCTAGCAACTGTCATTGAAAATAATCCTGTTGAAACATTTGAATCTCCCATTTCTCAGGTTACATCTAGATTTTACGGTTCAAAGCATAGCATTTGTGAAGGCTGCCAGGCACATGTGATATGCACACAAAGCAGAGTTGGCTCTTGATTTTGGAAAGCCCTACATCTATTGGCACTGTCCAGTGGCTTAAAAAAAGCACATGGCATTTCTTCTTCTCATGTTGTTTCCAGCTCAGTCATTTTGTTGGTGTTGATGAAGAAGTCCAGCTTCTGAATAGAAAAATGCTCTTAGCTTTAGGCATGTATTTCAGATTCTGCAGGACTCGAACTTGAAGGCTAATTGTGAAGAGGGGAGGTTTAATGAGATCATTTACTGAGATCTTTAATCATGAGGTTTAACGCTTCCCTGTAACTGCTAAATTGGAAGAAAAAATGAGATATCCAATTAATTTCTGACCTATCCTTGAGTTTATCTGAGTAATATTGTCACCTTTTTAAGGTCTCAGTGCTAAATCACCTGGAACTTTTGTATCCAGCAGCACAATTCCTACACAACCCTTCCCCGAACACTTCATCTACTCCTGGAATATGGAAAGGGACTGAGATTACTTTGGTATAGCAACCTCTCGGATGAAGAAACTCATTCCACGGATACAGATCAGCATCTCCTCCGTAAATTAATAGAGATTTTAGAGAGTTGTCTAGACTGAGGACAGAGGCATTAAATAATTTGCCCAGAATCATAAGCCACTAGGTGTCAGAGTCAAGAAGCATTAATTGAGCACCTAGTATGTTCCAGGGACTGTGTTAACTGCTGGAGGCAACATTTGACCGAGGACCTTCTCCACCTTGAGGCCATCTCTGTATCCTCTATTCCTTCCCACCTTTCTAGACTCTAGAATACGAGAGCTAAGAGGAATCTTAGAAGTGACCCAGTTCATTCCCTTAGTTTTAGAGATGAGGAAAATTTCCCGGAGCCATGAGAAACATTTGAAAGGCATAAATGAGATTATAGCTTGTTATTGAGGATAAGGAAGATCATAGGCAGGTCACCGACATTGCTAAGAGGTGTCAAGAACAGTTCTGCTCATTAATCAAACCTGTGTTACAGGTCGCTAGGAATTTTAGATTTTTATTCCTGCAGTAAAAAGAGAGGGAAAAAAACCCCAAATCAAACCAAATTCCTTTCACACAGCAGTTCAAGCACAGAGAGACACCACCCCTAACCCTTTTTGACTTACAAAAAAAACCAGAAAAATCACTTCAAAGTTATGAATAAAAAATTACATCAGAAAAGCTGTCAGGACAGTGGCCCTTTGGACTGGCTGTTGTGAAAACACATCGTTTCTGTAAATAACCACTTTTTAGACAATGCACTTACGTAAACATTACCAGAATTTGTTATATATAATGCTATCAATTCTACCTTAAAGCTGTAACCACTAGTTTGTGGCTGACAGGGAGAGAGAGAATTTGTAATATAGAGAACCATAAAGCAATACATATCACCAGAACCTGTCATACAGAATGCTGACAATCCTACCTTAAAGCTGTAATCACTAGTTTGTGGCTCACAGGGACGTATATAATTATCTCCAAACCTTGTATTTCCTCTGAAGACTTAGAGCAGAGAGGAACCATGAAGAATGTTTGTGATGACCTTGTCTCAGAAGTTATCATTCTGAATCTCTTTTTGTTTGTTTTTGATAAACTAGACAATTTAAATGTTTAAATACTTCCCCCATACTGTGTCCAGGGAAAGATGACTAGGATGGTTAGCATACTTAGTGCCATGTCATAAACAGCCTTCAAAAGGAATGGAGAAATTTAGTCTAGAACTGGACTTGTTTCATTTAGAGGGAGAATATCAAGATGGATGTGACTCATTTCCTTCATTAGCTTGTCCTCTCCCTGCTCTCTGGATAAGGGAGATAGCCTTACTATGGAGTCAGAGGGGCTGGGTTCAAATCTCCTATCTGATGCTTACATCTGGTATAACTATAGGTGTCTCACTTAACCTAACTGGGCCTCAGTTTCCTTATCTATAAAATGAGAGAGTTGGCCTAAATGGCCTTTGAGGTTCCTTCCAGCTCTAAATCTATTGTGTGATTCTAAAAGAATCTCATATTTAGATTAGTAAGTACCTAAGGGCTAAAAGTATCCAAATTCAACGGGTATACAATTTCATTGGAATGAAGGGAGGTGACATTTTGACTTTTCATTGTGTTTTCTCTTCAAAATAAGTTTTTGTTAGATGTGTTAATAAATCTATGGTTATATTTCAGCTGTCCTATTTTGTTTTGGCAAGTGATCAGGGAACAGAAAAATAGTTAAAGAATTGACTTTATAAATAAATAAGCAAACAAATAAAAAGAAGTGTTAGCCTTTCCCCCCATTATTATATTCCTATACCAAGAGCCAAGGCCTCTAGTTGGATGAATTTCTGAGTGTATATGAGGAAGAGATTCTATCTAGATTGAATCAATCTCTGACCATGTCAACCTTTTATTTTTCTCTCAAACATTTTGAGGTTCAAAATTATAAATGTCTTGAAATCTTAGTTCTACTAGCAATGAAATCCCAGTATCATTGTCCTCTAGGAAACCTTACCTTAAAACTCTGGTTGATAACAATTTTCACCCTCAGACCATTTATAGAACTTTGCTTTATAATTCTCTAATGTACCTATCATGTACTAATAGTATGATTTATAATTATTTGTTCTGGAGGCAGATAGATGGTAGTAAATAGAATGTTGGATCTAGACACCCTTACTAGTTGTGTAATCCTGGGCAAGTCACTTAAAAAAATCTCTGCCTCAGTTTCCTCATCTGTAAAATGAGCTAGAGAAGAAAATGGCAAACCACTCCATTATCTTTGCCAAGCAAACCCCAAGTGTGGTCACAGAATTGGACATGACTGAAAAACAACTGAATAACAACTGATGATGAGATATGATAATGATATCTCATGCCTGTGGGCAGGTACCATGGCTAGCATGGTGTTCTGCCCATAGCGATCCTCAATAAATATACTAGGAGTCATAACAAAAATTTCTATCTAAAGCCAAGAGCAAGGATTGTCTGTAATGGGGATAAATTAGAAGACTTCCCAATAAGATCAGGGGTGAAGCAAGGGTGTCCATTATCACCACCATCATTCAATATTGTATTAGAAACGCTGGCTATAGCAATAAAACAAGAAAAAGAAATTTAAGTAATAAAAATAAGCAATGAAGAAACAAAAGCTATCACTCTTTGTAGATGATTTGATGGTATACTTAGAGAGTCCTAGAGAATTTACTACAAAGTTAGCTGAAACAGTTAACAACTTTAGTGGGATATAAATCATCAGCATTTCTATACATTATACAAGAAACCCAGCAGGAAGAGATAGAAAGAAAATTCCATTTAAAATCACTGCAGATGATAAAAAAATACTTGGGAGTCAGACAAACCTAGGGACTACATGAACACAATAACAAAACACTTTTCACACACAAAAAAGGCAGATCTAAACACTTGGAGAAATACTACTCATGGGTAGGCAGAGCTAATATAATAAAAATGACAATTCTACCTAAATTAATTTACTTGTCCAGTACCATACCAATCAAACTACCAAAGAACTATATTATAGTTCTAGAAAAAATAATAACAAAATTCATACGGAAGAAGAAAAGGTCAAGAATCTCAAGGGAATTAATGAAAAAAGATATGAAGGAAGGCAGCCTAGCAGTAGCAGATTTCAAGCAACGTTACAAAGCAGTGTAGGAGGGAAGTACAGAATTTGCAACTCAACATTTTTAAAAATGAATGTTAAAAATAAATCAAAAAAGAGGAATTGGTCTGTGTGTTAATTCTAGGAAAAGACACTCATTCAAATTCAAACTCATTCTGAATATTTGAAGTTGGCAGTCTTTTGAATAGGGAGATAGGAGAGGAAATAGATCTGTCAGTTTCTCTCCCCTATTCATCCTTTTCTACTGAAGGAAAATTAACAAGAGAAACTTTAAAAATTATTTTAATGAGCAAAATGTAATATTTAATTGTTTCACGTGCACACCTCTCAAATACTCAAAGGAACATCTGTGTTTTGGTCAAGGAAATGATCAATCCAGTATCTTTTAACGTGAATTTTGACAATACAATGATTTTCCTTAAAAAATCCAGGTACCTGAATGATCTTAGGATGGCAAAGGGTTGTGCCTACATGGGCATAGGAGGTCTAATGTCAAATAAGTCTAGTTAGCAGCAGCAGTAACAAAAGGTACTCTTGGATACAATATGTCAAATCCTGACACTTCTTTGCTCACAGGCTCATTTTCTTGTTAAATATCTTTCTGGGCAGATTTGGATATGCTCAGAAACCATAAAAAAGTTCTTAATTTTCTATTTAATTAGCTAAATGCCATGATCCTAATTCCCACCTCAATATGAATTGGAGAAAAATCTCTTCTTGTTTTGGGCTAATTTCCCCTCTCTCTATCTTGAACCACATACACCTATAGGCTTAAGCAGGAATCATTGTTAATGGCCTTAGTCTTTAATAGTAATATGAAAAAGCATAAAAATATAGCACTCCCACCCATTCTTCCGCATTATTCAAAATGGGAAATAAGAAGTAAAGCAGTAAGATAGGTAAAGGGAGGGAGGAATTTCTCCAGGGAATTGTTCCAGGGAAGAAAAAGAGGAAAAGCGATTGTATACTAGCTTCTCACTGTCTTACCAACCATGTCTGTCTGCTGTTCTCTACTCCTGTGCCCAAGTCCAGTCTATCTCCATGTCTACTTTTGGCCATCTATCTGGTCTGGCCAGCTCCTCACTTGTTCTTCCAGTTTGATCATATGACCTTTACTGGCAGGACAGTGATGAACCCACCCTAAGTCCCCTCCTGGGCTTTGTGGGAGAAGTATGGAACTGGAAATGGCCACATTTCCTCCTTATCCTCTACAGATGGTTTCCCCTTGGAAGGAAGTTCCTTCAGTGTCAAATATCCCAAGAAACCTAGGAACCCTGGGAAATCCCTGCATTTATATGGTCACATCTCTGTCAAATCACCAAATCTCCATGGCAAAGTCCATGGGAGGAGGGATGGTCTAAACTTGGGCTGAAGGTAGGGATGTGCTGGCAAATGTTTAACAACTGGCTCTCTGAAAAAAGTATACACATAACATACTTCTAACTTCAGTCAGAAGTTTCTCCATTACTTTCATAAATTGAAATAATAAACAAACCTATTGATTAAGCCCTGATTTGTAGCATTTGCTGATTTCTGAGGTATAAATGCTCACATTGAAAATTTAATGATCAGCTCTTGAGCCTGTTGGAGCTGACTCCAGAACCCCTGGCTACAGGACCATAGGACCATAGCTTCAGAGATGGCAAGGGTCATTTAGTAGAATCCTCTCATAAGTGACTTGCCTATGGTCACGGAAGAAATAAGTGGCAAAGGCCAGGATAAAAATGCAAATGAAATGTCTTTACATCTAACCATTTTGTTCCTTGTCACTTAATTTTAACTGTCTTTTTCTTGATTTCAACAAGATTATTCTTGGGAAGTCAGTTCATGTGAATTCTCTTCTGTCTGTTGTCAACATGTCTCATGGCACTCTACCACCCTTTTCCTAACTTTCTTTTCCCTTTTTTGACCCTTGATCTTATCCACCCATTTAATCATTTCGTTTATCTTGGATTAGCAAATATTAATTATACATTCAGCAGTGAAATAACAATACAGTTCTTTTAAACATGCCTCCTCTCTTTTGAGAAAGCAGATTTCAGAGTTTAGAGAACCATGGCTTAAAATTCTACAAGAGAAGTTGACCTCAGAGGGAGTAGGATGTTCTAAAATGTAAAATCCAAGTACACAAATACAAATGATTTCTTTCTTTTAATTAATTAATTTATTTTTACTTTTCAGCATTCAGTTCCACAGGCTTTTGAGTTTTAAATTTTCTCCCCCTCCTTCAACAGATGATTTCTTTTTAGAAACTGTCATTGTAAAGTTAAGAATAAGCATAACTATTCAAATACACAAATAAGAAGGAAAAATAATTGTATGTGAAACTAAATTTCTATGATTTGCAGTCTGTATTAAAAATATGTACATTAACATTAACAAGGTAGCAACAAAATCATCCTGCTTGTTTCCATGTCTCCTTCAGAATCTGTTTTTCTTTTTATGTAGTTTTTTGAATTTTGTTTCTGCTGTCATGTAAACAGTGATAATAACACTTGTAGTCAGTATGTATATTGTTGGTTTGCTTCTGCTTTCTTCACTGTGTATCACTTCATATAAATCTTCCTCTATTTCTTTGTATTCTTGCTGTTCATTATTTTATGGTACAATAGTATTCTATTATATTCATATAATATAAATCATGGAACTCAAAAGCTGTCTAGTTCAAACTTCTCATTTACAGATGAGGAAACTGAGACCAGGGAGGTTAAATGACTTGCCCACGGTCACACAGGTAGCAAAGATCAGGAAGGAGCCATCACTTTACTTCCAGGAAGGAGGTTGCTTCCTCGCCCACCTTCTGGAGGTACCTTTTGTCATTGCATTGATCAAAGCTGTTAAGTTTTTCTAATGATTATTGCCCACTTCTTGACTGCATGAGTAGCTTCTTGGCTTTTGTAATTATGTACTAGGAATATCTCCATGTGATTAGGTCCTTTACTCCCAATAAACAACATCTTCAGAGTTTAATCTTAATAGCAGGAATACCAGCGCAGATGATATAAATGGTTTTGTGTTGAGCATTTGTATATCTCCATGTTGTTTTGTACAAGGGTTGCACCAGTTCTTATATCCTCTGGTGGTGCTTGGCCACAGCCGCACTAGCATTGGCTTTTATAATTGTAGTAAATACCCTTTTACCATTTTTGCTTATACCTCTCCTCCTAATTTATTCTTTTTGTCTTATTGTTATTGCTAGCCTTCCTAACTCTTTATTTTATAAGAGTAGAAACAGTGAATATCTTTGCTCTATCCTAGATCTTATTGAAAAAGCTTATAGCGTTACTTCATCACAAAAATTATTAATTCTTGGTTTTAGGTGGCTACTTTTGATTATGTTGAGGAGTGGTCCTTTTATTCTCATGCTTCTAAGTGTTTTTTCCTCCCATAAATGTATGCTATATTCTGTTTAAGGATTTTGTTAAATCCATTGTTGTAAATCTATTTTTAGTTATTACTATGAATTACATTTGTAGTTTCCCTAATGTTGAAATGTCCATTTTACTGATGTAAATTTAATAGAAGAGTGAATAATTTTTAGATATATTGCTATAATCTCTGCTTACATTTTATTTAAAGTTTCCTATCAATATTATTTGTGATATTTGGTCTGTAAATTTCTTTCTCTGTTTTATCTCTACTTAATTTGGGAACTAGGACCATATTTATCTCTTGGAAGGAAGTTGGTAAGATGCTTTCTTTCTCCAAATGAAAGATAGTTTATAAAACATGGGAGTTAATTGGTCATTAAATGCTTGAAAGAATTCCCTTGTAAATCCATCTGGTCCCAGGTTTTTGTTTTGTTTTGTTGTATTTTATATGTTTTTAAGTTTGGGAGCTCATTTATGTCTTGCTCACTTTTTATTGCTGAGTTCAGGTTGTTGCCATTCTCTATCTCCTGTTCTTTTGATGTGTATGTTTTATATTTTTATAAATATACATTGTTGCTTGTAAGTTTTTAGTTTTGTGTTATATAATCTGGTGTAGTAGATCGCGATGGTTTTCTTCCTTGCTGTTCATTGTTAATTTCCTCTTTTTTCTTCATTTTTTACATTAGTGATTTGGTTTTCTTCTTTAAAACATTGTCAAATTAGTTGATGGATTGTTTTTATTGGTGTTCAGATAAAACAACTCAGTTGTATTTATTATACCAATAATTTTTCAAATTTATTCCTAATTTCTAGGATTAGTGTGGAGCTGGTTGATTTTCTAAGTTTCTTGTAGTTGCATGTACATTTAATTTTTTCCTTCCTTTCTTTTATTGATATAATTATTTAGAGATACATTTTCTCCTAAAGACTTCTCTAGTGCATCTAAAAATTGGTATGTTTTCAGATCCTTACCATTTGCTTAAGTACTTTTACTCATTGTTGCTACAATTTGTTTTGTGATCTACTCATTAAGATTAAATTATTTAATATCAACTTAACCCCATTGCTTTGTTCATATTTCCCTTATTGACTATAATTTTTATTGCATAAAATATGATTACAAATGTTATTAATATTCCTACCTTTTCGCATTTGAGAGTTCTTTATGTCCTAGCATGTGATCAATTTTTGTAAAGTGATGTACAGTGCCGAAAAATAGACTTAAGATTTTATTCAGTAACTACCAACGGTCCGTTATCAAGCCCCCCAATCAGATGTAAACGAATTTGAAAACAGCTAGTAAGCTAGTTACACAGCTAGTAAGTGTCAAGTGTCTGAGACTGGGTTTGAACTCAGGTTCTCCTGAGTCCAGGGTGGATGCTCTATCCACTGGACCACCTAGCTGCACTCCCCTTGTACCGCCCTCCCCTTATCATTCTTGATTTTGGAAATAAATGCTTATTTGTTCAATCAGGGCAGAGCACACTAGTATTGTCATGGGATCACAGAACCCCAAAGAAGGAAGAGGCTTCAGAGGTTATCTAGGCTATCCCTCAACAAGAATCCTTTCTCTGACTTCCCCCAATAAACTGTTAACTATAGTTTTTGTGGAGACCTCTAGGGAGGGGGAACCCACTCTTAATGAAGCCTATTCCAATTTTGAAAAATTTGAATTGTTGGAAAAGTCCTAATTATTAGGGAGCGTTTTCTTTTTTTAAATCTAAGATTTAAATTTAAAGCAGAAAAAACCCAGCAATTGTATTTACAAATGTATATTCCATGTGACTTGTCACAAAGACATCTCCTTCTCCCCGCTGCCATTAAATGCTTCTGTTAGTAAACAACACAGCATATGCTCTAACACAATACATTTCAAAATTATCGTACCTCTGAATAGGTAAATGTTAAAGATTTTAATCTAAAATTAAATTCAAAGATGGATTGTCTTTAACAATAGAAAGACCATTTTTACAATTCATTGTAACTCTAGTCTATCATTACAGGTCCTTGGGGTCTCTAGTGGGTATAGTGGCAGGTGCGGTAGATCGTGGGCTTGCCTGAAGTTCATATCCACCTCAGACACTTACTAGCTGTGAGACCCTGGGCAAATCACTTAACCTCAGTTTCCTCATCCATAGAATGAGTTGCCTCAGTTTCCACATTTGTAAAATGGGGGTAAATAGCACCTCCATCCCGGGGTTGTTGTGAACATCTAATGAGAAAATAGTTGTAAAGTGCTTATCATAGTGCCTGGCACATAGTAAGTGCTACATAAATGTTATCTATTATTATGATTAAAATGGATAGGACATTTTAAAATGGTTCCACTGACGGTTACCATGGCTCAAGCTCTGAGGTCTGGGGACTCCACTGCCTGTGCCTAAGAATGACAAGTGAAACAAACGTGAGCCCCAAGTCCATTTCTTGGGGCCATGGAGCCTGAAGGGAGAAGGGGTGTCCCTTCCCCCCACCAGCATAGTGCATGGTGTCCATAAGAATTACAACCCTGGACACCGCCAGGAAAATGAGAGAGAGAAGACTTTTTTGGTCTGGTAACTTAAAAGACTCAGCCCATTCCATCTATGCAGCCAATGGAAATAGGCTGCTTCCATTTATGTGGTAAGGGAATGCAGCATGTCTTCTCCCAAAAGCAGGTCCCTGCCACCTCCCACATTGGTGCCTCTATCATAGGTAATCTGGGCAGGACTAAAGCAAGGTTACACTATTCTATGAGTTGACTTTCTTTTGAGGATTTTTGTTTGTTTCCTACTTACTTTGGCTTCTTTGTCACTG
Organism: Trichosurus vulpecula; assembly: GCF_011100635.1. NCBI lineage: Eukaryota > Metazoa > Chordata > Mammalia > Diprotodontia > Phalangeridae > Trichosurus > Trichosurus vulpecula. The sequence goes on from NC_050574.1 coordinate 388,631,686, forward strand.
TTTTTGAGGAGGTTGTTTGTGGAATTGTCTTCTCTTATGATGTTCTCTTCTTGAGGTAAATACCATAGAAGTACATCATAGGAAAGACTCAGGAAAAGGCTAAAAGTGTCACTGAAGGCTAGTTCTTACGTGCTACTGAGCCCAAGAGCAACAAAATATTGGTTACCTCTCAGTACAATGTTGGGACTCTAGCCTTGGGAAGTTTGGGGCAGTATTAGCTCCTTGTAAAAGGAGGGTACCTGAAATCATCAAAGGGTTAGAGGAATTGCTATATAAAGACTAAATATGACAATTAAAACTTTTGAGCTTGCAAGATAAAGATTTATGATGAAACCCTATAAAATCATTAGGAGCAAATAGCTATAAGGAGCCCCACCTTCTGGGCATCAATCCAGCTGGCTTGGAAGACAATTCCACCTCAGGTACAGTTGAGCCACGTCACAGAGGCCAAAGTCCCAACATCGTACTGAGAGAGAACCGATGTTTTGTTGATCTTGGGCTCAGCAGCATGTAAGAACTAGCCTTCAGTGACATTTTTATCTTTTTTTCCTGAGTCTTTCCTATGATGTACTTCTATGGTATTTACCTCAAGAAGAGAGCATCACAAGAGAAGACAATTCCATAAACATCCCCCTCAAAAACAGCAACAAAGAAACCAAAGAAAGTGAGTAGGAAACAGACAAAAATCCTCAAAAGAAAGTCAACTCAATGTGGCATGTCTCCTAAAGAGCATCCACTTTTGCCCCTTCCTTTCTACCTTTGGTATAGGTAGAAGGGAAAGCAGCCTTCTGGGATTGGTAGTTGCAGGGAGGAACCACGCCACAGGCACAGTGCTCAGTGTGCTGTGTCTGTACTCAAGTTCAAATTCAGCTTCAGACAGTTCCTAGCTGAGTGACCTGGGCAAATCATTTAACCTCACAGGTTGTTGTGACGATCAAATGAGATATTTGTAAAAAAGCACTTAGCACATAGTAGGTATTGTATAAATGTTTATGTCCTTCCCTTTCTTTTCCCCTTCCCCAAAGACAGGAATAATGGGGATTTTTCCACAGAATCCCACAATATCACGGAGACTAGGGGTGTGGTGCTCCCTGGGATCTGGAAAATCCGAGTAAAATTTTTTGGTCCAGGGCAGCCAGGTGGGGCAGTGAGTAGAGCACTGGCCCTGGCATCAGGAGGACCTGATTTTACATCCAGCCTCAGACACTTGACACACTTACTAGTTGTGTGACCTTGGACAAGTCACTTCACCCCAATTACCTTGCCTTCTCCCCCTCCACCCAAAATAAATAAGTAAATATTAAAAATGGGTTTTGGCCCTCCTTTTGTAGCAGAGAAAAAGTCTGAATTTTTTCCTTTTCTTTATGGGGTATTTACAGTACCTTATTGTCAAATTTAGGTTAAGTATTTGGTCACAGGCTTTGCGTTGTCTGCTGGCCTTCAGCTGTCATTTGTGGCTTCTGCAAAACTCCTCCCCAAATTCCCATTTAATTTCTTATGCTGACCTGCCATATATTAAAACCAGAATGGGGAAAGTCGCAATGTGGAAGGGATAACTGCACTCCTTGAGGCATTGAATAAGCTAGTTGAGGAAGAGTAAAAAAGATCAATGTACTAGATAGCTTCAAAAGCTGCTTCTACTGGATGACAGTTTAAATAGCCCCAGGAAAGGCTTTTGGAGGAGCTGTGTTTTGAGTTCGATGTTCTTGGTAAGGTTTGGCGGGGACGCAGGGGCAGCCATGCTTGTTTGCACTTCTCTTGGTCTGAGGCACAATCCTAGGGAAGATGGATGGTCCATAGGTCTGATGAGTCTGAAATTCTTAAGAGGAAGAAACAATAGTACAATGGGAAAAGGGAATGAGTCTGGGAATAGAGGCAGAAAAGACTTGGTAAATTATAACGGGGGAAGAGGGCTCTGTGAAGAGAGACAGCTGAGATATTTTAAATTATTAAGTCCAAGGTGCTAAAGGAGGGAATGCTGGGTCCTGACTTTATAATCTTTACCTTGCGGCTTTTCTAAGGCAGGGCTATACAACCCAGGGCAGATTACACTGTGTTCCCCACACCCATTTTACATAGGCAAAATCAGATTGAGGTGTTATCGCATTGATCAAAGCTGTTAAGTTTTTCTAATGATTATTGCCCAATTCTTGACTGCATGAGTAGCTTCTTGGCTTTTGTAATTATGTACTAGGAATATCTCCATGCGATTAGGTCCTTTACTCCCAATAAACAACATCTTCAGAGTTTAATCTTAATAGCAGGAATACTGGTGCAGATGATATAAACGGTTTTGTGTTGAGCATTTGTATATTTCCATGTTGTTTTCTACAAGGGTTGCACCAGTTCTTATATCCTCTAGTGGTGCTTGGCCACAGCCGCACTAGCATTGGCTTTTATAATTGTAGTAAATACCCTTTTACCATTTTTGCCTACACCTCTCCTCCTAATTTATTCTTTTTGTCTTATTGTTATTGCTAGCCTTCCTAACTCTTTATTTTATGAGAGTAGAAACAGTGAATATCTTTGCTCTATCCTAGATCTTATTGAAAAAGCTTATAGTGTTACTTCATCACAAAAATTATTAATTCTTGGTTTTAGGTGGCTACTTTTGATTATGTTGAGGAATGGTCCTTTTATTCTCATGCTTTTAAGTGTTTTCCCCCCATAAATGTATGCTATATTCTGTTTAAGGATTTTGTTAAATCCATTGTTGTAAATCTATTTTTAGTTATTACTATGAATTACATTTGTAGTTTCCCTAATGTTGAAATGTCCATTTTACTGATGTAAATTTAATAGAAGAGTGAATAATTTTTAGATATATTGCTATAATCTCTGCTTACACTTTATTTAAAGTTTCCTATCAATATTATTTGTGATATTTGGTCTGTAAATTTCTTTCTCTGTTTTATCTCTACTTAATTTTGGAACTAGGACCATATTTATCTCTTGGAAGGAAGTTGGTAAGATGCTTTCTTTCTCCAAATGAAAGATAGTTTATAAAACACAGAAGTTAATTGGTCATTAAATGCTTGAAAGAATTCCCTTGTAAATCCATCTGGTCCCAGGTTTTTGTTTTGTTTTGTTATATTTTATATGTTTTTAAGTTTGGGAGCTCATTTATGTCTTGCTCACTTTTTATTGCTGAGTTCAGGTTGTTGCCATTCTCTATCTCCTGTTCTTTTGATGTGTATGTTTTATATTTTTATAAATATACATTGTTGCTTGTAAGTTTTTAGTTTTGTGTTATATAATCTGGTGTACTAGATCGCGATGGTTTTCTTCCTTGCTGTTCATTGTTAATTTCCTCTTTTTTCTTCATTTTTTATGTTAGTGATTTGGTTTTCTTCTTTAAAACATTGTCAAATTAGTTGATGGATTGTTTGTTTTTATTGGTTTTCAGATAAAACAACTCAGTTGTATTTATTATACCAATAATTTTTCAAATTTATTCCTAATTTCTAGGATTAGTGTAGAGCTGGTTGATTTTCTAAGTTTCTTGTAGTTGCATGTACATTTAATTTTTTCCTTCCTTTCTTTTATTGATATAACTATTTAGAGATACATTTTCTCCTGAAGACTTCTCTAGTGCATCTAAAAATTGGTATGTTTTCAAATCCTTACCATTTGCTTAAGTACTTTTACTCATTGTTGCTACGATTTGTTTTGTGATCTACTCATTAAGATTAAATTATTTAATATCAACTTAACCCCATTGCTTTGTTCATATTTCCCTTATTGACTATAATTTTTATTGCATAAAATATGATTACAAATGTTATTAATATTCCTACCTTTTTGCATTTGAGAGTTCTTTATGTCCTAGCATGTGATCAATTTTTGTAAAGTGATGTACAGTGCCGAAAAATAGACTTAAGATTTTATTCAGTAACTACCAGCGGTCCATTATCCAGCCCCCCAATCAGATGTAAACGAATTTGAAAACAGATTATTGATCTAACAAATAAACTTTATAAATATTTATGTAATAAATAAACCTCTAATTTTCTGTTTAGTTATGTAACTTCTCTGTTTATCTTTATGTCAAATTGCACAAATAGGCTAAGTGATAGCACTGGCATGTGGCTTTGGAACTGGTTAAATGACTGGAACCAATATGTATCATTATTGTGGCAAACAGAGACTCAAGCAGATACTGTCCCAGAGTTTGTCAGTTGGCAACATGTCTGAATTTGGATTTCTAAGAATGTTTTTGGAGAACTGCTGGGAGAGAAAAGTCAGAAGGAAGTTTTTTTCTCCATCTTGGAGTCATGTGGCTGGGCAGGGTTGAGTGGATGCTTAGTATAATAAAAGATTTTATCATGTTTATATATAATAAATATATTTATTAATAGCATATAATTTTGTTAAGATATATTAATATTATAATTATGCCATTAGATAATAAATGTACATTCATTATATAATAGAATAATATTCTATATTATTTATTTATCATGAAAGTTATTATTATGCTAGAATAATAAAAATTATTATATTATTATTTTTATTCCATAAATTAAACAATTTTTAAAAAGAATATATGGGGGCTCCCTACTACCTCTAGGGTAAAATACAAAGTCCTCTGTTTGACATTTAATGCTTTTCATAATCTAACTCCTACCTATCTTTTCCATGCTTATTGCCTCTTATTCTCTCCCATGCTTTACATAAAGTCTTCCTATGGACTTTATAGTCCAGTCAAATGGTCCTATTTGCTGTTCTACATGGGATGCAAACCATCTGTGCTTTGCATAAGCTGTTTCGTGCTTGGAATGCTCCCCCTCCTCACCTCTGTTTGCCTCCAATCCCACACGAGGCCTTCCTTCATCCCCCAAGCTGCTAGTGCTCCACCGTTGTTGTTCAGTCATTTTGACTCTTTGTGATCCCATTTGAAGTTTTCTTGGGAAAGATACTGGAATGGTTTGCCATTTACTTCTCCAGCTTATTTTTCAGATTTACATTTACAAGTTAAGTGACTTGCTGTATCAGGAGGGCAGAGTTTATAATCTCAAAGAGGATCATAAACATGTCTGAAAGGTTCGGAATCGCCGGATATAAGAAACTCTCAAAGTAGAAGGCAGAAGAATCAAAACATTTATTTAGGCTCCACAGTAACCAACCCATGAACCAGCAGCCCCATTTTGATATGTTGATCATAATCTTCCAGGCCCAATAAGTACGCCTTGAAAGAGTAACCAGGAGGCTACAGAGAAACATGATTGCGTAAAGCAAAATCATGTTTCCCCCTTTTATGGTAATAAGATTACCCACTGGACTGAAGTCTTTGTTCAGCTTCCTCCCGTAGATCAGCTCTGCTACTGGCAGCTCCTGCCTCAGCTGTGTCTGTGTCTGTAACTGTAACTGACGTAACTGTCGTAACTGCCTCTGTAACTGCCTCTGGCTCCAACTGTCGCTGTAACTGTCGCTGTAATGGCCTGAAGTCTTTGTTCAGCTTTCTCCCGTAGGTTAGCTCTGCTACTGGCAGCTCCTGCTTCAGCTGTGGCTGTAACTGACGTAACTGTCGTAACTGCCTCTGTAACTGTCGTTGTAACTGACGATGTAACTGTCGCTGGCTCCAACCGAAAAAGGAAAGAAAAAAAATCTTCAAGCTGTCCTCTCCCCTCTTATAGAGTTTGTGACATCATCAAGCTCCGCCCGAATGACCAGGGCCGATTGGTTCCTGAGTTGGCCCCTCCCCCTAGCATAGACATTAACACCTCCCCTCAGCCAGCCCCATGACTCCTCACACAGGAAGCTGTCTGCTTCCCGGCATGCTCCCCGGGCCTCCTGCCCCGGAAGAGCAAGCCACAGTGTCCAGAGGCTCAATGAGGCAAGCTGAGCCATTCAAAGAAAACAAAAGCCATTATGGCTACACTCCACCCCTTGTTATAGGATACATAATCTAATCAGCCATGTATCCTAGAACATACATTGTGATCCAATTACAAAGGAAACTAAAACATATCATTCATTATAAAGCAAAACATATCATTCAGTGACATTCCCAAACATTGGTTAACGATTCAAATGCGATCCACCCCTAGATCCCAGCAAAATAATCTCTTCAATCAATCATCCCCAAAATAATTATTAATAATTCAAATGTCCACCCCTAAATCCTTGTATCCATTACATAGGATCAATAATATCATAACAATAAAACAACACAGCAAGGATAACACAAAATAAGTAAACAGAACACTATCATCATTTCCACCCCCCTTGAACGATTGGGGCTCAAAATCTTGGGGTGAGGGGTGAAGGTCTCATTTTCCATAGCTTCTTCATGCTGAAATTGGATGTAGAGATGGCCCTGCCCCCAAAAAGTCCCATTCCAGAGGTCATTTCTTTAACGAGCTGGCAGGAATTCCAAGAATGCTACATGCTTAGGCAGTCACCGGAAAGTGCAGGGTGCTTAAGCCTGAAGGAAACAAAACTAGCAACAAGGTTAGCCAAAACAAAGGACAAAAAGAATAGACAAGTATGGACTATAATTCTTCAAATAAAATCATCTCAAGTTTGGTTGAGATTTCAGTTATGCAAAGATCCAACATCAGAGCCAAACTCAGGTGGGAAATGTTTCTTTTCAAAAGGAACATAATGAGGAAGCCAAGAGGATCCCACCCTAGATATAGACTAAGATTGTCCTCCCAGCCTTTCCCCAAATGTACAAGTTTTCATCCGTTAATCACACAAGGTCACCTTCAGTCTGAGTGGCTTGTAGGCTTGCAGGAGCAGTTCTTATTTCCCTATTTCTCGTGTTATCAAGTCCTCTATACATTCTGTATAATTCATTGGTTGGAATTCCATCTATCATTTCAAAACCTACTCCTGCTCTCAATAAAGCAGTAAACATTTCTTTCCTTGTTACTCTCCTTTGGCGCCAAGTTTGCTGGTTATTCACCCTTCTCTCTTGAGGAGATCTATCCCTTCCCCAGTCACCTAAGTCATATAACTGTAAAATCTTATTTATCACTGTTGTAAGACGGCTCCCTACTTCTCCAAGTAATAAATTCAAAATTAGTTGTTTATAAGCAGGGGGAGCTGTCCTAATTATTAAATTCCTATGAGGCAGTTCCATTGAATCATTGTAATATTTGTCTGCAGTTCCTGTCATAATGGCAGTCTTCATTACCTCCTCCTTTAGTCTCATGATACAATCTCTAAGTGAATACCAGGGTCTGTGCTCAGTGGGCCACATAGAATCAGTAGCATATCTCTTATTGCATCCCACAGCGGCTAATGCCAACAGAGTAGTCCTGCTATCACCATCTCCTTGCTGATGATGTTCCCTAAAAGCTTGTTGAACTAGAGGATCATGGCTGATACCTATGAATCTCATGCAGTCTGTCCCATCTACTGATATTCCACCGGCCCCTTGATCACTGAGTCTTACCATCCAAGATATCAATGGTTCTCCTATTCTTTGGCTGAATCTACTCAAAATATCTGTGACCTCTTGCGGTGAGAAATCTTCCTGAATTTCCCTTGTAACTGAATCTTCACCTCGGGTTTCTGTCTTCCTCCTTTGTATGGGTCGAGCCCTTGTCTGATCATTTAACCATCTCCTATTCTCTGTGTGAGGCACATCCTGAACCCCAGTAGTGTTTTGTGCCTCAGCCCCTAACATTGTCTCATTCTCTCCCCACTCACTTCCTCTGCCACCATGGCTAGGACGAAGCAGGCAGTCAGGCTCTTTCTGGGCTGGGTTGAAATGCACTCTGGGCTTTTTTGGTCTCCTGTTGCTCTTAGCCACATTAATAGAAAAGTTCTCATTTGAGTCAGTTTGGTCTCCTGCTATCTGAGATTCCTCTTCTTCCTGTGGGGTAGGAGTGCCCCCATGTCTTTCACTTAATCTCAATCTTTCGTATACTAGCCGGTAGGCTGATAACACTATCCAGCTTTGCCTAGATAGTGATGCCCCTGACTGAATCCCAACTTCTCGTAAACACTTTTCCAAATCCCTAGGATCTCCTCTCCGTAGCCTTGGTTCCCAGTTTTCACAGGGTCCAGCTTTTTTAGCCAATTCTTTTGCTAGGGAGGAATAAAATGGATCCTCCCATCCTGGGATATTCATCTCTTCCTCTGGAATTGTTCTGCTTCTAAATAGAGATCTTATACCTAGCGATCCTGTTCGTGACGCCAAATGTATCAGGAGGGCAGAGTTTATAATCTCAATGAGGATCATAAACATGTCTGAAAGGTTCGGAATCGCCGGATATAAGAAACTCTCAAAGTAGAAGGCAGAAGAATCAAAACATTTATTTAGGCTCCACAGTAACCAACCCATGAACCAGCAGCCCCATTTTGATATGTTGATCATAATCTTCCAGGCCCAATAAGTACGCCTTGAAAGAGTAACCAGGAGGCTACAGAGAAACATGATTGCGTAAAGCAAAATCATGTTTCCCCCTTTTATGGTAATAAGATTACCCACTGGACTGAAGTCTTTGTTCAGCTTCCTCCCGTAGATCAGCTCTGCTACTGGCAGCTCCTGCCTCAGCTGTGTCTGTGTCTGTAACTGTAACTGACGTAACTGTCGTAACTGCCTCTGTAACTGCCTCTGGCTCCAACTGTCGCTGTAACTGTCGCTGTAATGGCCTGAAGTCTTTGTTCAGCTTTCTCCCGTAGGTTAGCTCTGCTACTGGCAGCTCCTGCTTCAGCTGTGGCTGTAACTGACGTAACTGTCGTAACTGCCTCTGTAACTGTCGTTGTAACTGACGATGTAACTGTCGCTGGCTCCAACCGAAAAAGGAAAGAAAAAAAATCTTCAAGCTGTCCTCTCCCCTCTTATAGAGTTTGTGACATCATCAAGCTCCGCCCGAATGACCAGGGCCGATTGGTTCCTGAGTTGGCCCCTCCCCCTAGCATAGACATTAACACCTCCCCTCAGCCAGCCCCATGACTCCTCACACAGGAAGCTGTCTGCTTCCCGGCATGCTCCCCGGGCCTCCTGCCCCGGAAGAGCAAGCCACAGTGTCCAGAGGCTCAATGAGGCAAGCTGAGCCATTCAAAGAAAACAAAAGCCATTATGGCTACACTTGCCCAGGTTTACACAGCTAGTAAGTGTCAAGTGTCTGAGACTGGGTTTGAACTCAGGTTCTCCTGAGTCCAGGGTGGATGCTCTATCCACTGGACCACCTAGCTGCGCTCCCCTTGTACCGCCCTCCCCTTCTCATTCTTGATTTTGGAAATAAATGCTTATTTGTTCAATCAGGGCAGAGCACACTAGTATTGTCATGGGATCACAGAACCCCAAAGAAGAAAGAGACTTCAGAGGTTATCTAGGCTATCCCTCAACAAGAATCCTTTCTCTGACTTCCCCCAATAAACTGTTAACTATAGTTTTTATGGAGACCTCTAGGGAGGGGGAATCCACTCTTAATGAAGCCTATTCCAATTTTGAAAAGTTTGAATTGTTGGAAAAGTCCTAATTATTAGGGAGCGTTTTCTTTTTTTAAATCTAAGATTTAAATTTAAAGCAGAAAAAACCCAGCAATTGTATTTACAAACGTATATTCCATGTGACTTGTCACAAAGACATCTCCTTCTCCCCGCCGCCATTAAATGCTTCTGTTAGTAAACAACACAGCATATGCTCTAACACATTACATTTCAAAATTATCATACCTCTGAATAGGTAAATGTTAAAGATTTTAATCTAAAATTAAATTCAAGGATGGATTGTCTTTAACAACAGAAAGACCATTTTTACAATTCATTGTAACTCTAGTCTATCATTACAGGTCCTTGGGGTCTCTAGTGGGTATAGTGGCAGGTGGGGTAGATCGTGGGCTTGCGTGAAGTTCATATCCACTTACTAGCTGTGAGACCCTGGGCAAATCACTTAACCTCAATTTCCTCATCCATAGAATGAGTTGCCTCATTTTCCACATTTGTAAAATGGGGGTAAATAGCGCTTCCATCCCAGGGTTGTTGTGAAGATCTAATGAGAAAATAGTTGTAAAGTGCTTATCATAGTGCCTGGCACATAGTAAGTGCTACATAAATGTTATCTATTATTATGATTAAAATGGATAGGACATTTTAAAATGGTTCCACTGGCTAAAATGGCCTAATTGCAAGTTTGATTCATTTCTAAACAGCTTATAATGGCCAGAAAGTCTGACTAAGCCAGTAATAGATTTGTTTTTCAATCCTTTTCCAGCTATTGCTGCTACATGTTTAATGCTTATATAAAAACAACTCCCCCCCACACTATTTCTGTAAATATCATAAACATGAAATGCTTGAAATAAGTGAGTCCCTTAGCTTGAGAAAACTTCTATTTAACTTAGAGGGGAAAGAAAAAAAGTAGAAAAGAAACCTTCCTTTTTCCTCCTCTTGTCTCGCAGAAAACAAAAACAGCTTAAACCAATTCCCAAGATAAATATCTGATAGAAACTGGGCTTCGACCCAATGCTTCCAGCTCATTGTCTGGCACTGTGATTGGAACAATTTAGTTATTTACGTTATTCAGAAATTGATCGACTCTATCGGTTCTCATCCAGCATTTCAAAGAGTACCAAAATTTGCTCATGCTAGCTGGACGATGGTCAGTAGACCGAGGGATATCGAAGGCTTTCCAGCTTTCTTCATATTCATCATCGGCCAAATCTTCATTTTTTCTCCATCGCTGACATCTACTGTTCTTCTGTTCTGATGCCTGGTTGATCAGCAGGTACTCCTCTTCAGCATTCTACCTTTTCATAGGAAGATGAATTTAAGATTGTCATTCAGGTTGTAGAAGCCTTGAATATTAGACACGTCATAAGAAATCTGGAATGATGACCTTAAAGATTTTGCCCTTGTAGTAAAGGAGACAAAAGGTACAATGCCCTTCCACGTACTCTGAAATTGTCAAGAAGGTGATGCACATGGTACGTACACTTGACCAGGGCTGATAATGGAAAACTCTCCTGCCACTCCAGGCCACTGAACTTCTTCCGTTTCACCTTTGGCATTGGTTATTCTCCAATATCTGTCATCTTACTGATACGTTTTGATATCTCTATCCTAATTTGGTAAATGTAGAAATAGCAAGGTGGATGCCCCAAACTAAGCTCGGATAGAAATGATGGGGATATCACAGAAATGATGTCAGATATTACGGACACCGTGATATCTCCAGACATATCTACACATTCCTTATTACCAACATGAAAATCTGATGGTAGGATAGCTCCCTGTTAGAATGATGCTCACATAAGAGAAGTAAAAACCAGTTTGTGTAAGAAGCACTTGTAACACCATGCAAGTTGCCAGTGGATGCCAAGTCATCTTGTCTGGACAGTGATAAATTTCATATTGATTATGGCCCTCTATACTTTTCAATTCAATAAATCAACTCAAACCAGTGTGTATGCAAAAAAATTAAAAGAATACACTGCTTTCCTTACCTCTGTTGGAAAACTCCAGCAAATTAAATATATAATATATGTATATATATATCAAATTCTCCAAATCATTGTTACTTAATAATGTCATACTTCTCATTGATGCAGGAACTACTAGCTTCTTTCTGTCCATTGTGGATCCAAAAGGAACATCGATCGTCACTGGGAAACTTATGCCCTATCCACAATTCCTTCACATCCTACTCATCCTCCTCCATATTATTTTTCAGAGATCCATTCATATGTGGATACCTGTATCTCAAGTATTTCTCCAGTTCATACCAGGCTTTTTAAAGAGTAGCATAATGAATATATCTTCCTGGGTCAGAATAAGTCTCTATGAAGAGAGATTTCCAATTTTTATTTTTTTGTGTTTCCTTTCGTCTGATAAAAGCCAGTGCCTTTGTTGTTGTTGTGGTTGCAAAAGGGTCTTCTTCATAGACGACTCCAGTGAAAATCTATAGTTTTATTTACATCATACTTATAATCTTATCTTATTCTATTTTTATTGATATCAGTTCTTCATTTATTTTCTTTAGTGAGTAACAAGGTTTGAAATGGTTCCATTTTGTGTCTGAGAAGCCTGTTGATGTTTATCTTTTCCTCATTTCTTTTGGCATCTTCTCTTTAAATTTTAAAGTCTATAATATAAATAATAAAGTCTATATATACTTATTCATAGTATCAGAGCTTTTTTTTTTTAAAATACCTTACTTATTCTTTGATTATTCCTTTTGTAACAGTGACTACGTTGGTTACATTGTCTATTATATTTTACCCTTCCCCTAGGGTTCTTTGGTACCTTTTTAAGGAGTTTGTAGGGTCTCTCATCTCTGCCATTGGCTCAAGCTCCTACTGATTGTGTTCCCTCAAATTTAGTTTTGTTTAATCACTTAACAGTCAGACTAGTTTTTACAAAGAAATATTTACTTCATACTTGCTAAAGGTTTAGCAAGAACAAACATAGAAACATTCCCTCACCTAATACTTGGGGGACACAATTCTCCCCTATACCCCATTAATGTCTGGGATGGAGAGAAGGATTAAGTTTATAGCTTAATGTATTTCCTATATTGCTTCAAACATACCAAGTTCTAAGACTGTAGGGTCCCGATTGGGGAAAAGCCATAAAATACAGTAGTGAGTGAAAAGCCATAAAAACTTAAACTTCATGAAAAGTGGAAGACCGACAATGGTGACCTGTTAAAAATCATAACTTCGATACTGAATACAGAGTCATAACTTAAGATACTACGACCTATGAAAACCATAACAAGAATATAGGGACCAGTGTGTGATTGATAACACAAACTTACATTTGGGCATAACATTGACTTAACTCCCAAGTTCATTACTAAGCAGAAGACCAAAAATATCCCCCAGTCAGTAGTGATACACTCTCAAGCTCCTCCTCCCTTTATCTGTGTTCTATAATACCATGGAGATTTGGGAGATTCTGGGTGGGGATCCACTGAACTGTCTGGATGCCACCCTAGCCCAAAGATTGCCCCTGTTTTGTAAGTTTTTATAATGATTGATTAAACTACTACCTATAATCAATCTGGAGATACTTGACCTCTTCCTTTGGTATAAAAAGAACACCCCATAGTTATGGAGAGGTACAGGATTCCCCAGCCAGGGGAATTCTGGTTTGCTCTGGGGATCCTGGATTTTCAGGGCTTCCTTGCTGGGCTTATAGCAACATCCAGCTTGGAATCCCGGCTTCACGGTCACCATGGCTCAAGCTCTGAGGTCTGGGGACTCCACTGCCTGTGCCTAGGAATGACAAGTGAAACAAACATGAGCCCCAAGTCCATTTCTTGGGGCCATGGAGCCTGAAGGGAGAAGGGGTGTCCCTTCCCCCCACCAGCATAGTGCATGGTGTCCATAAGAACTTCAACCCTGGATACCACTAGGAAAGTGAGAGAGAGAAGACTTTTTTGGTTTGGTAACTTAAAAGACTCAGCCCATTCCATCTACGCAGCCAGTGGAAATAGGCTGCTTCCATTTATGTGGTAAGGGAATGCAGCATGTCTTCTCTCAGAAGCAGGTCCCTGCCACCTCCCACATTGGTGCCTCTATCATAGGTAATCTGGGCAGGACTAAAGCAAGGTTACACTATTCTATGAGTTGACTTTCTTTTGAGGATTTTTGTTTGTTTCCTACTTACTTTGGCTTCTTTGTCACTGTTTTTGAGGAGGTTGTTTGTGGAATTGTCTTCTCTTATGATGTTCTCTTCTTGAGGTAAATACCATAGAAGTACATCACAGGAAAGACTCAGGAAAAGGCTAAAAGTGTCACTGAAGGCTAGTTCTTATGTGCTACTGAGCCCAAGAGCAACAAAATATTGGTTACCTCTCAGTACAATGTTGGGACTCTAGCCTTGGGAAGTTTGGGGCAGTATTAGCTCCTTGTAAAAGGAGGGTACCTGAAACCATCAAAGGGTTAGAGGAATTGCTATATAAAGACTAAATATGACAATTAAAACTTTTGAGCTTGCAAAGATAAGGATTTATGATGAAACCCTATAAAATCATTAGGAGCAAATAGCTATAAGGAGCCCCACCTTCTGGGCATCAATCCAGCTGGCTTGGAAAACAATTCCACCTCAGGTACAGTTGAGCCACATCACAGAGGCCAAAGTCCCAACATCGTACTGAGAGACAACCGATGTTTTGTTGATCTTGGGCTCAGCAGCATGTAAGAACTAGCCTTCAGTGACATTTTTATCTTTTTTTCCTGAGTCTTTCCTATGATGTACTTCTATGGTATTTACCTCAAGAAGAGAGCATCACAAGAGAAGACAATTCCATAAACATCCCCCTCAAAAACAGCAACAAAGAAGCCAAAGAAAGTGAGTAGGAAACAGATAAACAAAAATCCTCAAAAGAAAGTCAACTCAATGTGGCATGTCTCCTAAAGAGCATCCACTTTTGCCCCTTCCTTTCTACCTTTGGTATAGGTAGAAGGGAAAGCAGCCTTCTGGGATTGGTAGTTGCAGGGAGGAACCATGCCACAGGCACAGTGCACAGTGTGCTGTGTCTGTACTCAAGTTCAAATTCAGCTTCAGACAGTTCCTAGCTGAGTGACCTGGGCAAATCATTTAACCTCACAGGTTGTTGTGACGATCAAATGAGATATTTGTAAAAAAGCACTTAGCACATAGTAGGTATTATATAAATGTTTATGTCCTTCCCTTCTCTTTTCCCCTTCCCCAAAGACAGGAATAATGGGGATTTTTCCACAGAATCCCACAATATCACGGAGACTAGGGGTGTGGTGCTCCCTGGGATCTGGAAAATCCGAGTAAAATTTTTGGTCCAGGGCAGTGAGGTGGGGCAGTGAGTAGAGCACTGGCCCTGGCATCAGGAGGACCTGAGTTTAAATCCAGCCTCAGACACTTGACACACTTACTAGTTGTGTGACCTTGGGCAAGTCACTTCACCCCAATTACCTTGCCTTCTCCCCCTCCACCCAAAATAAATAAGTAAATATTAAAAATGGGTTTTGTCCCTCCTTTTGTAGCAGAGAAAAAGTCTGAATTTTTTCCTTTTCTTTTATGGGGTATTTACAGTACCTTATTGTCAAATTTAGGTTAAGTATTTGGTCATAGGCCTTGCGTTGTCTGCTGGCCTTCACCTGTCATTTGTGGCTTCTGCAAAACTCTTCCCCAAATTCCCATTTAATTTCTTATGCTGACCTGCCATATATTAAAACCAGGATGGGGAAAGTCGCAATGTGGAAGGGATAACTGCACTCCTTGAGGCATTGAATAAGCTAGTTGAGGAATGTACTAGATAGCTTCAAAAGCTGCTTTTACTGGATGACAGTTTAAATAGCCCCAGGAAAGGCTCCTCAAGTTCAAATCTGGCCTCAGGCACTTGCTAGCTGTGTGATTCTGGGCAAGTCACTTAACCCTGTTTGCCTCAGTTTCCTTATCTGTAAAATGAGCTGGAGAAGGAAATGGCAAACTGCTCCATTATCTCTGCCGAGAAAACCCCAAATGGGGTCACAAAGAGTCAGACACAACTGAAGGACAACAAAAAATGCGGATAATAACAGTGTTGACCTTGCAGGATTGTGATGAGGACATAATAAATGTCATGATATTTCTCATCCCCTTTCCACCTCCTCCTGCTTTATCTCTCTGGTTTGGGAATTAAAACCATATCGTCTCATGCAAGGGGGTTGATAATCTGCTTTCCATTTCTATTTTTTTTTTTTGGTAAATTACTTACTTTTGGAAATAATTGTTCTTTGAATGATTGATAGAATTGATTTATAAGTTCCTCCAGATCTGAGGTGTTGGTGGTTGTTGTTTGAGGTTGATACTTTTCCCAAGTGAATGATGATCTTTCTGGGGGTTTGGAATAAGTCCTGGGATAACAACGATTAGGAGATTTTTGGCGAAAACCCAGGGAATTACGCCTATTTTCTTGCTGATATGCAGCATGCAGTGTTTTGGGTACATTAGTTTATTGAAGGGAAAGTACTGCTTGCAGATATATTCTCCCGGATCTGTCGTTCACATAGTGGGGAAGGAGCTTGGTTTGGAAGGCACTGCTTCAGGACTCACACATCCAAGAAGGTTCACATCGCACACTAGGCCTGACCCAAGAGAGAGAGAGCATTAAAGGTCACAATGAACCAGTTTCCAACTAAAGCCATTTTCCAGGTGGCCACCAGGGGGCAGTGTTATCTTACAATTGCAGAGTTTGGCCCCAAATTTGTGCAAGAGACCCGTATTGCGTTAATGGAACAAGATAAAGAGCCGGAGTTGCGTCTTGCGGTTTGCTGACCTTTCCTTCCTGGACATGAGCGTGTGGGGCAGGGGGAGTCTTGTGCTTGGCCATAGAAGGCTTTGCTTTCCACCCCGCATTCCAGGGCATGGTAGGCTGGTGAGTGAGGGACACACACAGCCCACCCTCCTGCCTCCCACCTCTCACCTTCTGATGTTTGCTAGGTGGTCTGACTCCTGATCTGCCACACTGTCCAGCTTCCCTTATGAAGTCCGTAACCTCGGCTGGGTGATTGGGCAGCTGGGGGCACCCTCCTGAGTCAGCATGGGGCGGGGGCGGGGGCGGGAGCGGGGGTGGGGGTGGGGGGGAGCTGACTTGGGTGAAAGTGACAAACAAAATCTCCCAGCGTCATTTCAGGTCTTTAGTCTCTCCTTCGTCAGCGGTGTTGCTGTTTACATGATCCTTCGACCTGTTCTTTGTCCAAGAGGTTCGAGTCTTTGTTTCGCCTTCGCAGAATTGGAGACTTGGGTTTGGGTGTTTGGGAGGGAGGGGCAGGATAAGTATTTTATATACGCCTACTACATGCCTGGCGCTTTACAAATGTTAGCGTATATGACCTTTCGAGGTAGGGCTGTTATGATCCTAGCTTACCAGTTGAGGAAACCGAGGCAAACGGAAGTTAAGTGACTTGCCCCGGTTCCTATAAACTAGCAGGTGTCTGAGGTTGGATGTGAACTCGGATTTTCCTGGCTCCAGGTTCTGTACTCCATCCACTGTGCCACCTGGTTGCCTCAAGAGGAGAAGCTCCCTGGACTTGGGGTCGGTAGACCTGGCCACCTACTAGTTGGGTGACTTGGGCAAGTTACAACCTGAATGAATTGTAAAATGTGGACGACGTAATCCTGCCCACCTCCCTGGCTGCTGTGCAGAAAGCACTCTGTAAATGTTGGAAGTGTTCGTGGAAATGGAAGCTATCATCATTCCTCTGCTAACAGAGAGCAGAAGTGTGGGTGGGACAGTGTTCTTACACAACCACCATTTACAGCCCTTTGCGGTGGGACGAGGGGAGTGTACCTGCGTCATGTGACACTGTTGACCACCATCTCCTCTCCAATACTCTCCCCCCTCCCCCCTGTTTTTTGTGACATTACTCTCTTGGCTGTTTGGTTTCCTGCCAATGTGACGTCTTCTTTGCTGGCTAGTGATCCATAGCAAAGCCCCTGACTGTGGGTATTCCCCAAGATCAAGCGATAGACCCTCCTCTCTCTCTCTATAACATTCTCTTGGCAATTTCATCCACCCCTAGGAGTCAAACGATCATCTCTACACAGATGTCTCACAGATCTGTACATCCGGCTGACCTCAGTCCCACCGTGCCACTTGTCTCTTGTGCATTTCAAACAGATGTTATGGAGACATTTCAAACCCACCATATCCCAAACTGAACTCATCTTTCCCCCCTCGATTTCTGGTGAAGGCACAAGTCCTTCCAGTTTACCAGATTTTTAACCTTGGAATTAAACCGTACTCCTCACTCCTCTTCACCTGGTACATCCAGTCATTTGCCAGATCCTGCTCTTTCCACCTCCTCAGCATCCCTGGTGTCTGACCCTATCTCTCTGTACCCCCAGGGCTACTGTCCTAGTCTAGACCCTCCTTTCCTCTTGCCCAGATTATTGTAAAATCCTCCTAGCTGGTCTCTCTGCCTCAAATCTGTCTCCATCCCAGTCTATTCCCCACACTGCTTGCCAAAGCAATTTTAAGTGGAGAACAGACCATGCAGCACTTTCTAACCGTCCACTCCAGTGGCTCCCCTAGAATCCGACTAAGCCCTAGAGAGCCTGGCCTTAACCTGTCTTAGCAGTCTTATCGGACTCCTCCTCTTGCACTCTGTGATCTAGCAATCTTCTCTGTTCCAGTGCTGGGCCTGGAGTCAGGAAGACTCATCTTCCTGAGTTCAAATCTGGCCTCAAACACTTCCTAGATATGTGACTCTGGGCAAGTCACTTACCCCCGTTTGCCTCAGTTTCCTCACCTGTAAAATGAGCTGGAGAAGGAATTTTTTCATTCCAGTATCTCTGCCAAGAAAACCCCAAATGGGGTCACAAAGAGTCAGACATGACTGAAAAAATGACTGCACAACAAGTGCTCCTCACACATAACGCTTCCCTCTCCAATCCCGTGCCTTTACCATTCCTGGAATGTACTTCTTCCTTCCCTCCTCCTCTAAGTCCCTCTTTTCTTTGAACACTCGCTTCAGACTTCTACATGAAGACTTTGCGGATCCTTCCAACTACTAGTGCCCTCCCCAAATACTTTATTGTTTATATTTAAATATTTACTTGTATTCTCCATTAGAATAAGCTCATTGCTTGAAGGGATTGTTTCCTTCCTTCTTTGTACTTCTATACCTGGCCCCTGGCTTGGGGCCTGGCACACAGTTGGCCCTTAATAAATGCTTGTTGATTTGATTGAAAGACAGCACCTTTAATCACCATGGTGGGACTGAGTTCATCATGTTTTCTACGAAAGATTGGGAAGGGATGTGAGGAGTCATGGGGGGGGCAAATTCCCCTCACTTGTCAATTTTGCCCAGAGCTGACCTTGGCCTTGGGACCAGCCCTGCTCTTTCTCTTGAACTGAGTATGCTTGGTTCCATGTTGCTTTCTTCCATAGCAATGGGAGTAAAGTAAAACTTACTTCAAGAATACAAATTTTAAAAGAATGAGATAAAGATGAAATAATATTTTATCCTAGAGGCAATAGGGTGCCACTGGAGTTCACTGAGTGAGGGGACCTGTGACATGGTCAATCACTTTGGCAGCTGTTTGGAGGCTGGATAACTTAGGCAGAGTTGTGTTGCCTTTGAAGCCTCCACAGGGAGTACAGTGCCTGGCACTGAGGATCAAAGGTTCAGACATGAAAGGAGCAAGTGGGTTAGAAAAATTAAGGGATTAGTTAATGATCTCACAGGTGGTAAGTAGCCAAGTCAGGATTTGAACTCATATTATCTGTCTATTGCACCTACTACAGAGAATGGGGGAAATACTACTGGATTTGGGGTTTAAGGATTGGAGTCTCATATACAACATGTATATACACACATGTGGATATACATATGTGTATATACATATAGATACATATACATACACAATACATGCTATATCTATAGACCTGTATATCTACATATTTCTGTATCTATAGATCTATATCTATCTAAATAGATACATCTATATACAAGACAGAGATGTATAGATCTATCTATATGTGTGCATGTGTGCATGTATCTCTCTATCTTCTATCTACTTATCTATCCTATCTACCTACCATTATATATCTGGAACCGGCCTGTGATTTTGCTGGTCTAGGCAACTCCTGGTTAGGAAGCTCTTTCTACCAGAGCAGATGAAAACCTGCCCTGCCACTTAATGCACCTGGGGTGGAGGCAGAATTTGACCAAGAACACTCGAGCAAGCTGTTGTTCAGAGTGCCTGGTTGGAGCAGGGTTGGGAGTTTGCACTAAATCGAAGTGGTCTAGGGACAAGGGTAGGTGTTATTGTGTTGGGGACCAGCTCCACAACTGGCTATAGAAGCAAGAGTCAAGGATGGGAGAGAATACATCTTCCCACCGCCTGAGTGGTTGACCGCACACTCCTGGAAGTCCAGGTTTCCAGTTTGGAGATGACAAATGAAGGTGAAATTTGGGGAAGATTAGTCTGGTAGCGGTAGGTAGGATGGATTCGAGTATCCGGGGATAATACTTAGGGAACTTTTGCATTATTATAATAGGGGGAGGGGCAACAGGAGGGAAGAGAGAGAGAGAATGAATGACAGACAATCTATGGAGGAAAGCAGAGAGGTAAGTTCTTTTCTGTTGGTCTCTCTTTGCATTATATTAATGAAGAGAATAGGCTGATAGTACCATAAAATCTAGAGCTGAAAGGGTTACAATCTCTGGCTTCCTTCAGAGCCCAGCTCAAGCCCCACCTTCTCCATGAGATTGTTCTTGATACTCCCAGCTGTTAATGATTTGTTTGTTCTTTCTGCTTAATTTGTTGTAGTTACTGGAAATGTTGTTTTCATGGCTCTGTTTACTTCATTCTGCATTGGATTGTGAAAATCTTTCCATGCTTCTCTGTATTCACCATATTTGTTTTTCTTGCAAGGATAGTCAATGTACCACAATTTCTTAAGCCATTTCACAATCAATGGCATCCACCCAACCCCTTCCCCCCAATTCTTTTCTGTAATAAAAATTGCTGAAAAAATATTTTGGTGTGTATGGGGGTCTTCCTTCTTATCAGAAACATTCAGAAACATCAGAAACATCTCTGAGGCAAAGAGTAAGAATATTTTAGTAACTTTATTTGCACAATTCCAAACTGTTTTCCAAAATGGTTGTATTGTTTCACAAATTCACCCAAAATGCATTGGGTGTGTCTATCTTACCACAATCTTTCCAACTTTCGTTATTCCCATCATTTGTCATCTTTGCCCACTTACAGGGTTTGGGGTGAAACCTCAAATTTGTTTTGATGTGCATTTCTCTTATTAGTGATGTGGAACATTTTTTCATATGGTTAATACCTGGTAATTCATTTTAGAACCGTATACTTATATTTTTGACCATTTATCTATTGGGGAATAGGTTTGATCTTATATATGTTGTCTATATACCTTGGATATCAAACCCTTATGAGAGAAATTTGATATAGATTTTTTCCTATTTAATTTCTTATCTTTTAATCCTTACATGCATCTTTTTTGTGTGCAGAAGCTTTTTAGTTTCATGTAACCAAGGTTATTTTATCTTTTGTGATCGCTTCTCCCCTTTGGTTAAGAAGACATCTCTCACTTGTAGCTGTAAAAGGCATATAATCTATTTATTTTCAAAACTTTTATAGCATGATCTTTATTGTTAAAGTGGTATATAACCATTTAAAATATAATCTGGAATATGCAGTAAGGTGTTGGTCTCAGCTTAATTTCTGATAGATAGATTTCCAGCTTTCCTAGCAGGTTTTATCTAATGAGATATTCTTTCCTAAGTAATCTGTGTTTTTATACTTACCAAACTCTACCTTTTATAGATCCATTGTTTCTGATTCTCCCTTGCCTGGTTTGTTTATTGATTAGCTTGATTAGCTCTGTTTTTTTTTAACCAGTGCCAGATGGTTTTGATGACTGCTGCTTTATAATATTGTTTGAGGTCTAGAATTCCCATGCTCCTTTATCCCTATCTTTTCTGTTTTCATGATTTTCCTTCATATTCTAGGTCTTTTATCTGCCCAAATAATTTTTCTTATCATTTAATTGGGTTCAGTAAAGTAACCCACTGATAATTTGGTGCAGCATTAAATGTATAAATTAACTTTGGTAGTATTATTGATTTTATTACATTGTCATGACCCAGCCATGAGCATTGAATATTCCCCCAGTTATTTAAGTTATTCTTTACTGCTTCAAGGAACATTTTGTAATTGAATCTATACAAGTATTTTGTGTGCTTTGGTAGACTGACCTTATAATATTTCATGCATTTTGTAGTTAGTTTGAATATGATTTCCCTTTCTATCATTGCCTCTTGGATTTTGTCATTATTACATAAAAATGCTGTTGATTTTTTAAAATGAAGGTTTTTTTTGAGGGTTTACTTTGTAGCCTGCAACTTTTCTGAAGCAATAATTTGTCTCAACTAGTATCTTTGCTGATTCCCTAGGATTTTCCAAGTGACCAATCACGTGATTAGCTTTACATCCCTTTATGCCTTTAATTTCTTTCTCTTCTCTTATTACTAGCATTTCCAGAACTAGATTAGATAGTAGTGGGGATAGTGAGCATTCTCTCTTTATTCTTTTTTTTTTAATTAAATTAAATTTATTTATTTAACATATTTAGTTTTCAGCATTGGTTTTCACAAGAGTTTGAATTACAAATTTTCTCCCCATTTCTACCCTCCCCCCACTCCAAGATGGTGTATATTCTGGTTGCCCTGTTCCCCAGTCAGCCCTCCCTTCTGTCACCCCCCATCCCCTTTTCCCTTCCCCTCTTGTAAGGCAAGCTAAATTTCAACTCCCCATTGCCTGTGTATCTTATTTTCTAGTTGCATGCAAAAAACTTTTTTTTTGTTTTTGTCTGTTTTTAAAAACTTTGAGTTCCAAATTCTCCCTCCTCCTCCCTTCTCACCTACCCTCCCCAAGAAGTCAAGCAATTCAACATAGGCCACATGTGTCTCTCTTTATTCTTATCTTCATCAGGAAAGCTTCTACTGAATCCTCATGGCATATAATGCTTACTTAGGTTTTAGATATTTGTATTTTTAAAAATTCCCATCATACCTATATTTTGTAGAGGTTTTTAATAGCATAAATGGGTATTACAAAGACTTTTTGCTACATTTGTTGAGATAATTATGTGGTTTTGGATTTTTTTAAATTGTGTTGATCGGTATCCTGACACTGAATCATCTTTGTGTTCCATGTATAAGTCTAAGTTGGTCATAGTGAATTATTTCTTATTTGAAATCATTGTAATCTGACAGGATTTTATTTAAAATTTTTGAAATGATATTAATTAATGTCATTGGTCTTTTTTTCTCCTATGCATTATCATTCCCTCATTTACGTATTAGGATTATGTATGTCTCCTAAGATGAATCTAGTAGAACTCTTTCTCAGTTCTTGAAAACAATTTGTATAGTTTTGGTACTAATTACTCTTTAAAAGTTTGATAAAATTATCCTATGGATGATCAAGACCAGGAATTATACCCCTTTGGTAGTTCATTTACAAGTAGTTATTTTTCATTGTCAAATCTCCATTTGGGTCTGTGTCCCTTGTGCTCTCTGAACTGATTCTTGTGTTTTAGTCTGTAAATCATGTGTTTACTATTTCTGTCCCTTTCTGTATTCATTCATAATATCTCTGTGCCTTCACATCTGGTCAATTTTTGTAAGAGTTCCACATGGTCCTTAGAAATATAAATATTCTTTAGCAGTTTCATTTAGAAGACACCAAATTTTTTTACCTTTAGTTTCTCCAGCAGTTTGTTCACTTGTCATTTAACTTTTGTTTATCTTTGTTAGATTTGTCCAAAACTGAGAGAACATTAAAATCTTTTGACATTGTTACTCTTTGTCTCTTATAATTGAGCTAGCTTTTTCTTAGTGAAAAGGGATGCTAAGTAAGGCATTGGGAGAATATTTTCTATGCTTCCTCTCAGCATAATGTAGTTTAATCGTTTATCAATTTATATGTTGTGAATTTTTGTTTTTGTGTTTTCTGATAGCTTGGTGGCAACTCTTGCTTTTTTGTTTTCATTTGATGCATGGTCAGTTTTGTTCCAGTCTCTCATTTTTTTTTATGTACTCTTTTTTTTTTTTTAAAAATTTATTTAATATATTAAGTTTTCAGCATTGATTTTCACAAAAGTTTGAATTACAAATTTTTTCCCCATTTCCACCCTCCCCCCACTCCAAGATGGTGTATATTCTGCTTGCCCCGTTCCCCAGTCAGCCCTCCCTTCTGTCACCCCACTCCCCTCCCATCCCCCTTTCCCTTCTTCTCTTGTAGGGCAAGATAAATTTCTATGCCCCATTGCCTGTGTATCTTATTTCCTAGCTGCATGAAAAAAACTTTTTTTTGTTGTTTTTGAACTTCTGTTTTTAAAACTTTGAGTTCCAAATTCTCTCCCCTCTTCCCTCCCCACCCACCCTCCCTAAGAAGGCAAGCAATTCAACATAGGCCACATGCGTATCATTATGTAAAACCCTTCCACAATACTCATGTTGTGAAAGATTAACTATGTTTTGCTCCTTCCTAACCTATCCCCCTTTATTGAATTTTCTCCCTTGACCCTGTCCCTTTTCAAAAGTGTTTGTTTTTGATTACCTCCTCCCCCCATCTGCCCTCCCTTCTATCATCCCCCCTTTTTTTCTTCTTCCTCCTTCTTTCCTGTGGGGTAAGATACCCAATTGAGTGTGTATGGTATTCCCTCCTTAGGTCAAATCCAATGAGAGCAAGATTTACTCATTCCCCCTCACCTGCCCCCTCTTCCCTTCCTACAAAACCACTTTTTCTTGCCACTTTTATGCAAGATAATTTACCCCATTCTATCTCTCCCTTTCTCCCTCTCTCAATATATTCCTCTCTTATCCCTTAAATTGATTTTATTTTTTTAGATATCATCCCTTCATATTCAACTCACCCAGTGCCCTTTGTGTGTGTATATATATATGTATATATACATACCTACATATATACATACATAGACACACACGTGTATATGTATATGTATATATGTATATATATATGTATACACATATATGTATATATGCATATTCCCTTCAGCTACCCTAATACTGAGGTCTCATGAATCATACACATCATCTTTCTATGTAGGAATGTAAACAAAACAGTTCAACTTTAGTAAGTCCCTTATGATTTCTTTCTTGTTTACCTTTTCATGCTTCTCTTGATGGTTGTGTTTGAAAGTCATATTTTCTATTCAGCTCTGGTCTTTTCACTGAAAAAGCTTGCAAGTCCTCCATTTTATTGAAAATCCATATTTTGCCTTGGAGCATGATACTCAGTTTTGCTGGGTAGATGATTCTTGGTTTTAATCTTAGCTCCATTGACCTCTGGAATATCATATTCCAAGCCCTTCGGTCCCTTAATGTG